>NW_027437182.1:26500063-27700063 GCF_033239565.1 Halichoeres trimaculatus | reverse complement strand
AAGTTGGAGAGAAGAAAAGCCAGAGTGAAAAACAAACTGAGAAAATAAATAAAACAGAAACAGGGACTGGGGAAGATCTATACAGAGTACAAACAAGCCAGAGAGGGCGATCACATGAGAGGAGTGTGGATGTTTATCTGTTTGTGTTTTTCTGAAAAAGTGTGTGTGTGTGTGTGTGTGTGTGTGTGTGTGTGTGTGTGTGTGTGTGTGTGTGTGTGTGTGTGTGTGTGTGTGCATGTGCTTATCCTCCAGCCTAATTAGCTGGAGCTGTCTAGCTTTTTTATTTCTTTTTATGCATGTGTTTGTGCATATGTGTAAGCGTGCATGTGTTGGTATATTTGGCTGAAGTTGTGACCTGAATCCTGATTTCATTTGGGAATGAGCATGAGAGGAAAAAAAGAGGGTGAGGGAGAGAGTGCAGCGAGACCTGCCTTCATTTTAACTCACCACTTTGGTTCCTAATAGGATTGGGCTTCTCTCTTCCCCTTTTTACATTCTCCATCTCACTCTTTCCATCCCCTCTGCCTCATCTTTTTTCTCTTTGTCGTTCCCACCACCCAGTCACTCGATAATCCCACGGTTGTGTTTGGAGTTTTTCACTGATTGTAGTTAAAGGGCTGGATTAAGACGAGCCTTCGTATGTGGGTCACCTGGTTTCTGCTTTCTAGAGGTCAAATGACTTATATGCACGTTTGTGTTTGTGGTATATGTTTGTTCTCTCTTTGATCATGGGTGTTTGCGTTCCCTCTTTGCATGTGTTGTGGCATCTGTGCATGTGCAGCTTTGATGTCTCTTCCTCTATTACTTTGTGTGAATGTCTGTGCGTACATGTGTAACACAGCTCATTTGTGAATAATGAGGCAAAGAGAGTGGGAAAGAGTGTGATACAACCCTTTAGGAATGATAGAAAATAGGGTGAGAAAAGGAAGAAAAAAGAGGAAAGGAAAAGAGAGAAGGATGAGATGAGAGGGAAAATGAGTGATTGAATTCCCAGGGAGCTAGCCTTTTAGCGTAATGGCTCTGTCATTGGTAGAGGAGCTGGGAGAAGCTATGTAGACTGTATTGGCTTATCTTTGTGTGTGTGTGTGTGTGTGTGTGTGTGTAGCTATCAAATGTATGTGACAGCAGCTGCATGTCTGGCCATGTTCTGTGACCGGTGAATGGTACCCTGATGGAGCAGCTGCATCTTGTGTGGCTTTTTATGTGAGAATAACCGCTGCACTTGTGTTGTGAAATCTATACCTCGATAAAAACTCCAGGATAACTTCATGAAGAGGATATCCTCTCATAATTTAACGACTGAATGTTGAAAAAAAAGGAATGCGAGTTTGAGATTTGATGTCTAAAACGCTGTATGGTGAGCACAGTTTCAGCTGTACAGCATTTCAGTATTTGTTGAAAGATACTCTGAACAGATTTCCAAGGAGCTGACTTTGTCGACTTTTCAATCCGTGGCAACTTTTCACCTGTTCCTTAAAACGCCCATGCTAGATTTGAATAAATATTCAGTGCACGCAAGGTTGGGAAACTGTGAATTATTTCTACTTTGGTGCCCACATCTCCATGCTGGAGAAGAACTCACAGCCTGCCTCGGTGCGCCATGAGTGCAGCTTCTCGCCATCAGCTCCTAATCTTCACTTCTAGTGTACACAAATACACAAGCAGCCCTGTGAGACCATTTGAAAATGCACATCATCATGGATTTAGGGCTTAATTACCATGAGAACCACTGCCCCTATAGTAGAAGCCATTACAGGCCGGTCAAGTTTCCAACCATGAAGGCAAATGAAATGTCATGTTAAAAAATAGTGGGTGAGCATGATGAGGGGAGGCTCAGTGTTACCACAGATTGTACCACCTGTGTCTATGGTCAGATTTACACTGTAGAGAGCAACTGAGGTTAGAAATGGGCTGCTGAATTTGATTAAGATCTCTCAAGTGTTAAAACTGTAAAAGTAAAGTATTACTTGTAAATCATTTCCTTTTAAGTTCGAGTCCTAATGTGAGCAGAACTTTGGATCCAATATCAGGTGGTTATAAGTAGGGATGGGAATCGAGAACTGGTTCCTGGTTCTTCGATAAGAAATGTTTCAAACAATGGTCATCGTTAGCCTTTGTGCTTAATGATTCCCTTATCAATTCTTTACATTGTGCTGGCGCATACACTGTAAAATATTGGACGTCCGCTTGCTCGGCTTGAAGTGAGGTCTCCACAAAAACTGCTCCCCCTGGTGGCTGGCTGCAGTATAGGTTAAAAAATACGGCTTTCCAGCCATTCCAGATGGGCTGTGGTCATACTTTAAAAAATGTATACACCTCGTAGAAATGTTTCTCACGTCCGATTGTTGTGATATCATTTGGCTATCTTGTATTCAAGTCCTCTTTTCTCTGAAAAGTTTTGTTTTCATTAGATATACGAGGTTTTACGTAACATTTAACAATGATTGACAGATGCTGTTCTCGTGTATTTTTTTGGGTGAATGTAAAATATGTTGGGAGGTAGAGTCAGGAAGTGATTAGACTCTCGAAAGAAAAAAGAAATATTATTTTTGTTATCCAGCTCCGCTCAGATTCTCCCAGAATCCCTCATTGTCTCTACTGCGCAGACTCTGGCTGCAAACTGCTACAATGGTGGCACCTATGACAGGGGGTATTTTTGGCTTCAACACCGTACAATGATAAATGGCGGAGCCACACTGTCCAGAGCCAGTGGGCCTTACGTCAACCAGTCTGCTGCAGCTATCTTAGCTTAGCAGTTAGATAACGTTTCCCAAGAAAACTCTGATTCAGGGTTTTCAGCTTGAAGTTTTACTGAAGAACTGACTTAATAAAGAAATGTACATTACTCTCTCTCAGGAGATTCATATTCAGTTCATTTGATATGGTATCAATCACCTTATTTACCAAAATAACAAAATAGCGCAAGCTTGATGCTAACGTATATGGGAAACTGCATTGATATGCTAGCAGTTAGCATACATCAGTATAACTTCAGCTTCTGAATAGAATTTCAACTTTCATCACAGAAACATATCACATCAACTCTTTGTAAAAAATACTGAGAATTTCAAATGTCAAAAGCTATCAGGCAGTTGAAAGGCTCATGGCTAGCTTCAGAACTACGGAAAGGTTCCAAACAACTTAAACCATTGCTATAACCACTTTGAGACACTAGATGGCCAACTTGAATTATTGATATATTACAACACAGTACATCAACGTCACATTGTGTGCGATTTTTACCTGTTTCTGTATAATTATGTCCAGAAATATCCAGACTCAGGGACCAATTACATTTTATTCACTTACAGTATAAACTCAATTAAATGTTGTTGACACAGAAAACCTGTAAAGCTACTTTTTGTACCAAGAAAATTCACAACAGGAATTGATAAGGGAATCGATAAAGAATCAGATAGATTAGCAGAATCGATAAGGGCATCCGTACTGACAAAATTGTTTTAATTCCAATCCCTAGTTATAAGCTCTATTCAAGTACCTGTGTTGTTCTGAACTATACTTTGTAAAGTCTCCATCACAAAAAGCAAAAGATATGTGTGTAATGATCCAAATAAAATAAATGAATGTTATTGTGTGTGTGTGAATAGAGAAGGGGTGAGTGCTTTTGTGTGATGTGCACTTTTTTTGCGTGCCTTTACATGCATACAAACTCTGCAGGCAGCTTTGCTACTATTGCTACTTGGAGTCTTATTGCACTGCGGACGACACGAGTTTGAAGCCGTATGCAGTCTGTCAATGCAAGCTGGTGAGCTGGCACAGTGTGAAGATGACTAATGGCTCAGTGTATTATATATCCAGATAGAGAGGAACAGAGTGAAAGAGAGAGAGAGCACATGGGGAGGATATCTGGGTGTATGAGGAACTACAACTATGACAATAAGCTACCAATAATGTGTCCTGTAGTGACCTGCTCTTTCGGAAAGCCCTGTTTGTTTGTGTGGCTGTGTGTATGTGTGTGTGTGTGTTAATGCTCAAGTTCCTCTTCATATTAAGTCACATACGTATCTTTACATTTTTCTTATATTCTGTTCTTTACAGCCGTATACAAACTTTTTTTAGGTCATTTCCTGAATATGTTATTGACTGTACCTGATGTCCTCTACTGTGTGTGTGTGTGTGTGTGTCAGAGCAGTAGAAGTGAGCTGTCTGTCTAAATTTTTCATTTTAAATGTTTCTGCTGCCTGGTCCGCTGCCTATCTTGTATTGTTACCGCTCTGAAGGTTGAATCTGTGTCTTTTGTGTGTGTGTGTGTGTGTGTGTGTGTGTGTGTGTGTGTGTGTGTGTGTGTGTGTGTGTGTCTGAGTAAATGTGTGTATGAGTGTGTAAGTGTGTGCCGGTGCTTGTTGGTCCCATGCTGTGAGGCTCTGCTTGCTCTGCACACAGCTCATTGTATGTGTGCTCTCTTCTGCTCTGTTTGGATTGCTTTTCTGTGTGCCCTTGTTGCTTTTGTGTGTGTGTGTGTGTGTGTGTGTGTGTGTGTGTGTGTGTGTGTGTGTGTGTGTGTGTGTGTGTGTGTGTGTGTGTGTGCAAGACTGTTTGTGGTGGCTTTTGTGTGTGTAGTTGTGTTTGAGTGTGCACAATTCTCAGAGTGCATCTGTGCACGTGTGTGTGTGTGTGTGTTCGCCTTTCACTGTTTCTGTGTGTGAGTGGTGTGTGTTTTTGGGTGTTCGTGTGCGCTCCCTGTTCCTCTCCGTCTCTCTCTCTTTCTCTGTTTCCCTTCCTCTCCTTCCAGAATAGAGGGGCCATCAATCAGAGGCAAGGGGGATAGAGGAAGGGAGGGATGGAGGAGGAGAGGAGTTGGCTCAGCGCCAGGGAAGAGGAGCTGGCATGCTGCCCAGAGGAGAGAAAGAGCAAGCTAAAGAAACAGAGAGAGGAGAGGAAAACAAGACTGAGCAAGAAAATAAAAGCGAGGGAAGGTGGAGGCAGGGAGATTCTGGGAGAGAAGGAGGGCAGAGACAGAGCAAGGAGGAGAAAGAATGAAAGAGAATGAGAAGGAGGGTCGAGTGAGAGAAAGCAAAAGAGCACAGCCAAGAGCACTGAGGGAAAACGTAGCAAGAGAAAGAGGGAGAGAGGATGGAGGTGGGAAAAAATGAGCCGGCACAATGGAGAGAGGAAGAGAAGAAAGGCTGATTAGGGAGGTAGAGAGGAGGCCTTGGGGTTGTGGGTGGGAAGAGAGGAAGCAGGGGAAGCTGTTTTCATTCACAGCTCTGTGCCTGCAAAACCCAATCAGTGTCTGATTAGTGCGTCACCAGCTACAAATATTTACCTTTAACTGTTCACAGAGGGCTGAGCGGTCCTATTAGAAAGCAGGAGACAGAGGTACGCTCCAGGAGTGTTTGTGTGTGTGTGTGTGTGTGTGTGTGTGTGTGTGTGTGTGTGTGTGTGTGTGTGTGTGTGTGTGTGTGTGTGTGTGTGTGTGTGTGTGTGTGTGTGTGTGTGTGATATGCACACATCCTCTGACACTTGAAATAAATGAGGGGATTTTCCAACGTGTGCTGTATAGACTATGAGGCACTGTGACAAACAGTATGGCTGTGTCCACTCCAGAGCATGTGCGCTGTTTTTCTGGGGTCGTACTCTGTGTTTCTAGATGTTAAGCTTTGATACAAGAGGCTGCAGCTGAAGAGACGGCAAATGAGGATGATTCAATATATACATAACTTTCTTTCTTTCTTTCTTTCTTTCTTTCTTTCTTTCTTTCTTTCTTTCTTTTTTAAAGAAAGTACAATGAATATTATTAATCAGCATGGCATCAATGTAAATATGCATTAAGTCTTATTTTCATCTGTAGTGTGTAATCTGACATTGTATTAATTAACCAATTTGCCTGTAATTTTTAAATAAGTAAAAAAAAAAATTAGTGCCTTTTTTCATTTCCTTTAGGTTAAGAAAATGTTAAAAATGAGCCATTTTGAGGCACATGGATGCTGTGGTCTAGGTCAGGCCCCATGAGGTTAGCCTTCAAGTGGGGGGCCCGGTTTGGATCCAGCCTGTGGCCTGTTTCCTGCATGTTATTCCCTCCTCTCACCCTGTTTCCTGTTTTATCCACTGTCGTCTCCTATCTCATTTAAGCCCCAAAAAACATAAAAATAAATAAATAAATTAATTAATTAATTAAAAAGAAAAAAGAAAAAAAATTGCAAAATATTGATAAAAAATATTTTGAAAGATTTTTAGACGATTTATTGATACATAAATAATGATAGTTATAATGGTTAATAAATCAATTATAAGAAACAACAACAACTTGCAATTCAACAGGTTGAAAACTTTCTGTGTCCATACAGTCTGTGTCATGGTTAAGATACAACCTAAGTGTTCTTATTTGTTTTGCTTCTCTTAAAAAAACATTTTCAGTGAAGGTATCATAAGACAAGGTGTAGAGATTTTCTGCAGAAACATCTGTGTTGATGATTCAGATTTACTTTGTCTCTGAGCATTGCTGTTGACCACCTGTTAAATCTGACTGTGTTTTTGCCACAGTGTCAACAGACTGAGGTTGAATGTATTGGATTAATTCAATATGTCGTGTGATCAAGGTGCCCCTGGTTTCACTTTTGGGGTGAAGAATGAATAAATGTTTATAAGGAGTTTGGACCAGTAAGCATAAAATATAACTCAACCAAGTAACAAGTTTTTAATTTTTTTTTTTTAGTTTTTTTTTTGTCCTTTTCAAAAACAGCATGCATGTCTGGTATTTTTATCAAGGGAAACCTGAGGTTATTTATTTCTGGATGACTAATTGGAAAAAAAGAAAGTCTCCCAGGTAATAATTTGATACAAATTCTGATATAATTATATCCTTTAAATATTTTTATCAAGGTGGAGTTGGTTTGAATCAATCAATTCTGGTGTCAGTCTTCTTGTTGCAACAAAATTCTTCTGCAGCTGGAGGTTGAGAGCTCTTTAAAGCTATAAACCAGAATCAAACTACAAATAAAAAAAAACAACATATTTCTGTTGAGAGCAGTTATCGTAGACAGAGGAGTGAGTTATTACTCTCAGACACACACACGGCTGCCCTCCCCCATAAAGCTGGCTCCTGGCTCGCTCCGCCGTAGTGGGACTCAGAGGCTGGCACAGCTGGCAGTGGCCGAGCACACTGGGCACCGGCTCCCTCCTCCTGTGCCAACCCCAACCCACACTCATCGCATTCAAATTCACCCAGCTTTATTGGCAAGATGAACGCGGTCACTGTTGCTTGCCCGTCATGCAGGGAGACCAAATACAGTGGTGATCTTTCACAGGAGGGTTTGATCACCTTTGTGTTCCAGTTCAAGATCACTGTAGAGTCATGAGTGAAAGGCGTGCAAAGATGAATGTGAGCTTATTTTTTCTCTGTTCATCTCTTTTTGCTCTTTTTTTCCTGTCTTTTTTCACAGCTTGATGAAAAGGCATTGAAACAGCCATACATCACATTCTGCCTCTTAAAGCACAAGCCTGTGGGTGTGCTGCGGTTGCACAACGCTGCACGTCTTGTCATTCCAAGCATATGAAAGAAAATAGCCAGGGGGCAGATCTTACTCTGATAGACCCCCCTCCCTCTGAAACAAGCTTTGTCTTTGTCAGAACAGTCAGACGCCGGCTCATTATCTAAAGAATATTTCCTCACACAGATTCGCTCTTACACCATCAGTCTGTGCAGGCTGATTGTGTGTGAGTGTTATTGTTTTCTTTTCCTAGTGTACCCATCGCCCCGTCTACCCACCTGTCTCATCTATTTCTCCCTCACTTAGTCATTTACTACATTTCCTAGAATGCCTTTTGACAGCCTTCACGGAGCAGGCAGGAGCTTGTTGCGCTTGTGCTGTGGGTTAAACACGTGATTGGAGAGAGAGCAGGAGCGATGAGTTTTTGTGGGTAAGAAAAATTGAAGCTACAAAAGGAGAAACTCTTTCAATGCGGTCTGGTTTCTGAGCTGAGCACTGATTTGGAGAATGGATTCAGCTCTTCTTCGTTACTTTAGTTGATTTTTTTTTTTTACCAACAATTTTGTAGTCGTGCCAAAATTCTTGGTTATGGAGGGATTTTTCACTATGACACAGAATGGTGAGAATTAGTTTGTGAGTTAGGATTTTCATGATGTGTCATATTTCTCTCATATTTCTGTTAAATTAGGTACAAAAAAGCACTTAACATATTTCTTCACAGTTAAGTCCCTATTCAGTATTCAGCTGGCCCCTTGAACCTGGAAAAGAAAGACAGAGAGAGAAACAGAGCAGTGGTGGGGGAGTGTCAAAGGGAGTGGGTTAAAAAAGCAAGAGCTGCTTATGAAAACAACAGTGAATCAAACAAATGAGGCATTATTTGGGATTTCTTTCCAAATAACTAATATTCACATTCATTGCTGCAAACAGCTGCTCTTCCTACTGCCCACTGTGTGTCAGTGTGTGTGTGTGTGTGTGTGTGTGTGTGTGTGTGTGTGTGTGTGTGTGTGTGTGTGTGTGTGTGTGTGTGTGTGTGTGTGTGTGTGTCTACACTGCTCTCTGTTAGACCTGCAGCTCTTTCACAGAGATTATCACTGGATTATAAGTGGTACGTATGACGAAACGAAATTGAATAGGTTTTTATATATGTGTGTATGTATGTATTGCATAAACAGAAGCAGATGCATATATGTGAGTGTGTGTATTAGAGAGTGACACAGGAGTGGATTTTCACCCCTGTCCCATCCCGTTCCCGGTAAAACGACTCCTACTCCCATCTCACTCCCATTCAGAATAACTCCCACTCCTGTAGCGGTCACAATTTTTTCCCTTCTTTTAATTTCAGGCAATAGACTGAATTTGATTTTCTCCCCAATTTGTTCTATTACTTCACGTTATGCAGCTTCATTTCAAAACATATGGCAACAGGTACAGCTCATCTGTGGTAAAATTAGGAGGAGCCATTTATTGCCTCAATGCCTACCTTAGTGTAACAAACCAAAACATATGAAGTTTAAATTGACTGATTTATGGAGCCATTGTCACCATTAAGCATTGACAATATGTTTATGTTTTAATTATTTAAAAAACAAAAACTGCAACAATAGTTCTGTTCTGTTCTGTCAGCTTAACATATCAGTCCTTACTTCTTACTTTGCGTTTGTCAGTTTTTAGCACCGGATTCTATGCCAGTGTTTACACCCACCAATGCTGTTCTTTTTTTAATTTTGGCAGAAGACAGCAGCCGGGAGCACTGTTGGCTTGTGGGAAGTGTAGTTTTTTTCACTTGCATTACAGCGTAGGCTTGTAGGAAAAAAAATACAAAATGGTGGCACGTAGAATCGAATAGAATAGAACTTTATTGTCATTGGAACAAGTACAAAGAAATTGGAGTCACAGCAGCAATCAAGAAAACAAAAGTAAGAAAGTGTATAGAAAGTGCAAAAAGGTCCATAAGAAAATAGATCATGACAGCTCATCCTCACCTCCTTCTCCTCACCTTGTGGGAAGACATCAGGCCTTACACCGGTTAGCATTGACATGCTACAGGCTGCTAACAACTGAGTTCACATGTGAAAAATGAGGATATGGTTACATGTAGGATCTCCAGACAAACACAGGAGAAAAAGTCGTAAACTTTTTATCGCTGAAGCCATAAAACGTTTGGTGTCCATGACCAACAAATGAACCATACAAAGTAACCAATACAAAGATTATGAAAAAGTGACGAAAAAATTACATGAAACAGAGAAGAAACAAAGAAGAGAGAGCTGCTGCAAAAGGCAGCCATAGCCAACAGGGCGGCGCCTAGCAAGTTGTTACACATGTTACATATTATATTTTATCTTCCTGATTGGTTCCCGCTCCCGTCTGCTCCCATCAACTTTTAGTCCTGTACCGTCTCAAACCTGTGATTGATACTTAAGTTTACTCCCATCTCGTGGGATTCCTGAAAAAATGTCAGCCTCTAGTGTGCATGTGTTTATTATGCAAATATGTTTCCTGGTTAGTAAAACTTTTTGAATGTTTAAATAATTACTTTTTGAAAACTTGCTCCTGCACACTGTAAATAAAGATCAGGTACATGTACTCGCTTGGTTTTTATTAATTAATAATAATATATCTTGGATCAAGTAGTTTTAATATAATTAAGCAATTTAATCAGCTACAAGTTGTTTGGTTTGCTTCCCACTTTACATTCAGTAAACTATTTAGGGTATTACACATGGTCAAAATTGCAAACCATGGTAGTTCATGTATTGTTATATGAACTGTGTCGTGATCATCTGGTTTCATAATGTTTTGTGTCAAATCGTGTTGTTCTATTTCCGAACAAATTATATCATACAATAACATATCGTTTCCCATATCATTCCGTTCATTTTCTTATCATATCATATCTCATCTTATCAGTACCTACAGTTTCTTATCGTATCAAGGTGTTTTTCATTGCCCAGCCCTTATGATCGGGTAAAAATAATCAGCACAGTTTTGGTTGACTTCATTTGACTTGAATATCCAAGAAATTTATTCAGCATGTCTGTTACCTTTCCAAATTCTTCAGGTAGTGTCATTTTGCTCAAACAAAGCACTGGGATTGTGTAAACATTTGCTAGTGGTGATTATCATTCTGTCAGTGATATGACGAGATGACAGGTCTATGTGTGTGTGTGTGTGTGTGTGTGTGTGTGTGTGTGTGTGTGTGTGTGTGTGTGTGTGTGTGTGTGTTCACGTTTCTTGAGCTCTGACAGGCTAATATGCCTCTCAGCCTCTGGGACAGATTGTCCTTTTCCTGCAGTTCATTCCTTCATCTTCTCCTCTACCTCTACCTCCAGTAACCATCCCTCCGTCTTTTCGACGGTTTCAAAGAAAACTCAAGATTTTCACATTTTGCAGATAAAAAGCTGATTTGTCCCACCTTCTCACCCCACTTCTTTAATCTCTGTTTTACTCAGAACCTCTCTTTATCTCTCCGTCTCTGTGTCCACATGCCAGTTGGCAGCTTATCTGCCCTCAGGTGTTTATTGACCAGCCCTCTCTCCTTCTTTGTATCTTCCCATCCAACCATTGGTCCATCCATCCATCCATCCATCCCTTCATCCCTCCATCTATTCATCTCTATCCGGCCACTCTCTGCCACTTCTCCCTGGTGGCTGCGCTCTGGCAGGGCTGTGGAAAGAGACCGTGCCGTGTTGTCTCTGACACCTGGCTGAGCTCAGAGTGCTCCAGCCTCGCTCAGTTTCCCTCTGTTGTCAACCCATCAGCTGATCGGCATCTTTCTCTTACAACACCCCATGCTGCTTCTCAGCCAGAGCAGGCAATTTGTGAGATGATGGTGTGTAGCAGAAGTTCTTTGACAGTGTCATCTCAAGTTTAAATGGTAAATGGACTGTGTTTATAGATCCTTTCTCTGGTCTTCAGACTAAGTTGAGTGCTTTTACATAGCAAGTCACATTCACTCATTCGATCCCATTTACACACCCACGGCACAACCCTGGGAGGCATTCAGGGTTGACAGTCTTCATCATGTGGATAGCAGGACCCAGGATCAAATCTGAGAGCCCAACCACTCTTCCACTGAGCCACAGCCACCCAAGGTTACATGGTTTAACTTTTATGTCCTGAAATTCTCTTATTAAGATTTATATAAAAGGGTAACTGGTTAATTAAAAGCAAATGTATCAAAGGATGATAATCCTGTAATTTAGAAGCTTATTTTCAATGACTTTAACTGGTCACATCGACCTAACAATGAAAACACATTACAACCCCGCTGTGTTGAATACGGATTGGTCAACGAACACCCTTAACAATGGTAGCTAACCCTCATCCAGGGACATACTTATCACACAGATCACACTAAATCAGCAGGCAGAGTCTGCTTTGTCCTACTCACCCTGTTGGAATTTTGAGTAGTTTAACCATCCTTTCATTGTACATTATATTTCACCTTCAGAGGTATTTTTCTTCTGCTGTTACAGATTTGAGGAGTGTTGACTGCACAGGAGTGAGAAAATGTCTTCCACTGAATGTTTATTTTTCTGTATGAACCCCAGCATGACAAGGTGTTTTCTTTAAACTGTCAAAAGGACACTGAAGACCATCACATGAAATTTTTGCGATTGAGAATATATTGGCTTACACTTCATCTTTCATTGCTCCTTCTGGTTGTAAGTCTCTCCAGTTTTCTTGTAAGCTCTTCCACCTGTGAGGACGTTGACACGACAACGGTTTTCGGTTGAAACGAAAATTTTTTGTTGCGTTTTAGCCTCACGTGTACACGAAAACGGCGTTTCAGCCGACCTAAAACGCAAACTTTTGAAACATCCCCCAGAGTGAGGTTTTTTCTGAAACGCTGTCGACCCCATTGCCGTGTAAACAGTAAGCCAGTGTATTCAGTAGAGACGCTGACGTCATGCTCTGCTTCGCGTGTGTGCATACAACAGGAAAATAGTAATGTTGTTATGATCGGCATGAACTACCTTGTCTTGCTTGTGCTGCTTAATCTGCAGTATCTGCTGACTGTATTTATACAAAATGTGCATCCGTTGCTCCACTTCTGCACTCGGTATTTACCATAGACTGTTTATAGAGTGGACAGCGTGGCTCCGCTACTTATCATTTTACGGTTTTGAAGCCAAAATTCCCCGTCACATGCACGAATGAAACGAAACTTTTCAGAAAAAAGAGGACTTGGATACAAGACAGCCAAATATCTTCAAATCACCACAACAATCGGACGTGACAAACATTTCTACAAGGTGTAATAATTTTTTTAAGTTTGACCACAGCCCATCTGGGATGGCTGGAAAGCCGTATGTTTTAACCTATACTGCAGCCAGTCACCAGGGGGACCAGTTTTTTGGAGACCTCACTTCGAGCCAAGGAAGATGACGTCCATTTTTTTACAGTCTATGGTATTTACCAATACACCAGATGATCAGCTCAACTCTACTTCGGTGGAGATCTCACAAAAGCAGCTTCTGGACAAGGCAGTTATAGCGCCACTTACAGGCCTGGCATGCAAACTACAGCGCTTTCAGCCCCTCAGTGTTTCTGTGTAGATGCAGTTTTTTTTTTTACTGCGTTTTAATGTTTTTGTGTCGAAACGTTTAATCTCTGGAGCTTACAGAAAACTGTTCCTAGTGCAGGTTTCATGACAACAGGTGATGTATCAAACAACATGGCTCTTCTAAATATTTATTTCAGTTTACAAAGTTGCTGCTTGTATAACTGAAAACTTCTATTAGCTTTGTGCATTTTGGGACGAAAATGAAACTAGATTAGTCTTTTTTTTTTAATTGTCTTTAGACTTTCCAAAGCTTTGTTACTCAGCTTTGTTAAAACAAACTTCAGAGTGATGGTTGGCATCCATGGCAGCTCATTCAGCCTTTATTTAACTGCATGTCTAAATGTTAGTGGCTTATATTTTCGTGTAAAATAAAACTCTTTTTTTTGAGTGGAGTCAAGCAAAAATTGGACACATTTTAAAAAACTTAAATGAACACAGACACCCAAGTACACCAGCAAGAATACAAAAATGAACTCATCTATTGACACGTGTGAAATGACAAAACTGTCTGTCCTTGGAACAGAGCTGTGAGTCTGCTGATAGCTACTTTATGAGGCCATGATGACACACGCTGTAACTGACAGGATGGGGTGTGTGTGCCTGTGTGTGTGTGTGTGTGTGTGCATGCGCGCATGCATCTGTCGTGATAGTGTATACAGCCCTGTCAGTCACTGCACTGCTTTCCATCACCCTTTTGCTATCTTTCTCCCTCTGTAGTGTCTTCAAGTGCCTGAAACATGTGTTAGAAAGGATAGATGAACGCAGGGAGAAGGGGCGAGAAACGCAAAATAGGATGAGCGGAGGAAAATGAAAAGTCTATAAATGTAGTATGGCTGTGGAAATGTGTGGCAGCAAAGTAACAAAGACAAAACAGGCGAGAGCAACTGATGTAAGAGGAAGAAAAAGGGCAGCGGGGAGAAAAGAAAGAGGATAAATTAAAATGGGGAGAAAGGAAATAATGTAGAAAAATAGAAAGATGGGAGAAAATGAGACAGGGTGAGCCGAGGATGAGAGAAAGAGACGGAGAGAGGGAATGGAGGAAGAGGATGAATAGGGTAATAATGGCTCAGTGTGAGAGCTGTTGTAGAAAAAGAGAGAACGGCTGAGTGAAGAAGAGAACAAAATGAGGCTGAGGGCACTCAGACAGATAGAATTAGACACACCGCAGAGGTTCAGTGTGTCCGTGGGTGTGTGTTTGTGTATACATGTGACATACTGAGTGTGTGCTTGTGCTTTTATGTGTTTGAGTGCATGTGCTTGTGTGTGTGTGCAGGAGGCTTTATTCTGAGGATGCTGTACTGGGTTTGCTACATTGTGTGCGTGTGTGTGTGTGTGTGTGTGTGTGTGTGCGCCCATATCTTTGTGTAAAAACGAACATTTCTCTGTTTTTTTGAGTTTTAGGAAATGGACAAATGTAATGGTGGCGAAAAGAACCTGCAGAGTGCTTCAGAGAATATTTTAAGGAGGATAATGGTCGAGTGTTTTCTCTGCTCATATGTTTGTGTGTGTGAGAAAGACTAAAGAAGTGTCTTTGGACGAGTGTGTGATGGTGCTAAAAGACCAGTGCTGACTCGAGCTCTAATGCTGCCTCCATCTTTCTTCATTTTACTCTCTCATTCTTGCACAGTTGTCACTGACAGACCTCCCTGCTCATTAGAAAGGTGTTTTAATGCAGCGGAGGCTTAATGTGCTGTCGAGGTGCATCATAACCTCTGTTCAGTGTGCACTCACAATCTTACACTACAAGAAATGATCATATATATCTCTGTCCCTCTTTCTCTCCGTCTGTCTCTTGCTCCTCTTCTTTTTCCATCCCAGGCAGAGATTGTCAAGCGTCTCAGTGCCATCTGCGCTCAGATCATCCCTTTCCTCTCTCAAGAGGTGAGTGTCACCGCTGCCAAACACATTACACACAATATGCACAGGCATGAACAGGACACAGTTATTTGCATATTTTCTTTGCATTCTGACCCCAAAATCAAACAGGGTTGATGAAGTTTATCATGGTAAGAAAACAGAGTAAAGAGAACATTTTAATTCCAGTAGTTTTGAATATTTTTAATTATTTATTTTTTCCTGATGTCATTTAATTACATGCATTGCCTTACAAAAGTGATCATCCTAATTTGCAAAAAAAAAAAGTCAATAGACAGATCTCATTAATTCTTTATTAAACCCTTATTCAAAACAATGCTTCCCTAGTCATGAAATCAAGCAATTTTATTGTAAGCATGATATTGAAAACAGAAGCTTTTTTGGCCCTGGCCCGACGAAGCACAGATTTGTACTTGACCTCTAAAGTTGGTATCTGACACCAAGAAGTTAGCAGCAGCTGCTTTAATTCCTGAAAGCTGCAAGGAGCGTCCTCCAAGTAACAGACGGGGTTGTCCACAACATGTAACTGACACTTGGTTGATTTGAAATCTGGGGAATCTGGAGGTAAATATCTTGGATCTCTTTTCCTGTTCCTGACTACCCTCTTTCATTGCTCCATGGTTTAGTCCTCTGCGATTCAGTTACACAGCCTCACATGCATCAAAGGGCCATGCACTTTGTGTTCTGAAACCTTTCTATCAGAACCAGCATTACCTTTTGTAACAACAAGCTCAAGAAGCACTCTTTTTGTATCCGACCACATGTGCCGAGCGCTCTCCTGCTTTTAACATTTTGGGCTCTAATTTCATGGCGCAGCGCAGGGGCACCCTGTGCAGTGTTAACTTAGTGCTGCGCACTGCCATGCGCTGCCAATTTGTCAATTTGGTAGACCGTCTGCACAGAGATGGGTGTGATGGCACGCCAGGGGAAGTTGACGGCATATTCATGTTGGCGCAGTGACAATTTCGTGCCAAAAACACTGCAGAAAGTACGCTGAAAGCTCGCCAGCTCCAACCTGGTCTACTCTCGGCGCAAAGCGGAGCGCACCCTCCGCAGCTGTAATTTGGTGACAGGTGCACATGTGCGCACATGTCAACAAAGCCTCAGAGGCAGGTTTCCAGAGTGTCAGGCACATTTTAATGCAGTAAACAATCACAGCAATCGCTATTTAATGTAACGGGGGATCACTCAGACCAATCAGACGCTGCGCCTCGGCCGCAGGGCATTTAAAGGCGAGGAGAGGCACTCATTTGATTGGTGAAAACAGCGCTGAGCTGTGTTAAACCTCTCTGCCATTTGCGCTGAGGGAGGCGTGGACACGCACCTCTGCGTTCCTCTGCGCCTTGACTGTGCCTCTCTTGGCACTGCAGGAAACTTGCAAAGTGCGCTGGTCACGCCCTGCCCGCGCGGCGAAGGCCGGCGCAGGGCAGGTGCGCCTGTGCATGCGCCTGGTCTACGAAATTAGAGCCCATACTCCCAAAGTCAAAGTATTATACCACATTTAGAGATGTACACATCAACAAGTTTTATAGCATCAAAACATAATACTTTCATGTCCACTCCCCCACTGTCAATTATTGAGGAAACTGTGATTAATAATTTGAGAGGTAAAAAACATGTATCTAGAATCTATAACCTTTTAGCCGATTATTCAACTGAATCAGCAGCACATAAATTAAATGCTTGGATAATAGATACAAAAGAAAATATCAGCGAAGAAGACTGGGGAAGAGCATGTTTAAAAGCACAAAATAACTCAATTAACACAAGATTAAAACTGATTCAGTATAAGTGGTTAATGAGAGTTTATATGACCCCTGCTAAACTCCATCATATCTCTCCTAACATCCCTGATGTTTGTGTTAATTGTCTGACTGAAAAGGGAACTCTGATTCACTGCCTATGGGAATGCTCTAAGATTTTGTTTTTTTGGAGAAATGTAGTCAAAAGTTTATCACAGACGGTCGGGTTTAACATTCCTTTGACCTCAACAATTTGCATACTTGGATTATATCCCAAAAACCTCATCAGAACAAAGAAGCAATCTGAAATTGTTGACTTTGGTCTTCTCCATGCAAAAAGAGTGATTGCACTATATTGGAAAAATGTCGAACCACCTTCACTGGCAATATGGAAGAAGGAGTTGATAACTTGTCTTGGACTTGAAAGATTGACATATATTGTAAAAGGAAAAAAAGAGGAGTTTGCTTTTGTTTTGGACTCATTCATGTCATTCTTGACTAATGAAAAAGATAACACTAACTGAATAACACTATGTAATGATCCTGCCTTTTTTTTTTTTTTTTTTTGATTTATTTATTTATTTAGCTTTTCTCTTTATTATCATTTTATATTATTATTATTAATTCTATTATTATAATTATTTTTTCGATACTATTATTTTTATTATTATTATTTATTTTTTGTGTATTTTCATTATTTATTTATTATTATTATTATTAATTTTATTATTATTATTATTGTTATTATTAGTAGTAGTATTATTATTTGTGTGTGTGTGTGTGTGTGTGTGTGTGTGTGTGTGTGTGTGTGTGTGTGTGTGTGTGTGTGTGTGTGTGTGTGTGTGAATGAGCACTTGTTTGAGGGGACATAAATGAAAATGAAAATGTTTGTACATTTGATACAAAGTTTGATATGTATCTAAAACTTTAATAAAAATATTGTTAAAAAAAAAAGAGATGTACACATCTGATTGAATGAAAAGTGCCTTAGTGAGAAGATAATCCTCACCTGTCAGTGGTCCCAGTGTCATCATGGCTGTACCTACATTCTACTGGAAAAGTTACATTAAGCTGAGTCGTCATTAATTCTTTTGCTGGTCCTTAAATTTCTATTTGCTTATAATAAATCTTGGGCTCAAAGAAAATCAGAAACAAACAGAAAACTGTGAACTTTGCAATACTTCAACACTTTCAACATTTGTTGTAAGCGTTGGGTTTTTTTTCTTAACCTAATTCAACATAAACAAGAAAAGCAGCAACGTTATCATATTTATGTTATTATAGATTTGTGTGAGTGCACGTGTGTGTGGGTTTACTCTTCTCTAGTGAGCACTGATAGTTATGTGTGTGTTATCTGTCACACACACACACACACATACACACACACACACACACACACACACACACACACACACACACACACACACACACACACACACACACACACACACACACACACACACACAGTGTCAATATTAATCAAACTGACAGAGCTGTGACCATCCTGCCTCCGGGGAACAGACTCATCAGTGCACACTCACACGCCCAGACAAAAAGAAGTGTGTCTGCAAGTGTGTGTGTGTGTGTGTGTGTGTGTGTGTGTGTGTGTGTGTGTGTGTGTGTGTGTGTGTGTGTGTGTGTGTGTGTGTGCGAGCACAGTCACTGATGCAAACATGCGTATTTACATATTGGGTACTGAAAACTTGGGGATTTTGTGCAAATAAAGTCGAGTTTTTTTTGGTTAATGTTTCTTGAAGCAGGTTTGTACGTGCCTGGCTGTATGCTCAGTACAGGTGTTGTCAGTTTATGTGCAGACATTTAAAGCTAGTAATATACATGCACAAGAAGAGATCAGATGTTTTAACCTTTTTTTCCCAAGTTTTTACCTTGTCTTGCTGTGTTCTTGTAATTAAACATTAAAAACTTCATGGTGTAACATGGTGCATTGTTGATTCTGTCTTTTTTTGAAAATGATTATAATTGTGTGAATTAATGTTCTGTTTCTGTGTGTGTAGCACCAGCAACAGGTGGTCCAAGCAGTGGAGAGGGCAAAGCAGGTCACCATGGCTGAACTCAACGCCATTATCGGGGTGAGACACCTCTTTTCACCACAACACCACGAATACACACATCTACACATAGACCTATAAAACACATAAAATAACAATGTTTTGACAAATCTGCATCTCTTTTAGCGTGTGGGGCTGATTCCTGTCATACAGAGTTTAATGAATAAGTCGTGGCAGGACTCCTGTTTAAAAACTCTTACCAGGTGCTGTTACCAATTTTGAGATTGCAACAGATATTGTACATCACTTCTCTGAGTGACAGCTTTGAAGCAGACAGTTGTACAGCTGCATCTTGCTCGGAGTTCAAATTCACATCTTTAAGTATAGAGAAAGTAGTTTTGTTTTTTGGTGCCCAATCCAACTCTAAATGACAAGAAAAGAGCTCAAATTAAGTGACTTTTGTTTAATGTCTTGGCATATTATTAGTGATGTATTGTTTGTAAACGTGTCCAAAGCTACGTAAAACGTTGAGCAGTTGGGAGTAGGGATGTTCGATACCACTTTTTATGCAAACCGATACCAGTACGAGTACTCATTCTTGAGTACTCACCGATACCGAGTACTGATACTACTAGTACTCTTGATACATAAAGTTTCATAAACAGTGACAGATCATTTTGATCAAAGACAGCACGGTCACTCTGACATTAAGTCTAAACAAAACTCAAATAACTCTGAGTTTAGAATTTTTTTTTATCAACATAAAAAAAAACAATATCAAATGTTCACAATAAAACTAACAACTGCCAGATTTTAAGTATTTTTTAAAGTAAACTAAAGTGCAAAATATAAAAAGCTTAACTGCTAACTCTCCCATATTGTCTGAAAAGGACCTGACGCACATTTGCAGTGGTGTTAAACTGCAGCAATTAGCAGCATCTAGTGGCGAGGAGGACTTGCTTGACGCAAGATTTTTCTTGCCTAGAGTATCTGCTACTAGTATCTGCAACCTTATCGAGTACCGATACCTTGAAAAAAGGGTGGTATGGCCCGATATCGAGACCTGGTATCGGTATCTGGCCATCCTTTGTTGGGAGGTATTAGTGCCTCGCTCAAGGGCACTTTGACAGTGAATTTTGCTGACACCTCTCCAGCTATCAATCCAATTCCCAATCTTGGTCCATGCTGGGACTTAAACCAGCGACCTTCCAGTTATCCCAAGTCCCTATAGACTGATCTACTGCTGCCCACCACTTCATTTCATCTCAGTGTTACACAAGAACATGAAATTCAGTTGTTGAGTTTTTGTCTTCCTTAATCAGTGTTAACACCAGGAACTTCTGCTCTCATGACACAGATTAGGAAAGATATGCAGCGAGAGCTCACCACATCTCGGGGAGGGTCCAAAGCTAGCTCCTGCAACCCGGATTTATTCCATCTCCATGCCAACTCATTATGGACAAAAAAACATTTAGGCTGTAGCATGTCTCTGCTGGGTTGTGCTGTACGCGATATCTCCCCCTGCTGGCGTGTTGTAAACTGTAACGAGTGGAGCAAAAGAGAGTAGAATAGAAAATTAAATAGATGTAAAGGCAGAGGACAGAGAAAACAGAGCAGAGGTGAAAAGCCTGTCGGGGATACAGCTCACCTCTGCTTGGTAATGACGTTTGACTGATGTCATCTGAACAATATACATTTGGTCTTTAGATTAAATCGGTGCCAAATTACAGACTTACACACAACAATGTCAGAAAAAACAGACCTTAACTCCAGAGTTTCACCAGCACATGACATTTAATAAAGTATGATCAGCTGACTTTGAGCTGAATTGTCCTGTCTACACATGTATGTGTTTATATGTACACAAACACACCTCCACACACAGACACAGCCCTAAGTGCTGAGGTAGACGGGGCTTTCCAAAGCTTGTCGGAGCACTGATCACATTACTGTCTACTTGGAGCCCTTTGTTCTTCACAGAACTACAAAAACTGATGTTTCTTAGGTGTGTGTGTGTGTGTGTCTGACAAAACAGCCAAACACAAAAAACACACACATCATAACGCTCCCTTCAGGATAATAGCTTTTCTTTATCTGTAGCTGCTCTTCTCTTGTCCTCCTTTTTTGTTTTTCTCTTTTTTTTCTTTTGGATTTCATCCATCGCTTTATTTGTCATCTTTATTCTCCTTTTACTATGGCCCTGTCCTCATTTCTCCCCTTTTTCTCTTTTTTTACGCTGTCTTATCTCTTCCTCCCTCCACTGCATACTTTCCCTCCCCTCTTCCTGTGCTCATTTACCGTCTCCTCCTATCTTCCCCCTCCTGCTCGTTAAATTGTCTTTCACTTTTCACTGCTTCCCTTTGTTCCTCCCCATCACTTATTCTGTGACTTAAACATTTTCTTTTCTCTCTTTCACCCTTTCTCTGTGTTTTTCCTTGGCCTCTTTCTGTCGTCTTTCCCCTGCTTTTCCTTCATAATAAATCCCATTCTTTGCCCCTCTCTTTTCCTTTTTTTCCCTTCTCGCTTTCCATCTCCATTTCCCTGTGTGTCATGAGCATTTAATTTCCCTCTCCCTTTCTATCCTTTTCCTTCTTTTCGTCCTTGGTGTCCATCTTTCTCACCTCTTAATCCACTAATCTCTTTAACATCCAATCTTTCCTCATCTTATTTTCCTCTCTCGCCGTTGAGCTGTCCACGTGGATTTGATTTCATTTCACTTTCTTCTTCTCTCCTTGCTATCAAACATCTGCCTTTCCAAACACAACCTCTACCTCATGCAATGTTTTTTATCTGTCTTCTCCTTGGGTATTTGTCACTTTCTCCTGTCTTTTTTTTTTCTTTCCTTTCCTCTAAATCCTGTTTTTTTCTCTCTTTATAATGCCAACCCTCCTTCCCTGTTCCTCTCTGTTTCCCCGCTCCCTCCTTTCCCTGTGGCCACAGCAGCAGCAGCTCCAGCACCTGTCCCACCACGGCCCTGGCATCCCCCTGACACCTCACCCATCGGGCCTGTCGCTGGGTGCGGGGGGCTCAGGGCTTCTTGCACTGACCGGGGCTCTTGGTGTCTCCGCTCACCTCGCCTCCAAAGACGAACGAAACCACCTTGACCCTGAACATCTCAGAGGTAAAGACAAAGGAGCTCTGTGTCTTTTATTTTGACTCCAAACACAAATTTGAATGTTAGAAGACATGGACATTTAAACAATCAAACATAGGCCCATGAGAGCAAGTACATGCATTGATGGAATCTAAAACTTTGCTGTCCATAAACAGCAGATACAGTTCTAGGATCCAGAGTTCATCAGAAGATTTTTCTTTATGAAATGAAATTTTGGACTCATTATGGGATTTAGAGCAAGATGTTAAGATTTGGGTTTAGATTTGCCAGAAACTGAAGAAGCTTGGTAGTGAAACTTCGTGTATGCTGCAAAAACTCAAATCTCAGGTGTATACGTCAAAACTGACTGTACTGGCAACTTTTTAAATCATTGAATTTGTTTGAGCCCTAACCTTTGGCTTGTAATACCTTAACCTCTTAAGATCCAGCGTCCACATATGTGGACATTACATTTCTGCCTCTCAGACCCATGTTACTTTATTTTTTTGACCTATTAGCCTTATCAGAGACACTGCCCACATCATCTTTTGGTGAAATCACAACATTACACCCATTTCAGTGAAAAAAACCCCCAAAAACAACGTATTTGAGTAAAATAACACTACTAAAAAACAATAAACAGAGAACTCGTAATACAAATAATCAAACTTCCTGTAAAAAAAACAAGTTCAGTTTTATACTTATTAGGTCTTACTTATCCCAAATAGCAAGGTGGATTTAAAATTGCATTTAATTTTGATAATTACAACCTTAGGCTAAATGAAAACAAATCTCAAAATATTAGAATATTTAAATGGGGGTTTATGCCAGTAGTCTTCTTTAGTACAAGGACTGAGACAATGTCAGAAGTGTCTTACCTGAGCGAAGGAGAAAAAGAACTTAACTGCACATCAGTGGTCCAAAGTCATCTTTTTAGATAGAGATACATTTGGAAATCAACTTCCAGGAGACTGGAGGAAGAGTGTAGAGGCACAGAATCCAATGTGCTTGAAGTCTGACATCAAGTTCCAGCAGTCTGTGATGATTTGGCGTCCCATGTCACCTACTCATGTCAATCCACTTTGTTTTATCAAGCCTGAAGTCAACCCCGTCATTTAACAGAAGATGTTAGAACACTTAATGCTTAATCTGCTAAAAAGCTTTATGTCAGTGCTGACTTCCTCTTTCAGCTGACTGTGGTATCTGCCCACAGCGCCAAAACTACTACCATGTGTTTCTGTCATGATATGACTTTGGCCAGGCGACTTGTCTGTCCTGGTGAATCAATGCGGTATTTGTCAAGAAGATGAGAAACACCCAACCCAGAAACACAACAGAGGAGCTGAAGCTGAGGCGCTGAGCTACAATAATACTTAAACTATGCTACAGGTCACCTCCATGTGAGGCAGTGTTGATGCAGAAATTTGTTATAAAAGATTCAGGTGTATATATGAAAACAGTCTTTTAGAAGCCCAAACTGTCAAAATGATGTTATAAATATAAACATGTGTCAGAGTTAACCTTCTTAAAATACATCTTACTAAACCTTTTTGATGGCATTCTTATGTGTTGAGATTCTCCTGTGTAAGTAGAATGAGATATTTGGGTTTGAGTTTTTGTAGTATATATGCTACGAATAGGGCAGGCACAGATAAAGAGTCAAGGAAACCATTGAGAATATTGCTGTGAGTATGTGTGCATGAATTATCCTTTTGAGGAACAGTCATATGTTTTGAGTGTAAGTGTGTGTGTGCAGCGTTTATCTAAATTAATTTGATAAGAAACAACTCTGGGACCCCGACAACAGCTGCAAAATAAGAAATAGTTTTATCATTTCAGAGGAGATAAAATGCAGAACAATGTTATACATCATTTCTGACAGGCAGCGTCTGCGTCAGCTGTTCACCAAGTCACCTTTTGGACTGAATTTGAACTTCCTTGTTTAGACTGCTGTCATTATATGGACAGACGTATTCAAGCCACTTGTGTAAATGCAGGAGAGACGCTTTCTCCCTGCGAACTCGCGTTCACCCTGATACAATATCTTATCTTTTCTCTGTGTATCAGGCACCGAGCCAAGAGAGACTTTCTCATGAATAAAGCCAGAGTTAGAGAGGAAAATGAAGAAAAGGGTGAGGGAAGAAGGGGAGGGGGGGACAGAGGGATCAATGTGTTCATATTGAAGTGTTAAGCATCTGTGTGAGAGCGTATGCATGTCTGCAGCTGTGTGTTAATGTGAGTGTGTGTGTGTGTGTTCTTCTATATGAGAAGAAAAATGAGTGTAGAGATAGTGAATGTTGAAAGAAGCAGCAAGAGGAGACAGCGAGCTTTGTCTGGTGGAGAACAGAGAGAAGGAAAGATGGAGGGCAGACTGGGATCAGGCACAATGGCAGGTCTGTATCTCTATCAGAGAGGAGCAGTCATAGTTCAGTCTAACCTTGGCTGACTGAGGAGGACTTGTTATTATTATTATCAAGACTGACGTCAAACTTTCTCTCTTTTCCTCTTTCCTCCTCTCTTTCACTCTCTCATTTCCCTCTCTACTTTGTTCTCTTTCTTTACCTCTCTCCGCCCCGTCCCAGAGGGAGCGCCCAGCAGGGTGAGTAACCGTAGTGTGTTCAGTTTGTGTGTGTGTGTGTGTGTGTGTGTGTGTGTGTGTGTGTGTGTGTGTGTGTGTGTGTGTGTGTGTGTGTGTGTGTGTGTGTGTGTGTGTGTGTGTGTGACAGTGATAAACGGATGGAAATGGAGACACACAGTAAAGTGGCTACTAAAAAAAAAACTGTGCTACTGGAGCTCAGCCAGGAGTAGCACAGCTCCACGCCAGCACAATAGCCGCTCAGCGCTATCAACCTTGAGCTTCTCAAGGTTTTCTGCATCACACCAACATCCGAGCTCACAGCGTTTCACTGTTATCTGCAGGAAAGGACAAATCGACTGGATGGATGAACAAGCAACTGTTTTGTTTATCGGCACCACAAATGTTGTTGTAATCTACAAGACCAACAGAACAAGTAAAAGGATTAAAACACAGCACAGTGGCTTACTGCACAAAACTACCACTTAATGTCAGTTTAAATGCTTACTTAAAAACACCAAACATCCAGTATAAGATTTCTAACACAGGGCCTGTTTTGGTGCCTCTGAATCCACTGATATCATATCAAAAGAAATTTCTCAATCAAAACCTGTTATTCTGTATCTTTGGTTAATAACTAGTGTAAAATTGCACAAGTGACACTACAAAAAGGAGGGAAATCATTTGGAAGAGTGTAACTGTGTAACTCTTTGTCATTGAAACCAACTGTACCAGAACATTAAAAAAAAACATGAATAAACATTTTAAAAACCTGCTGATACCGATTTGGGCCGATACTGATTTTTATTTCTTATAACTGACAGCATATACCTTCAATGTTCCAATCTTAGTTTTTTGAAAATCATTGAACAATACCTGTGAAACAATACAGTCTTTATGTTTTGACTTAAACAACCAATAATGTGTCCTGAGTTTTAGGTCTCAGAGCAAAAAGCAACAATGGCTGGCTGTCAGACCTTCCTGGAGGTATATAAGATCAGTTTCATATGTAAGGATGGGCTGAACACCAATCCCCCAAAATTTAGGAAATCTGCACCGATCGATCGGTGCATGTCAAAAAAAACCCCACACACAGCTACGTGTAAGTGAGATAGACGGATATGGATTTTTCCGGGCCGATACTGATACCAATTATTTGTATTCAAGGAGGCTGATAACCGATATTTGAAGCCGATATTAATTTGCAGTCAAAGTGTAAATATTGGTGTCAAAATTTTGAACAATACAAACTCCAACACTTAACTTTATTCAAATACCTTTAAGCATGAGTTTATTAAACAGCTCCCAGGCTTAGCAGCATGTTTTATAAAGTTAAATTAAAACTTTAGAATATAAATAGCTAAAGTTTTCTTCAGTGAATAAATTTTTCCAAAATTTCAGTGTAAAAGCAACAACTGTAATAACTGCACTGCTGATTGGCTGTTACCCAAGCCATGGCTCTGCTTTTAACCAATCAGATGGTACTGTTGGTGGGACAGTGCTGGGGACTGAGTCGTGACTGCAGACAGTGGAGCGGCTTCATCAGAGCCATAACAACACACTTTTAGATTTGTTTCTTCTTGGCCGTCGGATTAAAAAAAAGGCTGATGCCATTATACCTCAAAATGCCAAATATCGGCCCCAATAACCGGCCCACCCGGTACTCGGTCTATCCCTAACATGTAACACTGCCACCACAATGCTGCAAAGGACTAAATGCCCATATGTTGTGTAAGGACTTTTTAGGATTTAGTGCAGCAGCAAAATAGAATGAATGTGTCTTCAATGAGCAGTCTTCTTTGCATCCCAGTTGATGAACGTGTATAGCTTCCTGCTCAGAAGTTCATAGAGATGTGGATAAAAAAAGGGTGAAACGCTGTGAGATAACGCTCCAACAGGAAAAGGCCACATGAAGTCCGACATCAGAGCACACTGTTTACTCAGTCTGATTATCTGAATTATTTTGACATGATGTGAAATCTTAATCAGTTCAGTTTTTTCTTGTGTTTTACAGTCTGACTGAGTTGTCTGTTCATCTTAAATCCTCTGCCATGTTGGCATAATCTGCCTTTATCTGTGGTTTTTAAACTTAACATCTCTCACATTGCATATGCAGCTGTTGAAGAAAATTAAATGTTTCATGTCTTCTTAGTTTGCATTAAAGATGAATGTTCAACTGTCCCAAATGTAATATGGCAAACTGTTTACTTAACAAAAGAAGTAGGCCTGTTGGTTGCTTGTTCGTTCATGATAACACCCCCCTCTGTTTGTTTGTTTTTTTTGTTGTTGTTTTTTTTTTTTTTTTTGTGAAATCACAGCCTGAGGAGGGGATAATACAGTGAGCAGCTCACTGTAAGGTAAAACATACTTACGAGGTCAAATGTGGAGCATTAGGGTTTTATTTCACTCGGCAACCGCTCCCCATATTATCCGACTCACAATCAACTTAATACACAGAAAAGTTAACTTAAAGTATTTCGTTAACTTAAAGTATTCAGTTAAAGTAATGATTTTTTTCCAGCTGGATAGCAACAATTTTATTTAAAATGATAAAAACTACTTGGCTCATTTAGAGACTTAGACTTAGACTTCCTTTATTGTCATTGCATACACAGCAGTGCATATGGAATGAAATGTTGTTGCACCGCTTCCTGAGTGTTGTCAAACAATGTATACAATGAGAATAGTATAAAGAAATATAAATATATGGTGTATAAAAGGAAAAAATACAAATAATATGAACATAAATATTTACATGGAATATTGCACAAAAAAGCAGCAGTCCAACAAAGAATAAGCAGTGAGTTAAGTTTGAGTTAAAAATCAAATAATATAATAATTTTGCTTAATTTAAATAATATGGGTATATACAAGGAGATATGGCAGATATAGATAATCTGAAAAGAAAGAAAGTGTCTAATCATATCAAACTTAATGTTTTGGTTTGGAAGAAAAAAAAACAGCAGCACCATTTAAGGTGCTTTTTCTTGTAACTTTTCTGCTTCCGTTTTCTTCTCTCTCAGCTTGTCCTGTATCAACACATAACCCTCATAACATGCTGTGCTTGTGGTTACCTCATGTGTATTTCTTTCAGTTTGGTTATCATCCTATTGTTAACTCAGCTGGTTTTATGTTTTCATATCCCTCACAAGTTTCTATGCTCTTTTCCTCCTCTCATCTTCTTTGCTCTGCTGGTTACTAGTCAGACATCAAAAACTCATCTTAAGTTTTGTGCTCCCCTAATAAGTGGAAGTACTATTTAAAATATCTTCCATGTTGTCAACCTGTATGTTTGGAAACTAGTGTTTTTGCCACATTTCCAAGGAAAAGAAGTTGATTTAATGTGTGGGGTGTCTGATCTAGGTGGCATCACTCTTGCTTTGCAGAATGAAAATCTTTTGTTCTGGGTTTTTGATCAGAATTAGAATTTTTTACACATATGGGTTATGATAGTGTATGAGTTCCCAGACAAGTGTTTATAGAAGTCTGCGTTTTAAAGCTACAACTAGTGCTAGCTTTTTTGCCTCAGGACTAAAGAAGAAGAGTGATGAGTGAATTTTTTTTGAAAGGAATAGACAGTGACATTATGTTTAATTGATTCATTTCATCAGTGACAATAACAAAAAAAAGCCAAGTCAGGCAGAAAATTTATTGACCCCATTAAATAATCCTCATGTTTCTTTTTGGTGTCTTGCAACTATGTTGTCCATCTGTCGTCCACAGTCTGCGTGAAACTGTGTGAATGCAACATCAGTGTTCAGTAACATGACCAGATTCAACTATCATTTAATTATGTGTGAAGGTGTCATGTGACAAGATGGACAAAATCCATCCTTTCTAAACATGAAATAAATATAACATGTAGTCAATCATGATGTGTATACAAGTGCTCATCTGGACTCACAGGTTTTTCACTCTTTTTTATGTCACTGTAGTTAAAAGTCCCGTTAATTGCCTGGGGAATTAATGCAGTGCAAATGGGCTGATTGAAATTCAGAGGATGTCTACGGTTTATTCTGCTCTCCCTTTGGCTGCTGCTGTATGAAACACTCCCTTACTGTACGGCTGCAGTGGACAGCTGGCCTTCATCAGTGAGACTGTTGATAACACAGGAAGGAAGAGAGGGGAGAGGGGAGAGGGGGGAGGTTAGAGGGAGATGGAGAGTGAAATTGGAAAAGAAAAAAGAAAAGAGAGAGTGAATAGGGAAGGAAAAAGGAGGGCGGGGAAGGTTGTTAAAAAAAGTACCAGTATGTCTTTATTCTTGGCTTTATTGGGAAATTAAAATGAGTTAAGAACGCTACTGACTTAACTTTCCCTCCCTCTTTTTCTACCCCCAATGAAACCCTTAGTGTAATTTAATTAGTAAACACAATGCTGCTTGGCATTGTTAAACACCAGCAAAGTATTTCTCCTATGAGCTGGTGCTGAACATCCTTTGAGAAGGGAGGGGAGAAAATGGAGGGAAGGCGCAGGGAGGGACACATTAATCGAGAGCCCTGCACGAGTCAAATGAAGGAATTTTAAACAGCGGGGCAAAAGGGACAGTGAGAGGAAGTGAGGAGCAGAGGAAGTGAGGAGAAGAGAGGAAAGTTTGTTGAGCGGCACTGTGTGATTTCTTCTCTGCTCTGTGCGGGGCTCCTTCCTGTGTGACTCATTGCTGTGTTGAAACTGTTCTTGTCCGCCCCACAGTGGGGACTGGGAATGACAAGTGGCCCTCATCGAACCCCTGGCCCCTGCCCTAAATCTGAAACAACACAAAGCTCTGACCGTCTCCTCTGAGCTGTGGGCTCGGCTGTATTGTAAATATGCCTGCACAGCTTTATAGTCCAATAATGAGAGTCATATTTTACATGAGGACGGGTGTGTCCAGGGGAGAGCACTAATTAGCTGTATAGGCTATTTTATTTGTGCCTCTATGGCGACGTCTTTACCTGTGCTTACGTCTGCTGTTAACGTGTGTGTGATTGTGTTTTTATGTCTTCCCCTCCTGTTTGTTATTGCCTCATGAGTTTTTTCTTTATTCAACCTAACCTTATGTCTGAACAGCAGCTTGACTGTGTGTGCATGTTTTTGTTTTATGTGTTTTATGTGTTTGCATACTGCTGACTTTGTATGAAGACTTTCTTTAATTATCCATCAGATGTGTCTTTTATCACCTGTCTTTACTGTTGCAGCATGAAAGCATGAAGCGTCGCTGTGTTCATTCTTATACTTGTGTGCTTTTGTCTCCACAGAGTAAGTCAGTGTCATCAACAGACAGTCAGCCCAACGAGGAGCGCCAGGGCCCATCGGGAGGTTACTCCTCCTCGCAGGGAGGAGCAGAGGCAAAGAGGAGGCGCTGTGACGACAAAGAGTCCCTTCCCCCACACTCCTATGTATGTGTTAGTCTTCCTTGTCCTTTAGCTACGACAGGTTAAGGGTTAAATGATGTAATGTTAAAGTGAACATCAATGTGCAGCTGTTGATTTAAGGTGAATGGTTGGTCTGCTTTGAAATCTGTGTACATCCTTCTGATTAAACAGTTTACAGAGAGACACGTAAACACAACAAAGATGTCTCAAACTGCAGGCCCATCTGTGTAGTTACGTGTGTGCGTGTGTGTGTGTGTTTACTTATGATGAGTGACACAAAAGGCCACCCAGAGGTAAGGGGGCCCCTGGCCAATCAGAGCTGTGTTTGTTTTGGATGGATCCAAAGTGAGGAAGAGCGGACAGCCATAGGCGCTGTAACGCCAGAAGAGAGACGGGAAAGGCAGATAGCCGTAATGAATGAGATAGCTGCGTGTTTGCAGTCTGGAGGATTGATTGACACTGGGAGGTCTGTCTGTGCAGGATGGCCTCCAGCTAAATCAGTTTGGCATCAACAACAACAACAGTCCAAATCTCGCCATTAGTTCAGAGCGGCAACAGGCACAGATAGTTTCCACCTTCTGAATGTTTTTGCTCTCCTTCCGTCTGTCGGGGAGCATTACAGCCTCCATTTCTCTCTGTTTGCTTTTTGCTCATCTTTTTCTCTCTGTCTCTGGAGCGTCATCGCTCCATTTCCTCATTTCTTTCCCTCACTTCTCTTCTTTTATTGTTAGATTTCCAACATTTATTCCCAACTTTACCACTTTTTTTTACTTTTCTTTATTACCTCTGCAAAGGAGGTTATGTTTTTGGGAGAGTTTGTCTGTTTGTTTGTGTGTTCGTATGTGAACAACATGACTTCATAACTAAGGAATAGATCTGGATGAAATGTTCAGGAAGTGTTCAGAATGGGATAAGGAAGAAGTGATTAAATTTTGGAGGTAATCTGGATCACCATCTTGATCCGGGACTTTTTTTAAAGGATTCTTTATCATTGTGAGATAGGGCCATTTTCATTATATGTGTTTTTAACTTCACGATAAATGGTTGGATTGCTTTGCAAAACAATACAAGACAAGGTCACCATAATTTTTGACAGATGTAAAAGTACGATCCAGATCCTGGCAATATTCTGAATACTGAGATCCAGAATATGAAATATGAACTGGGTCATCATAATTTTCAACACTGTCAGGAAACAAATTATCGTACAAACCTGCAACTAACACCAAATTGTAGCAGACAATCTGCTGAAAGGGAGTATAACATTAAAGTAGGACTAAAGTGTAGGTGACAATCATGATATGTTTGGTGGAGGTCTGCGCTTTCTGAGTTTTTCTTCTTTTCTTTTTTATCTTGAAGAAAGTGCTCATCCGATGGCTTTCCTTTTCTTTCTTTCTTTCTTTCTTTCTTTCTTTCTTTCTTTCTTTCTTTCTTTCTTTCTTTCTTTCTTTCTTTCCTTTTATAGTTTTTTCCTCTTTCTGTCTGTCCCCCCAAACACACACACACCTTTATTTCTGCTCTAGAAACAGACAGTTGATGCAGCCTTGTTTTGGCTCTGTATCGTTACATACTGATGTCATTCCACACTGATGTCAATAGAAATATCAGACCATGATCACATCAAAGCTCTGTTGCCATGGTGACTAAGTGCCATCATTCTCACCCCAGAAAAAAGGGCGAGCGGTGTGGAGATGTGTAGATGACTAGACAAAGAGTGAAAATGTGCCGTGGATAAAGAAAGAACAGCAGTGTTAGTGAGAGGAGTAGAAAGAGGGAGTGGTGGTGGTGGAGCTGTTAAAGAGAATATGGGGTGTAGTGTCTCTGTTGGTAAATGTTGCATGGTGGAGAGCCAGTGAAAGGAAGCAAAGAGCAGCGAGTGATATTGATGTATTGATCTGTGTGGGTTCTCATCTGTATTATTCAAGTTCCTCATGTACACATACAGTGTGCATGTACTGTGTGTCTGTGTGGGTTATCTTACCTTTCATATGTCTTCTTTTATCACCAGGACAGTGATGGAGACAAGAGTGAAGACAATCTTGTGGTTGATGTCTCCAATGAAGTAAGTTTCCTATTTGTATTTGGTGTCTTCATCCTTCAAGCTCCTGAGAGGAACTTTCCATTTCTGTAGCTTTTGGCGCCCCCTGTGGACAAAACAGTCTGATCGCTTATATAATCTTGTCAATTACTCGCACATGTAGTGACTTTAAATTAAAAATGTTATCCTGCTGTCTCTTACTTCTAAACTTTTTGTGAGAAATGTGGGAAAAAAGCTGTTCCTGCATCTGTCTGTTTTTATCTCATCCTCCACCTACGCCATAGAAGAGTTTTTAGGCATGAAAAACAGAAATACTGCTTCTTTACTGAGTCATGTCGTGGCATCAGAGAGAACTTCAGTTTCATTATCAACTAAAAAATCTTCTCAGAAGCTTTCAAGTGCCTGTGAGAATATTTGTGTGCTGATTTCTGGACTCTTTGCCTACAAATAGAGTTTGACTCACTCTGTTGTCACTACAATCTGCTCTTTGTAGTCTGGCCACTTTTAATGATTGTTCCCTTCTTCACTCTATCTTCTCTAGTAACCCAATTTTATGCTGCTGCTGCTGCTGGGAGATGTTTAAGTAAACACTTCTGATAAACCTTTGTTCACCTATTGCTTAACATCAAATACCAGGGGTACAAAATAAATAAGTAACTAACAGCAAGGATTTGGTTTACATCACAGCTTTCTAGAGAAAGTTGGTTTTTGTGGGTTTCTGAATAGAGTTTAACCACTAGCATATCTTATGTACACTCACCTGCCACTTTATAGGGGACACCTTGCTAGTACCAGGTTGGACCCCCTTTTGCCTTCAGAACTGCCTCAATCCTTGGTGGCAGAGATTCAACAAGGTACTGGAAACATTCCTCAGAGAGTTTGGTCCATGTTGACATGATAGCATCACACAGTTGCTGCAGATTTGTTGGCTGAACATCCATGATGAGAACCCCACGTTCCACCACATCCCAAAGGTGCTCTATTGGATTGAGATCTGGGGAATTGTAGCCTCAGTTTCCTGTTCTTAGCTGACAGGAGGGTCACCTGGTGTGGTCTTCTGCTGCTGTAGCCCATCTGCCTCAAGGTTGGACATGTTGTGCGTTCAGAGATGCTCTTCTGCAGACCTCGGTTGTAACCAGTGGTTATTTGAGTTACTGTTGTCTTTCTATCAGCTCCAACCAGTCTGTCTATTCCTCTGACCTCTGGCATCAACAAGGCATTTTGTCCCACAGAACTGCTGCTCACTGGATATTTTCTCTTTTTGGGACCATTCTCTGTAAACCCTAGAGATGGTTGTGGGTTAAAATCCCAGTAGATCAGCAGTTTCTGAAATACTCAGACCAGCCCGTCTGGCACCAACAACCATGCCACGTTCAAAGTCCCTTAAATCACCTTTCTTCCCCATTCTGATGCTCATGAACTGAGTTGCTGCCATGTGATTGGCTGATTAGACATTTGCATTAACAAGAAGTTGGACAGGTGTGCCTTATAAAGTGGCTGGTCAGTATGTTATACATTTCAGGACAGATTTAAGATTACTTTGTGGGTTGCATCCAAGTGATAGCCACTTACCCAACGTTTCCTTTTAAATCATGTGGAAGAGCGTACTCTGGCTGCTCAACACACTTTTGGTTTCCAGTCGTCAGATCCCTTTTTCAATTTGGCCTGTAAATATATTCAAGAAGTGTTAACAACTGAAAATCTTTAAGGATCTTTACAAATGTGTTTTTAGAGATTATAAAACAATTGTTGCTTATCACAGAGTGTTTTCCTCCCTAAATTTACTTCAAAGGTCTTCTGAAAACAATCACTTGTAGAGTTAAAATATTTTTCTCTGAACTCTTCCAAAAACTTCTCTCTCATTTTTAGTGTTTTCTTACAATTTTCCATCTTCACTTTTAAAAATCTCTAGCTCACACACAGGACTCAAACTTCCCTCTCTATCCCCTATTACTCCTCACAGCTACATCCATCTGTCAGAGCTGAACATCCCTGCTACAGAAAATATCTTTGATGTCCTCACAAAGCCACAAGTTACAAGCTTCCTTTATCCAACAGCAGCTCTCTGGCTCTGGGTTACAGCCCACACATGAATAAATCATTAGTCCAACAGTAGGAAGAACAGTTCTGCTCACAGGGAATAACTATAGCTGTCCCTTTGCAGCTTGGATCCACCCCCTGTACTCTGCGTAACCCCGCCAGTCCAGCTGTCAATACTTCCATACTTCCATCTGCAGGAGTGTGTGTTTGAGAAAGAGAGAAAGAGGCCAGAGTTGCATTTTTTCTTTTTTGTGCGTCAGTTACTGTTCAAGTCTTTCTATAGGTTGAGGCTGGATTTGGGTCATTTTTTTTTATTAAGTGTCCTGAAGTCACTATCTATGTAAATGACAGGTTTTGCAGAAAGACATATATGATATAACTTTGTAATATTGATAAGTTTCTGCACCCATAGGGCTAAAGGTAGTTATATAAGGCAGTGTTTCCCAAACTTTTTTTCAGGTGACCCACTTTTTGGGGGGAACAAGCCACGGCGACCCAATCCAAAATATGTCCAATCTGTAAACCAATCAACAAAATAACTGTGCAAAGATAAAAAAAAAAAGGCTTCTTTAATCTTGTTTCTGCATCATCTTACATCTTTTCTACCAGCTAACAGACCTGACATATCTGACAAATGCATTTCAGCTTTGTTCACTCTGAAAATACTTGCATTTTTTGCAGTGACGTGTTAGCCTGCTTGCTTGTCAGAATTGGATCCTAGTTATGTGATATTCGGGACAATATATTAAGTTGCAATCTTCATCCAGAATGAAGGTAACAGCATCCGTCCATGCCTTCTTTTCAGTGTGACATCACGATACAACTGTAACAAGCTGTAACAGTTCAGTTTCTGCAGCTGGTGCCTGTTCAAGATCCAGCAGTGACTTTGGACCTTCAAACTCGAAGAAGTTTTGAATCTGAGGGGCTGTTTACACGACACCGCTTTTGGGATGAAACGCAAACGTTTTGTTGCAAACTTTTGAAAACTGCCCCCAGAGTGAGATTTTTCTGAAACGCTCCCGACACCGTTGCTGTGTAAACAGTAAGCCGGCGTTTTCAGTGGAAACGGTGACGTCACATTCCGCCTCGCGCGCCCATACAACAGGACAACAGTAACGTTGTTACGATCATCGTGAACTACCGTGTTGTGCTTGTGCTGCTCAATCTGCTGTATCTGCTGACTGTCTTCATACAAAATGTGCATCTTTTGCTCCACTTTTTAACTTAGTATTCCCCAATACACCAGATGATCGGCTCAACTCTAGTTCTGTGGAGATCTCCCAAAAACGGCTTCTGACTTCAGTTATAGCACCACCTACAGGCCTGGCATGCTTTCTACAGCGTTTTCAGTTCATCAGCGTTTCCGTGTATACTCAGATTTTTTTCACTGCATTTTAGCGTTTTCAGATGAAACGTTGTCGTGTAAACGGGGCCTGACTTCAAATCTTTCTTTTGGAAACTAATGATCAAAGCAATCAATGGGTCAGCTCTTTCATATGTGTGATGGTGACACAGTGACAGTGTTTTCCCATGAGTGCTGTAAAACAGTGGGAAACATGCGTTGGTTTGGCTTTGGTTGTTTGAGTAGCGCCAACTCGTGGCTTCAGGCTTTTGAAAAACAGTAACATATTTCCAGTTACAGTAAACATTGTGGTGATGACCTTTCAACATGAAAACATAACCAGCTATGACAGTGTGAGGAGCCAATCATCAGTCCGCGAGGGGAGACTTCTTCTGGTTAAGGAAAGCATGAATTTTGTGTTAACATTTTGAAAACTAATTTGGTGACCCATAACAAATCTCTGGCGACCCACGTTTGGGTCAGGACCCAGACTTCAGGAATAACTGATATAAGGGGCCATGTAAAGTGAATAGGTGGTTATGTAAAGTAGAACTCTGTCAGGGTGAGCGGGTCCCCGACATGAGTTAGAGGGATCTTGTGTCACTTTATTTCTTATTTTACAACAGGTTACTCAAGCAATCTTGGTTTGTAGTATTTGCTTGTGTGCGTTGGTGTGTGTATTTTTTGCGTGGTTGTGTGTGTAACTACTTCAGCTCTCTGCTGCTGTTTCCTCGTAAATAGAGGAGCTCCTATGTAAGCTCATTATCAGCCTCTGCTGTTTGTGTTCTCGACTCGTGAAAGTGCTCCTCGCCACACACACACACACAAACACACTCACACACACACAAATTCACAGATATTTTGTCTGCAAGTCTCCTCGTAAATCAAATCTACGTGTAGTGACTTTCTCTCTCTGACCTCTTAAGGCTTCTCTTCTTCCATCTCTCCACTGTCTCTGTTTCTTTTCTATCTGTCTTTACTACACCTTCCTCTCTTTCATTAGATAACTACACTCTGCTTCGTTCAATATATGCAAAGTCATTTATGCCCCTGGAATATTTAAGTTCTTTAAATACTTCACACAGTGTACCAAAATATGTTTTATCTGAGCCTGCTGTATTTTGATATTGCACATAAAAGCAAAACTGGTCTCTTGTGTGATTTCAAAACTGGAACAAAAGCAGAAAGAGTACAGAAAGACAAATGTGGGTAATGGCAGAAAAAGGGAGGGAAATTCTCTAGTGAATGATGTGCATGAGTGTGTGTGTGCATGTGTGTGTGTATATGCTCATCTATATGCATTTGCAAGTTTTAGAGTCAATGCAATTGCAAGCAACCCTGTGCATATGTATATGTGTGTGTGTGTGTGTGTGTGTGTGTGTGTGTGTGTGTGTGTGTGTGTGTGTGTGTGTGTGTGTGTGTGTGTGTGTGTGTGTGTGTGTGTGTGTGTGTGTGTGTGTGTGTGTGTGTGTGTGTCTAAGCTCTTAAATGTGTGTGCTGATCACTGTGACCCAGTGAGAAGCGCTTACTGCAGCACTTTGTTCTGGGGGAGGCAGCGCCGGCTTGACAGTATCTCCAGTGATGAAAGCAGCTGTAACAGCGACACGATCTGCGGCTCCACACACCGCTGTAACAGTGACAGTGACAATCTCCGCTGTTTCATGTAACGTGTCATCATGAAGCAGACTGTGACACAAAAGATCATGATGAATCCGCAGAGTAAGACCTTACTTCTCCTTGATAGAAATCCAACACTTTCAATTCAGAGCATGTGTATATTTTAAACCTGTTGATTTTATAATAAGAAAAAAAAGAATTAAAACATTTATCATGAGAAGGCATAGACCAAACACACAAATATTCTAATTGAAGTACTGTTAAAAAAAAGGAGCTGCTTTTGTTTTTGTTTTGGGCAAGTTGCGTCAGGTGCGTACACAGCGGTAATAACCCAGGAATTCCTGCTGGAGTCAAAGACGTATGGCTTTGAAGTTTTATCAGTCACCAGAAACGCTGCACAGTGGTTTTTAACTTTGCTGGAGGGAAAATTACAACGTCACAGCAAATAATTTCAAAGCAGGGCCCAATGCCAGCATTACATACTGGTGTACTTCATTTAGTCTATAAAATGTTGCACAGAATTACTTCATAAAACCCCATGATATCAAAAAATGACCAAAAAAGCGAAAACTACAAAACAATAAACTAGGAAACAACACTCACTGAGGCTGAAAAGATGGAAATAAGCTCCTTTTTTTAACGTGGGACATCACTTTTTATCTGTGTCACTCAGGAGCCAAACTCTCCTGCTGGCAGCCCGCCTCACTCCCCTCACGGAAACGGGTTGGACCGGGCTCCCACTCTGAGGAAAGAGCTCCCGGGTTCTTCGAGCACAGGAGAGGCCCCCTCCACCCCAAACCCCCGCAGCCCCACCCCAGGGAAGGCCAAGGACCCTGCACAGGTCAGATCCATGGACAGATTGAATAAAATAAGCTGGTCTTAAATCTCTGGGCTAGCCAAAATGTAAAGAGACTGACAGTCTATTAGCCTTTGCTGCACAAAAAAAAGAAGAAGGTTTTCCATCCGTGCTACATGTTAGACCATCCTTTATGGAGGAATAAAACCACCTCAAACTTTTACCCCCCATGTTCAATACACTCTGAACAGATTACATTCTCATCTCCTGTAATGGCAGAGGCTTCAATGCTCTGAGTCATGTGTTGTTTCTCTTTTTGTTTCTTGGTTAACCTGTCTAACAGATGGATAAGTCCCAGTCCCCCCTCTCAAAGTCTGGTACCCCATCCCCGTCCCACCGTGACGCCCTCACCCCTGGAGCACCAGGAGCACCTGGACCCAGCACTTCCTGCCTTCGCCTGGTCAGCAAAGCAGCATCCAGTGCTGACCCTCTTGGTGAGCCTTCAACAAGTTTGATTATTAAACTTTTAAAGAAGTTTGATTTGGTAACTTTTGATTGAGCAGCAATGATAGTACACGTCATAGCATTAATCTTCTCCCAACATTTATAGTTCTGATATAAAAAAAAATAGATCATAATCTTTGCTGGAAACATTGGCCCCTACCTGGATTAGATTTGCCCACAGTCCTCCTCTGCCCTTCTCACCATCCTCATGTCCCTGGGTTTATCCATTTCCTAATTTGTTTTTGCCTGATGTCAAGTGAAACTTAAAAAACACAAGTTTTGTATATCACAACAGGATGTCATGTGTTGAACTTTTAAGCGTTTGAACAAAAATAAGTTAAATTCAACAGGAAGTTTTCCATTTTTCTCAGCCCCTCTGTGATTGTGTTTGTGCTTGTGTGTTATCCACCCCCACCCCTCACACACCCACACAAACACACACACCTCTATACATCCATCCTTCAACCCCTCCTTCCTTTATCCCTCCCTCCCCAGCTCTCCGCAGTCCCATGTCTTTGCCCCCCGGTTCATACCCGGCTCACTTTGGCGTGGTGTCCCACGCAGGACTGAATGGGGAGCTGGCCAGTCCAGGAGGTTTCGGAGGCGCTCTCACTCTCTCCCCACAGATCAGCGCAGCAGCAAACGCCTACTCCCGGAGCCCCATGGTGAGTAAAGGCCGAATTATCCTCCTCTGTTCAAGTTTGATTTATGGTTCAGCATCAGATACGACCTGCTGTCAGAGCTCTGAGGGAAAATAAATGAATGTGTTCGGTGTTATCAGGTAGTGTTGTGCATTCATTATGTACTCAAAGCTGCCATTTGACACTCTCTTTTGTAGAGAGGGAAAGTAGGGAAGTTTTGTGCTTAAAATCACTTACAGTATCTGAATCCTAACATCATAGATCAGTGTCAGTACAACCACACACTTCTCACAGGTTTACATGTGACTGTTCTTTTCTTTTTAATTGTTTTAGTTTTATTTTACTGTACACAAACAGATTTGATCCTCCTACAACTATTTTATCTGGCGAACACACTTAAGTTTGCCTATTTTATTTTTTATTTTCCCCCACTTCCTGTCTTAAATCTTATTTTGAACAGTTTGTCCAGTATTTCAGTTTTCCAGTTTGTCATGATCAAGCCGTCAATTGCCTCTCTGCTTACTTCTTCCCACCAGGTGGCGTATGACTCTCGGTCTCACCTGAGGGCCCCAGGGCTCTCTTCCTCTCTGCCTGGCTCTTCGGGTGGCAAACCGTGAGTTTGGTTTTCTATAACACACGGACGTATTCACAGCAGCTCTACAACAATGACAAGGATTAACAAAACTCAGTTCATCTGAAACGCTTAAAACATCTAAAAAGTTACTGGATCAGCTTCTGAAGTGAACAGCCGTTTTTGTCCTTGTCATTAAAACATTTAATTTTTCTGCAGAATGCTCTCAGTTTACTAAGCTTACCTATGTTTTAAAGGAGTTAAAAGGTAATGGTTGAAAGCTAAGCAGGATGATTAGCTGAGACTGAAAACAGGAGTTGTTACAGACAGTGGAAATACCTCAGCCTTGCTCACAGAAATGAAAAGTATTTTGATTGAAAAAGATCCAGATATGTGGATAGTAGCTGCTGCTAGCTGCTCAGTTTTTTTAAACTTTACAAGGTTTCATAGTGCTGCTCATGACCTTGTCTCACAGCTGAAAGCCGCTCAGTGTTGATATCGTTGAGTGTCCAGGACTTTTGCTCACAGCCCATTCAGCTTTTCTGACTGAGAAATTGTGTTGTTTTTGTCATTTGCTGCAGAGCAGCAATTCATGCTTGTGGTGCTAATTTGGAATCATAAAACAGCCTCAGCTTCAGTCTGCTCCAGTATTGATCGGCCATTAGCAATGCCACACTGACTCTGCCCTGTAATACAATCTGCTATTATGCATTCCCACCCACAGCAACAGTCGGCCGAGTAATTGCTGAATTTAGGCAAATATCACCGGACAAAAAGCTTCACCTGGTGTGACAGCTTATATTAAAGTAAGGCAGTTCTTGTAACCGGACCATTGTAATGTCTTTTTTTACCTCTACATGTTTTGACAACAAACCTCCTGCGGTCTCAGAAGGGTTATACGACTCTTTTGAGGACAGATGATCAAAGTTGGAAAGAAATCATACTGGTTTAGTGGCAAAAACTGTCTCACTGAAATGTTACTGAGTTATGAGGTTGTTATAGTTTGGTCAGACTTCATAACTTGCTCACTTTGTGTTGTGAATTGTATATTTCTCCGTGGCGTCTCTGCTTCCACTAGCTCATTGATTGATTAATTGATTCTGTCTTGTCTGTCTTGTCTTTGGCCCATTTCTCAAGTCCTTCAATCTCCTTTTTGGAACAAACAAGTCAAAACTGTTTATTTGCAGCCATAGCTGTTCAGTTCCATATTGATTTGTTACTGTTTTCCTCTCTTTGTTTTCTCTGCAGCGCCTACTCTTTCCATGTGAGCGCAGACGGACAGATGCAGCCAGTACCTTTCCCCCCTGACGCCCTGCTGGGCCCAGGAATCCCTCGCCATGCCCGTCAGATCCACAGCCTCAACCACGGGGAGGTGGTGTGTGCTGTCACCATCAGCACCTCCACACGTCACGTCTACACTGGAGGTAAAGGCTGCGTCAAGGTGTGGGACATCAGCCAGCCAGGAACCAAGAGCCCCATGGCCCAGCTGGACTGTCTGGTGAGGCCTGAGAAAAGTGTGAAACAGACGGGAGCAAGAGTGCAGCATGTTTCCAAAACCAAAATGTCACTTTAATATCATTTTATCTGTTCTGTCCAATCAGAACAGGGATAACTACATTCGCTCTTGTAAAATCCTCCCTGACGGACGGACTTTAATCGTCGGCGGTGAGGCCAGCACACTGTCAATCTGGGATTTGGCCACGCCCACTCCTCGCATCAAGGCTGAGCTGACGTCGTCTGCTCCTGCCTGCTATGCCCTGGCTATCTCTCCTGACAACAAGGTGTGCTTCTCCTGCTGCAGCGACGGCAACATCGTCGTCTGGGACCTTCACAACCAGACTCTGGTCAGGTAAGAGGACGATAGAAAGTGTGAATAATTTTCTCTACTAAAATAATTCCAGACAGGAGAGAGCACAGAGAGGAGGGGAGGGAGAAAAGGCTGAATGATGCAAAAACATTTCATGAACTTCCCTAGGAGAAGAGAGAAAAAAGATATAAAAAATCGCTGCTGTCTGGGGGTTCCTTTTCTCACCCTGTAGTCAGGTGAGTAGAGCCTGAAGGGATTTGGATAAAACCTCCAAACTCTGGTTTGGAAGTAGTTTGGAAAGGGAGAAGAAGACAATTCAGGTGTGGATGAGGTGGGGGCAGTAGGTGCTACATGGAGGAAAGGATTAAAATATATCTGCTCTGACACGTCAAGAAGACATGGAGCAAACAAACATGCAGCATGCCAAGAGTGTGTAGAGTGTTTGTGTTCATCTATGAGCCTCGGTGTGTTTCCTCCCTGTAGGCAGTTCCAGGGCCACACAGACGGAGCGAGCTGCATCGACATCTCCAACGACGGCACCAAGCTGTGGACAGGAGGGCTCGACAACACGGTGCGCTGCTGGGACCTGAGAGAGGGACGCCAGCTCCAGCAGCACGACTTCACCTCACAGGTACACACACACACACACACACACACACACACATGCAAGAAAAATCTAAAAAAATCTCTTATAAAATGAAATTACCTGATTCAGCACACAGCACTTAAAAAGATAACAGCAGAAAGGACTGACAGGTATTTACAGCGATACACACAACAACAAACATCACAGAGATCACCTCACACAGCCTCACACACACACACACACCGACTCCCTTATTCACTCCTCACTGCCACAACAGAGCTATAGAGTTGACCACTGTTGTCAGATGAGTTTCGATCCACCGTGTAATGACTTTCTCTCTCCTTTGCCGTCTCTCTCAGTCTGCCACTTCCCGTCACTCTGCTCCCAGTTTCTCTCTTTTTCCCCATTTATTAATTCACTCCTTGTTCAACTCTATTACATCATTTCACTCTTTCATTCTGTCTTTTCACTCTCTCCTCTTTTCTATTCCCAATCATTATATTTTTCTTTTCTCTCCTTCCTCCTTGATTTCTTAATCTGTCATCACATCTTCCTTCAACTGTCTTCTTCCTTTCATCAACCTTATCTCTTTTCCTCCCTCATCCAACACTTCATCACATCTTTTTTTTCCTGTCTCCATTTTTCTGTCTCTCTGATTCCTCATTCTCCTCCGTGTCTCTCTTCCCAGATCTTCTCTCTGGGTTACTGTCCGACAGGCGAGTGGCTGGCTGTGGGGATGGAGAGCAGTAATGTGGAAGTCCTTCATGTCTCCAAACCTGACAAGTACCAGCTGCACCTTCACGAGAGCTGTGTCCTCTCCCTAAAGTTTGCCTACTGCGGTACGCTCACACACACACACACAAAACAAGTTTTTTTATGTCAAGTCATGTCGTCATTACTCTCTTACGAGTTTTGTGTGTGTGCCATTTCAGGGAAGTGGTTCGTGAGTACAGGAAAAGACAATCTGTTGAATGCATGGAGGACACCGTATGGAGCCAGTATCTTTCAGGTGAGGCAGCAGTGCTGTGTTTCCAGGATGTTTACACCATGGGCGAGTGCAACTGTGTGTGTGTGTGTGTACATATCAGAGCCAGAGACATAAATATGTCTATTGAGTGTACTATTTCTGCTTCCTGCCCCTTCACACAAACATACACACCGAGCCCTGAAGGCTAAAGGAAAGGAAAGATGAAAAACGCTTAACATTTTTTTTTTTTACCTTCCTGGTGTGTTGATCCATGGTGACTTGCAGAGGTTTATCAGTGAATGCAGGCTGCAACACACACACACCACACATACACACGCACACACACAGAATGTACGCACACAACACAAAACAAATGTAATAAATGTGTCGTGTTCAAACACTATATTCGAGCAAATGTTGAATTTGTGAGGATGGAATATTTTTAGCTGAGCCAGTTCACCTGGGTGTGAATGAATCTAGCAAGGGTATGAAGGAAGGTTTAAGCTTGGTGTTTGTTGTATGTGTGTGTGTGTGTGTGTGTGTGTGTGTGTGTGTGTGTGTGTGTGTGTGTGTGTGTGTGTGTGTGTGTGGCTGTCATGTTTTTATAAGCTACAGTGGGCAGCAGGGTTGGCGGCTCCTGTCTCCCCCGGTGGACTAAAGGGAGAATGCTGGCTATCTGCTTTGTTATCCAAATGCCAAACGCTTCTCCTGCCAAACAGCTCCCTCCTGTCACCCTGTTATACAGAGCTGCTCTCCCTCTTTTTTCTCTTTTTTTTTTTGCTCCCTCCTCTTTTTCCTCTTTGGTTTATCACTGTCCTCTCCAGCCTCTTTTCCTTCTCCTGTTTACTGTTGTCCTTTCTCCCTCACTGTGCGCTCTCTTTTTTATCTAACTCTCCTGATCTATGTGTACCTCTCTCCCCTCGCTGTGTTTTCTCTCTGTCCTTGTCCTTTGGTTTATTCCTGTCCTTGCTTTCTTCCATTTTTTTCCCTGCCCTACCCCTTCACTTTTTGTCCTCTCTTGTTCAGATTCTCCCCTGTGGCTGATCTGTTGCACACTTTCTCTTTGTCTTTCTTTCCATTTTGTATTCAAATAAGCTTTTTGGCATGAATATCATGGAAAAGTGACATGTTACTGATTAACAGATAACTTAAAAATTAAAAGGAGAATTTAGACAGATTCCCCAAACATTAAAACAGCAGAGCAGTGGAGGGACAAAGTCAAACAAAATAATACTATTCATGAGTTTTTTTCTCTGTAGTTGAGGTTTTCAGCTACATGTTTTGTGGACGAGACATTTCTTAACAAATAAATCTGTATATCAGTATCTGTATATGAACCTGGCTTTGTGCAAAATCCCTAGCTTGCTGCATACAAAGGGAACTTTACCCATCAGTCTGATTGTTTACATTTTAGCTTTGAGTTAAGAAAGTAGCGACCAAGCTTTTTTGCTGGCTTTCCTCTGACAACATTCTGCATGCCTAATGTGTCATCCACGCTAAAAGACTATGTCAGACATTCACGACACTGACACATTTCTGTATCTTAAGAATAATTTCACACATGCAAGAAACAGAAATGTAAACTTAGCAAGTGACTTTAACTGTGATTCTGCCGGGGAGTGTTATCACTGAAACCCTGTCATGCAAAGCTGTTTTTTTTCTGTTTATCACAGTTTTGTGTCTCGTCAAACCCCTTAAAAATTGTTTTCATTTTTGTTTTTTTCCTTCTTTAAAACTCATAATACTTCTATACATTGTGAAATAGTTCTTAAAACGCTCAGGAATTGAGTGATTCAGACCGTTTTACAGCCATAATAACATAATCTGTTTAGCCTCAGTAGGTAAAGGGTTAACACTGAACAACCAACAAACCACTTTTACAAAAGGAGCCATCAGAAAAACACTGCAACACCCAGCTTCTACATTAACTATGTTATGCTTTAGTGGTCATAACAAAGCATTGAACATTTACACACTTGTTTTAGTTTGCAGGTGTGTGATGGAGGACACAGACAGGCTGTAACTCTTAGACATTACTCACTTCGAGACTTGGAAAAAAAGTTTCAAGCTTAAAAAAAAACTTTAGAGTCCAAATATTTTAAAGATTGTGCACAAACTCACACCATGTCTCTTATCATGTAAGAAGAGGATGTGAATTATTTGAGCATACCGTTCAATAATACAATCATTTGATAAAGCAGAAAATCAACACTCCATAAATAACGTGGTTTCTTCAAAATAAGATAAGTCCTCACTGTTTTATTATCTTAGGGTGTATTCTCACCTGTGGCACGTTTGCTTTGTTCTGATTCAGGGGCAAAAATGATACAATTGTAGTGGTTGTCACTTGGTTTGTTTGTGTTCACAAAGCAAAAGTCTGTTGTGGTCCAAAGTTGTAAACAAATGCCACGTGTGATTGATTTTTTTCTCTCATTGCTAGGGATGGAAATTGAAAACTGGTTCCTAATGAGAATAAAGTGTTTCAATCCATCGATATCGTTAGCCTTTTTGCATCACGATTCCCTTATCAATTCTTTACATTGTGCCGGAGCCGCTGGGACTTGCGTCGACTTGTCTGCTGCAGCTATCTTAGCTTAGCAGTTAGATAACGTTTCCCAAGAAAACTCTGATTCAGGATTTTCAGCTTGAACTTTTACTGAAGAACTGACTTCATAAAGAAATGTACATTACTCTCTCTCAGGAGATTCATATTCAGTACATTCGATATGGTATAAATCACCTTATTTACCAAAATAACAAAATAAAGCAACCGTGACGCTAACGTATATGAGAAACTACATTGATATGCTAGCAATTAGCATACATCAGTATAACTTCAGCTTCAGAACAGAATTTCAACTTTCATCACAGAAACATATCACATCAACTCTTTGTAAGAAATACAGAGAATTCCAAATGCCAAAAGCTAACAGGCAATTGAAAGGCTCATGACTGACTTCATAACTACGGAAAGCTTCCAAACAACTTAAACCATTGCTATAACCACTTTGAGACACTAGAAGGCCTACTTGAATTATTAATATACTACGACACAGTACATCACCGTCAAATTGTGTGTAATTTTTTACCTGTTTCTGTATAATTATGCCTAGAAATATCCAGACTCAGGGACCAATTACATTTTATTCACTTACAGTATAAACTCAATTAAATTTTGTTGACACAGAAAACCTGTAAAGCTACTTTTTGTACCAAGAAAATTCACAACAGGAATTGATAAGGCAATCAATAAAGAATCAGATCAATAAGCAGAATCTATAAGGGCATCCGTACTGACAAAATCTTATCAATTCCCATCCCTACTCATTGGTCAGAATCAAAGCCGGAAGACAGGAAGTTTCCTTATCCTCATTCATTTATTCATGTTCTTACCTGCTTTTCACAGAACAGCCATGGAACATCAACAACGTGTGTGTGGCTAGTTAGCGTTATAGCGTTTATCTGGCTCATGTAGTAGTGTGCGCTATATGATCAACATATGTAGTCTTTAAGAGTCCCCACTGCATTAAGGCACTTCAATAAGGCACTTTATTTCTTTAATGGTCGACGTGAGCCCACGACTCGAGCTGAGTCCACCTATTTTTTGGCGATCTTGACCTGCTGGTTTAGTCCTGCATCTGAGCGCAATTGCTGTGTTCACATATGCCCAAACAGACCAAGGTTTGGGGGGGGGGCTGGTCATCATTTCGGAACAACTGCCCCAAACGATCCAGGTGTGATTACACCCTCAGTCCACAATGAGCTAAACTAACACTAAGATTAAAACAGTGATAAATACTTTCAGACTGATTTTAATAGTTGTAGGAGTCTGGCAGGCCCATCGTGGCAGACTGGCTGCAGCAACAATCCCACGACACAAGCAAACTCAAGAACTGGTCGGTTAAGCTCTAATGGGACATGACAATTTAAAAGCAGTGACATGCAGATGTATATAAATGAGAGAGAGGGGAGGACAGGAGCTCAGGTTAAGCAGTCTAAGCCTATAGAAGCATAGGAACGTGTCAAAGCCTCCCCCAGCCTTTACTTAAAGCCGTATCACAAAGGAAAGTTTTGAGCCGTCTCTTAAAGTAGAGATGGTGTCTGCCTCTTGGATCCTGGATGTTTCTAAAGGAGAGGGATCTGATAACTGAAGCCTTCCTCCCTATATGACCGAGCCTGACCGCTGCAGCTCAAAAGAGGAGTTTCAGTCTCTCCTCTGACAAGTGATGCTCTTGTTTGTGTGCTTATTTTTATTCCTTTTTCCCAAATCCATCTCTGGCCCTTTCCCAACTCACGTTTTGGCCTGTCACTGCACCCTCCCACCTGAACCCCTCCACTTTTTTATTTTGCTGTAGCCCGAGATATTCTGTGTGAAACGGCATCTCACTGCTGGCGTGATGATTGACAGCTCTGCTGTGCCTGTGGCAGCGAGGGAGGGAGGGGAGGAGAGGGTGAGTTTAGAAAGGGGAAGGAGGAGGAGGGGTCGATATGAGAATTGGGGGCAGAGTAAAATGGGGAACCTAAGAGGATGTAGAAGGGGGAGGAGGAGGAGGAGGAGAGTGTGGGAAGAAAGGAAGGAAGATAAATGATGATGGAGCGGTGGGAGGCAGAGGGGAAGGAGGAGGAGGGGCAGCGGCGGGAGCTTTAGATCATCTAAAGCCAGGTGCCCAGGTCTGCCTCTCACACACACACACACACACACACACAAACTCAGAGGAGGGACAAAGGAGGGAGGATGTGATGGAGAGAGAGGAAGATTGTACATTTTGCTACTTCATACAGACCATCTGACTCGTGCGGCCAGTGATGCTTAAACCTGCAGTTAATGAGGCTGCGCATCTCCAGAGAAAGAGGGAGGGAGAGCCGACGAGTGAGTCAGCATCCTGGAGCTGTGCTGTCGTCTGTTTGGAAATAATTGCAGACTGTTTTGAAATGCAAATATGTCTTGTATGATTGAGTATTAAGTGATGATTCATATCTTTTCTAACATCTTTCTCTTTGTGTTTGTTTCTCACCATCTGTCTCCACATATCTACTAACACTTATCTCTCTGCCTCTCTGGTTTGTAGTCCAAGGAGTCCTCGTCTGTGCTGAGCTGTGACGTCTCCCCGGACGACAAATACATAGTGACGGGCTCTGGGGACAAGAAGGCCACAGTGTACGAGGTGGTGTACTGAGATGGGAGGAGCCAGGATGGAGATTTCGGGGTGTTCCCTTTTTTTGTTTTTGGAGGAGGGGCCGCCACTTAACCAGTCGCCCTACTCTGTGATCCTGATCCTCATTACATCAGCAACAGCAGCACCCTTGTCTCAGTACTTCTGACCCTTACCCCTTCAGCATCAGCCCTTCTCCCCTTTACTTTTTGCTGTGATACAAGCTGCTGTGGAAGCTCCCAAATGCCCCCTCTCCTCCCCCTCCCTCCTTTTGTCTTTTAGCTCAAGGATGAAGCATGATAGTAAAGAGAGGGGAAGCAGCAAGATAAGGAGGACAAAGAAAAAGGGCGGTGGAGCAGAAAGATAAAGTCGGGAAGCAAAAGAGGAGGAGAGAAAAGGAGAAGGAAGAGAAATGACAGGGAGGAAGAGGAGGAGGAGGGGGAGTCTGGGTAATTAGGGCTGTTTCCTGATTAAGAGCTCAGTGGAAGGAAGGCCCCCAGAGGAGGCGCGGAGCGGCACTGTGGGAGCGCCAGCCAGGAGCACTGATACCACACAATCGATTCATTAGGCAGACAGTGGAAGCCTTAATGAGGCTGACGCCGCAGCTCGCTCTCCCCACAGAGAGGTGTCAGGAGCTGGGGAACGATGACGCTTCAGATATCCGCACACACCGACACGAAACATAGACGTGCTCACACACAGAGGAGGCACGTCATCGGCAGCAGTACACACAAACATACTCGAATACACCCCCCTGGAGGTAACGGTCGGAAGAGAGAAACACACACACACAACACACAGAGCACCCAATTAAACATTCATGGCACACTCGCCGTCTCACTGCTTAATATCTATTTTATTTTGGTCTGACAAAGGCAGCGTCTAATGAGCAGCCGAGTCAATGGGATTCTCCCAGGGCCCGCAGACACAAACACAGAACATCAGCTGAGCTGTTCCCTCTAATTCCTCCGGATTGTTCTCCTGACACCGGGCGCTGCTCTCACTCTCATTAAAGGCGCTGTCAGCTAGATGAAGAAGCAGCACGCCAACTTCACTGTAAGGCTGACAAGAGGGCAAATTAACAGCACGCAATTTAATATCACAAGCAGCTAACTAAGCCGTGTCTAATCTGAAGCCTTTCTGTCTTGGTTCAACTAGTTGCTGTTTGGTTTCACAAATCTGATGAGATGATGTATTTATCAGTCATATCTCCACCTCTGCCTGTCTGCCCGTGTCTTTAAGAGCTCTGGCTGATGTTTGCTGAGCTAACACGTGAGACGCTAAACTGCTCAAAGGAATGGTGTAACGTTTTGAGAAATATGTTCATGCGCTTTTTTCATAACACCCTTTTGTCTTTAGATTTTAAAGCCTGTTTCACGTGCACTCCTGAAAGTTTATGGGCACATGTTCGTCAGCATGAAGTTTCCCCTCTCGGAAAGTAGAGGATGTGGCAAACAATACAGAGCAGAGCGGAGGTCACTGTGCATTTATTACAAGATATCCAAGATGGCAGCAAAGCAGTCTGACAACACCGGGATAGTTTTTGCTCTTTTATCAACTGGTGGAACTTTCAGAATGAACAAATGAGGAGATGAAATGTATGAAGCAGCTTCACTATGTGCACAATGGTTGCATCAAAATGTGAATGTCCTCACCCCCTCCTTTTTGATTGTCTTGAATTTTTTCTAAATTGTACCTGCTGAGTCAGACATCTGTTCACCTTACGATTTTTGTTCAGGGACATACAATACCCAAAGAAAATTTGGTGAAAAACAAAGCTATTTGTGGTCACACATCCCAAAATATCCTGGAAAATTTTCAGGAGTGCAGTGCCAGAAGAAGGTATGGAGCTCCTAGTGTCCCAAAAAGATTTTTTTCCCCATCTTATGCGCCAAATGTATTATCTTGTGAGCACAAGATTATTATATTGTGTACGCAATATAAAACATTTGGCTTTTTTAGACTTCAGGGTCTCCATAAGAGGGAGACTTAAGGCCCTGTTACTTAGCAAAAAGATTTAAAACAAACAGCCAGCATGACTCCAATTAAAAAAATCAACAGAGATCACCTTACAGCAAATGTGGCACTCACTCATCAACCAAAAGTTTACTGGTAGATCAAAAACTCCCAGTTTTACGCTGGGTTCTGTTGAATTTGTCAGCGTCTGCAGCAACAACTTCTTGTGACATTCTGCTTTTTCACTTGTCAAGCAACCACTTTACTTTGACACTCCAGTTATACACTTCAAAAAATATGCAACTTGTGAAGCGTTGTTGCAGGCGGTCAGATTTTAAATTGGGGGAAATCAAACTACACTGCCTGGCCAAAAAAAAGTCACCACCAAAAGTAAAGATTGCACACTCTAATATTTTGTTGGAGTGCCTTTAGCTTTGATTACAGCACGTGTTCACTGTAGCATTGTTTCGATAAGCTTCTGCAATGTCACAAGATATATTTCCATCCAGTGTTGCATCAATTTTTCACCAAGATCTTTTATTGATGATGGTAGAATCTGGCCGCTGTACAAAGCCTTCTCCAGCACATCCCAAAGATTCTCTATGGGGTTTAGGTCTGGACTGTGGAGGCCAATCCATGTGTGAAAATGATGTCTCATGCTCCCTGAACCACTCTTTCACAATCTGAGCCCAATGAATCCTGGCATTGTCATCTTGGAATATGACCAGGGACGAAAAAGTCCATTGATGGACTAACCTGGTCATTCAGTAAATTCAGGTAGTCAACTGACCTCATTCTTTGAGCACAGACTGTTGCTGAACCTAGACCTGACCAACTGCAGCAACCCCAGGTCATAGCACTGCCCCCACAGGTTTAGACAGTAGGCACTAGGCATGATGGGTGATCACTTCACCTGCCTCTCTTCTTACCCTGATGGCCCATCACTCTGGAACAGGGTCAATCTGGACTCATCAGACCACATGACCTTCTTCTATTGCTCCAGAGTCCAATCTTTATGGTACCTACCTGGTAGCAAATTGAAGCCTTTTTTACGGTTAGACTCACTGATTGCTGAGTAACAGCGGTTAAACTCTACCATCATCAATGCAAGATCTTTGGGAAAAATTAATGCAACACTGGATGGAAATAAATCTTGTGACATTGTAGAAGCTTATCAAAACAATGCCACAGTGAATGTGGACCATACTCAAAGCTAAAGACAGTGCAACAAAATACAGACTGTGTGACCTTTTTCTTGGCTGGGCGGTGCAGTTTCCTGTTTTAATTTCATGCTAAGCTATGCTAAAAGGCAGCTTGCTGTAGTCTCAGAGTGGTATCAATCTTATCGTCTGCCATCCATGTTTCCAAACCTAAAAACTGTTCCTTACGTCCCACTCCTCCTTGTATTAAATACAATCTGATCAGAAAGTTGTACATCAAGCTCTCTGCTTTTATAGAGCATGAATTACAATGCGTAGATTCAAAGGGCACATTTTAAGCTTTTCTTTTGTTACCCATTTACTGCAGAATTTTTTAACAGTGTCTGCTCATCTTATATAATGATATGATTATGTATCTGGTTGCCAATGACTACGTGTTCTGGGAGGAAACAGCCCAGGATGCACTCACACCTGGTGACCCAAACAGAATACAGGCAGGACATGTGTTTCCCTTTTTTATGATGCAGTGTATTTTTTATCTTTAAGGGTGGCAGGCAGAAGGCAAACAGCAGCAGTCCAATGATAAAACTACAAAAAATGAAACCCTCCATGTGGGAGAAAAGTTCCTGTGTCTTCTGCTTGTTGCTTTTCTTTTATTCCCCAAATTTTCCAAAGTGGTAGTGAATGTAAAATAGTCTGTTTTCAGTCCCAGCTGTGCGACTAAACTGTGTTTCTGTTTCTGCGTCTGTGGACACAACAATGCAGATTTAGCCAACAAAGACGTCCAACTTTTTACTGCATGTTTGTTGCACTAAAGCTCCACTTCTGCAGGTACAGTGATCAGTTAAACAGCCACATTTTTACAGAGGGATGAATTTTACATTACCGTATGCAATTTAGTTCCACTGTATTAAACAGCAAGATTTGTTGATGTTCCTTGCAGAAGCTCTAGAAAATAATGAGGGACTTCTACAGCGGCTACTGTAGCAGCCAGGAGTCAGAGATCATCTGTACAGTTGAAATCCTCTCTCCCTGTCAGCAGCAGGCACACCTAAATGAAACTCTCATACACAAGCTTGTATAGTACACAGAATGATGCTGTATAATGGCTATGCATTCAGTGGTATAGCGTGAATATTTGGGACATTGTATTTGATACTCTTCTTTAACTGTCAGTAACGTCTCTCCCCCTGCCTCGGCTTTCTCTCTTTGAACATGATAAAATCTTTTCTTTCTGTTTAACAAACACATATTTAGTTCCCCCTTCAAAAGCCAAGGATTTTTTTTTTTTATAATGCACTGTCTTCTTCCCTCCTGATGCGTTTCTGATGTGCTGTACAAGAAATACTGTGTGTGAAAATAAACCAAACTTGTGTTCATCCTTTCAGGTCAGTCTTATCTTTTTATTTTATTTTATTTTTATTATTATTATTTTTTTTTTTTTTTTTGGGGGGGGGGGGGGGGGGGGGGGGGGCAGCAATCCTGAAGGTAAGATTAGAGTTTTCCACATCATTTACCTGCTTTGTCCATTTAAACATACCATACTTTCTACAGCCCAAGTGCACAAATAATTCTGAGTGAGAGGACATTATCCATCCTGTTACCATATAAAAAAAGGACCATATAATAATAAATTAATTGGGGTTACATTGCCTACTCCAGGAAATGGAAACAAAAAAACTTTGAAATTTGAATGATTTAACTTTATATCCTGCAGTTTGTATCGAGGGCTTATCAGTCTACGCCATTATAAAGATGCGCACGCATCTCGACCGCAGAAGAAGCGTTTAGCTCCATTCATTCAGACGAGTTAGCGTTTTTAAACACTAAATTCAACCTGTTAGCAGCATTAAAATGTACGGTTGTTCTGTGGCCAGTTTCTAGAAACAATATTAAACAACAGAGACAACGTCTTTCAAGTTTTGACCGTCACAGGGCAACTGGTGTTCTGGAGATAATAGCAACCATGCTAACTGGTGACCCTCAGTTGACGGTATGACTGATACTGTCAACTGAGGGTCACTGCACAGATGACTGATAATCAGTGATTACCTGGTGATTACCGGCCAAGAGTCGCCAGTTGACAGGGTCACACTTTACACTAAAACACCAGCGACGTCTGTGGTAAATAATTAACTCAGTTTCTGGTTCTTTTAATATGAACCGGGTCTTTGACTCAGTAGTCTGTGTGCTTTTTGGTCTGGGAGGGTTTCTGATTTATTGACACACGTTTACGTCCGAGTATGTCACAGTCCGGTGAGTGTCCACAGATAAAACAGTCGAGCATGTTTAAATAGCTGGGTACACTGATCTCTCCACTAAGTATGTCTGTCCACCTAATATCTGTCCATTTGCTTATCTCTTCTGTCCACTCACTACTTTTTCACAAACCTAGGAGCCGTTTACCATCCGTTTAAGTGCTGAAATTTAGTTTGAAAATGTGTTTTTTGGTGGTTAACTCCTCGCCTTGCCAGACCAGAATACTCCGAAGTGCTTCTGTGCCCAAGTTGCGTGAGCATCCGGCGTTGTTAACAAATAAGCCTTCTATAAATTAGATGGAATTAGAGCCTTTGCACCATTTTTCCCTAATAACAGATGCTAACATGTTGCTGCAGCTAGATTTCATTTACATTCATTTTATGGCGTTTGCCAACATCTGAATATGTGAGGAAATCCTGCTTTACCAAAGGTAAAGAGAAATTACCGAACTTCAATAATATGTGGTGAGGTTAGATCAGGCAACAACGGCTGTCTAAAATTGTAAGGTGTGTGCTAAGCGGTAAAACCTCTAAAAGCTAGCCGCAGAAACACAGGAAACAGTGTTCATAAAGGCAATTTGTACAGCAAAACGCATGTTTGGAGCCTGACTCACAAGAAAGTTTGGGTCTGAAAACTTAATGTTACTTCTAAGTCATCAAACTTACGATTTTTCCCTTAGTACGAGCTTGACTTACCTGACTGACATGTGGGCACATTGAAGCTGTTAGCAGAGAAGCTAGCCCGGCTCTTTACCTCATCCATCTCAAACAAAGATAGGTTGAGTTTAGTTTTTCCAGCATGACATCCTTTGAGAGATTAGCGTCAAAACTATCAGACTAATCAGATAATATTATCTATTACCAGATTTTTTTAATGGTGACGTCATGGACACTGTGTTTGATTGACACCTGCCCCCTCGAAGTCTGAAGTCTCTGGACACATTCCTGCTTTTTCTGGGCTCGCAAATAGCACGCATAAGAAAGTTTCTTCAAACAGTGGTTTATTTATTCATTTGTCAACTCGACACTGGTTTAAAAACAATAAAACTGTTCTTTTTTAACATTACAAACCAAAATGAGATTCATTTTTAAAAAGACAAATGCTGCAACTCTAATTTTAATACTGTTCCAAAATGATGAGGAGAAACTTATTATTTTAATTTTTGTGGAGACGTGTGCCTGATTTTTTCTCTTTTTTAATTGAGGTATATTTTTTAGAGTAAAAGCTTTTTGTCCAAGCAGATAAGTCACCACTGCAAACTTAACTGAAAATCTTGCTCATAGGTGTAATAATAAATCCTTGCTCGTGTAGATCACCTGTCTCACCTCAGAAGAAACAGCCCGGCTGCTGTATTTGGTCAGAGTTCAAGTGAAAAAGAAACAAGTAATCCCAACCTGCCCAGTGATGCTGAAGGTGTTTAATCCCAGGACGCTTGTTTTCTATGTGAAAACAGAGTGGAGATAAATCTTTGTGCTGCAACAGTAAAGCAGAAAAAAGGAGAAAACACCAACACTTATTTCATTTCCTGTATAATATTTTCATGATGCTTTTTTGCAACTAGAAAAGCAAAATATTCAACAAGTTCTTCTTTTGGTTTTTATGTTAGGTTTTAAAACAACCAAGATGAGTTTGGTAGAGATCATTTTTGCCTTCAAAACATCTCCAGTTCCTCAGCAACTGTTAAATTCTGATGTTTTTTCTTGGCTAGATGTTTATGAAAGTTGAATACAAGTGATCAGACAACAGCTGCTCCACACTCCCATCACTTCCTTCAGAAACTCTGAGTCACATGCAACATCTTTGTTTGCCTTTAGAGAACTTTATTTACATGTCCATATATAGCAAGGTTCAAGGTTCATGATGCAGCTGTGAAAATACCTGTCTGCCTATATGTGCCCTAACAAATAGAAAAGAAAACACCTTAAAAGTTGGATGTTACAGGACGAATATGAGGCCACATCCAGAGAGAACCTGGAGTGAGATGCTGGACTGGATTTAGTTTTCTGTCCTTCGGGTTATGGTTTTTGTGTTCCAGCTGTCCATCTTCAGAATATGTCCGGGTTTGTTCATTTACAAAGAAAAACAAAATCAAAAACAAAAAAAAAGAACAAAAAGAACAAAAAACTGTCAGGATACTCTGGAGGACACCCAGCCGTTCTGTGTTGTATGAAGTGGAGATGATACAATCATGTCGCTGTTGAAACTAAACCAAGAGAAAAAAAAAAAAAAACGCAGAAGTAGCTGGAACTTCACAGCACACCATACTGCCATCTGCCACACATCTGCTGCCCCGAGGAGCAGCCGCGTGCTGAGGCCTGAGCTGTACTGCACCAGGCCAAACTGGGCCAGGCCGACACAGGCTGGGACTTCGAGCACAGCACAGAATATTGAGAATATTTTTTTCCAGTTTCCAGCCTTCCCTGGTTCTTCTCTCCCCCCATGTCCCAATTCTTGTCTCTTTCCACAGGATGCAGTCCAACTGTATGCGAAAAATTCAAAGGCTAAAAAAATAAGTTTTTTTCTAATTTCTTGTTCACTACAGAGGTTTTATTTTGTTAAAAAAAAGAAAAAGGAACAAAAACAAAATTTCTTTGGAGGAATCCACAATTGCTCAGCTATAGACTAACCAGCGTTCTCAGAGCATTAAAACAAAGGTCAGTTTGTTTTTCTTTTTCCAGAGATGTGACTTTGTGCCCCCTTGCTCCTCTTTCTCATGTCTTTCACAAACGTAAACAAAACAAAGTAGGATTCGAGTTTCTCGTGTTTATCGATGCCACAGACGCTCTTTACAGTCATTGGTGCAGGAGGGAGCCCTGGCCCCGCCCCCTGATTATTAGTTTGTTTGTTTCAGCCAGTCAGAGTTCAGTAGATGACTTCGTAGACTGTGGCCTTCTTGTCCCCCGAGCCGGTGACGATGAACTGATCGTCAGGAGAGATATCACAGCTGAGGACCGATGAAGATTCCTTAGACTAAAAAGAGAGGGAGAGAGGAAGCATTGTTGAGTTATAAACAATCAATAAATTAAATTTTCATAATAAAATACAAATAAGATCAGCATTTAATGATGAGTAAATGGATGTGTTGGTGTCTAAAATAAGCTTAAGATTCAGGACACGATGATAGACAAGCAGAAAGATGAGTAAAAGAGCTTTAGACGACTGAATGTTTTCCATATCCATCAACCCGATGTTTTATGGCCTACCTGGAAAATACTGGATCCATAGGGTGTCCGCCATGCATTCAGGAGGTTATCTTTGCCTGTGCTCACGAACCATTTACCTAGACGACAAAAACACACACAGCCATCGTCAGATAAAGCCTCAGGGGAGGTGAGATATGGAGAAGTTTGAGAGAGAGGGGGGCTGTGCTTGTAAAGGAAGGGAGAGAAGAAAAGAAACTGCAGGAGATTTGTTCTGCTTCCCTAGTCAGAATATATGAGCCTGCGTGTGTGTGTGTGTGTGTGTGTGTGTGTGTGTGTGTGTGTGTGTGTGTGTGTGTGTGTGTGTGTGTGTGTGTGTGAGCGTACCGCAGTAGGCAAACTTTAGGGAGAGGACACAGCTCTCGTGAAGGTGCAGCTGGTACTTGTCAGGTTTGGAGACATGAAGGACTTCCACATTACTGCTCTCCATCCCCACAGCCAGCCACTCGCCTGTCGGACAGTAACCCAGAGAGAAGATCTGGAAGAAACAGAGGAACAGAGAAAGAAAGCAGCTGATTAAAAAGGGAAAGCATACATGATCTAAAGCAGCTTATCAGCTTTATGCACTTTGAGTTTGTGCATGTGTGTGTGTGTACCTGTGAGGTGAAGTCATGCTGCTGGAGCTGGCGTCCCTCTCTCAGGTCCCAGCAGCGCACTGTGTTGTCGAGCCCTCCTGTCCACAGTTTGGTGCCGTCGTTGGAGATGTCGATGCAGCTCGCTCCGTCTGTGTGGCCCTGGAACTGCCTACAGGGAGAAGTGTGCACAATTGAAACACAAAGAAATCTCTTCTCATTTTTGGCCCCTAAGTGGGCCATAAAAACCCACATAGGAGTGTACTTGGTTAACATATTTTAGCAGATACGTGGAACTGAAATGAGCCCTTGACTGGAGGTCATTGGTGGTGTTTGTTTTTGAATTAAGTACAGAACTATTGCAATTCACCCCCTTTCTTTCTGTATTGCAAGGGTCTGCAGTTCTAAGGTCCTGGGGTCCTTAATAATCTAAGCTAAACAGGCCACTTCTCAACATTTTTTTCTACTTTATAATTTAAACATCATCCAATCACACACCGTTCAGAAAATGTTAGGAGCTGATTTGCTTGAAAAGACTCCTTAATCCAAGATATGTAACCAATGGAGGTGGGAAGAGCATCTCTTAAAGGATTGGATGCTTCACTGACTGTGTACTATGGGTCTCCATCACAAGCACAAGGCTTTTCTGAATTTTAGATATAAGATGATGACATGTTCAACATGCCAATGTTGAATGCCAAAGCCTGAGGTGGGGAGAGCACACCCCCTTTTATGTTTCATTTCTATAGATAAAAAGCTAAGGCAGGGAGAGCATCAGCAAAGACACTCATGGATACAGAGCAAAGAGGGCAACAGTGATAGTACATGTGACACTGGTCAAATCCAGCACGGCAGACAAGGAGCTGGGATGGAAGTGGACAAAGATGAACTGAGCTGTCAGCTGATGTTCTGTCGGCCAAGCTTGACTTTCGAACCACTTCCATTAGCGTAACTTTTAACTATAATTGAGGGTTCTGAATCTCTGTGATTATTACTTTCTACAGAGTTCTAATACTCAATATATAATTATAGGAGAGGCCATAATTTTGACATACTAAAAACATATAAATAGTCATTATATCCTCCTAGTGAGGATAAGTGCCACATCCAGACCCATAAAATCTTAAGGTCTTTATTAGTAGACAGAAGACTTGATTTAAGGCCTGATGAAAAATGCTTCCCGTCTTTCCGTCTGAATCCTCTTTAGTTGGTGTGCAGACTCTTCTCTCCTCTTACCTGACCAGAGTCTGGTTGTGAAGGTCCCAGACGACGATGTTGCCGTCGCTGCAGCAGGAGAAGCACACCTTGTTGTCAGGAGAGATAGCCAGGGCATAGCAGGCAGGAGCAGACGACGTCAGCTCAGCCTTGATGCGAGGAGTGGGCGTGGCCAAATCCCAGATTGACAGTGTGCTGGCCTCACCGCCGACGATTAAAGTCCGTCCATCTGACAGCAACTTGCAGGAGCGGATGTAGTTATCCCTGTTCTGATTGGACGACAAGACAAATATAAACATTCACTTTCAATAAGGCCTGTTGTGCTGCTCTCTAATTGCTGACAAGGGGATAAAAATATGCAGAGGAAAGTGTGCTGCTACAGCAGCTTCACAGCTGCTGGAGGATTTGGCGGTGGAACAACAACATGAAGGTGATTCATCATCCAAAGTGTTTTTATGAGCAGAAAAACAGCAGCATTACTTTTGGTAGTAAAGCAGTGTTATTAGACACAAGATGGACAACAAATGTTAAAAATGAGCCCACATTAAAGTGTCCCCCTCCCTCCTTCCCTCCTCAGGCCTCACCAGACAGTCCAGCTGGGCCATGGGGCTCTTGGTTCCTGGCTGGCTGATGTCCCACACCTTGACGCAGCCTTTACCTCCAGTGTAGACATGACGTGTGGAGGTGCTGATGGTGACAGCACACACCACCTCCCCGTGGTTTAGGGTGTGGATCTGACGGGCATGACGAGGGATTCCTGGGCCCAGCAGGGCGTCAGGGGGGAAAGGTACTGGCTGCATCTGTCCGTCTGCGCTCACATGGAAAGAGTAGGCGCTGCAGAGAAAACAAAGTGATTAGAAACACATGAATACGAGGAAATAACAGGCTGCAGCTTTACTTAACCACACAGCCCATATCAGGAGGAGGAGGACAAACTTTTTATTTCCAAGAATACATTTATCTAAAACCTAAAGGCTTTGTTAGCTTAATTTTTAAATATGTCCTGTCAGCATTTTGACCTATGATATCTAACTCAGCTACATTTCAAAGAATCATTTTAGAAAAGGTTTGACTAATGTCTGACATTTACAACTGATGTCTGACTAAACATGAGTGTTTGAGCTTCTTTAAAACTTCCCTGCAAAGAGTACTAATCACCTTTTTCGTATTAGACAGAAAAAGCAACCTGATTTCAACAATGATTCTCCAGTGGTTGCTTTACATTTTGACATCACAAAATAGAGCTGAGGAAAAGTTTTGGAAACAGCATATTTCATTGCCCATTCTCCTGGAATTGTAATTGAAATTTGAGGAGAACCTGAGTGCAGCTAATAGTGAACAGGTGAAGATCTGAGTGATAGCGGGCAAAGAGGAAACTCACGGTTTTCCGGAGGCAGCTGACTGCAGGCTGGCAGGAAGCCCAGGGACCCTCATATGGGGGTGAGGGGATTCATAGCCCACCTGGAAGACAAAGTAAAAACAAAATGTAAGAAAAAAGAAGAGAGGATTTATAAAACAAACAAAAAGGCAGTCTAAGATTTAAAAAAATGGAGCAAAAAAATAAAATAAAATATATGTTGTACAAGCCGTAAAGTGATCTCCCTCTAGCTCACTTTGGAATTTGCTTACAGTGGTTTTATCTGTGAACCTGCAAGGACTAACGGACAGCAGAGCGTCTGTCTTACCACAGGGGATCGTCCGTAGCCTGCTGCAGCAGCCGCAGCAGCTGCTGCAGCTCCATTCATCTGGGGAGAGACCAGGTGGAGGCCAGCGCCATAACCCGCCGCTCCGGGCAGGTCCCCATTCACTCCTGGAGGAGGCAGACCGAACGCCCCTGGAGGGTATGCCCCCTGCACCGCCAGGGGGTTTCTCAGACCCAGAGCTGAATGCAAAGACAACACCAAGTCATTAAGGGGAGTAATCATCAAAGTGAGCAGATAATTGATGAGGACAACCAAACACAGTTTGTCTTTTGTTTCCATGGCGCAAAATCATCTCCACATTTTATCAAGGTCAGATTCTGTGACAAAGTTGTGACTGATGGCTGTGAACAGGCTGATGCATGTTACACAAAAATCCAGGACATCCCCGGCTGCTGCTCTGGACCACTACTGACCCCTGCTGGTCATCACACCTTCCTGCAGAGAGTGTGTGTGTGTGTCTGTGATCTTCCACATCTTCTCTCTGTGCATGTATCTTCATCTGAGAGCGTGTCGGTATGCAAGCATAATGTTGTGTGTTTGTGTGGGTATGTGTGTGTGTTTTGCAGAGATGGGGCTAACAGGTGATGTGAAAGATTTTTTTTTTAATGGAGAAAGAAATACAGTGAACGAGACAGCAGCTCATTAAGAAGCAGCTCACAGTCACAGTCCATCACCTTTCCTAATCTTTCCATTTAAATGTGAGGGGCGCTGGATATTTCCGCCCACAGCTGCTTATTAAGTCCAAATAGTGGTGGGTGATGGGGGGGCTGGCTGGACACCCATACCAAACACTGCAACCCCATGTTGATAGAGTCATTATATGAAACAAAGACAGTGCGCACACAAAAAATAAAAAACTTTATTACAGACGCAGATTCTTTAGAGTTTATGAGCAGTGTGTGTCATGACTTTGTTTTTGGGGGGTTAAAAGGAAATCTCAATGACAATGTTTCTTAAAATCAATGTTTGAAGTAACATTCACGTATTTTAAAATTAGAATTTTGGGATGTACTTGCCGAGGTCTACACCGGGTTTCCCAGGCACAGGTCTGAACTGTGGAGGTCCACTGGGTCCAGGAGTGTTGGACTCCTGAGACATAGGGGTCCCTGGTTTCATACCTGGAGTGCTGGACTTCTCCCTCTAAGGAAGCAGAGAGTAAAAAATGTTGAAAAAAGACAAAATAAACACAACAAAATTAATTGTCAGTGCTTTTAAAGCTTTATCTATTTAAAGCAGAAAAACACTGAAGGACAGAGTTATTCAGCGAGTTCAACTAAAGAAATGTTTAAAAACAGAAAGTGAATGACAATGAGGATGACTGAGGGCAGAGGGGAGATGAGGAGCACTGTGAGATGTCAACAGCTCAGACTGAACGAGTGGGATGTTGAATTTACAGCATAATAAGTCGGGAAGGAACTATTGACCCCCGAAAAAAAAACACGACAGAGTACAGAGTGTCCTGACAGCATGGAAACACTGGTGAGCAAACTTAAATATGTGTTCCACATAGATTTATATTTGAACATGGCCACAAAACTAAACCAAATATTTGTCTTTTCAAGTCCGTGTGCGGTCCATGTCTACCTGTGGAGGCTCTTTGCCACGAGATGGGGAGGTGGCACTGCTGGAGGAGGCCAGGGAGGTAGGGCTGGCCTGTGGGGGGCCCTCCTTACGGGAAGGGGGCATTTTGTCGAGGCCGTTCTCCCTGGAGGAGTAGGACTGCACGCTGCGGGGGGATGACGGGTCCTGAAAACAAAACACAGAGCGCAAACACAGATATTATGGCTAGTGTTGATTCATTCTGTGCTCCTTTCTACTGTGTCTGTTGATCACCTGGATAACAAGAAAATATGTCTGAATATCTACCAGAAAAGTCACTTATAGCTTCTTCTATTTTCAAAATTACTCTGATAACTGCAAGACTGTCTCTAATGGCTGAAACAAACCAGGTGGTTCTTCTGTCACTGGTTACAAACTATCCGTGATAAAAATTAGAGACTTCATCTCATTTTCCTGAAGAATTTTCAATATAAAATCCACTCTGCTCTTTAAAAGAACTAAGGTCATGCTTGCTAATTATTTTTCTACTATTAATCTTTTACAAGGAACACGTTATCACCTTGCAATCAATTTTTCCTGCCCACAGATATACAACCACTAAAACCTCAGCAGACAAACCTCCAGGATTACACTCCAGCAGCAGTAAAGTGCAGTCATGTGTGCTGCATATGTTCCTATGGTAATATATGTTGTGGAATAAGGACACACAAAGGAAGCAGGGGGAGCTCTTATTGTTATTATCATCACTATTCAGATGGTCCTGCTGGGTGTGTTTACATGATGTATGCAGATGAAAGCGCTGCAAAGCTGCAGACGGAGGCCGGCGGCCCACTACTAACCTCGTCCACCACCAAATTATCATCACTCTTATCCGCATCGCTGCCCTGTGAGAGAAAGAGGGGGAGAGGGAGAGTGTTTGTATATTCCTGCTCTGCGATCTGATATATGGAGATTATATGTAGAAATATACAACACATACACAGGAGGTTAGACACGAACTGAGAGGGTGCAACCACACGCATTTAAAAAAGTTTCAGGAACATTTTTTTGTTGTACTTGTGCAAGAGCTTTAATTTACAGATCTACAAATAGAACAAATTAAATATCTTATCTGGACTTTTTAATGTCTGAGATGAGATCGCCCTCACTTAATGCAGCGGACGGACCAAATGTAATTAGTTTTGGATGTTTAACTCTGAGAGGTGAAATCCTCTCAGGCACCATTGTTTTTATTATTACAGGTCCTTTTGGACAAAGCGGTGATGCTAAGATACCCAAGATGCATTTATCTCATACTTGATGTAATCCCTTATAATGGTATATAGATATGTGCTTTCTACAATGATGGCATAATACATTAAAGACTGCAGGGGGTAAATAAATCAATTAATATCTTCCGTCTGCTGGAATCTTCTGGTAGAGATCTGGCAGAGTTTGGTGAAACTTTTTCTCCAGTTAATAAAACATTTAACAGTTTTTGAGTCTCACATAGTCCGTCATGAACTCCTTCTCGTCTGCTTTCCTCTTCTTGCCATTACTGAGGTAGTCTGCCTGGCGGCCTTTATCCCCATTGGACAGAGAGCTCTGCAGAGAGGAGAGAGGGAAGAAGAGCGGAGGGTGAGAAGAGGAGGATGAATTTAGGAAAGAGGGCATAAGAGTAAGAGAGAGAAAGAGGAGAAGAAGAAAGGAAGAATGGCAGAGGTATGGAGGAGAGGGTAGAGAAGGAGGAAGAGGGTGATAATGAGGTGAGAGGGACTGCATAAATCATGTCTGCCTCATAAGCTTCAGAGATGAATGTGAAGGAATATCAGCAGGCATCGATTGGCCAGCTCACTGGAGGAGTGAAATAGAAAGAAGGAGAAATCTTCAAGTTTTCTTTAAGGCAGCGGCCTGGGCGCTTTGGCACTTAGAGAGTGTTTTTAACCGATACTTTTATAATTGTGCTGTGGCAGTGATGTAGTGCTGAGGTCTACCATGCTGTCAACTTGTCGCAGTGTCAGGCATTAGTGGCTGCAACGCTCATGAATGAATGATGAAAAAATGCAAAAAGAAAGATTTTTAGTGCTTCAGTGCCAAAGTTAAAGCAGACAAAAAAAATCAAAGTTGATGTGGTAAAATTGATCTGAAAAGTTAGTTTTTATTTTAAGAGCGACTGAGTTAATTGTGAGAAACCTTGAAGTTATTCCAAAAAAAAAAAAGAAGGAAAGACCTTTTTCTGAAATACAATTTCCTCACTCATTAGAGTCAAAGAAAGAGTTCTTTCCAAGAGAAATAATAATTGGAAAGGCAAATGTCTTTTTTATCACCTAATATTTACACTTTACGCTCACTTTTAGGTATCTTTTTGTTTTGCACTCTCTTTGTTTGTACTTCCTGTACTTCATACACTTTTGCTTTGGTGGATATCCATGTATAACACTGTTTATCTACAATATCAGAGACTGCTAAACAAATGGGTAGACAAGTGTGAGTGTACTTGATAGAAGTGATAAGTGTGTGGTAAGCTGTACTCACTGGTCCTGCTTCACGGTCTGCTCATTCCAGCAGAAGAGCCCAACACATCAGCATGAGAAGATAAGGACACACGCGCACACACACACACACACACACACACACACACACACACACAGACAAACATTAATGCAAGATATGTAGCATCACTTTACATCACTCTGCAGCTGATGACTCAGTGCAAAAACATCCCAGAGGAGTATTATTATCAACCAAACTCCTGTGCCCCGACAGCAATCCAAAGTAAAGCCAATCATCAGGAGCCATCGAGCCAAGCCTCAGTGTTCACTTTACTCCCACCTCAGCCAGGTATTTTTCTAACTCTCAGAATGTGATCCAACTTTAGTCGTGGCCCTAAACTTGTCTGTAGCTTTGCACCTCTGCTTTGAGAACCACAAACTGACAGAAGATAAGTGAACGGGGTTGATTTAGAGAGTTCCCGTACCTCTGTGGTGCTCTGCAGCGGCGGCGGCGGCAGCAGCTGCCTCGAGATGAGCTCTCTCATCCTTGGCAGCCAGCTGGGCCCCCAGAGCGCCCGACAGAGCCAGCAGACCGGATCCTCCGCCCAGGGCCAGGCCGGGGTGGGGCAGTCCTGATGGGTGTGGTCCCATTGGCAAACCCTGGGCATGCTGGGAGAGGTGCTGGGCCTGAAGCTGCTGCTGTAGTGGAGAGAGACAGAAGTAGAGACAAAACAAGAGGAGGGAGACGGAGCAAAGAGAGGACTGGGTGACTTAAGAGCACTAAAGGGTGTGGCTCACCAGGAAGTGAACAAGAGGAGGAAATGAGGAAGGTGCATCATGAACAAGAGGAGAAATGCGAGGGTGAAGGCAGTGGGGAGGCTCTGCAGCTAAATCAGCGTGGTTGGGACTTAAACAGGAAATATGAAAACTGAAGCACTATTTCAGTATTACTTCATGTCTTGAGCAGCTGATCGGCCGAGTGTCTGTCCTGGAACGATCACTGGAGCTACATGAATCTTAGCTCTGTGTTGTATTTTTAATATTTTGGGGTGGGCCTGTAAAACCTTGCCTCAGTAAAAGAAAACAGAAAAGGAGGGAGTTTAAATAAATGGGAGGATAAGGTACACACGCTATGAGGCAGAGGGGGGAGCCCACGTACCCCTATCGAAGCATTAAGCTCCCCCATGGTCACCTGTTTGGCGCGCTCCATGGCCTGGACCACCTGTTGTTGATGCTGTGGAACAAACCAAGAGTCATAATTTAATAAATGAATGACACAACTTCACATTTTTAGATAACTATTTTAAACCCTAAAACATTTTTTATGCATACAAGTATTTATAGTAGCATAAAAAACATCTTCTGGATGTTATGTGAATGAACTCTAATGTTCAGAGACTGAGGAAGACTCTTTGATGTTCTGTCCATCTGCAACTCCAAATGTGTGTGATCCTGTGTGTGTGTGTTACTGCTTGTTGTGTGGATTCATGTGCGTGCATGTGAGTTAGTGACAGGAGTGAGAGGGGAAGTAGGCATGTAATTGCAGTGAAGTCAGTGTGTGTGTGCGTGTGTGTGTGGATGTGCGTTTCACCTCCTGCGACAGGAATGGGATGAGCTGAGCACATATCACGTTCAACCGCTTGGCAATCTCCGTCTGAGGACAAAAAAAAAAAAGAGTTACTGTTGCTGTGATGAATAAACACACACTACCAACACACACACACACACCAAAACACACACGCAGCATGGCCTGCTTCTCCCAGGGCCAGTGTGGTAAATATTTCAGCTGCTTACATTTGGTCCATGCAAATGGAAACTCTGCCAGGGAGTTTGGCTAAAATATTCATGGACAGCATCTGCTGTGGCCTCAGCCAGCCCACACAGAGAGTGAGTGAGGGTGTGTGTGTGTGTGTGTGTGTGTGTGTGTGTGTGTGTGTGTGTGTGTGTGTGTGTGTGTGTGTGTGTGTGTGTGTGTGTGTGTGTGTGAACATGCCCATGCGTGTGCATGTGTTTCTGATGTGTCCTTGCATGTCTGTGTGTTTGCATGCTCCATGCTTGTGTGTGTGTGTGTGTTTCCTGCTGGGGGTCAGGGATTCTTGCTGTGGGTGTGTGTCTGTCTCGATCTGCTCTGCTACAGTGCCAACAGCAAACTCACCCCCCCCTTCTCCTCCTCTCCCTCCTCTTCATCATCTTCTCTCTTTCCATCTCTCCTCCTGTCCATCTCTCTTTCCATTTCACTCTGTTTATCGCTCTCTTTCATCTTTTTTCTATGCTGGTATTAGTGTAGTAATCAGTATTACAATCGTTGCTGTCACGTGATGTCTAACACACACACACACGCACACACACAAACATGTTTAGCTGCCTGACGAGGCCGTTCGGGCCAGTAATGATATGCATGCAGAGATCATGACAACATCATTATGGCCGCAGGCTGTTTGTCTTGTTGACAGCTAGACTCTGTTGTGTTTGTGTATGTGAGTGAGTGTGTGTGTGAGCAAAATCTGTGTACATGTGTGTGTTTGCGTGTGTGTACACACACATTCACTCCCCACCCCATTCTCTCTCTTAAGTGATTTATTGATGCTGGACTGAACCTCCACCCCCTCCTTTCTCTCTCCGTCTTTCTCTCATCTCTCCCTCCCTCCACTCTCCATTTTTCAGCCAAGCAGTGTACCCCTCTCCTCTTTCTCCTCCCCCTCCTTCCCTCCATCCTCTGAATCCATCACCCCCCACCCCAAGGGAGACACAATGATTTCTTGTTAGAGAACTCCAACTACTAAATGACATCTTCAGGAGAGAGGGAGAGACGGAGAGGAGGAGGATAAAGAAGGAGCGAGCAAAATAGGAGAGGGGAAATGAAAAGAGGAGGCGGAGGAGGAAGAAAAGGGCAGATTGGGTTGAGGGAATGACAGCCAATGAACAGAGGATGTGGAAGTGTGAGGAGAAACAGAGAGAGGGAGAGAAGAAACAGAAGGAAGGTGGGGGAGGACAAAAATGAGATTGGGGGGGTGGAGTGGCAGCGGTGGCACAACAAAAGCGAAGAGACTGTGATGGTGAAATGAACGAAGAGAGCGGAAGGGAGAGTAGACGGCAGGAAGGCAGTGACCTGATTTAAAGTGAAATTCAGCATGGACTGTACGTCTGAGAGGAGACAGAGGTGGAGAGGGGGTGCAGAGAGAAAAGACGAGTGCAGATAAAGAAAGAGGAATCAATGGAAAAGAAGAGAGAGGCAGGGATGGTGAAAAATTGAGATTAAGAGTGAGTATTAAAAGACAAAGTAAGGCAGGGATCTTACTGAAAAGAGACAAGAAAGAGGGATGGAGACAGAGGAGCAGGGTGGGACTGATGCTGTGTGATTGGAGCAGGGGGGGCACAGAGGCGGTAACAGACAGGGATTTATGACGGGTGAGAGGGTGAGAGGGGAAGCTGTTCAGGGCTCAGGGAAGGGCACAGTATTTTCATCCGTCTGTCTGTGCTGGAGAAATGAATTCTGTTTGTGGATCCTATTAACGCCTCTGCAGCATAAGGCCGCTACACAGGTCCATCAGAGGAGACAGACTGACATTAAGGTGGTCCAGAGACACAGGAAGACAGAGAAAGACGCACAGACTTTACTGAGAAAATTAGTTACTCTGACAATAAGTTACAGTAGGCACTGATACATATTTCTAAAAGAGCAAAACTTCAGCGTGTGAGGAACAACAGATAGGAGTGGGTGAGAGAGAAACAAGTAAAGGAGATGGACTCTGAGTTTACTCACCTGTTTGTGCATTTCAATGTTAAGGCCATAGGACATCTCGTAATACTGAAAAACAGCAGAACATCAGTTAAAATACATCAATGTGAGGAAAAAAATAATAATAATCCAACAATCCACTGAGTCAAAACAGAGACCAACTCATTTCATACATCTAAATACATAATCACATAGTCTGTCAGTATATGATGATAAATCAGTCCAATATGGCTAGCAATAGCAGAACTAGCACCACAGGTCGTTGGTCCACCAGGCAGGTTTAGGTTTACATTTCTGAGCTGGTTATGCATCACTACAGTCAACAGGTTGATTAGACATAGTGAAATACAACTTAATCTTCACTTTCAAAGATCAAAACACCACCAAACTCTATTGCACTTTGAGATGGCACCTAATAATATTTATTATAATAATAAATCTTATTTGTAAAGCACTTTTAATCACAGGGTGTCAAATTCTGTCTGTGCCTGTTTACATCCAGGTAGTAGAGCATTATAGCCACTCCACTGTTTTCCCCAGGAATACAGCCTCTGCGCATGTGTGGACACATATTTGTGTGTCTGAACCCATATGGGGCTCGACTTTGTGACTTAGTGTGGGGGGTGGTAGGGGGAACAATTCACTTGCAGGTAGGGACGGGTACCTTTCAAATTTGAAACATTACGGCACCGATGCCCAGTACCGATACTCAATGGTACCAATTTTCTGTATTTTTTTGTGTTTATGTAGTAAAAAAATATCAATCTGTTTAATAATAAAGAGTATTTTTTTCTCAAATTAACATAGTTATTCTTCAATTTATAACCTTGCAATGCTGCGTTCGTGTCCAGCATGGAAAATAGCCTACTTTTCCAATCCCTCATAGTCACAAGGATACATTTTGGTACCTTAACATGATATTTTTTTATTTTACGTGCACCGGTACCAGGTAGTCTTGACAGAATTCGGTCGGTACCTATAAAAGTTCCTAATTTGGTTCCCATCCCTACTCGCAGGACATAAATCACTTGCACTGGCTGCGCTACAGACTAGACGCATATATATTTAGGGCCTCAAACTGTAAAATAATTATTGGATAAAATAAAACGATAAGGATAACTCCTTTAATCAACTGGTACATCAGTAACTATCCTTTGGTTAGCCAAATGTGAGCATCCCTGGGGGAATCATTTTTCTTTTTAAAAACTGAACAAGCAATGTAGAGTTTGTGAAAAAAGAACAAAAACAAAGTTCGGTAACAATAATTTATACATAATAATAACCTACAATAAAGTTCAAAATGTTCTACAAATGCTATCTTCAGGATGAAATAAACACTTTAAAGATGAACCAATGTCAAACTTGACGGATCCCAAAAACAAACCAACTTAACCCCCTCTATGTGTAAGGTTTAGTGTACCAGCAGCTTGAGCTCACAGTTAACCTTTGAGGTTTTATCTCTGCCATGAAAACATTACAATTTCAGATGCTGTATCAAAACGATAATAAAGTAAACTAACAAAAACAAAGTCTGGTATAGATACATTACTCAACAAAAACCTCATGTCAACAACAAATTGTCCCTACAGCTGCAGTCAGTTTCATGTACACACTCCCTAAAATACCAACTAGAACAACAAAGATGAGTAAATCCACAGCTTAGACTGGGCTCTAACAAATGTATTTTTTCCTGTTGGTTCAAAGTTTCCAGAAAAGCAACATGCCCTGCTGTTTGACGACACCACTGAACCCTTTTTTAGTAACAAAACTTAATGTTTGTGACCTGTTTTTGGAAGATTAATGTCTTGCTAGAACTGAAGAGGCTTAGGGGGCTGAGTGCTGCAGCCTGGGAAGTCAGAAAGTATTAAAAGTCAGTCTAACATATTTTTGTTTTTGACATTTTGGGGGATTTATTGAAGATAACAAAAATTGTATCCCCTAACCCTTTTGTGTCAGGATATAAAAATGAGAAACAAGCAAAAGAACACACAAAAAGTGGGAAAGTGAGTGCCGTGAAACACCAATGACGAAATGATGTTAAATATTTTTGCTATATTTACATAAAAATAGAAATTTATATGTGGGTTTCGGCAGCTACATTCAACAGTGGGAGCCTTGAGCCACTCAGTCTTTTCCTTTCCTTCCAGCTTCAGATGATAGCAGTCCTTGTGTGTGCACCCTGAAGTGGCCATAAAAAGCGCAACACTGCTAATTTCACCTTGGCTCTGCTGAAAGTCAATGGCACTAAAATGACCCTGAGGCACAGCCAGAAATCAGAGGCGAGGCAGCGAAATTGTGGTTGGGCAGAGGAAGGTGACAGACTATTGCAATAATCTTGTCTAATGTGAGCTATTTGACCCTGACTTTTACTCGAATGTACAAAGAGCTGCGAGGAGCACAGAAGGCAGTGAATGCCAGAGAGACAGACAGGTGAGGGTCTCTCTTTTCCGCTCTGTCTCCCTCTCTCTCCACCTTCAGAGATGGATGGAGGAGGGAACATTTTAAAGTCAGATGCTTCTGAAAGTGACAGGCTGACATTTGCTTTTCAGTGTGACTGCTTGTGGAGAGTGGAGATTGGCAGTTAGGCAGCCAGAACAGGCTGGCAGGATGGGAGAGGGGATGGCAGGGGTCCTCTCTCCCCAGACATCTTTCCTGGCAGTTAGCAAAGTGTGTGTATGTGTGTGTGTGTGTGTGTGTGTGTGTGTGTGTGTGGTTGTATGCACGTGCATATATGTGCTCTGCGTGCATGTTTTCCCTGCAAGTGTGTGTTTGCCCCTCTTTCCCTGTGTGTCTGTGTGTGCCACCATAAAAGACGCCTTTCCTGGCAGCTGGCAGCTCTGCTCGGCAGTCGCTGTGCCAAGTTTCGCCTGTTGCTTAGCAACATCCAAACTCATCCAAACCCAAATCATCAGCCAGGAGAGGAGACCTGGCCTGTGCTCGATGCCAGCTAACCCCCCCCTCCTCCCTACCGCTAAGACTTCAATCCCCCCACAAGTCCTCGCTCTGTGCCAAGATTGCCACATAGTTCTTTTTTTTTATTTGGCAGTCTGATTTTAGTCAGCTGTGTTTTTTTGATCACAGGTGAGGCTAAGCTGGTGGTTTGCAGACATAAAAAAAAACAAACAAAAAGACAGAGATTTATAGCCTCTACTTGATCAAGAAAACAGCTGATCATCATGCATTTCTAAGGAGCAGATATTCAGACAGCGCTGAGTGGATGGTAAATTATGCAGCTGTGTCAGAGCACACAGACTGACCACACCAACCTCTGAGACAGCACAGTGAGGGGACGACTGACTGCAATAAAACAACCACCAAGCCACTTATAGAGGCCGTTATGACTGCTCTCCACACTGATTACTCAATCCTTGTCTTCATTAACTACATCAAAGAAGTTTTAACGGCTAGTGTTACACATTAAGGTGCAAATAACAGAAGGTCTCAGGCACAGGCACGTAGAGATGATTACTGCGGTTGAGAGTAAATGAGAGATGTAAGGTTTGAGCATTTATATCTGCTGCTGTTCGCCCATGCACATATGTCAAGAGTAGTAAAGTTTTACTGCATCCAACGCGGTAAACCTAACTGCTTATTCAGAGAGAAGGTTTTGAACCTGTTTGACAATAGCTTTGTTTTCATGGTCAAATGTAAAAGAAATCATCAGCAGTGTAGGATTATTTCACTGTCCCTGAAAAAGATCAGAGACATGCGCTTTGTACGACACGTCACATGACAAACTTGTTTTGGAAAACTGGTATCAGTATCTGCTCTTGTTTTCATAATCTGAGCGTCCCTAATTTATTTAAATAAGAAGCAGTGTTAAATTTGACATAAAAAAATAATAGAGAAAACATTTGAAGCCAGCTTTTAGCAAAAAGGTGTTTAAATAAATTTGTTAGGATGGACTGTTTGAGGTTTTTTATGCTGCCAGAGAAATGTGGACACACATCAGCAGCACGGTCTGCAGTGTACATCTGAAAAAAAAAACACCCTCAAAGAGAAGAAACAGGATTACACGCCCATGTAAGTGCTGTTTATTTTGCAGTCCTGTAATATGGGGTGTTTGTGTGTGTGTGTGTGTGTGTGTGTGTGTGTGTGTGTGTGTGTGTGTGTGTGTGTGTGGTCTCGCATGTGGTTTTTGGTGGGTGTTGTTTGGCAGCTGTGAGCAGATGAAAGGGATTGGTGGACTTGGCACCGACACTTGTTATGAGTGAATGTGGAGAGGCATGGCCTGTGTGAGTGTGTGTGTGTGCGCGCGTGAGTGTGTGTGCCTGGCTGCTGGCTTTTGTGTGTGTGTTTGTGTAAATGTGTGTGTGTGTGTGTGTCTCACCATAACATAGTGTCTCTGGATCTCTGTCTTCTCTGTAGCCAGCTTTTCACATTCCAGTTTCAAACTGCAACAAAAGAGAGGAGGGGGGAGAAGAAAGTCGGTGAGTTTTCATGTGTATCATATCCAGAATTAAAATACACGCTGCAATTAGCGACATGACAACAAATTACTCCTCACACCCTCACTCTCCTCGTCACCCCCCTCTCCCCTCCCCTCCTCTTCTCTCTCGCACTCAGCGGGGGAGGGGGGGGGGGCAGGGTGACTGGGGTGCTGACAGCCCATTATCACCTCAGAGCAGAGCAGAAATAGACGAAGTCACGCTCAGAGCCTGAAACGCAGCCAAGACTGCAGGCAGGCACATCCAAGGTGTCTCTCCCTCTCCGCCTCTCTCCTTCCTCTCTCTGGACAATTTTCAATCTACTCCTCTGCCCTCCACTCCTCCTCCTCATTTTGTTGCTTTCCCAATTACCAGTCTCTCTTTCTGTCTCTCTGTCTGTCTGTCCGACTGCTCCCCCTCTTTCACCTTCGACAGCACACTTTGTCGACTTTCACTGAAGTGGCTTTAAGTGGGTCAGGGGGCCAATTCTGTCCCAAAATGTAATAAATCTGCCTCCTTTCTCTTTATGCTTGGGACATGACCTGTGTCGGTTGTTCAGTCTGTCAGCATGTCAGCCTTCCCACAAACACACACATTTTCTGACTGCCAAACACCTCTTTCCCATGCGTCCTATAACTCTGTCTGTCCTCTGTGTCTGCCTGTCTCTCCTCACACCCAAAACTGTCCCCTGTGTCCCCTAAAACTGGATAACGCTGATGGCTGAATTTGCAAACACATGCACACACACACACTCCTCCATTTCCGACTATGTGTGTATAAACACCTCCCTTGTTACCTCTGCAAGTCTCCCTCCTTCTCCCTAACTCCCCCTCCCCTGGGACGCTGTGTATTTCAGGCCTTTGGCAGTTTATGTAGACTTGTTTGCAGGCAGCAGATATATTGATGGTGGGGGTTGGTGAGGTGTAGTGAGCAGGGATGTTGGAGGCGGATGGAGGGAGGATGTGGTGTTGGAGGTGTGGGGGTCATTTGGCGGAGGAAAATTAGAATATGATTAATACTGCAACATTACCCCCAGCCGCAACAGGTAATAACGGCCCCATCCGCTCGCCTTCTCCAGCGCCGCGTGCACACACACACACATAATTGACTCATTTATCATCGGCAGCCAGTTCAGGAGGAGAGGGACGAGGGAGGAGGAGAGGGAGAGGCAGGATGAAGAGGGTGGAGGGATGGAGGGGTGGGTTAGTGAGGATTAAACCCCCACCCTATAGATTTTTATTACAGTGGAATTGCCTCTCGGCAGAAGTCACTCACAGCTGGGCTGAGGACTAATGTGACTGTGTGTGTGTGTGTGTGTGTGTGTGTGTGTGTGTGTGTGTGTGTGTGTGTGTGTGTGTGTGTGTGTGTGTTCATCAGGACATAAACTTAGGATGAGCTTAAAGAAGAAAAGCACACACAGACACTTTGAGACACAGAGAGCTCATTATAAAAACTTAATGTTTGGTTCACAGGGACAGAGAGGTTGTTGTCAAGTTCCTGTTACCGTCACTGTAACTACTATTCATTCAAACTAATCATTCAGACAGATTTCAGTTTGTTTGTCAGAAAGGTTTAAACTGAGGCCATGGCCCACTAATTAGAGAGTATATTTGTTAATAAGACAAATGTTTTGTCATTCAGTAGCGGTGGTTCACCTGAGAAACTTGGCGATGTTCCCAGTGCACAGTTAACTTTGAAAAACAGAAAGAAGACATCATAGACAACCAACAAGATGATTTGTTTTAACCTCAATTGTGGCAACAAAACTTGGAAATAAGGGTCGGATGTCAAAGAACAAATCACAAACTGATGATCAGATGAAGGCAAGCAACCCAAGCAGTCAGAGGTCCAAAGATACAACTCTTCTTAACATCAGTTCTGCCCCTGAGTAACGTCTAGAATAAGACGCGTTACTCTGTGGCAGAACTGAGTAAGACAGATTGATTTGAATGAAAACAATCTGTCAACTTACACAGGATCCGTTCTGTTGCAGTACGTCTGCGTGGCTGATCCGTCATGTTACAGGTAATATGCAGCCACCCTATTTTTGACAGATGCAGAGCTGTGATGCATAAATTCAGCATAGAAATGATCGAGCAGGACAGGAAGTGGTGACCGGAAACTACCTGAAAACACCCAGTGACTTTCAAAATAAAACAAACTGTGTCAAAATCAGTTTGTATTTAGCTTTACTACGATAACAGAAGGACATAATGAGTGGAGCCAGGTCACAGGTCAACAGGTTTGAGGTTTTACAGCCTAACGTGAATGAAGAGAGACTTATCAATGGAGTGGGAAGCGTGGAAACTCCTTGGTCTGTGACTCCAGCTGTCTGTCAGTCATACAGCTCGTTGGACTAAACATGTATCCAGTGTATTTCAGGCATAAGAGTATATGAAGTAAATATTGTTTTTTTTAACTTTTTTTTCTTATCTTATTTTTATTTTTTTTTTAAAAAAGACTTTTTTAGACCCATTTATTACAAACCCAGGGTGAATTTTGCACTTTGGTATCCTTGGGAATCCTAAATAGTAAAACTGTGCCAAACTTGAAGACACTGACATCTCTTTACAAAACCTCTGTGATTTTACCCTGCTTCACTTCAACAGCCTTAAAATTGTCACGAGCGATGTCCAGATGTTGTTCAGTGGTCTGCTTGAGTCTTTAGGCTTCTGTTGATTCTTTCAAAAGGGAATATTTACCATAAAGTAATGTATTTTCTATGTAAGGAAAGCAATCCTCCATCTATGCTGTATCCCATCTGAATTTCCTCTAATACCGTAGCATCGATAGTGATGCTTACACTTGCGGTAAAATCTCACAAGTGTCACCTTTATTGTGATGCCAAGATAACGGACACAGAGACTAGTTTCAGAGACATACCCTATTTATTCTGAGCATGTCATTTTTTAACTGGAGCCTCAAAAAGGGGCTCAGAGGGGAACAGGTTAATTAGAGGGAAAATGTATCTGATAATAACTAACAGCTTGTGATGGCACCTTGAAACTTCTGTTTCTGGGACAAGATCCAAATTACGTTGTTCTTAAAACAGACATGAGTATGAAATTCTTTCATTTAGGAAGCTGCAAGTGGAGAAATTTGACGCCTGTGAGTTTAAATGGAGCCAAGCTAACAGAGTTAACTTGTTTTTACATCTGCAATTCGTAATTCTCAGCCCCAGCTTCCACCTGCAGGCCATGGCTAATAGGGGGCTTATAATATTATCCCATCACTTCTCTATTCCTGCTCATTGAATGAGGAGTGTTAAGGATAGAGCTAAGATGCTAAATACAACTGCATCTCTCTATATGAGCTATTTCAGCCACAAAGCAATTAATTTCAATGCATGTTTGAAAACCAGTTGATTCAAAACAATTTGTAGTATATGAATGTATGGCTTTCTAAACTATGTTTCAACAATTCACAGCTGGTCAGGCCATTCCTGTGGTTCAAGACACTTGGAAAACGACCGTTTGTGGTCTGAATGCCACATAAACAAAACCTCTTTGGCTCATCAGATTTCAATTTGGCAAATGAGCAGCAGAGAGTCAGGGGACCAAAATCAATATCTCCTTACCCGTAAAATCAGCCCTCTGTTGTTGGCACAGTGCTCCAGAAATCACACAAAAGCCCTACACAAGGTTACCAAAAAAAACATACACAGATACACACACACAGAGACAGTGTGTAGATGGACACTTGTGCTCACAGAAAAAGACCCCAAGGTCACACTCAGGAAGAGATAACTGTTCCTCGCAAAATGGACTTCAAGGAATAAAATTACTGTGTTTGTGCGTGAGTGTGTGCGTGTGTGTATGTGTGTGTGTGTGTTCCATTATGTGATTGTAGCATAAAAGAGTTGGACGAGGGAAGAAAATGAGGGAGGGGAGGAGAGCGGTGAGCAGGAAGTGGGTATTTCATGTCGAAATGATTGCCTGTAATAATTAGTGTTTGGCTCAGCACCATTTACTGTGAGAGAGGGAGAGAGGACGGGAGAGAAAGACACGGCAACAGAGCGAGAAAAACAAGATTGAGTGAGCAAGAAAGGGAAAATTCAGCAAGAAAAAAGGAGATATGACTCTGAGAGCATGTGTGTGTGCATCCCCGTGTGTGTTTGTGTGAGCCACGGTGGGCTCGGTTCCTCCAATCTTTCACTGGCAGTGACAGGAGATAAGATGATCATCCGAACACGCTACAAATCTGCAGCCTGCCAGCCTTTAGACAGCTCTGTCAGTGCAACACACACACACACACACACACACACACACACACACACACACACACACACACACACACACACACACACACACACACACACACATATATAGACCACAGACATGCACTGACATACCACTTGCAGCACAGAAGCATTTTTGTGTGTATGTGCTCTCTAACACGTTGAAACAACACACACAAACACAACACACACTGCTGCATGTCGTCACAAAAAAAGCCAAACACACTTCAGCACAAATACAGTCTGTGCATCTACGCATACACAGAAATCTACTGCATAAACAAAGACACAAACACACTGGTACACACTAACAAGAGCCTGTAGAAAGTGAAGCATCTAATTAAGTCGGTGCACTTTGTAGAAATGTGCCGACTGTCTTTTTAGTCTGCGTGTTTGAAACAGGCTACTGGGTATTGTAAAAATGTCAACTCTTTCTTTTGCAGTGTTTTCTTTTCTTCACAATTTTTTACTTTCGTAACTCTATTACTGATTATTTTACTGAACAAAGACAATTTCATTGGTTTATTACCCATAAACAACATTAGAGATGCTGCTGGCTGTTTCAAGAATATCTTTACTGTGTTTACAGATGTGGAATTCAAGAACAATGATTTTGGCGTCAGATCAGTGAGGTAAGGAGCACAGAAACCATTAAATCATTAAATATGTAGGTGCCAGCTGATTTGTATTTATTTAGTTATTTTAAAAATGCATGAATAAAGGTATTTTCCAAAAGCTATTAGGTCTAAAAAACGTTAATTGTGATGCTTTATCAAAACAATGTTTTAATACCAAGGCATTTATCTCATCATGGGAGTATTTTTTTGCGTCAGAAATGTTTCCAGTTTAATCCAGTTCAGTGTGAAGCACCTTCACAGAGATGAAATTGCTTTCTGAGAGGGTGATTTTCAAACAAAAAAAAAGAGATAAGTGATTTTTTTTACACTGTTTTCATTTTTACGGCAGTTTAGCATCAAGACTCTTCTACTTCAGAGCCATGGTGTTGTGGCACACATAGAATGTCGTCAAGTATTTTTTCTTGCTGAACCATGTGAGGTCTTCTCTGAAAAAGGTATTGTCTGGCCAGTGACCCACAGTTTTCCAAAACCTGTGTGCTCAGCATTTACGATGTCTACCCAGATGTTTAGGCTACTTATGCCACGAGCACCTATGAATAGGGATCGGTACCTTTCACATTTGAAGCGATACAGTACTGATTAACTGGCAATCGGTACTCAACAGAACGTATTTTCAGTACTTTTGTGTGTATTTATATGGTAGTAAATATTAATTTGTTTAATAATAAAATCTCAAAGTTTTTCAATTTAACACTTTTATTTCTAAATATATAAACTTACACTGCTGTGTTCATGCCCAGCATGGAAAATCAACTACTGTTCCACTCACTCACAGTTGCAAGGATGCATTCAGGTACCTAAAAATGTTATAGTTTGAAATTGCTCATTTGCTACATGAATAGCTACTTGTAACTACAGACAGAATTCAGTCAGTACCTAAAAAAAAAAACCTAATTCAGTACCCATCCCTACCTGTGTATGCCCAAATCATCATAGAAATGTCCAGGAGCTTTCTCTTGTCTCTACAACTAAGGATGCAGTGTCCATGACTTCCAAAAAGAATGTCAGCATTTGTGGGTAAAAAGAAAAAAAAACTGTGTTGATATTTTTAGCCCATGCAGTGATTTTCCCTGCAGAGTTATGTCCCTCTGATATCAGTTAGCAGCCTTATCCCTTTGTTACCTGAATATTATCATATGATCTGAATCTTTAAGCAATTTAATGTTCAGTAATTTAAATCCTTTAATTCTTTAAAGTTTTACTCTAAGGACTATTATTCTGAAATTGCTCAATAACACCTCACAAAGCCTTTCATAAAGTAGAGAACATCCTCCCATCTTTACTCCTGGGGATCTCTTTAGTGCCATTTTATATCCAGACATGTTACTAACTTGTTGCAAAAGTAACATTATTGGTTTCGTGTAGGAATGGAAACTGTTCGGTTCACCTGGCTCAGCTCAGAGCCTGTGAGTTGTTTGAATCACGTCTTGTTATTTTTTCTTTGTTTTACTTCTCAGTTAGTAGCGTGTGTGACATTAGGAGAAGAAGTATAGCAGGACAGTTGTGTACATGGTGAGCATAGAAGACAAACAGAGTTAAAGGATGCGCTGGTTCTGCTGTTTGGGGGTACTTTGGATTTAGAATGAGCTCTGATGAGGGTGGTAAGAAAGTGGTTGACAAAACTGCGGCTGAGTGTTGCAAACTAAGCAATTTTCAGAGCACCTCTAGCGCCTGTTATTAAAATAGTGTCTCACAACAAATCTAGCGACGATTGTGGATTTTGAAGACTCTGACCTGAAAGCACGTTTTGATCTTACTCTTCTCAACAAGCAGAGGGTGCTGCCATGATCCACCCCCCAGTCCAGATCACACACAGGCAGACGAGTCCTCTTCACTTGCAGCAGGTCCCCTCATCTGCAATCACTGAACAACTGAATTGTGCATATGCTTGTCTCTTTTGGGTCACTTTGACGGCCCTAAGCCCTGATAAAAGAGGAGGGTAAATATTTTGACTTTAAAACAAAAAAACAAAAACTAAAAAAACTAAAAAAAAATAGGATCAACAAACAAAAGATTAAAAAGAAAACTGTCAACAGTGGATTATTGGGATATGGTATTTTGGGATGTTGAAAACAACAACAATGTACACTGAACCGAAAACTGTAAACACAAAACAATGATAAGATCTGAAACGTGGATTTTGTGAACTGTTCCATCCATGGTTGGGAAATATTCTTCCAGGTGTTTTTTCTTAGGCACCACCTTACTTTTTCAGTATACTGTTGTTCCTGTCACTATAAGACTTTTTTATATAGTCTTCACACCATTAAAAAAAAAGTGTTCACTGGTTTGGAAATGATTAAAACCTTTCTATGACCGTTTTACACAGTGTCAAAACATTTTTGGAGTTTGGGTTATAACTAGCATATATTAGCTTTAAATGCTTAGTTAAATCATTAGGTTTGTAGGCTTATCCCTTTATCCCTTACTTTCTCCTTACAACAAATGTGAGGTTCCAAAGACCATTTTATTAAAACAGACTGGTTCTTGGTAGTGAGGATTTCTTTTGTTTATCAGCTAAAGCAGAATACTTTTTTTTTTTTTTTAGAAAAGCATGTTCATAATTTTTGAGGAAGAAACAAAAGACCAGTAGAAACCTTCTGGAGCCCTATGAGACATAATGGTTTGCCTGTGTCATAGTAAGAAATTATATTAGAACATAATAGAAAAAAAAGACCAAAGGAGCAGAAAAAATGTTCCCAATTAACAGCCCGTAATTGACTTATGATTTTTATAAAGGGACTAATAAATTCATGACGTTTTTAAAGCATACAGCCTAATAAATACTACTACAAAATGCACGAACATTTTAAATAAGCAAACATTTCCAGGCACTAAACCTCCTGATCCTTATTAATCCTGACATGCTGCTAGCAGGTCTGGCTCCTCCATCACTTGTTCTGCAGTCTGGAGCCCGTCGTCGTCTTGGCAAACAAGCATCATAACTGACACAAGTGCTGCACAAACATACAGCGAGCAGCCAGAGAAGAGCCCGCGCCATACACAGACACACACACACACACACAGACACACACACACTGATGAGAGTGAGTGCAGCGGTGTCGTGCCTTTACAGTGTCAGGAGCATTTAGCCCTGCAGCCTCCAGGTGTGTGACTGTTCACTTTACATCACATTAACTATTGATCAACCTTTCCTCTCTGCTCCGCTGGAAAAACCTTCTGCCTCTCTCTTCAAACACACACACTTAAAAACACACACACAAGGGACCCACCCAGCTTGCCTGCGTGCTCTTTCATCAGCTCTCAAGGGTGTGTACAACAGCAAATACACACACCTACACACACACACACACACACTCAAAAACAAAGCTGGGATCTTGTCGCACAATAGCAGTCCAACTGTACTCTCCTCTGCTGCCAGACTTACTGCAAGAACTGCTCTTTCCTTCACACACACACACACACACACTCAAAACAGGAGTATCACAGCACAGAGCAAACCCACAAATTAAATGCAAATGAAATTTTACACCAACGGCAAACAATCTGCCTCCCTAAAGCAAATATTATTTATGATGTGATGAATGATGGCAGTTTAGCAAAGAGGATACATGGCTATCTAATCAAACAATTATCTAATTATATCTGAAAACAAACGTCCAGACACGACCTCGACAGATGCTTCATGTCTTTGCCTCCTGCAGACCTTTATCCAGAGTTTATGTCACGTTATGGGTGGGAATGCAACTGTAATGCTAACAAAGTTATATATTGTTGTAAGACAGCTTAAAACTGTTTTCTTCATACAGTTTTTCTATTACATAGAGTTAATGGCTTGTAATACTTGATTCTGATTGGTCAAAATCCCATAAAACTGTTTTTCAAATCTCAACAGTAAAACTGATGAAGTAAAAAACATGACGATTTATCATTAGTCTGTCACACAAAGAGGCTAATAAAAATCTGCTGCTACAAACGCATTTCAGAACAAGCTTTTCCAGTATGAATATAAATAAAAGGGCTGTGATGATAAGCTATTCTCACGATTCAATTCTATCGCGATGTTTGGAGGGACAATTTAATTTAAATTGTGATTCTTTGATATTTATGACTTTTGTGATTTGTTTGCTTTTTTAACACCAGACCATAGGAAAAAGTTAAATGATGATGGGGCCATATTTCCCCATAAAATGCACATCACATGAGTCACAAAAAACAATTTCACCCTCTGCTGGAGAAAAGTGGTAACTTTCATCCAATCCACTTTATAAACAAAGACTGAAATGAAGAATTTGAAAAGTTTGTTTCCATACTTGGTAGCATGGTATTGTCAAGTGAATGGTTGGTGTAGCAAATCTGAATCCCCACAGGGTGGGAAAGACACTAGCCTCTCATGTCTCACCTGCATGTTGCTAGCTCACCCTGTCTGGATTCTTAAGCCGCGTTTCCACCAAGCAGTCCGGTTCGGTTTAGTACGGTTTGGCACGTTGTGGTACAGTTAAGCCTGATCTCGTTTGCGTTTCCACAGCAAACTGTGCCCTCTAGTGGTAGGCGGCGTGAAAGCCGGATGCTGAAAGCCACAGCTGTTAAATAATAGTGTACTGCCGTAGTAGCGCGACACAGTTTACCCCGCTGATAAACCCAACGAAGAAGAAAAACGCAACACAGTAAAAATAAGAGCAATGTTGGAAGACATGCAGCATTTTGTCCTCTCTGTGATTGTCATGTAACTCTTTGATACAAAGTGCAATCAAACTTTTGTTTCAGAGAAGTCTGTGTGCCACAAGGAGAAATGCAGGCGCTGTTGGGGTAAGTGACGATATTTTTTTCCAATCAACGGTCTGCAGTGTTGTAACTCCACCTTCTGAGAGCGGATCTGTTCAGTCTGGCACCCATACGAAAGGGTCCCAAAAAGTGGGATGGCTCGTCTCGGTTATTTGGGGATCTGTCCCGGGATAAGTCAATGGAAACGTTGTAAAATGCGTGCTGTACTGAGACGAACGGAACTGTTCTGCTTGGTGGAAACGCAGCTTAATTTGTGTTTACTGTGTACAAATGCTCTGAACATTTAAAGCAGTCTAACTGATAAGTGCACCACAAAAAGATGCTCCATAAAAACTTATTTGAGACAAAGCAGATGCCTCAACAATTTTGATTTGTATTTTTGTACTGATGGTGTCAAAGCTGTGACAATTCAGTGTCTTACAAATATGAAGTCTTGTCTTGTTTTTTCTAAGTTTTTCTGACAGGAACGAAAGGAATCGATCAAATAAAACAAAAGGAAACCGTATTGTAAATACAGGAATGTTTGATGTGAACAAAATGATTCACTTTCTAGAAGAGGCTAGGACCAGAGGTGAGATTTTACCTGATAGTAAAAAGTAGTTGTTTTGAGTTTCCTTCTTTTTTTTTCTTTTTTTTGTTCTGGTCTTCTTTGTAAAGTAATGATTTTCTTATCCTCAAAGTCAAAACCGTTGCCATATTTTGAGGAATATTAAACATTACAGGGCGTTGGGATGAGTCTGTAAGCTGGAGGTCTTAAATGTTTCTCACGAAACCAGATAATCTGGGTTGAACATCAGATGGCCCAAGCCGTATTTTTCCTCTGATTGTTCAGGGGGCTGACTCTGTGAGGAATCGACTGTTAACTTCTGTAGTCTGACTCTGAGTCACTGGTGTGAGTAATGACCCCCACAGATAAACCTGTGACCACACATATTTATGTGAGGTCAGACAATATCTCTCGGGTAATACTGACCAGATGTAACTCCTGCAGTCGCTTCTTTTCATCCCGGTAGAAATGAACATCTAGAGAAGTGCACATGGGGTGTTTAAGAGGTGATACACACACACTCAGAGTGTGGGTGTGGTACTATGCACTGCTGATGTGTAGTATGAGGGCAGAGTGGGATGGAGGGGCTCATAAGTGATGAGTGGCAGCCTGTTAGTGGCAAAGGAAGAGCTCATCTTCTGCAGACCACACGCACAGCCACACACAAAAACACACACCCACACACACTTATGACTGATCTATAGATGTGTGTTTGAGCGTAAGTGTGTGTTTGTGTGTGTTTATAGAAAGAGAATTACAGTAATGAGAGCTCTGTGTCAGCAGCTCCTCCCATCTCCCCTCAGCCTGCTGATTAAAGCCTGTTCAGATAGTTAACACACACAGATGCATGCACCCACGCACACACACGCACACACACGCACACACACACACACAAAAACAGCTGACCAATCAATTACCCTTTAATTAATTAACCCTTCCCTTTCTTTAGCTTTCTTGGTAACCTTCTCATCTCTCCAAAGCCATCACAAACATGCCACCAAATCCAACAAGCGACACACAAATTTAGAAACGCAGCCTGCCACCCACCCATTCATCCTCCTGCACAAACACACACACACACACACATAGACACACACACACACACACACACAGTTGCAGCTCAGCAGCACTAATCCCTTTCCTCAGTCTCTTTCCTGCCGTCTAATCCAACATCCATCAGAATTCAGCCACCTTCTCAGCAGACAAAATACACACGACTAAGCCCTGCTATTTCTGGACAACTGCTATTTGTGTGTGAAGATAATTGGGGACTTACATGTGTATAAGTGTGCGTTAAGCACATGCATCAGATTGGGAGTGTGTCAGTGTGTCTGGTTCTGGCTCCGTGGGCGCTCAGGTCATGTATTCCCGACAGCGTTAATAGTGTACAAGTGACTCTGATTACATTAAGGTGCCTGCAATCAGATGCGATCAGAGCTTTGGCCAGTTCGCTGTACAACTAAATAAGGAAACAGTTAATCCACTGACTGCTGTCTGACTGGACCTTTCCAAAACTGACACTAACCGGCTTTATTTATGTCTACATCTGGAAACAAAGTGTCCTCAAACAGCTTAAAAGTGCTGCACTGTTTTGGAAAGTCCCGTGGGCCTGTTCTGCAACTTGTAATGTTAATTGATAACTGAAGTTTTTATTCTTAGAAATGAACGGCTGAAGAGGAGACAGCACGCACCACCAGGAAACACAACAATCCAGATTAAGAGTGAAATATAACCAATCAGATCCATGTTTCAGCTTTACTTAACAAGTTTCATGACAGGTTTGAATATTAAATTTACTAAGAAGTCAAATGCTGATATGATTTAAAAAAAACTTGTGTACTGTGTAAACGTATGCGCTTTTAACAAAAGTTTTCTAGTGTTGTTTATTTATGCATAATCTAGTATGTGGGTACAACATGATGAACAAACCGCCGTGTAAATCCCCGTATAGTGTTAAAAGGTTATCTGAGGTGGCAAGTGAAGGTGAGTGAACTTATAAAAGGAGGGAAAAGATGGAGAAGCAAGCAGAGAAAGCTTCAGCAGCAGCTTCAGTCTGTGCATTGTAATTGCAGTGGTTGTGTGAAGATAGCATATTACAAACGTCCTCATCCCCCCTACTCATTCACAGTGAATTTTCTAAATGTTTCTGACCATGGTCTTACATTGGCTCCTTTTTTATTTGTCACCCTCATAAATCTAAAATCATGAAAGGTTATCTGGGAGTGAACAGGACTTTTTGATGATGTATGGTATGCCAGTGATCCAAAACTAAGCTCTAACTAGACTTTGGATATCAGTTTGAGGGGTTCGTATTTAAGTATCATATAAACTTAATGACACTTTCATAAAATGCACTTGGCTTAAACAGGAATCATAAATTTGGATGGCATAATTTACAAAGCAATTACATAAACTGATAATATTACCAAACAGGATATTTAATTATACTGACACTGAAAAATCAGCTGTTTTTTTAATAAATAGTTTTAAGCTGTAAAATATTAAAACTCAGCTTGTTCAAAAGAAAGCGGTCTCAGCATACCTTGACAATTTAAGTGATTATCAGCGAGCACAGCCAGTCAGTTCACTGAGCACACGTGACAGCACAAAAGACATCTGATATTACAACCTGTTCTGATATTTACTGCTACTATTGTTATGAGCCGTGGTTACAGTATCAGTTTTCAGTTGTTGTCATGAGCACAAAAACCCAACAGATTAATACGCTGTTTACTCTAGCCTGTGGGCAGGGTTAGCTGCTGCAGAAGCAGGTATGATGGGTAAACAAGATTTTCTTGGAAACCTAACCCGCCCCTGCTTAAACAGCAAGCGGCGTTAACAAAACTGGGAGATGAAAACGGAATCACAAGCTCGCTCTTGCTTTCCAATCGTGTTCTTAATCTCATCATTCATTTATTGTTTATCCTCCTTGCTGGTTCTCAGTACCAGAGCTTGGCGAGAGGGCGAAGCTCCAGGTATTTTGTAACACGAGGAGTTACGCTGAACGGCTGCCAATGGAGCTGATCACACCGTCTCTACCAACAGATCCAAGGGTGACTCATGTTCACTGAATGGTTGGGCTTGTCCAGGTCACAGCCTGTTCAAAGGGTGGTTCACCAGAGATGCTTAAAGGTTTACTGAACAACTTTTCAGAAATAGTTACAGGCTGATGACCTGTGTTATCCTTTGTCTGTGTACAGGCTATATTGAAGACACAAACGTCCAGATGAACAAATAAGGAACGAAGATTAAAACTAGAAAAAGCACTCAGAGAGCGCAGACCTCTGCCAAGCATATTGTGATTGTCACCAACACTTTAGTCTTACTTTAATGTTATACTCCTTTCAGCAGACTGTCTGCTACAATTTGGTGTTAGTTGCAGGTTTGTATATAATTTGTTTCCTCACAGTGTTGAAAATGATGATGACCCAGTACTTATTTCATATTTTGGATCTTAATATCCAGAATATTGCCAGGATCTGGATCGGACTTTTACATCTGTCAGAAATTATGGTGACCTTGTCTTGTATAGTTTTGCAAAGCAATCCGACCATTTATGGTGGAGTTATATACACATATGGTGAAAACAACACTATCTCACAATGATAAAGAATCCTTTAAAAACAATCCTGGACCGGGACAGTGATCTGGATCACCCCAAAAATTTAATCACTTCTTCCTTTTCCCATTTTGAACATTTCCTGAATATTTCATCAAGATCCGTTCATAACTTTTTGAGTTCTGCTGTTCAGATACAAACAGACAAACACTCCCAACATAACCTCTTTGACGGAAGAAATGAGGCCATTCTCAAAGCATCTGCTGTGAAAACACGCCTAAACCACAACCCTCATTCTTCCATCATATGTGAGAACAATGACTCTGTAACTCTGATGAATGAATCTTAATTTTTAACAAATGAAATGTTAACCTTTAATTTCATCATCAAAAAGATGTGAGGAAATGTAAGCACATAGTATCCTCTCGTCCTTTCAGAGGTTTTCATATAGCACGTGTCTGCATGGGTCCAGAGATTCCAGAGCCGGTGGACTCGCAGCCTTTGGTGTGTAGATAGACAGAGATCTAAGAACACACACACACACACACACACTCGAACGCTGGCATTTGTATGTTCAGGGACTCTGCAGTAGCCACAGGGGTTAGAGGGGCTGCGGACAAGAGAGTCTCACAAAAGAAGTTTGAAGTGGGACAGAAAGGGGGGGTTCTGGCCGGCTGAATCAAAGTGGGATGAGAGGAGCAGAGCAGGGGGCGGGGGATCCCGTGAAGGTGTGCCACGAGAACACAGAGGGGAGGGAGAAGCAGGGAATCTACACAGCTCGCCTGAGTCTCACATTCAAAAGCATTCTGTGCACATTCCTACACATCAAGCACGCCATAAAGACATGCAGAGAGAGAAAGACCTGCAGGTAACCCCTATGGTGGAGTGAGATGTGCCAAGAAAGTTAGTCAAAACATCACATAGCTTAGCATTATCTCAGATATAGAGGGTGTATGTGAGGGCATGTTATGGTAAAGAAAAGGAGAGAGAGAAAATGATGTGCTGCTGAGCAAAACAGGTGAACAGGGTCAAACTTTTTAAAAGTGCTAAGTTTGGACATCTCAACACAGCAAAATTTAAGAAACTGCTGTTTTAGCATCTGATAAAACCTCAAACTTGCTTATCTACTACCTCCATATAACCATCCCACCTGTACAAAAAGCAACTCAAGCAAAAAACATGTTTCCCGCTGTCTGTCCTCCAAAGGCAGACTAAAACCAGCACTCCAAACACCCACCTGTGGTACTGGGTCTGCAGGAACTGAAACTCCTCTTTGATGCGGTCCAAAGTTTCTGGGTAGGTTAGTTTCAGTGACTGGGGTGTCCCTGATGCTGCTGCAGCTGCAGCTGCTGCGGCGGCCACCACTGAGGCGGAGGAGCCCGGGGGTGGCTGCAGAGGTGCCTGAGAAGAGGAAAGAATCAGGTGTTAGAAAACTATACAGACTATTTATCCCCAAAGACTTTAACTTTACAAAACTACAACAAGAGCCACAGGTAGATGTGAGTGTTGTAAATGTTCATGCGAGGTTGTGTATTTCAGACATGCTGTAGTCACCAGCAGAGCCAGATGTGAATGGGTCATCAAGACTTGGATGGGAAAAAAGAGAGCTACAAGAGCCTCTGAGCCAAATGAGCACACTTTGCTTAATTGCAAGCCTGAGTAGCAGAGAGGAATAAAGAGAGACAGAGCGAGAGAGCTTGGACGGAGAAAAATGAGGAAAAAAAGGGATCCCATCGTGGCTGAAGACCCCTCCCAAGCCCGTGCTTAGTCTGCCATCTCTGCAGGGTTCAGAGCAATTAGGAGACTACAACCATAGGGGTAATGCTGCAGGACAGGCAGACAAAAGACGGCTGAGAGCAGGACTAGCAGGGCAGTGGGGGCTGTCCGTCTGTCAGTCTATACCGCTCTCTGTCAGAATAACAGAGAGCAGGGGCCAACAGGGCAGCCGGTTCACAAGCCTCCCTATGGTCAAGTATGATGGTGAGGTTAAGTGATAGTAACATACTGTTGATTCCTCCAGGAAACCAGAGCTCGGCTAGTTTAACAGAGTCTGGAGACATTTCACAAGAGATGGTTTCAAATTTGTTTTGCTTTTGTTTTTTTAAAGAAGGATAGTTTGATTCCCTAGCATGAAGACTTTTTTGGATTCAGCAGAACAAAGCTATAATGCCAATCATTCAGACAACTAGGAATGGGTACCTTTCATATTTGAAACTAGGCCTGTCACGATAATCAATAAATCGATTAACTGAACGATAAATAAAACGTCCTCTGTAAGTTTGCCAGCCTCGATAAACTGACACATGCATGTTTGTTTTCCTCCTCTCTTTCGACCGAAGAGGCTGAATGAGAAGATGGCTCACTACAACTATCTTTCCTAACATCGGGGTGCATAGGTTCTATAGCGGATTTAGCGGATTTATAGCGGAGTGAGCATCTGTCAAAAATGCGATCTTTGGCATCTTTTGCGAAGGGGTTGCACATGGAGAGAGCTGAAGCGAGCGTCCTGAGGGGTAAGGAGGAAACACACGCTAATATGAGTGATGGCACGAAAGAGACAGTCCCAGTGTGGGAATATTTTGTTTTTTTTATCAGAATGAACAAAGTGTGAGCTCACGAACACCAACGAGCTGATATGTCGCATTTGTTTGAAAATAGTGGCGACGAAGAAGAAGGGGAGGTGCAGCGGAGCCTTGTTCTTTGACAATCCGCTCTTACTGAGGCTTTTGGTCGGCAAAGTAAATAGAAATAAAAGCGCCAAATGGTGGGCGCTAAAAGACAGCTACATTGCCAAAGAAATGCAGCTCTTCAATACGGTTGAAAGCCAGAAATGTTAAAAATGTTTGACAGACAGTACGGATTGACTGGGAAAAAGTACATGTTACAAACAATTCAGGAACTGTATAAACTCCCTTTTATTTAGGCTATAGTTTTTATTGTTGTTGTTTTTTTTTGGAGTTTTGTTTTTTCTTTAGAGACAGGGTCTATGTTTTATTGTTTTTGATTAGTATTAATTATTTTCATTGACATGTATTTTTTCTAAAAGAGAGTCCATTTCATTTTCAATTCGTTTTTTTCTCTTTCTTGTTTGTTAAATTTATTATATTTTTTGTTTAATTTATTTCATTTAAAAGATCCTGACCTTTTAATTACAGTTAAATACTCTTTAGAAATTAAAGTTTCTTGCTTTTGATATGGAGTACTCACTTAATTATCCCATTTATCATAATTACATCAATGAAAAAAATTGAGAAAAAAAATCAAAATAATATTGATATTAATATCATTTATCGGCAATAATATTTTGGAAAATTATGGTCTAGCAAAATTTGTTATCGTGACAGGCCTATTTGAAACGGTACGGTACCGATGCCCAGTACCTGGCAATTGGTACGGTTCTCAGCGGTACCAGTTTTTGGTACTTTTTTGTGTGGTAAAAATATCAATGTTTAATTATAAAGTACTTTTTTTTTCAATTTAACATATTTATTCTTCAATTCTTAACCTTGCAATGCTGTGTTCATGTCAAGCATGGAAAACCACCTACTCTTCCACTCCCTCACAGTCACAAGGATCCGTTTAGGTACTGAAACATGCCCTTTGATTTTACCTGAAGCAGTACTCGATACTTTTGGCAGAATTGGGTCTGTACCTATAAAGTATCTAATTTGGTACCCATCATTACAGGCAGCTAACCTGTAATGTTGGTGAACTCCCAGCAGACTCTCAGAAGTTGCTTGACCGTTTTGTTTAACTGACATTATAACACAAGGCAGACTTATGCTTCTCATTTCAACTCTAAACTCATTTGCATCCTTTTAAAGAAGTTTTTCCCTTCACTTTCTATAAGATAATAAAGCAAGGTAAGGGCAACACAGATGTATCCCTAAAACACAATCTGTTAAGCTCCTCAGCTACACAAATAAAAAATTTAAATGGAGGTATTACGGTATAACAGAAGTAATCATTAATTTGGATTATAAAAAACATCTTGATGTCGTACACATCAACAATGTCTGTCACACATTAATGAGGTTTGATGAACGACTTAATCACAACATCACTCAACTCAGACTCCAAAATGAATGCCAGGGGGAAATGTTTTCAAGCAAGCTTGTTGCATTTTGGCACACACAAAGCAGAGAGCGCCAGCAGCACACAGAGAACCTGTTTATATGCACACGCGTAAGGAGACACGTCTGTACGAGTGTAGAGACGGGACAGCATGAGATGTACTGAACAGAAGAAAGAGCTTTAAGGTGTTTCAGCAGGGGGAACTTTATCAGAAAAGAGAAAGACAAGTGAGAGATTAGAATGGAGAGAACATGATATAGGAAAAAAAAATGTGTGATGGATGAAAAAATGAGAGAGAAAATGTGGTGAGAAAAGCAGGTGAGGAAATTTTACACATGGAATGGAGAACATTGAGTGACTGTTTTGAAAGGAGATGAAAAAAGGAGAGAGAAGGGAACATGGGAAAGGAGAAGAAAGAGAAGAAAAAATAAGATAGAAGAGGGGCTGTGGCCTCATTGTTCCTCTTTCTAACAAGCTGCTCTCAATCTGTCGGCCAGATCCCCTCCTAGAGCCCAGACAGACACACACACTCACACACACCCCTTTTCCTTACACAAAAACCTGCTATAACACACACACACACACACACACACACACACACACACACACACACACACACACACACACGTACTGCAGATACACACACATTTTCCACATTCACACTCCTGCTTTTCTCACACAAGAATCCGTGATTAAACACACACAATCTCCCCTCCTCTTTCACAGGATACACACAGAGCAATTACTCTTCATGGGTGAAAAAAAGAGAGCACCAAGGCCATTTTATAGGAGGATGCAAGAAGAGGGAAAGAAAGGACTATATTTCTCCTCTTCTTTTTTATCCCTCCCTTTTCCATCTTCTCGTTTTCATTTTTTTTCTGTTTTTCATTTTCAACACAGTCATGTCTCTAGAGGACAGGTGAGAGGAGAGGGAGCATCTTCTCAGAAATGGATGCAGGAATGAGGCCAGAGAGAGTCTGTGTGTTTTTGGTTTTTTTTGCTATTCAAAAGAAGAAGAGATATTCCCTTTTTTTTTTTGCAGAGGAAACCACTGCCTCTCCGCTGGCTCAGCCGCTCAGACCCATGCACACAACTCCAGTCTGCTGCTTTAGATTGTTGTTATGATGATTCACACCAGACTAGACTGAAGCCATGTTACCGATGTTGTTTCTAAAACGCAGGCTCACCAGAGATCCCATCCCAGCACACGTAACCTGTTTCCTCCTTTGAACCCCTGCTACGTGTCTGTCCCACAGCTCAGATCTGGCAAACAGCCAAGCAGGCTTTAAAGCAAGAAGTCGGGCCATGGAGCTGCCCTGGTGACCTCTAGGAATGGATCTAGGCTCGGAGACTCACCTTATAATCCTTCTACACACAAGTTATTCTCTCCCTCTCGGTTGTGTCCTGGCTGGAAAGCAAACAAGAGGCATGCCGTCTGCCCTTGAATAAAGCTTACATAGACTGAAAATCAGGGTTACACAATTACAGGCTGGATCTTACACACCATTGTGAAGTCAGGTTCTGTAATACTGAGAAAGGATTGCATGAGGTTGTATCGCATTAGGGAGAAAAGCTTTTATCTGATATGATTAGAGATCATCTGATTACCCAACTGTTTAGAAAAATCGGTGGGGAGGCCTCTCAGGCGTGGTAACCAGCACCACCGTGATCTGTTCTGTTCCAGACAACCAGCTGGGATGCTATAGGCCAAAGTTAGACATTTAAAGCCACCTATTACACAAGCTCAATGAGGAAAGCCCTGAAGTGACCCCAATCGCATCAGATGCAAAGGCGTGCCTACACACGTTCGCACTAATCTGACTCTTCACTAATCTTGCCCTCGAAGGTCTAAGTCAATTGCAATGATTAAATGAGGACCTGGTGATGAGGGGATGAGAGCGAGGGCGTGAACAGGTTATCTTTGGGAACAGAAATGATTTAAATCAGACTGCACATCCCTTTAGTGGGATAGGATAGGAAACAATCCGCTAAGGCCATTGTTTGGAGCACGCTAACTGGTGGGAAACAGATGAACCTCGACCACAGACATGTGCTAGAAGGTCAGCTACATAACAGATCAGGGTATATGGTCTGTACGCGCTTTAGAGCAACAAGAAGTATGAATGCACAGACATGCACATGCTGAACAACAATATCCTGCTCACTAAAACTTGGTGTGAAGGGACCATTAACATCATGGCATTCCCTGCATGGACTCATTCCGGTTTGCATTTGCGTTACCTCTAATTACACCACAATCACCAAACCACTATGACCTCATATCCTTGCTTTAACCCCCCCACCCTCAAAACATCATGCACACGCAGATGAGACTACACACCCACACAAGACCACAACAAACACTAAATGGATGTGTGTGTCAGATGCAGTTCCCACAAATATTTACAAGCACACATGCACTTTATTGTGTTTGCACGTGGCTGTAGCTGCTGAATCAGTGTAAATTTGAACCGCTAAGATGGGTCGCAATCCTCGTGGGCCACACTGACCCACACAGTGATACGTAATCTGCCAGTGGATCTGAAATGGGGACATCAGTGTTATACAAGGTTGTGTGACCACAGGAATATGTGGTTTACCTAAAGCAACACTTTTTCAATACGAAAGACGTTTAGCTTTCCTTATGATGCTGGACACATAAGATCACATTCAGTGTTTGTTTTCTGTGACTTTCTGACAGGAAGCCTTTGTTAAGAGTGGCTTATTGTTTATGTCTGTAAAATGACTGATGTTAGTTAAGTGGTAGTATACAGGGTGAAAGTCCACTGAGATTAAAAAACATTTAGAAAATGTTTTGTTGTACTGTACTTGTGTGATTCAGTTATCAATAAAGCAGCAATAAATGACAATAATTTAATTTAAAAAATAAATAAAATGAAAATATGTCCTGCTAATTTCACTGACTGGGTAACCATTTATTTCCATCTAAGTTCCCATCATTCTGCCATTAGCACCACAGTGAGTACACAGAAGGTGTAAGAAGATGACAGCTGGACAATGTCAGTCAGTGGTGAAAGAGTTGGAAGATGAGCGAGCTGCTTCCGAAACAACAGAGAAAAAAATAAAGCCATAGTAGCATTTTATGGGGAAATCTGTGGAAAGATGGATTGTGAATCCAAGCAAAGGATTTCACGCACCTATGATCGGAAGACTTTAACGTGCCACAGAGTCCTGACTGACAACCAGTGACAAATTCATTCTTCTGTGATACAAACTAGTTTGACATGTACAAGTTATTTATGCCTAGCAAGCACTAAAAATGTATTTCCACTTTAATGTGCTTGTTTTAAAGCAGATGCTACATTTCTACTAGAGCCTGACTGATATGGGATTGTTGGGGCCGATGCCGATACCGATGCCGATACCGATACTGGGGGCAAAAAAAAAAGCTGACATCAAATATATCGGCCGATATCCGATATAACGGCTGATAAATATAATAAATTCATTGATATACACAGGATATATACTGTATATAATCATAAATTATTATAATACTCATATGATTCAAGACAGAGACAGAACACTATTAAATTAAAACAAGGAACTTTAATTATGAAACTGTCAACATAAGAACTGTAGTGTAAACCAATGATAAATAAGAACAAGCTGTAAACACAATAATAAGTAAAGGAGTCAAACTTTAAACACCTTAAATGAATAAGTCAAACTTTAGATACAGTAAGTACAGAAAAATGAAAAATGTAAACACACAATGAGCAACTTACACAACGTTAAAACGCGATATTATGGTCTTACATTGGATAATGGTGGACATTTGAAATAACAGTAGCATTTATCTCACAGAAAAGCAACTAACAGGATGTTAAAACGTCATTCTATAGTCTTACATTAGATAATGGTGGACAGAGGGGCCGGGCACTCGGGCAGTATGCAGCCCAACACACAGACACACGGAAGCAGGAGCGCCAGAATGTCCGTGGAGCAAAAATTTTTATAATCGGCTACATTTTGGCCGATATTGATTAATCGGTTACAGTCATAACGGTCAGGCTCTACTTTCTACTCAAACTTTACAATTATCCTAGATTCAATTTACAGACCAAATTTATTTAATCTTAGTAAAAACAAAACAGAATGGTGTAAATAAACTTACACTTTGTGCTTTTAGGAGCATTTGCAGTCCTTCAGTTAATTGGGTATCATGCTTTATAATTACCTGATTGTCTTTCAACAAGTAGTGATTACAGAATTGCTCTATTGTAACAGTTACAGCATGTGAGCCTCATATTGTGTATCATATTGCATCTCATTGTTTTGTATTGTATTCTTATTATTGTATTTATCATTTTCGCTGTATCCTATCATACTGGGTCAAATTATATTGTATTATATTATATCCTATATCATCACAAGTCACCCCCACCCCTACTGCTAACATTATCTCTCCTGCTGCTGTAGATCCTGATTTTTCCCATTCTTAAAGTATTGCCCAGGAAGGATTTCTATTGAGTTATGAAGGTCTGATGCTTCACATACAGCTGTTTGAGGGTAGCCATACCAGAGTTTCTACCCAGTCAGAGGTGAGGAAGAAATATGGAATTAAAACACCTTTTTTGTCCCGTGCTACTCAGTTATGAGATGTTGTGTTTACTGTTGTTTACTGTTGATGTTGATTCCACATTTTAAGCATCAGCAGATAAATGCATGTGCAGCACAGTGCTGCTTTGAGTAGGTGCATCCTAACATGCTAACGACATCATACGCATAATATTTCTGCTAACTGTTGGCACAGCTTTTGCTAACCGGAATAACTGTTGGATCTGTATAGTCGTTTAAATTTGTTAAGAGAATAACAAAACTCCAGGAATTTTCAAAGTTTCTCAAAGGAAACTTTCTATGGGGATTTTCATAAATCAAACAAAATTTTCTTGAATTTATACTAACTACATTTATCTGTATGAATAAATACTAAACATTTTGGTTTGTTATAAGCAGACATGCATGATGTAATGATTTTAAATGACATTGTAAATGAATTTTGTGAATTTTCCCTAACTGAGTCTAACTGTCATGAATAAAGACATAGATATTTTTATAAGCAAATGACAGAAATCAGTTTTTAATGTATACAACTTTTATGGTTTCTTTCACGGAGCAACAAAAACTATGTACGTCGAAAAATAGAAGAAGATTCAGGTTTTTTTAAAATAGCCAAGGCATATTCCATTTGTTCCCTCAGAACCAGGCAAAAAATATCCCATTTTAAAAAGGTTAAAATATTAATCAGGTCGTGCTTTCTACTCATCAAGGACCTGGACCTCATCATCTTCAATGGTTGCTGTCTCATTGTAACTTGTTGACATCATCAGTGTCATAAAATTGTTTCTTTCACACAACAACAAAAACAATAAATGGTGAAAAATAAAATTATTTTCAGCAATCAAAGTTTCAGAAAATTCATTTATGCCGACAGCAACAAAACCCATAAATTTCTAGCTTTTCCAAGGTTAAATTCCCGTTGAAATTGTCAAGAAACTTTCCTGAAATTTATCAGAAATGTTCCACCATTTCGCAACCCTAATTATATCCATGTAAAGCTTCATACAAATGAGTCTGACTCAAGTCTTGACAAAGTTGTATGCTGACTCATGTAGATGATGGAATATCTAGCACAAACTCATGCCTGATGGAGGCACAAGTTTGACAGAGGTCACTGGAATTGGACGCCTTGAATGTCTAGTTTCATCCAAATTAAGTAAGCAGTTCACATAATTCAGTCACCACCAAAGCTGAGGATCAATCCACTTAATGTAAACCCTATAGCCATGTCACTAACATGGCTGATGTAACGCCAAATGTTCAGAAAGCAGTTTTCCATTTGTTTAATGGAGGCTGAAACACTGTCTGTCTCCTTGAGCTGGGAAGATGCTGTGCTGCTGCCTCCCTTCATACAGCTCGGCCCATTAGTCAGGCCACTAATTATACTGCTTACCCACACAGTCGATCATCAGAGTAAACACCCACCAAGCTCCCTCTCTTTCCCTCTCTCATCAGACTACCACCAAGGACGCAGTGACAGTAGGTCTAACCCAGAATAGAAATCCTGAATGTGTATCTCTGCGTGCCCACCCACACACGCCTAAAACACACCTCCCCATCTCTGAGGACCGTGAAACATGTCAATACACCATCCTTTCTCACCAGCGTTTGAAGTCACAGCTTTTTATGTCAAATTATTCAAACACGACTGTCAACATTCAGCTGTGATTTGCATTGTTTAAGCTGCTCGTGGTGAGAAAGAAAAGACTCAGGATCTTTGCCCTCGCTCCTCCATCTCCCGCACCCCCTCCCACTGTACATCAAGTGGCTATCTGCTCGGCTCTGTGCTGGAGAAACGTGCTGGTAATCTCTCAATGATTCCTGCACTTAGACAGGAGGGGCTGCCAGGCACCTGTTTCATTAGCAACACACATCTTTCTCTCTTAGTCCCCCCACCACCTCCTCCTCCTCATTCCTCTCTCCTTCCTCCCGCAAGCCTCGTTATTCAAATTTCCCTGCTGTCAGCCCACATTAGCGAAGCGCCACAGTTTGCCTGTCAGCTGGCTTAATTGCTGGAGGTGCCTTCTTTTATTAGGTAACCCCCTCCGCTCGTTTGTTCCTTCCACTGAGACACAGCTCCACAACAGCTTGTGTAAACCTGCGATCCCCTCAGCCTCTTTTCCTTCATTTTCTTCTGCCTTTTCTTCGCCTCTCTCCATCTAATCGGTGGCTGAGAGAAGCAGGCGAGCTCCTGATCGATAGCCACACTCTCACCGCTGGACAACAGTGGTGATAAAGAGCTAAAAGCATGCTAGGGAAGGGAAGTGGAGGTTTACTTTAAGCTAGCCGTGAGAACAGAGAGGACGATCTCAGTCACTCTCACCACAAAAGTCTTTCTCTTTAGCATGACCTTATCCATCTTCACTGAGTGGATATTCATTTTGAAACACCGCACCAAACATTGAATTCAGGAGAAACAAGTCACATTGTTGGAGATTTGGACTAAGGCCACTCACAGCAATATAAAAAACATATTTTGCCTCCTTTAAAGGATTGTTTAGACTTCTTGATTTTAACCAATGGTCTCTGTTGTCCTTTACTTTGAAGCAGGTCATGGTTCGGGTTTTGACACTCGCTGTTTTCACTGCTCTTTTCTACTTCTACTGATAAATATGATAAATATGTGTGCAGACAGATACATGATAACCATATACTTTGCCAAAATGCTAGCTAGCTAGAAGACCTTTTTGTATGCAAAGGCATGAATTCAACACATGAGAACAAATACACTTAGCCATGTGCCCAATGATAACCAGAGCTGATAGCTGGGGCTAATTAAAGAAACAGCAACAGATAAATAAAACATTGATACATTTGGAGGCAGTGATTATTTTTATTTTGGTACCATCCAAGGAGCAACATTCAGTTTAAAAAATGGAGCCTGTGCAGAAGTGCTAAAAGTTAACGATCTGCTTGAGGCTGGCTATAGATACACCAGGAACCACTTACACAACAGACTGAAAAAAGCAGCATTAAAAAAATAAATATTTGCAGGCTGTTTCAAAAAGATGGTTTGGGCCTGACTGGCCCATTTCTCACTCAGCACACACTGTACAGGAGGTACATTTTTTTTTCTAACTCAGAGGTTAAGAAGATATGAAGATCTTGAGTTTTCCCAATCAGAGGTGCAGCTCAGGGGAACAATAGGTCTGGCACCCTGTAGCTGTTAGTAGAAGACTCAAAGCCCACCTCTTGGCCCACAAATTCCAATATGGCCCCTGCTGCCAATTGGCTTCATTACTCTGTTCAGGAACAGACAGGTTACCCCGTGGAGACTACATCCATTTATTAAACAGTCTATAGTAATGTCTATATTTTGGTAAATAAGTGTATTTTAAGTACATGTTTGTGCTTGTGTGCCTTTACTTACAGGTAAGACAGTATAGAGTTGGAAACCAGGAAGAGAGCATGGAGAAAGTGGTGCAGGAGAGGACTGTGGGCCGGAATACAGTGGCATAGCCAACTTTGAGGACTATGTCTTCAGTACATGATTGTGGTTTTGATTATGTTAAAAACATTTAGCATTAGTGCTGGGACGACATGCTATTCTTACTATTCGATTCTATCACAATTTTTGGTGTGCCAATTCGATTAATATTGTGATTCTTCGCTTTTTACGATTTTTAGTTTGCTTTTTTAACACCAGACCATGACACACTATATCAGGAGCCATATTTTCAAAAAAATAAATAAATAAATACACATCATGTGAGCTGGAGAGAAACATTTCACCCTCTGCTGTAGAAAAGTCTAAACTTTTTTCCAATCCAGTTTATAAACAAAAAATGGAATGAAAAATTTGTTTTTCTTTATTTTTGACAAAGATTCCAATTTTGATATTGTCTGACAAAAAATCCTGATATATCAAATTTCGATTCATTTTATCTCACCCCTATTCAGCATCATGGTTTGCCATGATCATGATCAAGAAAGAAAATTGGAACAAACAGAATCTTCACCATGTCTTACTTTTGTGTTATTATGGGTCAAATATGTGACTATGATGGAGTTATTACAGGTCAAAAGAACATGCTGATTTTGATACAACTTGATTTTCTGCTCTGGCCTCTTGCTTTCATCTTCTTCATCTCTGTTATTGTCTTGTATGTTTCAGTCACTGTGGCAGATTCGAAAAAATATGTAGGTTTCAAGACAACCAGCTCTGTCTGCTCTGCCCTCTTCACTTTCAGCATGTGTACAGCATTTGTCAGAAATATCCGGGCACATCCATGGGCTGGAGGCATTTTTTTATAAAGAACAGCTCTGTGTCATGTCTATGTTATGTCAACACCACAGACTCACGTTACATCTGTGCACATGATTTGATTTTACATCTTTCATTAGAAAAAGTGTAGCTCCTGTACTGAGCCGGTTTTCAGTACACTTAATTTGCTAGATATAGGACCCAAAATTACTCTGTCTGCTGCACTCATCACCACAGAGAGTATGCCTAATATATCTGCGTTTTAAAGTTGAACCTTGTGGTGCAGGGTAAAATGATAATAGCAAGATGCATAGCAGATTCAGGATACAAAATGCATATATGTAAGAAGTTCTTGTCATAATTTTGTTTAAAACATCCCTATGTTTTTGTCCATATGGGTCACGGGCTTATATAATATATGGGTCACATCATTCAAAGCAGAAGAGTAACCAGTGATGACAGGTTACTGCCAGACTAGCATTTCAGAGATTAAACAGCTCGCCGGGCAGAGTGGTCCTTCACTGTGAGGTGCAAACAAGAGCTAGCAAGAGCCAGAGACTTTCTGAGGACGGGTGTCTCACATGGTCCTGTTGAGATCAACAGAGGGCTGGAACAGAACAAGGAGCACTGGCCTAAACATTCCACCCAGACCCGCCGCAGTCTGCTCCTCTCGCCCTGGGACGCCTGCCCATACATTAAGATGTGGTTTGGAGTTCTCACAGGAACACAGCGAGGAGAGGCTGGATGAGAGGGATTGGGTTTACAGTGCAAACCACAGAGCCACAGTCTGCCTCCTGCCCTGCCTTCATGCAGTCAGTCACACTACATACACAGCTGCTGGGGTGCATGTGTGTCTGTGTGTGTGCTGTATGTTGGGTTGTATGGGATTCACAAGATCCCTTTACCACTTGAAGGAAGATAATGAAGCCACAGTGCAAACTACATAAAACTATTTCTTTTCACTTGCATGAATGACATTGTGAGGAGAATTCATTAAAGTGTATGCACACATATGCATGGACTCATGGCTCACTGTGTGCTTAATCTGGTTTCAATGTGTTGGACATTAATGTGAAAACACAGTCAGGGGTGGGGTGCTGGGTGGCATGGCTGAGGGATGTAGATGAGGGTTAGGCAAATGAGCAGGTCTTAATTGATACTTCACACAGCTGGAGGACCAGTGTTTATGTATTTCAGTCGGCTCAAAAGCTCTCCACCAAACTCGACTAAAACAAATTAAAGCCATGCAGCATGAATACTGCTGCTAACCTTCGAAGAGATCTACCTCTAACGTGGACAGGGTGCCAGTTTCAGCGTTTTCTTTCTTTTAAAACTCATTAGCAGCATTTTATTGGTCTTCTGGCAACAGTGGTTAGCTACTTGACAAGCTTCCTTTAATCCATCAAATCAGTAAATCAGAAGAGAGCACCGTGATTGAATAGAACTTAAAAACAACAGCAGATTTTTTTTTTTCTGAAAATGAGTGGCACTTGAGAAGGGCACACCATTGAGTGAAGGTGTCAACAAGCCAAGTTGACTCACCCCTCTCTCACTCTGTTCCTCTCTTGTGGCGAAGGGAGAAACAAACACACTTCATCATCTGGGTCAACTCCACAATGGTATGGAAATACAAGGAGACTCCATGATTCTGAAGTAGTGGTGGCCACCAAGGACATGAGATTCACACATAATGATACCCAGCAAAGTTAGACGCTGTTAAAGGAGGGCTTTTCCACATTTAACCAGCTTTGACAGCGATGTGCCTGACCTTCTGAATATAACGATACAACTGGGCGTTATTATCAAGAAAAATAAGCCTGTGTGTTATCACGTTTCCCATACAAGAGTCCCCGGAAATGCTAAGTAAGGGTGGCACACACTATTTCTGTTTCGACTTTATGTGTTTTCAATAAGGTTCAGAAATGCATTCAAAGACATATTTTAATAGAGGTTTATAAGATGAGACAATAACATCGCGTGTAAACGGTTACATAGCAACGTTGCCTACTTACCGGTGGTCGGTTTTGAGGAAACATAGTCGCCGACTTGTGTCTCTGTGTGCGTTTTTTGTCCTTCTTCTTACCCCCTTTCTGGGCGGAAAGCTTCGTCGAGAAATACGAGCAGCCGATGTACTATTGTTGGTCTCAGAGAGGCATTTGGCCCGCTTTCAGAGGTAATGGCAAAGCTAGTCTCGGCTCGCTCATTCCTTGCTTCAAGACTCCTTTGTTCTGAGTGATATCTCCAGCCCCAAACCGCACCGCGCTCGACGTGTAGTAAGAACGGGGAGAGGAAAGGAGAAACACCCGGTCCGAGTGAGCCTTCTGTCCCAAGTCTTTAACTTCGCGCTTCCAGTTTTTAGAATATCATACACGGTTTCCCTCTCCGACGTTTCTCCAACGTCTGTAGCATAAAGGCCAGAGAGAGAGGGGGAAATGTGGTTAGCTTGTGGCTCCGGAGACGGACACACCGCCGGCACATTCAATGCAGCCGCAGCCTCTTTTGTCTCGCTCGTTGGCCTGCACTCTTTTCACACAGCACTCCCAGTCCCTCTCTTCTCTCACTCCCCCCTTCTCTGAATCTCAATGGGACATAACATACGAGAGGCTTTCTTCAAGGAGGGGGAGAGCTAAAGACAAGGTTTACTTCTCCCTCCCCCACACTTTGTTTTAATAAAATTAATAATCCCCTGTTCATTTTGAATTCAGATTTACCCTTATAAGTTTTGAATACCAGGGAAATAAGTCAATGCTGTTCTTCAAATAGCCTGATGATATTTGTAAAAAGAAAAAAAAAATTGCTTGGCTCTCCGCTTGTTATCATTGCATTGCAATTAGTTTCATCTCCACAGCCATGCAGTTGAAAAAATAACAACACAATTTAGCCGTTTTAATTTCATAAAAAGTGCAGAAATTTCTAAAGGAACAGGAGGATCGGAGGAAGTGTTCAGTGATTGAATGAAATCTCCACGTGGGGCTCGGCCTCGGCACGGTAAACAGTGGTACGACGGACCAATGAGCGTTGAGAAAACCCACGTGGGGTGTGCTGACCGTTCGCTGATTGGAGGGCACAGGTAGCACAATACTCCGCATGTCAATCAAGTGGACTACAACTGCTCTGTAAGGTTAACCCTTTCCTGGGCTCAGCGAGTGATTGAGCAGGCGAGGAGATGTGTGGTGGTGGCTGTATCAAGATTCAGTGGTTTTCCTCTTTCTTCCCACAAACCGTCAATGAAATGAAAAATCGTGCATTACCTCTTTTTGTTTTCGTTGACATGGAAGTGAACATTTTTTTACTCTAACATCTACATCCTTATGTTTATTTTCTTAGGTCAACTATTAATCATGACCACAAGGAGCAACATGAAAGTATCTAGATAAGAGTGAAAGAGGTGCCAAAAAATACAGTGGTGATAATGCTATAACACTTGCATGGCTTTGTAATAAAGAAACACATTGTTGTTACCTGGAAAAGAAGAATTATTGTGTAGACGAAGGCAGAAATGGTGGAAAAATTGGTATTCTGGTGGCATGACCCCTTTGGCGGGGCTCATAATTAGAGAGAGAGATATTGAAAAAGCAATTTCTGACAGTGGAAATCACAACCTGCCAGAGGTGGAGTTGGAAAATATAGATGGGTGTGTGTGTGTGTGTGTGTGTGTGTGTGTGTGTATGTGTGTGTGTGTGTGTGTGTGTGTGTGTGTGTGTGTGTGTGTGGGAGGGAGTGAGGGAGGGAGTATGTGTGTGTTTGAGTGTGTCTGTGTATGTGTGAGAGAAAGACAGAAAGGGAAGGCAGAGGGAGAGGGAAGGAGGGAGGGAAGGAGGAGGAAGAGAATAAAGGATGAAGGACAGCGGGGGGGATGCTGAGAAAGACGAGCCAGTAGGAGGGTTAGAGATTGAACGAGAGGGAGAGTGCACACGGGTGATGAAAAAAAAGTGTGGTGAGTGTGTGTGTGTATGGAAGGATTGTGTGTGCGAATGTGTGTGCGTTGAGCAGACAAGTGAGGGAATGAAAAAGAGAGAAGGGTGAGGGGAGCAAGTGGGCAGGGAAGGGAAGAGAGAGAGGGAAGGAGCAAGAAAAAGGAAGATTTTATTGCCATTTTTTCCCATGAATTTTAATGCACAGCACTGGTCTCCCTCCCGGATTCTGGGATCACATTTATTAGAAAAAAAAGTCATGAGGAATGCAGTGCTTTGCAGTCTGCTGCTGCACAGGGAGAGGTTTCATGTGTGTGTGTGTGTGTGTGTGTGTGTGTGTGTGTGTGTGTGTGTGTGTGTGTGTGCGTGTGTGTGTGTGTGTGTGTGTGTGTGTGAGGCAGGGAAAGGGGGTGCACAGGATGTATAAGACTTTGTTGCTGGGGGAAGCATAATAATATAGATGATAGAAAATGATAAGTGAAGGACACATATTATTGCTATTGGCAGGTCAGATGAAGGAGTGTGCAGGGTGTGTGTGTGCGTTTGTGTCTGTGTGTGTTTGTGTGTGTTTGTGTGTTGGCTGAGCTCCAGTGATTAAATACACATAGTCCACAGTGCCCTTCTGGGAGCAGCGGGACATCAAAGTGGGCCTACAATGGCAGAGGCACACAATGGTCGTAATGCTACGGGAGCCTTTGGTTTTAGCTCAGTTGTGTGAGGTCGTAAATACACAGTTGTGTCACAAACTCAATGCATAGTGTGACTCAACACAAGCTCACCTAGTACATACCAAACAGTGGAAAAGTGCCTGAAGGTGCCACAGCATCCCTTTAAAACCACAGTTTGAGGTGTGGCAATAATCGCACTGCAATGAGACCAACACATGCCAAACCACCAGCTAATGTTGCCAGAATTTCATCATATAACAGAACATCAGGGTGTGTGTTCTTAAATGAGTATGATGAAAACAAGATCAGTTCCCACAAAAACCCTTTAGACCACTTCCCTCCTTTTGAGGCGACAGCAGCTTCATGATGTTAGCAATAAATGATGCCCCAACTAAAAACAATACAGAACTCACATATGCTTTACTTATATTTTCTTAAAGCAGCACGGTGAAAGGCTTTAGATTGATTTGCGTCTTTTGTTTAGTGCTTACTTGGTATACTTCACCTTGAGCTAACTCACAGTAGATTTTGATTTCTGAGAAAATGTTCAGCCATGCAAAAATTTTTCAGAATGTCAGAAAAAGCCTCTGAGGATCCAAGGGCAAGGCCTTTTGTCAACATGCAGTTTTGAAACTATCATACAGGGAGAAACATCAGGAGAGCCATTTATTCATTAGCATCTACAGATCAGACAAGAGGTTCAAGGAATGCTGTTTTCAGCTCTTTGGCCATTTGTTTCATAGAGTTATTTACCCCCATTTTCATTGTATTCTACATCACTCCAATCACAAAAAGCAGGAAACACTTACACAAAATTGGGAGGTTCATTTCCCTTTCCTAAAACACAGTCCAAAGTTAATGATGTAAATGATTCAGATGTCTTCCAGCAGTCAGAATCAGCAATTTGACATTAAATTTAAAATCACAAATCACCCCCCAACACATAAAAGAGGAGGCATGATAAAAAAATATATTTTGCCACAAGTTTAACTAAACTGCAGCAGAGAGAAAAAATGTCACCCATGGGAGAAAAGGATGATAATGGAAGAAGGTGCTTCGGTTTGGGTCATAAACTTTTGGTTTTGTGGTATCCCAATTTAATCTCCACCCTCCTTGGCCCCTCAATTTCTCCCCAATGGAATAAGGGATGGGAATGGCTCTTGCAGTGTAGGCTTGAGTGACAGGAAGACAAGGCCACAGTGTTGTCACGCTGGTGCCCCCCTTCCCCACCCCACCCTCCCCTCCACCTCACTTTGCCCCCCTCCTCTTCACTCCTTCCTTGTCCCTCATCAGACAAGCTGGGTGTCAGCGCAGAGACGGCACCGTGATTTATTGGTCTCTGGTCCTCTGGGGTCTAACGCACACACCTCCACAAATCTTCAGACCCCTCTCTGCCCCCCCACCCCCACCTCTTCCCCATCACCCTCCATCCCCCCCCCCCACTCTCCTGCTGCATGGCCCCTGGGGGAACGAAGGGGTAATGACCCACAGCAGCAGCAGCTATGCTCACATGCACACACACACACACACACACACACACACACACACACACACACACACACACACACACACACACACACACACACACACACACACATGCACGAACCTTGTCATACATACACACACCCAGGCTGATCCAAATAAATACCTTGTGTGACACACATACCCATACGTATGCACACATAAAACACACGCTGACACATTTACGCCCACAGGCATGTGTGTGTGTATGTGTGTGTGTGTGAGAGAGATCGAGAAAGCGTGTGGGGGGAACTCAGGAATTCCTCTGCTGTGCTGTAACGCTGTTTTCCGACTCTCCAGTCTCCATCACACCAAAGAGATCAATATGAAACCATATCCTGTGATATTTAAGAAACTCTCCTTTTTTTAAGTAAACAGCAAAGTTGCCATTATAGTCTCTGTAATTTCAGGAGAAAGAGAGCACACCTCTTTCCTTCAGTTGATACTCTTCTTTTCTGCGACTTAACAAAGACATGATTTGTGTCGCTCTGCACTGAAGGGGAACAAGATCTCCTTTTGACTTTCCAAATAAACGTGAATGCATCAGCTTGTAAAATTTGGCCATGACATACAAAATTGCACAGTACTTTTGTAAAAGTATAATGTTAAAGCCAGAGGACTTTAAGAAAAACAGATATTCCTCAGGGTGTCTTCTTGTAGAAAGACCACTTCATGTGTGCCAGAGGAATTCAGAGACAAGGTCAGTGCAGTGATGCTTCATAGTCTCATGTTGCAGCTCTTTAGGGCATCTTTTTCAGAGGCTGATTTGAAATTCAGGCAGTCAAGCCACACTGAGCTGAGAGTGAAGAGGTTAAATCTGAGCATTGAATTGCAAATGCTAGTGATAGCACTCTGCATATGCTGTCACTCCTCTCACACAGCCCAGCTCACATTATAAAAAAAACTTACCACCACACTTTACTTGAGGGGTGGCGAGCTGGAGAGTGAGGGTCAGGTGTTAAATTGTGCGTTATTGTAAGAAGGAGGATGCACAAGTTGATTTCCTTTCAAACAGTGGCAGAGACTGAAATTGTGTTTTGGATATTTCAGAATCAGACCAACACATATGAGAAAATAAATACAATAATGGTAATTAAAAGAAATAATTTCAAAAAGGTTTATATGTTTATCATTAAAAAAAAAAAAAAAAATCATCGTAAAACGGGCAGCTACAAAAAAGATAACACTTATGAAACATTAATTATAGTCCAGTAAAAAGCTGTTGTGGGATATTGGATGAAACAACGCTTTGTTTAGTGGATTAAAGTAGTTCAATTTTCTATCCACACACTGATTGTCATACACCACTACTATGATTCAGGCCTTTGTTGATTTAAAGACATGTGCTCAAGCTACAGCACTGCATTATACTGCCATCTGCTGTTAAATGAGGGTATTGCAGGAAAATAAACTGAATGAGATGGGCACGAATTTAACGTAAGTTCAATACAAGGCGATTTGTTGCGATATTATCTTTGAACGAATGTCAACACTCCATGAGAACAAACTCTATAGTTATGCATGTTGACTATTTAAAAGCACTGCTTTTTGTGACTGGATACAAAGTGACTTTAAATGAGAGTATAACGTTGTGTCAGTACAACCTGAGCAGAGTGGGGAAACAACTCCAGAAGGTCCTGTGTCGAACAAACTTTAAATCATTTCATTGTCGATTTATCGTCTTGGAGAGCTCATGACATTTCTGCTGTTGTGGAAAAGCAGAAACACACAGGCTGAATGCTGCTCTGTGTGAAAACGCCATTTTCCTGTTGCAGGCTGCAGATATGATTGTGCACCACACGGTGTCGCTATTACGTTGAAAATGCTGAACTGTCAGCAAGTAAGCACCGTTTATCAGTAGAAGTCACGAGAATGTGTGTCAGGTTGGCTCCATGTGGACATATTCTGTAAACAGCTTTATTTCATTGTCTCCGCGGAAAGGAAAAAACACAACTGCTATTTCGCGAAGCTGTTTTCACAATGATAAGGTTCACTTAGGCTAAAGAGGGATTAAATCCATTAAATTAAATTTATTACAGTTGTCACCTTTCAGCCACCATGGTGGTCAAAATATAAAAAAAAAACATTCTTGCTAACACCTACACTGCTTCCATCCAGTGTTTAGCTCCATAACCTTTTCACCACCCAGTCAGTCCCAAATATTTTCAAATATGTAGACCAATATTTGTCAGCCTTTAAAGAGTCATAACTTTGGGGAACTTTGTGGAGGTGGCACTAAAATGGTCTTTGTTAAACTTTCCTCACATTACGGCTTAATTTAAAGTTGAGTTATAATCCATTTATGTCTTGTTTTCAGCATGGTGTGTTTTCTTGTTTTCTTGTTTTCTTAGCTCATTCCATATGACTTGAATCAGTAAATTCATCCTTATGCCAGCACAACTGCCCACACAGTTTGTTGAGAGCAGTGTGTGACTAAGTAATGATTTGGTAACAACAAATCAATTAAACATGTTAACACATGTATGCTTCCTCTTCCACATCATTGAAATCTTCATGCATTCTAATGACCTGTAAATGTGTGAAGTTATGAAGTTAGTCATTAGGTCATATACGGGAAAGACTTGCTTTTCAAGTGGGGATTAAATCTGAATAATTTGCCTTAGAAATGTAACATGATTGTGATATTGTCTGTTCATGTTAGTTGTTTTAGTACACCAAATGCATGTCTACCTCCTTTATGAATGTGTGTGGACTCTTTGACTTCAGGACCAATGTTTGTCTTGGGGTTGAATTGCACAGGAAGATAAGATCAGGGTAGATTTGTTGTCATACTAATTGACAATAGACATGCATCTTCTTCTCTTGGCAAGACATTTTTGTCCTCAAGATTTTAAAACAATGGCTGCAGAGTGTTGCTACAAAGTAGATTTGTAACTTACGGAGCTTGAGCACCACTGGTGCTGAAGATCACAGACCAATACAGAGGGAGAGTAGAAGCCCAAAGTTTTCCTGTCACCAAGGGTGCAGGGCTTACCGTTGGCATACTGCCTTATCAGATTGTGTGTTCCTCTGGAGGACACTTTTTGCTCATAAATGGAGCTTTACTTTTGTGGGGCGGTATCCAGACATTATTTGCAAAACATCTCAAGCCATGGGCTGATCTTCCATTACCTGGCTTGCCTTTTTAATGCAGAGGAAGGGTTACGTGAAATACAGGGGTGCCCCAGTGTCTGAAAGTGGTTGTTGGTCACCATTGGACCCTTTGTATCATTTTTCTGATGTGCATGATTTCCTGGTTACCTCCACTAAGGAGGCAATTATTTTTTATTTATTTATTTATTTATTTTTAGGGAGTTTGTCTGTCTGTGAACAACATAACTCAAAGAGTAACAAACAGATCTTAATGAATTTTTTTAGGAAATGTTCAAAATGGGATAAGGAAGAAGTGACTACATTTTGGAAGTGATCGTTGTCTGGATCCAGGACCTTTTTAAAGGATCCTTTATTATTGTATTATTGTGAGATAATGGTCGGATTACTTTGCAAAACAACACAAGACAAGGTCATAATTTCTGACAGATGTAAAAGTACGATCCAAATCCTGGCAATATTCTGGATACAAAGATCAAGAATATGAAATATGTACTGGGTCATCATAATTTTTTATCACTGTCAGGTAACAAATTATCGTACAAACCTGCAACTAACACCAAATTGTAGCAGACAGTCTGCTGAAAAGGAGTATAACATTAAAGTAGGACTAAAGTGTTGTGTGACAATCACAAAATGCTTGGTGGAGGTCTGAGCTCTCTGAGTGCTTTTCTAGTTCAAAATGTAATGTAACCAACTTTGTTTATACAGGACTTGACACACAGCATAGTTCATCCAAAATGTTTTACAAGCAAATAAACCAAACAAACATATTCACACAGTGGTAGACGTGAAAATAATCAGAGGGATGACAAATAAAATAATGACAACAGTTAAAGAAATAATACTACATTCCCGTTATCATCATTACTATCATCACTGTTGCTATTGTCCCATAATGTATATGATAATAGTAGACAACCTCAGAAGAAACATCTTGGTCAGTTTAGGTAGGGGTGGTTAAAAACTAGTGAATAAAGAGTGTTTTAAGACAACTTTCAACGGGGGGGGGGAATTGGGAGATGGAGAGGAGAGAAATCCACAGTTACGGGGCGCAGAAACAAAGTAGAAGTTTTTTCAAAATCATATGTCAACCATGAGGTAATGGGATCACAAAGTCACATGACTACACAAGGCAGTTCACCATGTGACACTTACAGCCCTTACGTGTTAAAGTAAAGTTCAAAGCTGAAAAGGGAACTTTCTGGAACATTTATAGGAGTTGTGTGGGATTCATAGCTCAGCTGATCTGCTGTATTTCAAATGTTGAAGTTACAGCAGCTCCACACATCAACTCCCTGGCTCCAAAAACTAAAAATAGTCTGTTGTGAGTTTAGATATTGACTTTGGGAGATAAGAGAGAATGTACATTTTCTTCCACTAAGCCTTTTCCCCTTACATACGTATTCCTTACTTCAAAAGCACCAGGCCACTGGGAAAATCAGTTACTTTCAGAGTCCAATAACTCTTAGGTTTTACTGTTTTCTTAATAGCAATCCAGGAAAGCAAAATTTTCACAGGACATGCCTCATCTGCACCAATTTTCGTAATGCGCTCTGAAAAACTCATCCCTGTGTATGTTTTTGGTCGTCTTTCTCTGCTTTACCTCTGTATTACCCATCTAATTGCACATTTCTTTTCCTTTTTTCCATCTCCAGTTTGTCTTTGCCAACTCTTTCCCCTCTTCAGAAGTTTGATGAATTTAAGGAAAATGAACCATCTTCTGCTTCTTGGCCGGCTGCATGTATACACTAACATTTTCCCTCTTACATTCACTATTCCCTCTCAATCTGCAGATTGCTGGCACAGAGAAGCATCTTGTATTTTCCAGGCTAGACCAGCTGGCTGCTGAGTGTGCAGGCCCAGGCCTCCCACTTCCCCTTGTGCTCCTGCTCTCTCTGCTGCAGATACGTGGACAACAGTTACACCGGAGAGAAAACACTGGTTTGAAATCTCATAAATGGTATCTGTTTCAAGAGACAGATGCTTGTGAAGATGTTTCTGCTTCTGGTGCCACTGTGTTAAAGGCCCCATATTATGCAAAAATCACTTTATTAAGTCTTTTACAAAATTTAGCAAAAATCTTTGGCTTTCCACCCAGCCCACAAAATGTGATATTTAATGACAAAACCTGTACTTAGTAGTTCTTGTGAATGTAAAATCCTGACCTAAAACGAGCTGTTTGGATTTTGGGGATTTGCAGACGTCAGCTATTCCTTTTTCTGACCAATCAGGAGCAAGTCTGACCTGAACAGTCACATAGTTCCATGCACAAGCTTCCCATCTCGGAAGAAGACAAGACTAAGTGGCTAGAGTTCATTTATCAAGGAAATGTGCCAGCTACACTCAGTAAAACTGTGCATGTGTGTCAACTGCTTTTCCAACTTTGGACAGTACAACAGAGGGCTAGCGAATAGACTGGTCCTGAATCCAGGCGCATTAAACAACCATCCGCCAACAAACCTCGGACCCTGGAAATGTGAGTATTTTAAATGCTGTGTGCTGTGGAGCAGATGTAAGAGCTTTTCCTCAGCGTCCCCCCTGTCTCTGTGTTAGCTTCAGATGCTAACTTTAGCTGCGGGTAGCCTGTTGTTTTAGCCTGTAATGTTACGGTAAACAAGCGTTGCTGTTTTCTACACATTGTGCACTCGGAGCTCGTGGCACCGCTCTCAGTGATGTGGAAGAGTGGGGCGGTATCAGCGGTGTCTCATTTACATATGAAGGTCACGCCCACTAAATCAGAGCGTTCTGAACAGAGGGGCTATGAGAGCCTGGAAACAATGCTGCTGTGCTTGATTTATTGGCTTTTTGGACCAAAACATGTTACTACCATTTCATGAAGACATCAATGATCCATATTAAACTGCAGAAAAGGAGCATAATATGGGAAATTTAAAAGATACTGTCTTGATTTTGGAGAGGAGCTAGCTTAGAGGAAAGAAACTTCTCATAACTTTGCAGTCATCAGATTTACTATAAACACACGATATATCACCACAAAAGGGGGTAGCTAAGAAAACAAAATGACTCTTTAATGTGCTGATTTAGTAACATGTCACACTGTAAAGTTTTGGTTTCACAAATATGTAGTGAAAGTGTCATTCAAAAAGATATGTTGTTATGTTTGAGCTGCCATCCTCAAACTGCAAATGCTGAGTAAGAGGTCTGAACCGTATTTGTCGAGCTACACACACACACACACACACACACACACACACACACACACACACACACACACACACACTCCCACACACACACACACACACACTCCCACACACACACACACACACACACACACACACACACACACACACACACACACACACACACACACACACACACACACACACATTTGTTAGGCCTCAATCTCCTCTCTGGCTCTGTGGGGTAATACATAACTCTTTGCAATCTAAATCTGGAAGCCCAAACACAACATAACAGCCTTATAAAACTGTCCTGGGCTTAGTAATGTCTTCATAGGAACATATCATCCTGTGCTGATGACATGGGTGGTCTGTGCATGGGGCCATGCATGAGTGCTGTACAGTATTTCACTGTGTGGGAGTGTGTCATTTTTTTATGCAAACATACGACAGGAACAAAACTCCAACTTCCTTGATTAATCATTCTTGAGCATTAATGACTAGTGCCTGTGTTCATCCTTGTTGTCATGACGATATGCTACAGCTCACTTTCGGATGACATCATTCAGGCCTGAAACAGGACCTCTGGCTGTTTCCCAACAGAGGCCCTGTCACACTCAAACTCCAGCGACCGACCCCAGGTTTGTTTACCTCCCCGTGTCGCTACTATTCCACAGCGGGACACTTTTTCCCCATGACCATAAATCTGTAAAGTCCTGCATGACTTGCAGAGTCAAGGGGGGGTGGCGTGAAGCCCCCAGCTACCGGGAGAGGAATAGTTTTGTGTGTGAGTGTGTAAATATATAAAAATATAAATCCCTCATCAGGGTCACTGGTGGTGGTGGTGAGGATGGCCAGCAGCCAGATAAGCTGCTCCTGCTCTCCTTACCTCTCCCTCTCTCCTGCTCTCCCAGAGCTGCTCTGAAGAAATGTGGCATTATCCAGACAGGGCCCCTGCAGCAGGGCCCCTGAGCACAGAAGTGCTGTCCAAGACAACATGCAAAAGCCAAGAGACTGGAGACTGGAAGCCGGAGAGGAGAGAGCTTCAGATACCTCCTCAGACTGTTTACGACCACCTCCTCTATAGCCAAAAGCTGCTCCTGCACCTCTAAATTGACTCACTGCTTCTTTCTTTCCAGCAGGTCGGTGCCAGTCAGAGTGAGGGAGATTAAACTATACGGTTCCCCAGAAAGTGAAGCAAGATTTGACAGAGCTTGTGCATGGCTCCATCACTCCAACCACGGGTCACTTTCTGCAGCTCAGACTGACTTTAAACTCCTTCCCTGAGTTATAAGATGTCACATGACAAACAGAACATTGAAAATGACAGAAAGTAAAATGACTTGATGGTTTAAAATCTTTGCAACCATTTATCTGGACTCACTGTTCTTCAAACAAGGAAAAATACTTTATCACGTTGCTTTGATCCTGCAGGTAAGAGGATTAGAGCTTCGTGCCAAATACCAAACGACAACCAGAGTGAAACATTGGATCAGATAAAGCCTGATACTGTCACGCATCTTAGAGAAGATCCCTTTATATTGATGATAAATCTAATTATTCTGCAGACGCATAAACTGATAGTGTCTGCAGAAAAGTTCCTGGTGGACCAAGGAGGAGTCACAGCTCAGCATTTAACAAACACCTAATGGGCTCAAAGGATGTTGGGTACCAGAGCTGTTCAGCTGGGCTAAAACTATCAGTGCACAAAAGAAACATGCAACTCTGTAGTTGACAAAGTGTGATGTTTGCTGGATATCTTTATCAGAAATGTAAGAATACTGCAGTGATCTGAGTAAACTGAGATTTAGAGATTAGAATCTGGTTTATCTTTTTTAACACTTGATGACGACTGTTCAAGAGATTCTGAGCCCTGTGATTGAAACAACCTGACCCTGTGATAAGGTCTTTAAAATGTATGGTCAAGATGAGATCAGTATTTGCAAATGACATTTAAAAAAAGGATATCATACCCAGATAATCTTAAAAACAACAACACCCCTCTTTCATAATGACTTGTCTCATCAGTTGGAGATCTTTTCTGTGTAGCAGGGCTGCTTCAGCTCAGTGATCATGAAAAATGGAAATCAAACAGGAAGTGGTTGAAGGATCATGCACAGGTCTGTCCAAAGGATACACAAGCAGCTTTCTCTGAGGGGATGCAGCTCACAGTATATCAGAGTGATCAACTCCTCCAACATCTTCATGCTTGTCCACCCATGAATCATGAAGATAATTTTTTAAGGAAAAAAATCAAATGTAATCTCAGTTCAGCCAGAATCACATTTTTCAAGAAAGAATAAATTATTATGAACTATGTTGTTTCTGCTCTGGGAGCTCCCCACCCTTTCAAATACCAAGTTGGACTGCTGAAACCTGAGATGGGGGAGCACACCTCCCCTCTCTTTTTGAACATACATGAAAAGGCAGGGAGGGCAGCACCAGAGATCCTCAGTAACACTAACCCAGAAAAGGAAATTGCTGCATAAGTTACCTGAAACTAAGAAAGAAAAACTGACATATTTAATGTAAACCGCCTGTTTGTAAAAGCAGGAACTTTGAATTACTGGGCTCTAATTTAACCTCTTAAGACCCAGCGTACACATATGTGGACATTACATTTCTGCCTCTCGGACTCATGATACTTCAAAGACAAAGTTTAGTAATTGTACTTATTAGGTCTTCCTAATCCAAAATAGCAAGGTAAATTACAAAATGCAGACCAGACAGAGGCTCGGGTCTTAAGAGTTTAAAGACTGATGCTCTCTAGCTGTAAACGTGCATGGATTTCTGAGAAGCTCAACTGTTGATGATGCTCTCTTGATGTGAATTGGAGCATTCATTAGAATAGAATAGAATAGAATAGAATAGAATAGAATAGTATAGAATAGAATAGAATAGAATAGAATAGTATAGAATAGAATAGAACTTTATTGCCATTATAACAAGTACAACAAAATTGAAGTCACAGCAGCAATCAAGAAAACAAAAGTAAGAAAGTGTATAGAAAGTGCAAAAAGGTCCATAAGAAAATAGATGATGACAGCTTGTCCATCATTCTCCAGTTCAGCCAGCCTCCACCTCCACAGGGTCCAGGACTGAGCTTCTTCAGTCATGCTCCATCTCTGTCTCCTGGATCCTGTCTGCTCACAGCAGGTGAAGCTCTTCCAATGTGGCATTGGTGTCTGATGTTAGGTCTGTTAGCCATGTCGGTGAATAGCATGATGCTACTCTGCCCTCTGGTATTCCCTCTGTTGCTGGGTTAGCACAGCTAGCTTGTCCATCTTATTGGAGTTAGATCTTACGTTCCCAATAACAATGGATGGAAGGAAAGGTCCATGTCATCACTTCTTAGCTCACACCTGAGAACCAGCACGTCGTCTTCACCTCCTTCTCCTCACCTTGTGGGAAGACATCAAGCCTTACACCAGTTAGCATTGACATGCTACAGGCTGCTAACAGCTGTTCACATGTAAACAATGCAGCCATGGTTACATGTAGGATCTCTAGACAAACACAGGAGAAAAAGTAGTAAAAATATCACTGAAGCCACAAAAAGTTTGGTGTCCATGACCAACAATGAACCATACAAAGTAATCATCCACTCCAAATACAAAGATTACGAAAAAGAGACGAAAAAATTACAAGAAACGGACAAAGAAGAGAGCAAAAAAACAGCCATAGCCAACAGGGCGGCGCCTAGCAAACATTAACTGAAGGAGGTATTTGGATCCAGCTTGAATGTTAAATGTGTAGGGTCAGTACTGCTTGTTGAAACGCAATAATTGAGCCCCACACAATAAATCTCAGTAAGTAACTAAACTGGAGCCATAAAATAATCCCCTCTGAACATCAAGGTCAGAACAGATACTTCATCTGATTTAAGTCTTGTGGGTTTCATAATAAAAAAAGTATATTCATACATCTTTATTCAGATTATAGAAGGCCATGACACATGCTGATGAAGCTGCATTAATATATGATTATGTGTGTGTGTGTGTGTGTGTGTGTGTGTGTGTGTGTGTGTGTGTGTGTGTGTGTGTGTGTGTGTGTGTGTGTGTGGTAATGACAGTATGTGGAATATAAAAAGGGTTAATTATCGTTCCTCTTTGCACAAGCAGTACTTTTTGCGCTGCAGTAGGAAGACTAACTTCTGTCTATAATAGAGAAAAACAACAGAGACTAGCTGTTCATTTCTGGAGGTATTTTAATTACTAGAATACAGAGCCAAGCTAAAAATGTCTCAGCCGGCCTACAGCATGAGAAAGTAGCAGGAGCTGCTCTCCATAACACCTCCGACTGTATGCAGCAAAACCAGCCCAGTGTTAAAATGCGCTGAAAAATAAGGCCCCTACACAGGGCGCATTTAATAAAACTACGTCTTCCAACAATTTAACCTAATGTTTACTGGAAATGGGCTTTGTAGGAAACTTTCCTCTGATTTGTGCACATCTGAGTCTAATCTGTTCCAAATCTCCTTCCCCTCACACAGTTCGTCTCTTATAAACAGAAGAAACAGCTTTATGGCAGGCTTCAGAGGCTCTTCATGTAAAGTGATACACCCAAAATCCTCCTACACCCTCCTTGTAGTTATTCAGTGAATTAAAGTTTGTCCTCAGACACAGAGGGTCAGAAGCCCCGTGGTCATGAGGCTGCAGTAATGTCTGTGTTAGTGACTTTCCCAAAGGCGTTTTTTCGGGTGCTGAAAACATGATGTAAACAGTTTCAGCTCAGCGAAAGCCACAATATAACAAAGTTAAATTTAACACAGGCTGAAGAACAAGACAGGGCCTGTGTCACTCATCTATCCTCTCATGGTCATGTAAACTGTTCTCCTACATGTCTGTTTCAGGTTTGCACCCCTCAACATGGATCCCTTAGGTTTCTATGTCGCCTCTTTCTTCTCTCTTCATCTGTGTCAGCTTCTGTGAGGGGCCTTATTGGTTAAAGCCTGAGTCATACCATAAGCCAGATGACATCCCTGAATCTTACCTTAATAGATAATTGAATATAAGATTTTTCATATATATATACAGAGGGGAAAATAAGTATTGAATGTGTCATCTTTTTTCTCATTACATTTATTTTTAAAGATGCAATTCAAACAAAATCTCTACCAGACATTAGTATTAACTCAGATAATCCGCACATGAAAAGAAATCACAACATTCAGGTCCATAAATAATGATTATATGGAATTAAGTATGATAACACAGGAAAAAAGTATTGAACACACCATGGAAAGGCTGTATACTTTGGCAAGGAAATGCACCATACCACCTGAAATCTGTCAGTAATTATTACTTGAACTTCCAATTAGTGCAAACCAACATCAGCTGGGCTAGAGCAAATTGATAGTCCTGTTAAAAAAGGTCGTTTTTTCACCGAGCAGTTAAATACCACACACCTCATGATGGGTAAAGGCAAAGAGCTCTCTGAAGACATTCACAACCTGATTGTTGCTCAGCATCAGAATGGAACTGGTTACAGACTTATATCAAAGCACCTGAATATTCCAGTCAGCACCGATGGGGCCATTATTCACGAGTGGAAGAAGCACCACCTTACCATCAACAGGCCACGCACAGGAGCTCCTTGCAAGATTTCTGACCAGGGAGTCAGAAAGATAGTCAGAAGAGTACTCAACGAGCCAAGGACCACCCTGAAAGTGCCCCAGAAAGACTTGGAGGCAGCAGGTACAATTGTTACAGAGAAAATAATAGGCAATGCACTGCACCCCCATGGCTTCTGTGGACACTCAGACCGCAAGACTCCATTCCTCAAGAAAAGGCATGTTGAAGCTGGTTTAAAGTTTGCTAATCAGCATCTTGACAAGCCTGTAGAATACTGGGAGAATGTTGTCTGGTCAGATGAGACTAAAATTGAACTCTTCGGCTGTCATACTACATACCATGTTTGGAGGAGAAATGGCACTGCACATCACCCAAAAAACACTAAACCAACAGTGAAGTTTGGAGGAGGAAGCATCATGGCATGGGGCTGTTTCTCATCTCATGGTATTGACAAACTTCATATAATTGAGGGAGCAATGAATGGAGCCATGTATGGGGAAATTCTTGATATGAATCTGCTGCCATCCACCAGGATGATGAAGATGAGACGTGGCTGGACCTTCCAGCAGGACAACGATCCAAAGCACACGGCAAAGTTAACTCTCAAATGGTTTCATAAAAAGAAAATCAATCTGTTAGAATGGTCTAGTCAATCACCTGACTTAAATCCAATTGAACATTTGTGGAAAGAACTAAAGAAAAGGGTTCACCAGAGGACACCAAAGAATATTCAAGATTTAAAGACAATCTGTGCAGAGGAATGGGCCAAAATCACACCTGAGCAGTGTGGGCGATTAGTTAAAACATACAAGAAGCGTCTGGAAGCTGTCATTGCAAACAAAGGCTTCTCCACTGGGTATAAGATGAGTCTCAGTTAGTGTGTTCAATACTTTTTTCCTGTGTTATCGCACTTAATACTACATAATCATCATTTATGGACCTGAACGTTGTGATTTCTTTTCATGTGTGGATTGTTTGAGTTAATACCAATGTCTGGTAGAAATTTCGTTTGAATTGCATCTTTGGAAATAAATGTGATGAGGAAAGAGTTGACGTGTTCAATACTTGTTTTCTACACTATGTATATATACATACACTCATGATAAATGAAAATAAGTTATCCATAACAAGCTTGGTATTCATAAATTAAGAAATATTGATTTAAGGACCATTAACAAACAAACAAAGGGGAATGTAAGAGTTTGAAACAATATGAACACTGCCAGAGGGACGCAGACTGACCAAAGTGGGCTGAACGGTTGAGTTTATAACATCCAGAGTCTACAACCGCAGCATCAGAAATACTGGCAACCGCGTCATTTCTGTTATGCTTTACTGCTTCACTGCAGAGGTTTTCCCAAAACTGCTTATTTCAGAAGCCACTTCCTACCAGGCTCTGTGTCATTCACAGAATTCAAAACCATTCATGGTTTCAAACTCATTTTAAGGAATCATCTATTTACTGTGTTTTTGGAGATACTTTTGTGTTCAGAGCAGACGAGATGCATACTCTCATGGACCTAACATGTCTAAACATCAGCTTAAGTCCTACCCTTCAGTTTGCCCAACTCTGGAGTGTGGAAGTTATTTTGATCTACAGGTGTTTCTTTTTGTTCTGGTTATGTTTGAAGAGAGGATTGCAGATAAATCAATTTAATATGTTTTAAAACAATGTCTTACTGCAGTTTTATAACCAAGATAAATACACTGCTTACACTGCCGGTATGCCATGTAACTCAGGAGAAATTAATGACAAAACCATTAAATCACATATTATAAATCACCATGAAGAAGCCAAACAGCTTACTAGATGTGTAAACACCTCATTCCTGTCCAAACAAAGCTGTTTTGACACCACAGTAGAAAAAAAGATAGCCCACTATGCACAGCTTTCACAGCACGTTAGTGAGTAACATTGTTTTAAATGAGGGATGACAGTGGTTTTCAGTACCGCTGCTGAGGAAACTCCCACAAATGTCCCCTCCAGTCCAGTGTTTATTTTTATGAAGCGATCCATTTTCTAGCTGAGACACATTGAGGCTGCAGGAGAAACTTGATTCAGCCATCCTAAATCCACAGCACTTGGTTTTAATTATCCTTGTAACATGAAATAATGTGACGCAAGAGAGAGTTGTGTGTCATGAATCTGTCACTTGTTCAAGTGTCCCAGGAGGTAAAAATATCAATCTTATTCTCATTACGTGCAAGAGTAGAAAATGTGTGCTCGCAGCATGTACATGTGAATGTGTCTCTGACCTCATCATTCCTAAAACCTCCCGCCCTACCAGCAGGGATGATAAAACGAGCAGTGAAAAGAGCTTCACAAGTTTAGGAGGGCAAGTCCACTAAAATGCAGACACTGTTCTTAAAAAAACTTTCCACAATGGAGTAATTTCTTGAAACTTTTAGATCCTCAATGTAGATTTCTTAAAGGCTCATTGAACCATTTAGAGCAGGGGTCACCAACGTGGTGCCCACAAGACCTACTTAGTGTGCCTGCGAGATGTGCTCCAAAAAACGGCACTGGCCACAATGAAGCTCCTTCTTAACATTATTGTTCTGTAAATCATTGATAATAATTGTGAAATAATTAACACTGACCTGTGAGCAGTCTCTTCACATAGTAGTACAACTTCTTCTTATGATTAATGTTATAAAAAAGTGGTCTGTGCAATTTTGTTTTTATCAGACAAGTAGCCCTTCGTGCCACTCATTTCCCATGAGGTAGCCCTCAGTCTCAAAAAGGTTGATGACCCGATTTAGAGAAAGTGCCAAGGAAGCAGAAGATGATATATCTGCCTGGTGAATTTTCGAACAAGGCCTTCCTTGGTTTTCACGACTCTATCTTCAAGTGTCCTGACCTTGAAGGGGCCGTGAAGTTGTAAATCGTTCCAGTGAAAAATGTGTGCTGTCCATATAAACTTCCCAAGAATCAATTTACAACCTTGAAGCTGCAAACTTCAGAAAGTCATGGGTTTCATGAGTGAATAGATGATTTTTCAATCCCTCTTGAGTCAGAATGAGATGATGTGAGGATGTATCAGAGGCTAAGGAAAACTAACATTTAAATCATAAGGTCAGTTTGAAACCAGAGGAGTGAAATGTAAATGAATGGAAAAAAAAAAAAGAGATTGAAACTTTACAAACATTTTTTAACTAGACAAAACAGCACAAATGCATCTACAATGTTTGTTTGCCTGTATTTTTAATATAAATGCTACTGTATGCTTTTGATGTTCTATCCTGCATCTCAGGTTTTTAATTCACGAGAGCTCATTTATAGAGGCTATGGTCAATAACTTTTCATAAGCTTTAACATCCAGTTTTGAAAAATGAAGCTAAGCTCATCCATCAAAACATCAGTGACATGTACGTGTACTTTAAAACCAAACAAAATGACTTAATGTGGATTATATCTTTATTTAAAATTCTCTGGTGTAGAGTCTAATGACAAAATCTATATACAAAAAGCAAACATTAATTATACCTATGAGTGGACATATAAACAGGACATTGAACAACAAGTGCCTGGTTAAATGCACTTTGTCAAAGAAGCATAACAACACATGGAGCCACATCACCAGCTGTGAACCTCTCAGTTTCCATGACGCTGTGGGGGAGTCAAACACCATGACGTTTCTACATCCTCATTTGGGCCGTTAGTCAGGCAGCAGTGCTTCACACATGATTTCCATGTAGAGGATCGGGGCAGGGGGCTCGCAAGGCACTTTACCACATCAAGCTCCAGCTGCTTCTTGTTGAAAATGTGTGTTTAAAATGTGCAGAGGGCCACAGGGACCAAAGTTCACCATAGGATACCCCATAGCCCCACCCACTTAAACTACCCCACCTTCCTCCAGTCCCTGCTCAGCTTCAGGGCCTCACAATCACTACCAGGTGAGCTCCTATCCGTCTTCCTGTCCTACCCGCCTATCAGGTTTGCGGTCTTTCTGATGTGCTGTCAGTCCTCGGGGTCTGCATGCTGTACAAGGACTGTACAAGAGATCTTAGCTGCAAATGAGCCCAATCTATCAGCACAGGAAGAGGAAAAGGAACACAGACGAAACTTTGAAGTGGGAACAGAGCCGTGTTACAAACTTCAAAAAACACAGCAGTTTGTAACTTGTTATCATTACAGCAGCCCTTTAAAAGCCCTGCCAAGGCATCTGGCTCCTGTTTGGACCTGGAACTGGATCTGTTTGTGTGGCACCACTCTGAGAGCCAAAGCACGCGGTACAGGTGAAATCAAAATGAACTCTTCCTACATGAAAAAAAAAAAGATCAAAGCATATTTATGTCTATATATACATCCTTCACGGGACATGAAACTTTTCTGATAGCAATAGTATTTACAGTATTTGTGGCTCATAGTGGCAAGCAGGGGTGATTGCACAAAACCTTTACAGCGCTTTAACTTTTAAAGAGTATCTTAAGAACTTCTTGTTTATAGAATAAATTAAACACCATTTTCAAAATGGTTGTCATATCCTTCTTTGTTTGGTATTACTTTAGAAATTAAAAAAAACAAAAAAACAAAAATGAAAACAAATTAAAACAAACAAAAAAATATAAAAACAAGATGAAGGCCGTGTTTCTTAGTATTTGATTGGCAGTATAGTAGTGGTATGACACATCGAGTCAAAGCAATCTGCACCAATGGTTTCTACCTCTGCAGTCCTTTTAACACAGGGAAACCTCATTTAAAAACTCCACATTTAAATTTCTACATTTTAGAAAAGCATCACTACACAAGACACTATATAAGACAACCGGTGCTGACAAAAAGTATGACACAATTGATGGTTACACAACATACTACTAAAGAGATACCTGTAAGAACACCAGCTGGGCGTATCAAGCCACTGTTAGTGAATGAGAACTGATTTAAATGGCGTGAGTCATCAGGCACGACAAGCCTGCAGGGTCACTCTGAAAAGCAAAACATTGTTTGTCAGAGTAGATACTCAGACCTGTTTGTGTGGCAGGCAGAAACAATTTGTCAGGTGATGTCAGGATGCTCTGAGTTTGGCTCATGCTGGAGTCAATTAACAGCGCATTTAGGGGAGCCTGAAGCTGGAAGTTTAAGTGTGGGAGCCAACATGATGACATTAAAACTAGAGCAGATTCAGATCCATACTCATCCCTTGTGACTTGGTTGCCATTTCAATATAAAATTTCTTACTTGTCACATTTGTCTTGTTTGGAAGCTGTTTAAGGAACAGCCAACTCTGCCTTTTCTATCCCTTGACAGTCTTATCTCTCAGCCTCCAAGTTACGCATTTCTGTCACTACTGAACAAGTTTGGTTAAAACACACTGCGTTCATCCTTCAAATCAAAAAGCTTCTGATGATTTTAGCAGTTGTAATTTTTGAACGTCAAAATTAACAAATTCTAGATTGCGTAAATTTTTGGATTTTTCAGGCACTTCATGGCGTTCAGCTGTTTCCTGAAAACCACTGACTGTATAAAAGGGGGCAACATGACAGCTTCCAAAAAGTGAAGCCAAAACATCCGTAGTCACCAAATTGAGTCAGAACAGGTCAAATCTGCCTCCATGTCAACTGATGGAACATGGGGTCAAACTACAAAATCAAAATACTGTCACATTTGGCCTCCAGGGATGCTCTGTGGATTTCTTTTCCTCACAGGTTAAAGAACAGAGGGCAGCAAACACGCAAGACCAAATTATAAAAAGCATGACTAGAATGTCCTCATGGATCACACAGTATACTCAGTAAAAACAGAACTTTATAAAAAAACACAACAACACACACCTTTTTGGGGGGGGGCTGAAGTTAGCTATGTTACATTAGCTTTAATGCTACTGTAATTTCGACATTGCTCTCTGTCTTTATATGGTGCTACTTTCCTATATGAACAATAATTTTGGTCCAGTTTAAATGAAGTTTACTGCAAAAAATAGAAAGTGCCATCAATAAAATGTGTTAGCACCCAAAGCGGCTTAGAGCACTTTTCTCCATATTTTTCAATTTCTATCATCTTTCTATCCTTTGTTGTTATGTTAGTGCATTTTCAGGTTTGGATCACTCATTGAAGCAGGCATCAAACTTGGGCTCCAAACGCACACTGTGACAGCACCTGCTGTGGTGGGTATTTTGGCTTCACTTTTGGGCATCAGAAGGAGATGCGACATGCCATCCATTTTTACATATAGTCGATAATGCAAACAAAGCTTGGAAAACAAAGCCAAAAAAATAACAAGTGCCATATCAAGAAAAAGAAGCATGTAACAAGATAAAGAAGGCACATTTTCCTTTTGTTTGGAGGCAGAAAGGCACGTAGGAACCAGAACTACATTTATCAGTCGGCAGGAGAGTACTCATGGTGATGCTCATGTTCCTCTTCCTTTGCTGCATGTAGCTTATTCACTCACACACATCAGCCACAAGCACTTAGTGTATCTCAGTATGGCATAGCTTTGTTGTTGTGGGTTCAGAGTCTTTCACTTAATGCAGCTTTAAGCACGTACACTTCAACATCAACATGATGATGTCTTAGAAATAATATACTCCTCTCTCTCTTACAGGAGAAATGGAGGTCATTTTGGTGTCCGTAGGGGAGTGGGGGGCTCCAGCACCTGGTGATGGAATGTATCCCCTTTTAGCCAGTCCAGTGGTTGGGAAGTAGGGGAGTGGTGTAAGTGGTTGATACAGAGGGAGGAAATTGAGGAGGCTTAGAGACTGCAAGCTGCAGACCAAATCCTAGTTTAAAGACCTGGATGTAAACGACTAAGAATTAACTTCTCACTTAAAATCAGCAGGCCGCAGCTACTTTGAGAAAGCAGGTAACTCTGGTTATTTCTTTTACTCTGTAGACTTCACAACAAAGGCTTAGAGGCAGAGTTTGAACCCTTTCACACAGGTTGAGGGTCTGCAGCCTGCAGCCTTTGTCCCCCCAGTGTTGGACCCTATCAAACTGGGCCTTGATTGTGGTGATAGTTATAATGGTTGCTATGGTCAGAGTCTGCAATTTGTAAGCTGGGTTTCCTCTCGGGCTCTTCGCTGTCAACTGTCTCTTTCCTGGTGCAACGTGGCGGACGCTTCTTAAAGAAGTCTGACACATAGCGCACCTGCAGAGGAGAGGAGGACAAAGAAAGGGGTTAGATTTGGTCATTTTATGAATAAAATAAATCAACTCACATACAGATGGAGTATTTGCATGTATGAAATACAGAGGAGGAAAGGGCTGGGCTGGAAACTGTTACTACATGTGTCTGGACAGGTTTGTGCACAGCTGGTGAGTGACACACTCTCACACATCTGAGGAGAACACACAGAGAGCAGGCACAACCCCTGTAGGCCATAAAACACCATGCCCAGGAGGGTCTCTAATTGCACACAGCACGGTAAAGGCCAAAGGCTCGGGCTCACTTCCCAATTAATCATGCACGCACACACATGCATGTACACACACACTCCAAAATTTCCACAAGGCAGTGCTGACAGTGTCCCACTCAAAACAGGGAAGTGGCCAAATAATAAAGGAGCCCAGCTGGATGAAGTGAAGAGAATAGACTTATGGTTTGAGAGAGTGCTGGTGTGAGTGTGTGGGTTTGTATCCAGTCACACTTTGCTGCTTTCACACTTTGCTTCCCTCGTTTCTTCTTGTTTTCCCTCGTATCTTTTTTTTACTCACAGACTGAAGTAAAGCTGAAACATGGGTTCTTCTGTAGATATATACGGCTTCAAATAAAGTATCACTGACAGGAAGATTTCCATTAAATATCATTCTTACTATCTAGACAGTTCCACCCATGTTTGGTTTTCAAAAAGCATGAAACCGCAGTAGCAAAACTGTCAGGTCAAGGATGAAGCTATTTCACAGAAAACTAAACGTAAAGAATTATGAAAATGTCTGTGATTTCTCTCAAAGTCTGAAAGTTTTTGTCAATGTCAATAATGTATTTTCTGTCCCAAATTTGATCTAAACTGACAAAAATCTGTTGTCTGTGTGAGCTTGGTTACCTGACACCAAATCACCTCAACTCTGAATAATGACTGCTATATTTAAAGTAAATATCATGTAGGGGAACTTATATATTACAATTTTGTCCTTGAGAGAGGTTGTCTAGGAGACTCACGTTGAGTATGGCAACAAGTGCTCCTTGCAGCAGCCCCACCAGCACATCGCTCCAGTGGTGCTTGTAATCAGAGACTCGGGTGTAACCCACATACACCGCAAAGGCCACCAGGAAGAACTGGATGGTGGGCCGTAGGAGCCTAGCCCACTTGGCCACCAGTCTGGCATGCACGTACAACTGGAGGAGGACACAGAGAAGGAGAACAATAGGTATGAAGGCAGGGGGAGAACAGACAGAGAGAAGACACGAGTCAAGGTTGGTATCCTTGGTATGTTTTGAGTTTATAAGAATAATTAGCATATGCTTATAAAGCTTAACAGCTGTTAAGTTCTAGTTAATTAGAAGTTGTCTTTTCATATATTTGGGCTGCAGGAGTATTTTTTAATTTGTTCAGGAACAGACCGCCTTTTATAGCTTAGAGGTGCAAATTAGATTATCATCAGTTTCTAAATAGTTATTTTCAGTGTCTGAGAATGCTGCTGGGGTATGTAGCCAAAAGTTTTTAACTGCACATTGCATGAAAACTCCTTTTTTTTTCCGCTAAACTATGTAAAACTCTTCTGATGGCTAAAAATGACAGTACTTTGCACATTAAAGAAAAATGGGAAAGGGAAGCAGGGATGAGGCTCTCAGTGGAAGTTTGGGAAGAGATTTGCAGTTTTCAATGTTCCTCAACAAATTCAGTAAATTGGAGAGAGCACTGTTGGAAAAATATTATTAGATACTTTAAGACCTCATATCAAGAAAAGTATAAGAACCCAAGTCCAACATGCTGCAGACAGTGTGGTTCAGGAGTGGCAAATCAGTTTCATGTCTTCTGGGGTTGCCCCAAACTGGATTTGTATTGGGAGGATATCCACAAAACACTTTAAAAACGATTTGACACTGAAATATTATTGAATTTTGAAGAACTTTGTCTAGGTAATATTGTTTCCATAAAAGATAGGAGTGAAAAAAAAGTTATTGCAGGCCCTCATGGCAGCTAGCAAAAAGTCCATCACTAGAAAATGGCTCAATCCTCTACCACCTACAAGAGACGAGTGGTTTGAAATAATCCTAGAAATCTTTAAAATGGAGAAGTTGACCTACAATCTAAGGATTCAGAAAGATAAATTTTATATAATCTGGAATAAGTGGATTGAATTTGTTTCCCCATTTAGAGCAGACTTTGTCTGACCCCACTATCAGTTATTCTTCTTCAACCTCCTAAGTGAGAGACACAATGTAAATGTAAACTCCTCTTGTTCATTTGTACATAGTTATTCATTTATATGAGTGATGTAACATATGTGGATATTATATGGAGATTTACACACATTTAAAATGTAAACAGCAACAAGGAGAATGTGTTTAATGGTATATCTTTGAAGAAGACACACAAAATTCTACATATGTGTAAATACAAAAGACTGGAAAAGGACTTTGTATAACAAATGCTTAATTGTTTATCAATGAAAATGTGTTTTCCGACAAAAAATAAAGAATTATAAAAAAAGAAAACTTCTCATTTTTAACTTTCTGGTGGTAAAAAAAAAATCTTATCAAGTCATTATTTAGTTTGGAGAAAACTACTTACTCAAGCACAAGATAAAATAAGTCGAGACAAGAGGTGCCACTTTGTCCACTGGGGAAGCCAAAGTCAACACAAACACAAGAACTTTAAACAGACAGCAGACAACATGCTGTTATTCTAGATAGTTATCTCACTTAATCCAACAAGACAAATGAACACTTTTATTTACAGATTTTGTGGCTGAATAGCCTCAAATTGTACTTCTATTAAAAAGGTGTTGAGTATGAATTTTATTTATGTCCTCCGTGGACTAAAACCTCCCTTTAAAAGAAAAAAGCACCTGCCAACAAATTACTAACCTGGCCCAAAAACTAAATGCTCAAAGCTTCTGCTGGGCTGCTGTTGGAGGTGCAAAAGTTGGCACTGCACCACGACCCCACCACACACACACACACACTCCACTCACCACTGCAAGACACACACTGGATATCACAGCTGAGCTCTGTTTGTTTACACTACTTTCCTGGCAAAAAGTGCTCTAGCCTTGAAATATTCTGTCATTTCTTTCAAATTTACTCGAACTTAATCATGTTGATAGCTTGGCCTTGTGAGGCTTGCTGTCTTGCATTGGTGCCTGGCTCTTAACAAAACAAAGGAGACGAGGCCAAGGGTAATGAACTGAATGTGCCTAGAAGACAGAACACAGCTCATGTGCTTTCCTTCATCATTGCTGGGAAAAAAAAGCAGCAGAGGCTTCCAGATCACTTCCCTCAGAGCACACTTTCTCCCTCTGAGATCTTTCCTTTTATGTCCAAAAGCACAAAATGTCTCTGCAGGCCTTTTCTCCTCACAACAATAAGCCGTTAAGAGAAAATCTCAATGCTTTGGTCCTTTTTCAGATCACCCATTTAGGGGCTGTTATGCCCAATTCACAGAGATACTGCAGGAACCATCTCTAGAGATCACCCTACGTTTACTGTACTTTGAGATAGATGTGAACGTTGAGTTTTGTGCAGTACTTACTGCGAGGAAAAGCATGCAGTACATCCCAAAAGAGGAATGACCGGAGTAGAATGACAATCTGGAAAAGAAAGAAAACAGAGTTTTGGATCTCATGGGAACTTGAAAATCTTTTTTATTTTTCAACAATGAGCAAAATGACACATTCTCTTCTCACCTGGACTCTGTGACGTCCTGAGGCCTCCCTGTGCAGTTGATCCCCTGCACATATCCCTTGCAGACCTTTGGGGCACACACAGCCATGAAGTTTGGTCGTGGGCGGCCAATAGTGAACTTGGCAAGGTCGGTAAGCGACTGGCTAACTGCTGCTCCGAACAGGAAGGTGCCCACTACTTTGTAGAGAGCAGCTACATATTGGTTGAAGTCGGAATTGGAGTAAACCCTTTTGCTGTAGACCAGATAAGCCTCTCCAGAGCAGATCTTAAAAAATAAGAGAGGAACACAGGGAAGGACTTTTTTAAAAGGTTTTGGTACATTTCTCAATTTTTTACATCATTAGAGTTAAATTACTTTTCCTTTTCATACTTCAACACTCCAGCCTGATTCCTTCAGGCCAAATGGTAATGGAGCAAACAGCACAGGATGTTGAAAAATGACTTAATTTCAGTTAACTTTCCATGATTTCTGAGAGCTCTCTTTACTTACAATGATGACGGTGCAGGAGATAGTGACAGCTGCCAGCATGACATGAGTGATGGTGTCTGGTTTTAACGGGTACATGATGCTCTCGTCGTCACAGTAAACCCCTCTTTGGTAAGGCTTAAACACGATGGTCATGATGAGGAAGGGCAGAGCCGCTGCAGAGAGAAACAAACCAGAGAAACTAACAGTTTAATGAGATGGATAAGATAATTCTCTATATTTGGAAAAGTTGTGTTTTTCCTAAAATAAGTCAGAAGACTGCAATGCTAAGGTACAGCTGGTCCAAGGTAATGAAGGCCCATGTATAGGAGGAAAGAAATGTTTTGGGAAAACACATTTGTCTCAGTCTCTGCAGGTTTTCAGACATTACATCATTCCTAAACAGGGAAGTACAAATGTTTCTCCAAGGACAGCTAAATTGTTTCCCCCCTGTCTCGCTCTTTTTCAGGACCAAAGGTCTAAAATCACAATGTTGAAAACAACCCGCAGGGAGAAAAATACATCCAGTAGTTAAATGTCAGGGTGGAAATGCACAGCAAGGAGGTACAAAAATAAACAGGGCAAAACAGCATTTATACGCACAGGCATGTGGGCATGTGTGAAAGGCACACATCGCCAAGAGACGCAAGAGTGCATAAACACATACAAGACGGTACACAAATTACTGCCAACACCACACACACACACACACACACACACACACACACACACACACACACACACACACACACACACACACACACACACACACACACGTTTGAATGATGTGGCTGTGTGCGAAGAAGAGGAGCAAAAATAACTGCCCAAGGCTCCTGTGTGTGAGAGTGATGTCCCTGAGAAGTCTGAAAACATCCACTCCAAAAATACATCCACTCACTCTCTCCTTCTCCTGAGCACATTAACGCTCATTTCACTGCATTTTATAGCTGAAAAAATGCATCAATGATAGGAAAACGTGTAATTTTTAAGACTTTTATCTTGTTAAAGTTGTTGAAACAGAACCCAAAGTGGAAACATTTTGCTAGGGATGGGAATCGAAAACCGTTTCCTGTTAAGAATCGATAAGAAATGTTTCAATCCATTGATATCATTAGCTTTAATGCTTAACGATTCCCTTATCAATTCTTTACATTATGACTAGTCTGCCGCAGCTATCTTAGCTTATCAGTCAGATAAAAGTTTTCCAAGAAAACGCTGATTTCAGGATTTCAGCTTCAAGTTTTACTTAGGGCTAAACACATAAAGTAATGTATTTTAGTCTCTCACACAAGCTTCCTATTCAACACCTTCAGCATGGTACAAATCTCCTTATTTACCAAAAACAATGTGAACAAAATAGTGCTAGCTTGATGCTAATGGGAAGTTGCATTGATAATATGCTAGTGGTTAGCATCCTTCAGTGTAACTTTGTTTTTACACCAGAATTTCAACTTTCATCACAGACACATATCCAAGTTACTCTCTGTTAACGGTACGTGTAGAGGCCATTCTGGTGGGTGAGGGGAGCCAAACGTTTTTGTGACCGTGTGATGGAAAAAGTCTTTTATGTCAGATTATTGTGGAATGAGGTTCCTAAGAAATGAATGACAAAAATGGAGCTTCCATCTGTAAAATAAATGGATCATGGACCAGATTCGTGAGTACTGGACTTATTTTTTTAAAAGTGTAAAAGTGGACACGCGTCAGGACAACAGCTAAGGCTCCTCTTTTTCAGGTGGCTTAAACTCATGGCAGGATTTGCCACTACAGTACTAAAAAATCCAAATGTCAAAATACTAACAGGCAAAAGAAAGAAAAGTTACGTCCAGGCTCATGGCTGACTGCATAACTACAGCAAGGTTCAAAACAACTTGTGGCTTAGCTATAACCACTTCGAGACACTAGATAGCTAACTTACAAAACAGTGCATCAATTTCTCTTGACATGCAGCTTTTACTTATTGATATTCATTTATGTGCAGAGGTATCTAGATCCAGTAACCAATTTCATATTTATTTACTTGTAAACTCAATAAAAATGTTGTTGACACAGGAAGGAGGAATTGATAAGAGAATCGATAAAGAATCGAATCCATTAGCAGAATCTAAAAAGGCATTGGTAATAATAAAATTTTATCAATTCCCATTTCTACATTTTGCAGATTATCCACTTCGACCTTCAATTTTAGAACTAGGGTAGGAATTTTGAGTGTGTTGAGGAGAGAGTGAGAGCACCAAGAAGTTTGAGTGATTCATCTTTTATTTTCTATTGCACTTAAAGTTTTTCATCAAATAAATTGAAATTGGCCGTTTCAGAAACTGCTATAGCCTGTTTGAGTCTGCAAGTGTGACTGCTTCATGTATGGGATATTTTGAGTAAATACAGCTTATTGCAGTTAAAAACAGTTTCCTTTCATTTCTCCACCTTTCCCACAGTAAAGTGTCACGGTGTAAATTAAAGGTGTTGGCCACAGAAGTCATGCTTTAACATTTCTGGACCCTTGTGATGCGTCATAGTTTGTGACAGGGTTAATGTTTAATCGATGCATGAAAATAATCACAAGTTGCAGCCCTGCTGAGGAATGTACTCTCCACCCTGGTTATCCACCACCCCCACAACCCATAGCGGGGCAGACAGTCTTGGGGCCATTTTGGAAATGCTGTACAGCCACATTCTATACAAGAAAAACAGAGCACACACTTGAAAAGTGCTCTCACCAATAGTATTACATTCCTGTGTAAATGAGGAGCGCACCCCTCCCATTCTTGTCAGAAAATGTCTGCAGCTGACACAATCCCAGGAGGAGGCTGACCGATGAAGACTGAGACGAAAAGAAAATACACAACTGGAAGGTGGATCAGGATTCAGCCTTGACTCAGAAATCTGACAACACTTATGATGAATATGGAGCAAGAGCCTACTGTTCATATTCAGTGTTCATAACACCTTCCTGTTATTCAAAGAAAAAAAAACACCTTCAAGACTTTAAGGGATGAGACCCTAAACTAACTACTGAGTTAGAAATTCCCCAAATACACACTATTCTCACGATCAACACATAATGGCATTGTATTATGACATGCAGTGTGACTCTTATTTGTCTGTCAGCATATGAGATAAGTATGAGCATTGTTTAGTGACATGCCAACAGCACACATGACAGTTACAGACACCACAAAGACAGAGTCACATTTGTTTGGTAAAGAAGGGAAGCAGAGAAAAGGAGCTTTGTCTTTGGAGGAGAATAAACAATAAGACTTCTACATGATAATCACATCACTGCACGCAGAGTCATGGTAACCTGACCCTGGAGACCTGCAGACAAATAGGAGGAAATAAAAGCAAAGTGGAGATAACACCGTATGAAAAGCGAATCGGCTCATAATATTTGAAAGAGGGAGGTGCTGAACCTCCCCACTTCTATATTTTTAACACAGAGTTTTTGATCAAAAACTGTACCCATCTAATTTCCCAAAGTTTTTCAAGTGTTCTGAGAAAAAGGGCAACTGTCCCTAAAAAAAAGCTTGAGGAGTATCTCACGCGTCTTTCTGCTAGAAGGAGAGTGTAGTTTGCTTTATATTTATAGGAAACACAATTTCTCAAAGCCAAGTGATCCCTATATATCCCCATTTTCAGCCTTCATGCTAAGCTAAGTTGCTGGCTATCCCTATACAACAACAGCTGTCTGCCAGGATGGATTTTATATGGTGCTAGCCAGGCTAGCTGCCCCCATCATCAGTCTGTACGCCCATGCTAGGTCAAGCTAACTTAAAGATTAGCTTCAGTTACAGGTTTGCAGGGCAGAGAAATGTGGGTCAAATCAATTTTCTCATGTGATTTTCCACTGGAAGGTGAATTTGTTACCAGTCAGGCCTAGTTAGCTTTTCTTTTTCTTTTTTTTTTTAATACCCCCAATCTTCTAGGTTGGCTAACCCAACAAGCTGCCCAGCGTTTCTTTCATGTAATCTTTCATCGTAAAGTTATCATTGTTCCTTTTAAATAGAGCTAGCCCAGCTTATTCCTTCTGTTCGTACACACAAAGCTGACTGACTTGCAAATGAACACTTAACAAATTACCCGTCTTGACCTAATGTGGATTTGTTTTCTTATAAACCAAGAAAAGCTGTTTTTTTTTTCAAGTGTTTTTGTTAAAGCTAAGCTAAGCTCAGCTGGATGCTGGTTATTGCACATTCAGCATTTCAAAATGACATCAAACTCTTATGATTTACTTATCCAGAAAGAAGGCTAGCTGTTTCCCCCTCTCCCAGTATTTAGCTAAGCTAACTGGCCACACGCCTCAGCAACATTTTTAACCTTTCAACATGAAAACCATTAAATCATCTCATGTAAACCTAACCTGTGTGCCAAAAGGAAAATATTACCTTTCAACAAACCTCTGCTGTCTGCTTCCTCTGTTTAAAGGTGTTACGCTAACGTAAGCTCACATGCTGCTGGCAGTGGATCCACATATTTAACATAAAGATCTTTATCAGTTTTCTCATGTCAATCACTGCAAGAATGTCTCTTTTGCCTTTAAGCAGAGCAGGCTGGCTGACTGTGTCTGGGTTTCCAGTTTTTGTGCTACGAGGAGCTAACTGGTTGCAGCTATAGCTTTGTGCTAGAGAGAAGATTTTATACCCTTTGACCAGACTTAGACTTGAGCTTTGTTGTTCTGTCTTTGCTGCCTCTATGCAAAGCAAAGCTAACTAGCTGCTGGCGCTTGCATCATGTTTTCTGAAATAGACATCAAAGTGGAATCAATCTTCTCATGTAACTTTCAGCCACAAGGTGACTTATACTTTAACAGAGACCCTCTAACAACCAACACATGGCACCTACGAATAACAAATTCAGTGGCTATCTGTTCATGCACTCTTAAACTATACAGCCTCACTGTGTTAGCAGCAGCTGGACCACACCTGACTGTATGACAGTTTCCCACCAAGACCACCACCAGATGCCGGATGGCTCCCTGTTTACATGGTAACCAGCCATGTGGGAGTCTTGATCCCGTTTGTCAAAACAACACAATATGGAGTCTCTTGTGTTTAACTAACATGTCTCAGGAAAGAACCAATAATATGGATTAACTGATGTTGCTTTTTGGTTTTACATCTGTATCCTGCTTTCAGCTGTTAAGAAAAGAAGCGAAAAGCTCTGAAAATGCACTTCAAGTTTGTCTTTCCATCTCAACCTCACTGCAACTTGACTGAACCTCAATCAAACAGAAACTAGATACAGTGTCATTACAGGAGTTATCATTTAGCTGCTGACTCAAAGGTTCTGATGTGTTACATAAAGAGTGGAATGACTCTGAAAACAGCTTGGTTTAAAATACTTTTGACTGATGTGAAAAAACAAAGAAGGATAATTGCATGGAAACTCTCAGTGCTGAGAGAAGTTTCTTTCTCTGGCCACCCTGATGCTGAATATCACCAAAATATTTGTTTAAACATTTCCATAGTCCTTTGATGTCTGGTTAAGACAAAAGTAAAATCCAGACAGCAAGTCAAAACCCTTTTGCTAGGCGCCGCCCTGTTGGCTATGGCTGCTTTTTGCAGCAGCTCTCTCTTCTTTGTCCTTTCCTGTATTTTTTGTCTCTTTTTCATAATCTTTGTATTTGGAGTGGATCATTACTTTGTATGGCTCATTTGTTGGTCATGGACACTAAACTTTTTGTGGCTTCAGTGATATTTTTACTACTTTTGCTCCTGTGTTTTTCTGGAGATCCTACATGTAACAACGGCTGTATTGTTTACATGTAAACTCAGCTGTTAGCAGCCTGTAGCATGTCAATGCTAACTGGTGTAAGGCCTGATGTCTTCCCATTAAGTGAGGAGAAGGAGGTGAGGACGACATTCTGGTTCTCAGGTGTGAGCTAAGAAGTGATGACATGGACCTGTCCTTCCATCCATTGTTATTGGGAACTTAAGATCTATCTCCAATAAGATGGACGAGCTAACTGTGCTAACCCAGCAACAGAGGGAATACCAGAAGGCAGAGTAGCACCATATCACAGACATGGCTAACGGTGCTAACATCAGACACCTGCTGTGAGCAGACAGGATCCAGGAGACAGAGATTGAGCACGACTGAAGAAGCCCAGTCCTGGACCCTGTGGAGGTGGAGGCTGGCTGAACTAGACAATGATGGACAAGCTGTCATCATCTATTTTCTTATGGACTTTTTTGCACTTTCTATACACTTTCTTACTTTTGTTTTCCTTGATTGCTGCGGTGACTTCAATTTCCTTGTACTTTTTACAATGACAGTGAAGATTTATTCTATTCTATATGGAAGCATAATAGTACCAGAGTAAAACAGTATGCTTAGCATAGGTAGGATTGGATCCATTGCTTTTGGGACACATTGTAACATGAAGACCATTTCAAATATTGCATCAGCCAGTGTAAGTTTTTTTTACAACTTCAAACTGCAAACAAATGAAAAGGAAAGACTGGTTTGACAGGATACTAGCATATATCACCTTCACCTCATGTGGATTTAAGTCAAAGCCAGGGAAACGTTAATTTAGTTTATAGAGTGATGGTACATGTCAGTTCAAACTGACAGGAGGACACTTATTTCTGTTTGAGTCACTTATTCAGTGACTCCAGACTTTTTTATGGGGCTTTTAACACTTACCAGAGCGAGGCTATTCATCACTCCAGAGTTAGAGAAAAATGGAGTGAAAAACATCAAAGAAAAGAGTCAGCAGCTCATAAAGTACTTGACTTTCTTACACCTTCAGAGTTCAGGAAAGACTCTTTTGAATGTGTATTTAGATCATTAAACCTTGAGCGTCACTTGTATGAGTTGTTTATCCCTATTAAAATAAGTCTTTGAAGAGTTTTCTGTGCTTTCTGTACTTTACTGAACTTGGATTTTGTAAGTTCACACAGTTCATGGACTGAGTGAAGTCAGGGCACCTGGTCTTAAAATATACCCTCTGCTGGCCTGTAAAAAAAAAAAACAGAGAATTTTCTTTTCTGGATTAATGAATTCAGCTGACTTTAACTTAAGAGACATTTTAACAACCTTGGATGTGAATAAAAGCAAACATATAAAGTGACGTAAAGAGTCTGGTCTGCTCTCAGAGGCAGAAAAGCTGGTACATCCAAAGATATGTGAATGTATCTCATAAGCAGCGCCTCAGTGGAGAATATCTGCCAGAAACAAACAAGCCTCTCTCTTGAGGAGCAGACACGTGGATGTATCCACAGCTCACGGTCAAAAAATAGACCCCTGAGTAGACAAAACAGGTCTCTAGGACACCACGAGACAACCCAGCAACCCAAACTGACACTGCACCCAGATCTGCCTTCACTGAAACAGCAAGCAGAGTCTATGAGTTCAACTCAGACATCCAGGGCGTGTTTTTCTGAGGAAATCTTAAAAAGAAACAGAAAGTTTTTGTCTAGGATACAGGAGAACCTTCTCTCTCGACACCTGCTTCTGCAGACAGAGGCAGGAAAACGCTGCCAGCTTGGAATGAAGCCAGGAAGCTTCTCTCCAGCTGCCTGTCAGAGGTCTCCTGCTCCAGCCCTTTTAATGGGACCCTCTTTGAAGCTGCAGAGGACAGGACTTGAGTTTTCCTGTATCAGATACAAATATGGCTCACTTTGGCAACTTTTGAGTGGCTTAGCCTTGGTGTTAGCATTTATAAACAAAGCATCCCACTGCTCCTCTTTGCTAGGACAGCAGCAAAAAGCTGAGTAATAAACAGAGCGGGAGTAAAATAAGGTCTACAGAGCGTAACAGAAGACTTCTACATCAAGTCACAAAGACGTCAGTGTCAGAAGACATTTGCTCTCTTCTTTTTTCCTTCCTTCCACTGATGATTCACATCCCCTCGTTCTGTTTTTCCCTCACATTCAGAGTCACTCATTCTTCTCTCTGAAAGTCCATCTTTATGTCACTCATTTCCATGAACGCAGCGTCCTCCCACACACTTCTCCTTATGTTGTAAATACAGAGGTCTCAATGGGAAGCTTCTTTTTTTAGCCGGCGGATGTGCAATTACACCAGAGCATTTGGACCACAGTCACACTCTGAGGCTCGGAGTGGAGGCTTGTCGAGACCTCTTCTCTGTCTCGATGTTTTTTTTCTAAATTTTAGAATCAACTGCTACAATCGTCTGGATGTTGTTGCAAAGGTTTGTAAGCGGCCTTAGACCTGCTGGCTCTGGTTTCTCTGACATAACCTAGTGCACCTGCAGGACTATGTGGAGGGACAATTATTCTCCTGATGTGAAAAACATACAGTCTGGGTTTTAAGTATGCATATTTTCAAGGCGTGTGTGTGTGAGATGTGTGAGGGGTGTATGGGGTGTTCTCATGCCCCTGGACTGCCCTGTTTGTCTCAGAGTTTCCTTCAGGGTCACAGCTGGAACATTCACTCCTCCATCTAATTCCTTCTACTCTCATTTCTTGTTTTCCTAAGCCAGAAAGTTTGTCTTTTTCTCTCTTTTGCTGGAAACATATCCTGGTTTTGACAGCTCTGGGTTTATCGTGCTGTATTGTCCAGACCTGTGACGTTGTTTGTACATCCAGGTCTTGGCTCTTCCACCGTGGACGACAGGGACAAGCATTTTCTCTCTAAGCTGCAGTCTACGTTTCTCCGTTTTCTCTTCCCTCCACTCTTTTGTTTCCTCCTTCCAAAACAAACAGGCTTTGTTGAAATGACAGCGAGAAACCCAAAGCACCAAAGCTCCTCAACATAGGAGATGCTACAGACCTTTCAAAGGTGGCTTGCGGTAATAAAACAACCAAACTCTCCCTCTTTCTGACTGTCTCACCCCGAGCCGGGCTGACTCATGTGGAAGGTATGTGCTGAGCCTACAACCCTAGCCGGCGTTGGCCTCTGGAATTCTAATTCACAAGAGGAACGCCCAAGCTCACCAGTCACACCAAATCCTGCGCCTGCCCATTCTTTATTTTTAATCCCGCAGTTTCGTTCTGTGCATTGTTCACGCATGCTTGGCTGCAAGCAGCGCAGAAGAAGACAGGGTGGCAAGCGGAGGTTGTGTGAGTGGTGGGAGGTTGGGCAGCTAAATCTGGGGCAGCAGTCAAAGAGTTTGGGTTTGGTGGAGATCAAAGAAGCAGGCCACACAGGTTTAAATCTAAACCATGATGATCTGCAGGAGGAGCACTGGAGCAGGACTGTCATAGATACTACTGAGCATCTTCTGAAGTGCTCTGCGTTCTTGTGCAGTGTCCTAATTTGTGTTTGCAAAGAAGATTGTGGGCGTAGAAATGGTTAGGAAAAGTACGGCTGTGTCCCCATCAATATTAACCTTGTTCAGCTGTCACTCTGTGTTTCACTGTCAACAGAGACCCCAGACTGCAGTGTCCTTTACACACCTTGTTGACAACACAGAGTTACCAGGAGCCGTGTTGGGTTTCATGATCAAACAGTTTTGCACCAATGCATGAATGCACTTCTCCTTCTCTCTTTTTGTCTTTCTCCGATAGAGCCATGGGGTACAGTGGGCCTAGATACATTTTAACTTAACAAATATCCCTGTAATATTCTGTGGTTATGATGGGACATATGGGAAATAAAACCTTGAAATGTTTGAAATTTTACATAATTAACACAAGATACAAACGTATTCTAGCCACAAGTGCCATCCACCAAGTCAGCAAGGGAGGAAGAGGCAGACAGGTAGGACACTGCAAGTGATGATAGCCTGATAATTTAATTATTAATTATTAATTGAAGTGATCCAATAGTTAGTAGTTCCATCAGGAGTCAGGGGGAAAACGGCTCAAGTGAGTGAAGCAGTACACTTCTTTTTTTTCTCATTTGATCAATAAAAAAAGTTTAAGGCATTAATTAAGTGTTTTTCTGGAACCTGAACTTCATGAAATTGCGATTTATGCAATAGAAAATTATCAATTTAGATTTTTTTTGTATAAATTAATGTGCTCCTTCCATTAATAATGGCATACGTGAAAACAAACAAACAAACAAAAAAAATATGGAACAGAGGTCTTGATGCTCAGTCTTTTATGGGGGATGGAGGATGAACTCTATTCTAACCAACCCTCTACAATATTTGGATTCCTTAACAATAAAAAATAGACAGGGTGCTTTTGGACTCTCCATTTTGCAGGAAATGCTGAAAAAAATTGACTGCAAAAAAGAAAAAAAAGAAAAAACGGACCAAGACATGAGATCAAAACATGATCCTTAGACACGAAACCAAAACGTGCTTTTCAACCAGCAGTATCATTAACTTCCAGTTCCATTAATGTATCTTTCAAGAACTATGTCGTACCTGTGGTACTTCGATGTCTTTATTTACACTGAGGTCCTGCAAAGATAAAGAAAATCATCTGAGGTGTAGAAACAATGAAAAAACAATGAAAGTAGCTGCACTACACCACCTAACCAGAGGAGGGCAGAGAGAAAAAGAAGAAGGCCAAACAACAAAGATGGTGCCATAGAAAGATGACGGTGTCATTTCAGTGGAAGGAGATTCAGCTTGTTCTGCTTTTGATCAAGCTGTACTGCGCTGCAAAAGGATTCATTAAATAGAGGTAGACCAATATATCGGCTGGCCGATATTTGGACATTTGTCTCTATCGGCCATCGGCCGTATTTTCTTTTAAAAAGCCGATTTTTGATCCGTTGTATAAAATGACGCAATTTTTGATCAGGCACAAAAAAGATGAGCACCTCAAACTTGTGGAACCACTTGGATACATTAGATACTTTTGTTCAAATTATATTAATAAGTTTAAATTTCTTTTTTGACATTTTAAGAAGAGTGTGAATGTTTACTACTGCTTGTTACATTGTGTGTTTACTCAGACAAAATATGCCATTGTTTTGAAAGCTGAATAAATGTTCAGAGGACTGGACACGACTTGTTGTAATTGATTTCTTTTAGTTGCTCAGAAATTGCTGCGTTTCACAAAAATGTGATAAATATATATTTATTTAACAATCGGCCTGAATATCAAATTGGAAAAATCGGCTATGCATATCGGCATCGGCTGCCCAAATTTGGAAAACATCGGCATCGGCATCGGCATCGGCATCGGCATCGGCATCGGCATCGGCCCCCAAAAAACCCATATCGGTCGACCTCTATCATTAAACTCACACTTGTAACAAGAAGAGCTTGAGTGACCAAGCAGACTCGAAAGGACAGAAATGCTCAACTCAAAATGCAGATATGAAAAGCAGAGATTGATGGATATTTGGATAAAAGGGCGACCCTGTTAACAGGAAACTTTCAGCTGGATGCTTCCTTCTCAAAATTCTTTGCATTATCTTGAAATACTAATCTAATTAATTTATTTTGACATTTAAAGAGCAAAAACTCTTTGTCTTTTAAAAGCTGTTGTGAACTCATCAACCACTGACCCATTCTGCTGAAGGTCTCCTTTTTACAGGGTAGCTCTTCAAACTGTTACACCGGGAGCTGACAGAGACACATTCACACTGTCAGGCTCAAAGCAGAAGAGTGTTGTGGAGTAACACAGGGAGCTGTGTTTGATGCTATTAGAAACAGTGGTTGAAATAAAACATAACAGAGCTCTGCCCATTGTAAATGTTTCGCTTTTTTTTAAAGCATGTTTAGCGTATCTCAAAGTTCCTGGACCAGATAGTGATTCTGGTTTTCAGCAGGTGTTGGGCCTTGTGGGTGTTTTGTTACTGGTTTGACTTTTTGGCTGTTAACTGTGTCTTTCTTGTAGATTTTTATACAATACTTCCCTTTTTGTCCATCTTGCCTAAGTTTTCAACAAATATCTGGATAATATTTTTGTCTTGAATCTATTTGGCCACAATAATCTTGAAGGTGAAATTGTAATATTGTAACATCCCTAAATCAAACCTTGTGAAATTTTACTCAGATAGCATAAAAGATTCTTACGCTTCCCTTTAATTAATCAATTTTTCACTTGCACTTTGTTGATCGTCTTGTTTGAATCTAAAAATGAAAGAGGAAAGACATGAAGAAAGAAGTAAAGATCCTCATCTACTTAGGACTGAAAGAACACTTTCAAGTTAACCAGAAATCCCTGAGCAATCATCATGATTGCAGAAAAAAAACATCAAGAAGGAGAAACAAACACTGTGCATATTTCTCATAGGGACGAGCCTGTTTGTTCAAAGGGCTCCAGTTTCCATGACAGAGCTCTCCTGAGGAAAACGATTCCCATCAAAAGTCTGAGCTGCCTTTTGCTCTGAGAACTTGGGGCAATCTGTCTTCCCAACACGACCGCAACAAGAGGCCCAGCTCCCCTGAGACCCTGGAGCAAAACAGCTTCAACAAAACACTCCAACTGACAACCAGATACCACATCAGCTCATGCATCTGTTAATAACAAGATGCTCAGACAAAATTAACACTGAGAAAACAGTTTTTCCCCTCGTCAGCTTTATTCTTTATCACAACTTAAAAGTATTACACTTGAACTGCTCCCTCATTACACAATACACCTTGGTGTGTGTGTGTGTGTGTGTGTGTGTGTGTGTGTGTGTGTGTGTGTGTGTGTGTGTGTGTGTGTGTGTGTGTGTGTGTGTGTGTGTGAGTAATCAATGACATAATAGCCCTTTAACAAAACTGGTTTGTCCTAACCTACTTTCAGGCACAACAAAGAGACCACGAATGGAAAAACAAGCGTTTGCGTGAGCGTGTGTTGCACCAGTGCCTTCCCTCCAGGCCATTTAACCACACATTACTTAAAGAGTATCTAACACATTAATCATAACTCGCAGCTTGTTCACATTCATGTCACTTCCAGCAGCACACCAGCCATACTGCTCTTTTGACTCCTAAACAGCCTCCACCTGCTGCACTGCACCTACAGATCTGAGAGAAGAAACTGTGGGCAGGGACAGGTTAAAGCCCAGTGTTTCCTCTCTGAGTTCACAGCCAACACCCACCGTCTATTTGTGCTGAGTGTAATCTTACAAAGTCCGAGGAAGGAAGGGAGGGAGGCAGCGAAGAAAGAATGGAACAGGAGAGAAGACGAAAGCTCACCACCAACAATCAACCTCTAAGCAGATATTTGAAAATCAGCTTGTGTGTTCCTATTGTTTTATCCCTGTAGCCTCTGATAGATCAGTATCAAAATCTCTTCTCTAAAGTGGTATTTTGCACTTGCATGAGCAGGGCAGGCTGTGAGAGAGTGCAGCTCCAATGCAGTCTACATTTCATCCCAAAAGATGGCAGGAAAAAAAGTACAAGTATGATACAAAAGCAAAAAACAGGGGATGAGAGATGGTCTGATACCTGCATTTTCTAACAGATGCAGAGACTGGAGTATTGTCCGCCTGTCGTACACATGAAATGTGTCCATTTTTGTGTCCACACACAAATGAAAAACACTTAAAGTCAATGTCAAGACATAAGTAGACACAAGTTCCCTGTCAGGGTTCCAAAGTGCACATCTAGTAGGTACATCTGGTAAGTGTTTATCTCGTAGGATAGACAAAACAAGACAAAAACCTTTGACTGTAACTTGAAAAAAGCTATTGGTTGAACTACAAAGTTAGCCTTGCCCCAACGAGCATAACCGGCTTGACCATGCAACCGAGTAAAGCTCGACCTTTTTGAATGACAACAAACTACAGTGGCGTTTGCACAAAACCCAACCCTTCTTGCAAGATCCATGCCAATGGTGTTTACACGAATAAACCAAACAAGCAAAAAACAGTCTAGTGTTGGAGGTGTAGGTGTTGGTGATGATACTGATGCTTCCATCTATAACAGCACTCTGCTGTTCTTATTTGATGTTTAAATGTATGTTTTCAGAAACCAACAAGATATTTTGGGGCCTAATTTGATCCAGGTAGTGGATTAGTATTGCATTATTTGGTTTTATTTTCAATTCCTAGAACTGGCTGTAAACTCACAATATTTCGCACTGGTAACCCAGCAGTGATACCAGTATCAGTGTCAATATCAACCTTCAGTGAGCAGTTTTAGAAGCCCAATACTGACACTGAGGCCCCATTTACACGACAACGTTTCATCTGAAACTACCAAAAAGCAGTGGAAACGCAGTGAAAAAAATCTGCGTTTACACAGAAACGGAAAAAGTTGTAGTAAGAATGCCAGGCCTATAGGCGGTGCTATAACTGTCTTGTCCAGAAGCAGCTTTTGGGAGATCTCCACCGAAGTAGTTGAGCCGATCATCTGGTGTATTGGGGAATACTAAGTTAAAAAGTGGAGCAAAAGATGCACATTTTGTATAAAGACAGTCAGCAGTTACAGCAGATTGAGCAGCACAAGCACAACACGATAGTTCACGACGATCGTAACAACAGTACTGTTGTCCTGTTGTATGCTCGCGTGGAGCAAAGTGTGACATCAGCGTTTCCACTGAAAACGCCGGCTTACTGTTTACATGGCAACGGTGTCAGCAGCAGAATTTTCACAAAAAACCCACTCTGGAGGCCGTTTTTAAAAGTGTGTAAACGCGAGGCTGAAACGTAACAAAACTTTTGCGTTTCACCCTAAAACTGTTGTCGCGTAAACGGCCCCTGATACTGGTTCCAGTATTATTATCGAGCCAGATATCAGTACTGGCATTCTTGACAATATGGGTATCAGCTAACATAGGTTTCTCTAGCAGTAGAAGTTTGAGGCAGTAGAAGAAATTGTTATGGAACTGGTATCAGGCAGTACTGGTATCTTTACCAGTGTCAAAATAAGCAATGCTGGTATCCCTTTGAGTATTAGTACAAGTCTGATGTGGGCTTCAGTACTGGTCCCTTGCAACACTGGTATCAGGACAGCTCTGAATAAGGTAAACATGAAGTGGTGGTGATAGAGAACAGATGAAAAACTATGGAGGAGAACTGCAGCCAAAGAGCAAAAACATCCACATTGGTAGCCCTTCATGGGAGTTTTTGGGTTTACTTTATGAAATGCAGTCAAAACCAAACTAAGTTTCCATATAGACTAATGGTGGACATAATTACAAGCTCCATCATGTTGTTACTACATGGCTGGGGAAACCGCACATAAGCTTGAGGCTGACTTGACGAGTATTTGGGTGAAAGACGTGGGTGGCATCAAGGGTGGGATGCTGCTACCCAGACCTGACCGTCCAACCCAAACCCAGCCCAGACGTTAATCCCAGACTTGTGACAGCGAAATGGCTCGGCTTATCAACTTCAGCAGTCTGCGGATGTTCCCTCGCATGGAAAAGCACCCCTAAGCTCTATGAAAAGCCGGGCAGGATGGGGGGGGGGGGGGACTGAAAGTGCACAGGGGAGCAGATCCACACATGCACGAGCCGTGTCTCTGTTCTGCCTCCGACTTTACCACCAACACCAGGGTTAGACACAAGGGCTGGACAAGCTGTTGAATACTAGGTCGTTAGGCAACTCACGTCAGTCAAAGGCTGTTGGCATTAATGCAGAATAAATCCCACTACTGTGTTACATTACACACACACACACACACACACACACACACACACACACACACACACACACACACACACACACACACACACACACACACACACACACACACACACACACGCTTAACCTGAGAGTCTGCTGCTGCAAACAGCTTCTTCTCAGGGTGGAGTTCTCACAACTGTTGTTATCATAAGCCTGATTATCCTTAAGGAGGATCATATGTGACATGCAAATGGTAATAAAGCACAGCTGATTATAAAACCTAATAATTTATATGTTGATTAATCTAGTATTTTTGATTTATTAACCCTTTTATTAAAACTTCCATAACTGCTAATGAGACTCCCGGCAACAGTGTTAATTTATTGATATGAAATACTCCTTATTAATTTACATTTCCTTTCTTAATTGAAAATAATTTGGTGAAATGCTTTATGGCTATTTAACTCCAGTGTCCACCACATAAAATAGCCTATTACACCCACCCATTAAAGATCAATAGTAAAAGATAAATGTTGACAACTAAAACCACAATTTGTGTCTCTAAATGTGATTCATTTCCCAACAGCTCATTATTTTAATCACTGCCCCAGAGGGATCCTCAGTAATGATGTGATCTAGTTACAGCAATAGAAGAGGGGGGGCATACTGATCCCTCAGATATAACCCTCAGCTCAAGTTAAATGCACAACAATAGACTCTGGAGCACTGTGGAAGTCATTTCTTGAGAAATGCAGTTTGTGGGAAAGAAGGAACATTCTTGGGAAGATTCCTGGCAAACAAAATATAGAAGAAAAAAAAAAGTGGGGCACACACACATGCATATCAAATTTCCATAAACAAACATTCAGCTTCCTGAGGCTCTGTAAAGTCCTGCAGAGTTTTTGGTCAAGTGAAGAGCATGCAGCAGGCCTGTGAGAGGAAAGAGAATGAGATCTCCTTTTTCAACAAAGTGCAGTTTAATGCCACATCGCTGCCTGGACTGGACACATTACAAGTTGGATCTACAAAGTGATGACAGGCTGCGCTTTTACTAGGCTATCTGACTCAGCATTTGCATATTACAGAGAGAGGACAGGATAAAATCTTTTCCGTGTTATCCTGGGGATCGTCTGTCTCATTAAAAACACATTTCCCCTGTCGTTTCTACGTGTAAATAAACACACATTTATTAGTCGGATTCCTGAGTTGCTGCCATGGGTGCAAATACACAAACACACCCATCGACTGGCAAGAAAGCGCTGCCACCACAAAGATGGTATCTTTAGCTTTCTGTCAATATGAGCTGCAATTCCCAGATAAACAGTCAGATTATGCTGACGTACAGTTAGACTCCATAACTTACCGACTATAACACAGAGCACGTCAATCACCACGTACAGCTTTTTCTTCTTCAGCTCCTTCATCTTCTCTGCGTTCATTTGCGTTCAACGATGAAACTTTACGCGAGGAGACCTACTTTTTAGTTAGAGTTAAGAAGTCCATGGGCGCTTTCTCGCGTTGCAACAAAAAGTACAGGCTTTGCAAACAACCTGGCAACCTGCACTTCAAGTTCTTCCGGGATCCTCGGAACTACCTGTGCTCACATTGACAGCAAAGGTGTGGACCTTTCTTAAAAAGACAGCGCACTAAAAAAAAAAAAAAAAAATGAAGGTCAGCGCTGCAGTCGTGCGTCTGTAGGACGCATTACTGCGTTCGGGTAAGAGCAGCTAAGAACAAAAAAGAAATGCAGAAGTGCAGAGATCCTCCGACTTCTCAGCGCTGGAGGCGTCCGGAGAATCCAGAATAAACTCTTCTCTCCTCACACACATACCCACACACACCACGCCACTGCTCTGGTCCCTCCTCCTCACTTCCTCGTCTGGCTCCTCTCTGGCTCCTCTCTGGCTTTCTGATCGCTGCCAAGTGCAAAGTTTTTACGCACAAGCGTCTGGAAAGAAAGATCTTTAAAAAGAAAAAAACTTCACAGAAATATGATTCAGTGCCATTTTGATTTAATTCAAAGCAGGACTTGATGTCAGCAGATAAACGTACACAAAATATAGTGGCAGGTAAAAGAAAACCCCAGAATAAAGAAAAAGAATAATGACTGTCATTGCTCTTAAAACTTACTCGAGAACACATGCAAAGAATTTAAAGCAAAGCATGAAGCTGGAACTTCATCTGACATTTTAAATCCACTCCAATTTTAATATCCACACATTAATAAAAGCCCTGCATGAGCTCATCCCAGCATGCACTGCATGAAACTTCCCCATAAAAGCCCCCCAGGAGGACACACACTTCATCGAGCCAGATTTGCCAAGAGCTTAAACATCCCCAGAGCAAACTCCCCTTCCATACATTAGAGAGATTTGTATTAAGGCTGACTGAAAGCAAACATGTTCTTTATGAGGTCCAAACACATCAGTCACCACCCTCATGACAGTAGGAGGTGGACCCACACTGAGCGCACTTGGTGGGTGATTACGAAAACATAAAAAGGGTTGACAAAAGCAGGGAGGCCTTTATTTGCCCTGCTTGGACTGTAACAACATGAGCGTGACTCAACACCAGCATGAGTCCAAGCCACGCTTCAACTTTGCTCCAACTGCAGCCAGGATATTCCCCCACCTGCAGTCAATACCAGGCCACGGCCTGCTGCCCGCATCCAGCCATGTGTGCAGCACTTTGGTTGTTCTTCTTTAATAAGTGTTACCTCTGTTTGCATGACAAACACCATGTTTACCCCTGAGTCTATTAGCTCAGGACCCTTGAGTAAAGCAGATAATCACATACACACACACACACTGTGTATTGAAGCCAATTGACTCTTTATGCATGTGGTAGTAAAATGGTTAAATGCATCAAAAATTCCTATTGCAAATTAGAAGTACGACGAAACAGGGTTGTGTCGTAGTTAAGACACATAAGAATATGTGGGATGAAATAGTAACAGCATTGGGATATCAGTGTGAAAGCTCAAACAGATTATTCATAACTGTGATTTTGCTGCCCCCTTCTGGTGATTTCTAACACTGACCACATTTTTCATCAGACTTCTACGATCTCAACCAAAAGACCTTCATAAAACTCACTTTCCCTCTGAGATTAGAAAATCAGACAAATATGTAATAATGGGATTCCCAGATTCATTCAGTTGTTCTGCTGAAATGAGCTTCACAAATCATTTGTCACATTTGCCATTGGAGCCATGTTTTTAGCTCTCAGTGAAATGATAATAAATGCAAAGCAGGGAGTTGTTGGAAATATGAGTCGGAAAAGTAAGGGCTGCAGATTCCTCAAAAAAATAAGGAAGGTGGATTTCTTCTTTGGTGTGGGCTTAAAGAGGGGACTGCATGCTTACTCATATTTCAAACATTGATATAAAGCAACAAATGGCTGGCCAATCAGAGTGAAGGGTTTGTGAGGCAGGGAGCCTAAAACAACAACAAATAAAACAAACTTACAAAAGCACAATTCTTCATGTTTAGTGACAGGTTACTCTTTAAAATGTGATAAGATATTGTCCTTAAACACAAATGACAGGGTTAAACTAAAAATTAAACAAGGATGAATTGCGGGAAAAAAAAAAATCCTGTAGGTGGAATATTCAGCAGTTTGAAACAATGTCTTTGATTTTACATTCTGATGAATTTGAATCCTTTCGTCTTAAAGGGAAAGTATGTTATTGTGTGAATCATTGCCTAAAGCTGTAAGTTCTTTTTTTGCCTTGTTGCGAAGACAACACACCTTTTTGATACCTTCTCAAGTGTTTCTGAAAACCTGCAAGTTTTTAAGAACAAAATAAATGTCAAAAACCAAGTTTGTCAAAAATGCACTTTCTGAATTATTCACTGATATTGTTACTGATGTTGTTGAGCAGTGTAGGTGAATGTTTCTTGGAACAAATTGTATCACTGTTTATACATATGTTGTTTCTATACCATGAATGTTAAAAGTTTAACTCAGGGGTGGCCAACCTGTGGCTCGCGAGCCGCATGTGGCTCTTTGCCTTTCGGTGTGTGGCTCTTCGATCCATTCATAAAAAAATATATATGGTTATGAGTAGTGGTGTGCCGATCAATCTAAACCATATATATATGGATGCCAACTTTGGGATCAGTTGGGATTGATACTTAAGTTTCAGTTTCTCTTCTCTAGTGCGAATTGAAACACACAAACACAAGAAATCTCGCTTTGAAAATTGGAAATGTATTGCTTTTCATTTTATGTCATATCGTTTATATGTGAGAGGAAGTGCATTTGTAAGACCCTGTGTGTGACGTGGCTCTCTGTAGTACCACGGCCATTTTTGTGGCTCCTGGTCTCTGACTGGTTGGCCACCCCTGGTGTAGCTGATGAGAAAAAATCTTTTAGGAAATGCACATTACTCATTTTCTGTCAACTGACTGTAAAATAATTAGCACATATAGTCTCTCTGATTGGTCCCTCTGTGAGATGTGTTTTTGATATCCACTGTTTATTCTCCTCCCTTGAATAAATATCATGAATTGTTTTCAGTAGCGCTTTTTATCAGCCAGGAAGAACCAGCCTGGAGAACAGGAGGTCTCATGAGATAAAGAGAAAGTTGTGATTACATCACATAAGGGTTTTTCCTTTTGCACTGCCCCCACATGTACTTCCTACTCAAGCACACTGAGTGTGTATGAACGGTATGTACAGTTGATGCTCTGTCTCATAACATGTAGGTCTTTAAATGACGGTGAAGACATGATTAAAGCTTCACATAATCCAGGCTTTATTGTAGAGTTTATCTGCTTCTCTGGGAACACCAAGAGGTTCCCGTAAACTGCATCAGATTAAGAAATGTTCTGCAACCCCTCTCATGTAACTCTTCATACAGCCATGAAAAGAGTGTACACACACTGTAGAGAAAACTGTGCACTGTCAAATTCAGCTGACGATTTCTCACAGAAGACCTTAGAAAATCATCTTTTCAGGTGTATTACATGATGAATTCAAAATGATGAAAAAAGTCTTTGTCTCTCAAGTAGTGATAGCAGTGGTGATTGTAATGCCTTTAAAAGATCTGAAGTCTAGGTGTTTATGCAAAAATGACGATCCCTCAGGCTGTCATTACAAGACAAAACTAACCTAAACCCTGAGGTTGTTTTGTTGTAAATCACTGCAGCTGTTAAAAGTCATCTGGTTGAATTGACCTTATTCTTTGATAAACTATTGTTTATCAAAGAATACTGTTTGAGTCAGATTACACTACCTTTGAAGTAACACTGGATCATATCTGTGTCACATCACTTTACAGATTCACAACTGTATGCTCACGCCTTCTCTGTTAACAGTGCTTAAAATTCTCTTTTCCCCTCATGAAGGTGTTAACCTTTGAATGTTAAACTTAGAAAACAACACAGAAGATGAAAAACAGAGTAGCAGAGAGTAGAAACAGTTTTTGCAATCCCATCCAACCAAAAACAAATCCAAGATGCAGGGTCAGGGGGTGACTTTAGTGTGTGGTCTTAATTTTATCAACCGTTTTTGGACTTGACAGTAAAGAGATTTTTTTTCTCCAATTTTCTATTTTTATCCAAAAATTTAGAGATGTCTCTGTTTGACCTACATGATAAAATATGAGTATTGCTGAAATTATACAATTTTTACAGATGCTGGAGGAACTAAAAAGTTAACAACAGAGGCAACATTTAAATCTCAGAGACAAACATCTTTTTAATTGTTATAATACACAGATTTGATTATGCACTGTTTTTCATAATTTGGATAAACCAAGTGTATCTTTAGTCCAAACAAAATCCTAAATCATCATGTGTCTTTAGATGTCTGAGCGTTTTGTTCAGTGCAACATCAAAGCCGCTGCTTCAGAAAGTTTGATGAACAGAAAACTGAAAGCTGACCAGTTAAGATCGTCTCTGAGAAGCCTGAAGAACAGCTACCAATACAGAAGCAGCTGTGTACTGCGAAACAGGTGAAAATAGTGAAAGTTAAATAAAGGATCCAGGAACTTTACTTCAGCTTGTTGTCTAGCTCCCCCTGTAGTCTGGATATGAGCATCTCTTCCCTGTGGCAACCCTGTGAACGAAAGCAGCTCAGATGAAGGAGTGAGAGAAGTGAACAGAACAAAACAAAAACATCAGTAACACAATTAATCTTAATTTACACAAATTAATTAAAAATCTGTGAAATGAGAAGCTGATACTCACCTCTTCTTCTCCTCACATCCTCATCGACCTCAGGCGAATAAGTTGGAGGAGAGAACTGATGGTTAGTGAGGAGGAGAAACATTAAAGAGAAAACAGTTAATGTTCTGTGAATAAACACAAACTGAAGTTGTGAGTTAGACATGAAACTTTAAAGCTCGCCTCCTTTTCCCTCGATGGCTGACATGAGCTCAAGCAACAGAAAAAGAGAGAGAAAGTAACAATAACACTAGTCAGACTTATGGATCATCTTTAAAAGACGACACAGGTGAGATTACATAAATGAATAGCTGTTTCTAGTTCCTTTACTCAGGTGAGTTTACCTTTTCTGTCATCACTGGTATACATTTTCTCAGGTGAGGAGGTAAAATAAGAACAGAGTGAGATCAAGAGAGGTTAATAGGATTGTCAATGAATCATATGATCAGTGAAAACAAACGCAGTGAAACAAAACAATTTCACAGACTATAACACACAATGTCTTTATCTTTACACCCTGGTCTAAGGATGTTGCAGTCAGTGTGTCAGACTAAGATGAGACAAAAATCCAGATTTCATCTCACCTAACAACTATCTACTCATCTTGTCTGAAATGTAAATGTCTGACACAATCAGCAAAGCTCCTGTATGTTAGTAAAGAATAATGAAGGATGTGATTTTTTTTTTTAAGTGTTTTTGTGAAATACTGCCTCTGAATATTTGTAACACCCTATAGGTTGTGATTGCACTGTACTGCATTATATTTCTTGATACATATTTAAATTTTGACTGTCAACTTGTGCGTGTGGTCTTTAAAACACAGCATAGCATAATCGTCTCCTCATTTCAGATTTAAGTACAAACTGAATGACAAATTTATGAAACTTTTTTTTTTTTTAACAGACTAATCTCTATACTTATGCCCAAACGATGGCCAAGCAGGTCATATGAACTGAAGGATTTTAACTCTGACTGTTCCATAAGGAGTTCCCCACAGTAAAGATGTTAATTAGTGATAACAAATTAAAATTTCATTTTTAATTTCCACACCAAGAGATTTACAGTTTTGTCCACAAGGGTTGCCCTGGTCAACATAAATCAAAAGTTCCTCATTGTGTTATTATTTTTATGTCATTTAAAAGTGAATTTACACTGGTAAATCAAGACAATATCAGTGTTATTGATTAAAAATGATCATTTACTGAGTGTTTGTAGAGATTCTATCTGACCTTCTTCGGGGAGAGTATTGGTCTGTTAAAGATGCCTTCAGGTGCTGTTGTGTTTGCTATCTTCATATGAGAAGTCCATGAAAACAGTTAGCATGCACAAGTCTTTTGAAGGACTATTAAGGAAGAAATTTAAAAGATAAAAGATTTATGCAATGTGACAACATCAAGTCAGATAAAATCAATCTGTCCAGATTGTTGTCACAGTCTGGGTACAGGAGTGAGGTGTTTTTGACGTGATTCTTAAAGAATGTTTAATCCCAAACTTTGGTAGCATTGTTTCTTTAATTTATTCATCCACAGGAAACATACACTTCATTTATGTGTTTGAACCCTGAGGACTAGCGGTAAAAAACCATGTGCTCTTCCTGTTTCCCAAAACAATACTTCACCTGTGCCCTTCTTGTAGTATTCACCTGCCAGTTTACTTAAAGTGCCCCCTGTGGTGATTGTGTAAGTGACCAAAAACCATAAAACCAAAAATAACCTGAGTAAAAAAGCTCATACATTAGTTTTACTATTCACAGAAAGTAGGGTTTTGTCAGTCCTACGTAGGTCTCTAAAATCAACACTAACCCAAAATTCATCAGCTTTCACTTCCGGATAAAATTTTTATAATTGAACTGCTTATATGACACTGCTAATCATGAGATTTGTATGAAATGTAAAGTGTATTTTAAATATAATGCATTATTATCAAATTAACGCACAGACAGTAAACCAGCTTTCAAATAATTACTACAGCAGCAACACAACAAAATATTTACCACATGATCATTTTATTTTTTATTTTTCTTCTTCTTTTTTTTTAACAAAATATAATTAAAAACAAAAAAGAAGCAGGTCAAAATAGAAATTGCTAAGAGCAAAAGCAAAAAAAAAAAAAAAGTTAATAAAAGGCAGTGGTTCAGCGCCTTTTCCTGTCTTCATGGTCGTGTTGTGAACCCTCATGTAAACAGGCAAAGACCAAGCAAACAAACGTTGATTGGAAACCATCTTGGCTTTTAACACAGAGTACAGGACGAGCTCCAACATTTACAGACTGAAACATGAAATAAATATCGTCACAGATGGAGGGAGGAATGTGGAGCTACAGGTTGTTCCTCCATGTGATTAAAATACATGTGAAGAAAAAAAAGAAAACGGAAGTATTTTGACTTAACACACAGAATTTGTTATTCTAACGAAAAAAAAAAGAGAGACGGGTTGACAGCTACAGATGATGAGAAAGGGCTAAATGGACTCTTTTAGTAACACCTGTACAAAAATCTTTGAGAATTTATTATGCAGTTTTTTCAAATATATTATGAGACATGTTAATGTATGACCACATGTGAGAGTGTTCAGTAAGTTCAATTAGAGACAATGCATTAAGTCAGGCAGAGGTCAGTGAAGGAAACCTTTCAGATTATGTGAGTTTAATTCTTGATAAAGTTGGGTCTGTTGCATTAACTGACTAAAAATGATCAATGCTATAAATAAACAGTTAAACTTGCGACTGTGCTGTGTTGTCTTTCCTCATTTTGTTTTGTTTTGTGTTTTTTTGTGAAACTCTTTGAATTGCTGTGATGCCAAAATAAATATTTTTTTGTTGTCTTAATCAAACAACTGTATGTAGGAAGCCTATTGTGAGTATGAATTACTAATTGAGTATTTAACAGACTACAAGATCACTGCAGTTGCAGAACCTGTGATGCTGACACTTACCTATGTTTCCACTGTACATTTTGAATTCATATAATTGATTTCATTCATAATCTGAAACTTAAACCAATTCTTACTGGTGCTACATCAGTCAAAAAAAAAAAAAAAACCAAGACAAAACATGATCAGATATGAAAAAAGCATGTTACCTCATCTCTGTAAATCTTCAAATCAAGAACAACAAAGAAATATTCCAAAAAAAGCAGAAGCAAGAAAACACATGTCACAGTAACATGGCAGCTTCAAAAATGACACTTCTGTAAAATATTTCCAGACAGGAGGAGTGAAAAAGGCTGGAAGTGCTATCAAAAGATAACATAACAGGATGACATTGGAGAGACAATTTCAGACTTATTCAAGCACATTTAACCTTAATGTTTAAATTAACAATTAAAAAATGTTTAGGAGAAAAAAGTTTCACTCAGTGATTATTTCACGCCAAAAAAAAAGAAATCACTGTTTACAGAGACAGGTCGCAATCTGCTGAATGTACATTAAGAAGAAGTGATTGGCTCTCTGAGGAACGGTGAGTTGAAGACTAACTTCCACATCATGATGAGTTTACGTTAAAAGCAACAGTAGTTAGAGCTGTTGTTCACGATGCTTCTCTGCTTCGATGAACTCTTAAGCTCCCATCACCTGCACTCACCGAGCTGCTATAGAAATGAACTGATTACAACAGATTGCTGCTCTGCTGCAGGTTGTGGTAATAAACTGTTAATAAACACATCATCAATGCATGAAAGTAAAGATTTAAATACATTGGCTAACAACAGACAGAGGGTTCAAGTGTCCCAGTTTAAAAAGAGGGTTCAGACTGACCTGTGACTCCCTTACACAGGTAGTACGTCCACCAGTTTCACCAAGCTGGATAAAGCACTTCATGCCCTTTACTGTTCAAAATCTCAGGGCAAACCATTAAGAGTACCACACAGACAGTTCAGATTTCCCCACAAGCCTTCATTGTGTGATAGAGCGGGGATGCTGGACGGGAGAGGGGTGCAGCAGACTGCCAAACGCCTGGAAGTGTGATGGGAGGACAGCAGGTGAAGGAGGGGAGGCCAGAGGCAGGCTGAACTCCACCTGCAGCTCACAGGGGGGGACAGTCCCACCTCCCGCTGCACTACAGTCACGACCCTCGCTATCGTAAGGTCCACCACACATATGCAGCTGGTAGAAGCATGAGCCTGGGAGGTGAGGGTCGTCATGGCAGGATGGAGGACTCCCGCAGGCCCACAGGGAAGTCTGAGGGGACGACTGGGCCAGGAGCTGAACTGGAGCTGAGGGACAGGAGGTACCCGAGCCAGGATCCCTCAGGTCACTCATGGGCAGGAGAGAGAAGGGACAGGCAAACAGCTGCTGAGGACATCTGTCCCCACACAGGTCTGACAGCCCCATCACCAGCTCACCATCTGGACAGGCGCAGAGGAGGATGAAAATTACATGTTAAATTTCCTCCACTCCTGTCCTGCAATCTGCTACTGCTTCTTTATCTCTAATAATGTGTACACACTGTAAGTTAACAAATAACTGAGCTTAAAAGCATAATATGTTGCACTGTGATGGAAAAAGTGAAGTTTATGGAGCCTTAGAGGCAGAAAACAAAAATCAAAGTGGCTCCTCACTTGGTCATTGTGAACGATAACAACTTTAAATATTTTAAATGTGGTGATTTGGTAAAAATAAAAAATACTTGAATTAATTTTATCTCATGCAAAGGCCAAGGACAAGAACAGGTGGGTCTTTAGAGGTAATATGGCTGTATACAACAGCACTTTATCATAAATAAAAAGTTGTTTGTTCAAACTTTAAGTACTGAGTTCTTATAGTTGAAGTATAACCAACGGAGGACTATTTATTGGTGTGAAGGGATTTTATTGACACCTCTTGATGGAGTTACAGAGCACCTTTGTTGCGTTTTTCCGCATGGACAGCTCCTTACATGGGGTCATAGAGCCTCCTGTAAGTTGTCCAGCTCTGAGGACGGCTCACACTGATGAAGCTCAGGTTGTGGTTTCTTGTCTACCTTACTGTAGTTAAAAAGAGGTGCTGCTGCTGGAGGAGGAACCCGAGACTGGATAACTAACTTCACGAGAAGTATTTCTTCTTGTGATTTCAGCACAGCTAAGCTTGTTTCGTTTTTGCTTTCTTTTTGTTTTACCCAGCAACAGATGCAACTTAAGTTAAGAGGTAGAGAAACTTTGCCACTGAAACTGAAAACTACTCAAACAGTATTCAACAACAGGAACTTCCGAAAATGTTAGGAGTCACTTTCCACCTCTGATTGTCAAAAACAGTCAAGTTAAAGCAGCTTGTTCCCAATCAGTTTTGCCTTATTTACCTGCAGGCCCAGCCTGCTATCTGTGGCCTGTCTGGACCGAGTTCATGGCTTTAATAGAAAGCGGGGAGTCCGTCTGCGCCGTGGACGGCCCTCATCCTCTGGAGTACCATGTCCACAGATGTGCATGCACGCAACACAGAGATGTAGACATGCATACAGCCATGCACAAACACAACAGGACACACACAGAAAGCAAGAAAGTAGCAGGAAAACAAAGGAGGGGAGACAAATGTAAATATGGTTTGTGAGGAATATGTGAGGACAAAATAAAGTCAAACCATGTAATCAACAAAAAACATACAGTTGGCAAAAATAAAAACACAATGTAATTTTTAAACACGTTTGACATTTTATGTGAATGGTTCAATAAAAAAAAAGACAGATGGATGGAGATCCACAGCTCACTGAATGTTTAAGGCCCTCTGTGTTTGGGATTGTTTCACCTCATGTGTAGAGCAAAGTGTTAAAAACTTGTTCTGCCTTATACTGCACACGTTTGATAAAGATGATAAAAATTCAAGGTCTTATTGCTTTGATCCTCGTATCATTATTATCTGCTCTGGTCATCTGTGAAATAACAAACGCACTGTCCTGGAGCACCACATCCAGGTATTCAAACCAACCATCAGGTGGACAACACCTGTAAATGTTACCTTGTTTTTCCACGTCCAGGTTTGATTGTGGAGGTAATGGGGACTCGAGCTGCCCGGTAGAGCTGTGAGACAACAAGCCTGAAGAATTGTTGCTACCTTCAAGATCCCCAACTTCCCCATCCTGCTCTCCATCCTCCCTGCAACACACAACACAAACACTGTCACAAAACAAGACTGTGCATTGACAGTGAAAAGCTGGAGTGGGTGGAAAAACTTCAAAATACATTTTTCAGACTGAACACACAAAGAGCCAAGACTGGGCTGCACATTCCTAAATGCAGCCTGTTTGAAGACTTACATGCCAGTAAACAAACCCTGGATGTGTTGGCTTAAGATTGACCCCTCTTCCTGGGAATATTCATCCACACTTTTACCATTCAGAGTGACTTCAACGTAATTTGTCAAATGTTTCTTTTGTAAGTACTCACATGCTCCCTGATTGCAGGTTGTACTTCCTGCGGCTGAGCCTGGTGGCCTGTTGGGTGAAGTACTCATGGCGTTCAGACTTCTTCCACATGTAGTAATACTCCACACACTCCCCAACAGAGCGTGTTCGTACCTAAGGAAGAGAGGGAAAAGTTTTCCATCAGGCAGGTTTGAAAAGTAAAAACTTCTTCTTGTGTCATCATCATGAATACTCACCTTATTAGCCTGAATAAGGTGGAAGTTTTTCCCGTAAACTCGATAACCCTGCTCAAAGCTCCTACACTCCTCCTCACTCCAGGCACAAAGCTCCTCTAAGGAAATAAAACAGGCAGAAATTTGAGTTCAAGTTTGGGATTTTTAAAACTTTTTCTTTTTAATTTTTCTTAACCCGTCATATATTACCATGGATTTGTGCTATCACAAAGTGGAGCTTTAACTTCAGCACTTGACGTCCACATTTGACCTGAATTTTGTTTTTATTAAGTCCACTATGGATAGAGTCAAAGGTGATTTGGTAAAAGGGCTGCAGCCAAGGCTCTCTGGCATAGCAGTGGGTAGTTTATCCACTCCAATCCAAACAAAGATCTTGGATTTAAACTGAAGCCTCGTGGCTGAACAAGAGGTCAGGAGGTCAGCTCAGCGAGCTGCTCCTCTGCTGTGGAGCCAAGGAGCAGCTGGAGTTGAACTGACACGGTATCTGATAAAAATTATAGTTTGCAGTGTCCTCCAACAGATTCACCAATATGGGTTCTCACACATGGGATCATTGTGCTCTGCAGATTATTGAACTCAAGGATTGAACTCAAGACTCCAAAGCTGTGGGAGGAGAGTGCTCATGTCCTGCATGTGCAACTCTACTTCACTGAGTTTTGAAACATGCAACTCTAAGGTTGTGTCCAAAATCATTCACTCATTCCCTACTCACTATTCACTGTGTAGTGAATTACATGTAGTGGACTCAGGGTATATGCTAAAATCCTGAGGTTGATTTCAATACCTTTTTAAGACCTTTTCAAAAACCTTTAAAAAAGTTTTAAGACTTTATCGCAACTTTCAGTTGTTGTTGGCATCCACTTTTTAACAGTTGTAGTTTACATTTTTACAGAAATGATGTAAGTTAAGAAGGAATAAAGCTTGAAAGAACAAGTCGACACTCCCACAACAAGAAACAGCAGTTATTCGAGGCCAACTTGCTGAAGAAAATGAGAAATCATTTAATCATTTTTAAAATTTAGGAGAGGTGCCGGAGATAGTGTGATTTGCTTTAATGTTGTATTTAATTTCTCTTTATGAAACTAGAAATGACGTTAATTTAAAGCTGGTGTTTATACCGCTCACAATCCTTATTGTTGTATTTTATTGTAACTAGAGTTTTATGTATTTTTTTAATTTTGTTCTTTTTAATTTTTGTATTTTTCTACTGACTCCATCAATTTCTGCTGTTGACACAACAATTTTCCAGTTTGGGATCAATAAAGTAACTCTAATCTTTTCTATTCTTTTCTATTTTAGAACTTTATCGGCTGAATGTTGAACGTCCCAATCAGGGGACAGTTGCAAGGAGGAAAATAAATATTCATGGATGTTTTTGGGGTCAAAGCTTGAATACCTATGAAACTTAATGCCTCATAAAACCACAATTAAAGACTTTTTAATACTTTTTAAGGGCCTTAATTTTCCCAAAATTGATTTATCAACTTTTAATACTTTAAGACCCCGCAGACACCCTGTTGACTATATAGTCAACTACATCAGCTAAATAAAAACAACATATCGGACACCACTCACTCACTCGCCAGCCGCTGGCAGTGATGTAATTACTCTCCCACCGCTCACGGATTGCTGGGGATTTACAGTTATAACTTTTCTGAAACACTGCAAAACAGTATTTATTTCAGCGATAACTGATTTTATACTTTGCGTATTTTCCACAGCAGCCAAATATGATAGAAACATTTATTGCACGATTTTTTTTGAAAAAAAAACTGTATATTTGCGCGGAACTTATCCTGTGTTTGAGAATTACAAGGTCCAGTGAATGCATCACCCACGATGAACGGTTTAGCGGCTAACGTCCGTGTTTGTTTGTTTCTCTGCTCGAAGTTGTGAGACGAGCTTGTCCAAAAGTTAAACGGAGAGATAAGTGTTATTCTCTGACAGTTTTTAATGTTGTTTCATCTTATCACTAATCATGTAATCAGTCATTTCTTCTGTTTGAACTACAATGCATAATGGTATATATTGCTCATATAGTGAGCATCACAAATACACAACTTTTCACAATGCATTGGGTGATACATTGAGTGGACTATATAGTGAATGACTATGCACACACAGATTTCGGACAGCACTACAAAATGGCGTATTTACTATATAGTGAATAGGGAGTGATTTTGGACACAGCCTAAGTGTTCTTTAAATTTGTAGACGACCAAATGTCTTTCAAAAAGGCTATGATATCCTCCCACAGACCGTCATTGCTTGGCTCAAATAAAATCCATCTGAGTCAGCAGCAAGGAGTTATTTAAAAATGTGATTTAACTAAAAATGTTATTATTTACTGTATCATTTTATCTATCAGTCTGTGCCACTGCTGACAGTTTTTGAGGAGTATTAGTTAAGGAAAAGTGCATCAGAAAGTTTCTCACCACTGTAAACTTTCACGTTGAAGTGTAATCGTCTCAGTGCCTCCTCTGCATTGAAGTTGCATTTCACTAGTTCATACAGCGCCTGAGGATCAAAGAAAGCAATCAGGTTAGATTTACCTCTTTTTAATTAACAGTACCTGGAAAACCTGAAGTCAGGAGTCATACCACCTAAGAGCTAAAGACTTGCTTTTTTTCTGTCAAAGACTGGTCAGAGCAGGAGGCATTGGTGAGTGCATTTAGTTGAACTATGTTTTTCATAAAGTTTATGTGTGAGTTAAGTTTGCCTCTCAACGCAACTTGACATAACCTTCCTCCATTCCTCAACACATTCAAACTACAAATCATTTTTATGGCTCAGCACATCATACTTTGCCGTTTTTAGTTACCGGACCTGTTCATTATCTTGGACAGTGTCTCCTTGTGTTTGTAAGCATGCTGCTCCCTCCTGGCTACGCAATCTCTGCACATACAACAAGAACTCCTCCACTTCCTGCACAGGAAGGACACCTGGCTTCCACAGCAACTGGTCCTCACTGCTGTAGGCTGAAACAACAAAGAAAGAAGAAGGAAGTCAAGACAAATGAGTGGTTGGAGAGGGGAGGAGATGGACCATAATAATAATAATATAAGATATTAAGGAGAACAGGTTCACACAACATGAAGAATATAATTTCATAAAACAGCAGGGAGATAATCTATGAAGTTACTAACCTCTTTCTTGGCAGGTATATGGACAAAGTGGAGGGATTTTTGCCTGGTACATGGAGCCCACCATGATTTCCTGAGAAGGAAACCAAAGAGAGAGAATCATAATCTTGAAATGTGTGGACCTTTAAGTCAAAATCTGAGCAACACAGTGATCTCAAAAACCACTAGGACAGTCTGAGGTCCAAGAGACCAACTTATTTTGGGAATCCATGTGGTTTTGTTTCAGTAAATCATTGCCTTGACAATATTTCCATGGGTGCCATCTTTTTTCATGCCAAACTAAATAGATGAATGTGTGGCTTGTGGCTTTGGTGTACAGGGTGGGCCAGAAAGATTTACCTATCGCAAAATTTCCGCACTATCCAAAAATGCTTGCAGACAAACATAACAAACATTGAACACAGTTTCTATACTTTATTCTCTGTCACCAAAAAGATGTACATCTCAATATGGCCGCCCTTTGCCTTTATCATATCCTGGAGACGACCTGGCACTGCCTGGCATGAGCGCTGCACTGTCTCTGCATCAAGTTTTGACCATGACTTCATCAGAGCTGTCTTCAAAGCGGTGACACTGCTGTCAGATACTCTTCAGACCTCCCTCTCCAGGATAAACCAGATCACAAAGTCCATTGGATTGATGTCCGGACTTGATGGAGGCCACATGTTCTTGTCCCAGAAGCCAGGAAAGTGCTGCTTGCACCACGCCTGTGTGACATTGGATGTGTGAGCTGCTGCACCATCTTGTGTGAAGACATACTGGTTTCCAAACGCGTTGGTTCACCAAGGCAACACTCTTTCTTCAAGCATTTGAAGGTACACCTGGCTGTTCACTTTCACACCCTCCTGAATGAAGACCAAAGGAGACTTTGAGCCATCAGATGCAGCAGCAGCCCACACCATGACTCCAGCTGGCTTCTGATGATGAAAATGAGCTCTGCAGCCTTCAGGTAGGTGCTGTACACTATGAGCATAAACCCTGTCATTCTGTGAGTTGACCACTGCCTGAACGGTGAAGATCTTCTCATCAGACCAAACCAGGACTTTGTCTGTGGATCTCCTGCAGCATCATTTTCTCCCCTGTCAAGCTGTTTTTTCTTAGAAGCGGCTGAAATCAGTTGTCTGTGTTGCATTTTTAGTGCTTTCAGTTTGAGATCCTGTTTGATGATTCTTCTCAGTGAAGTTCTTGAGATGTTCACTTCCTTTGCTGTTGCCCTCATGCTCCTGAGAGGATTCCTTTGGATTCTCTTCCTCACCATCTCAACAACCCTTTTGGTCCGGACTGAACGTTTTCTTCCAGGGATTGGCTTGCCGGTGGTATTTCCAGTCTCCTTGTATCGTTTCATGACATTGTAGACAGTCTTACGACAAACATTCACCTTTTTCATGATTTACATTGTTGTCAGTCCAGCCTCCTTCAAGGCCACAATCTGGTCTCGCTTACCTTTCGATGCCGTACTCGACAATCATTAGGAGTAAACAAATGAACTCAGGTACATCAAAAGCTATGCCTTTTAAGAGAAACTATCCAATATTTTAAGTTTCTACGACTAAAGCTAAGAAAACAAAATAGAAATGTACGATGCGTAAATCTTTCTGGCCCACCCTGTAGAAATGAAGTCCAGTGTCTTGGGGTTACTTAGTACAGTTAGTCCAGCAGTTTGGAGCCAAGAACTTCTCACTGTGCCATTCATGTGTCTGCCCAATGTGAAGGAACTACCACATCAAAAAGTGTGGGGCAAGAAGAAATGGGAAGATCCTCATTTAGAGATCAATACACCTTTTTGTGAAGATTTCATTTAAGTCAGAATTTTTGCTGAACCATTTTCTGCAGGTACTTGGAGCACTTTCCTCTCCCACTATGATACCAAACTGTCCTTTAATGTTCAGTATATTGAATGTGTCAGATTAAGGCCATGTCCTTACATAGCCAGGTATCTCAGAAACTGCACACATTTTTATACTTTAATTTTTAATTTTTATATTTTTATGCCTGTTGTCCACACAAAAACAGTTTTATGTCACTAAAAACAATGCGTTCTGAAAACTCCAGCATAAGTGAAGATATTGGAAAACTCTGGTTTCATGGTTTCGTGTTGAGGCTGGTTATAGAGTTTTCAGTTCTTGAACGTCACAGCTGAATATCAGGGGCTCATTCTGATTGGCTGGCACAAGTTTTACGTCTGAATAAAACTGCCAAATATGGGTTTGAAAAGCCTCAAGCTGCACTCAGTGGATTTGCCCGCTGTGTGTGGACGAAAGCATTTTTAATAAGGAACAAGGAAGCAATATTTGTTTTTTAAAAGGCCTCAGATTTAAAGTGATACTCCGGGATGGAACAAGTTGGGTCCTATCACAAGGTTTAGGTCAGAAATTACCCCTACAGCAGTGTTTTTGTGCAGCAGAAGCCCAGAGCACTCGCACCAAACACCCCCTCCCTGCTCCTCTGCCGGTTTCCTCTGCACTCAGACGTGGCCATATTTTACTTGACCAAAAACACAAATAAATGGACCCCCACTGAAAAAATCTGATATCTGTCTGCATTCACGCTTTATCTAGAGAATATTCAGCACATTACTTTCACACAAAAACACCGCTAAATAAGGCTCTAGTTCTCATCCTGTCATAAAACGGCGCTCCCTCCGCTGCAGAGCCACAGCTGGCTACGAGGTGCTCGCCCCTTAGTGTATCAGTCCGTGCGCGACGTGCCAGATATAAACAAACGCAGGTAGTCTGCCAGGACGAAGAGACATGATGAGAACTAGAGCCTTATTTTGCGTGCGCCCTGGGCTTCTGCTGCACAAAAACACTGCTGTAGGGGTAATTTCTGCCTTAAACCTTGTGATAGGACCCAACTTGTTCCATCCCGGAGTATCGCTTTAAAGTTGACTTCTCTGTGTTTCCAAAGGGTCCAGTGATCACAGGTTTTTGTCCACAGCTGCTTACCTTGTGCTCTTCGTTGGAGGGAATAGAGACATCGTCAGAGTCTTCATCTGATGAGCTGACTAGTGTGTCTTTGTCTTCACCTGAGGGATAAAATGTAAGATGAAAGCTGTAACAATCATTTCAAAGATTCTAGAAATATTTTGAATGCTTTTTTCTGATAGTCACAGTTTTTTTTAATCAAACATTATTCTAAAAATAAATCTTAAAAACTTCACAATTTCAAGTGAAACCCAGAAAATAAAGACATGGCCAAAAGATTAAAGAATGATACGAATATTAATTTTCACAAAGTCTGCTGCCTGAGTTTCTAGTACGGCGATTTGCATGTACTCCAGAATGAATTGGATCATAAATTTTTGTTTTTACCTGAGGAAACACTTCACAACTTTGTCCTGGTTGATGCTGAGATGCTTGACAAGGTTTTCTCCTCAGTGAGGTCCACCACATGTCTTTTAGATCCTATTCCAATCTGATTTTTTAAGTCATTTTATGGATCTTTTAGGGATGAGCTTTCAAACATGACAAACTGCTCTCTTCAGACTGGGGTCTTTTCTTTTGGCCTTTAAAGGGGCAGTGCTGGGGCCCCTGCTGAAGAAGAGTAATTTAGATACTGGTGATTTTAACAATTATAGACCAGTGTCCCACTTACCATTTATAAGTATAATTTTAGAAAAACTAGTTTTTATCCAACCTTATGGATTTTTAGCCAACCACAATATTTTTGAAAAATTTCAGTCTGGTTTTAAGATGGATCACATCACTGAGACTGCCTTTTAAATGATTATAGATTAAATTATGCTGGACAAAAGGCGACAGCGTTGGTTCTGCTGGATCTAAGTGCTAGTCCCACCTTACAAACAGGAAATTCATGTTCAGTGTGGACACCTGCTCCTCAAAAGTCCATAAAATTGCATGTGGTGTGCCTCAGGGTTCGATTTTAGGCCCTGTACTTTTTAACCTCTACATGCCCTCTCTTGGTGGAGACACGGAATCAACTTCCACAGTTACACTGATGATACAAAGCTCTACATCTCTGTGTCTCTTGAAGACATAAGGCCAATGAATGCTCTTTTTGGCTGCAATCATGATATCAAATCCTGGATGGCAGAAAATTTTCTCCAGCTTGAGTCAAAACTGAGGCTGAGAGAGAAACTCTTACTCAAACTACAGGCACTGTCTTTTAATCAATCACCAAAAGTGAAAAACTTGGGCGTCATCTTTAACTTTGAGCTGACTTTTATCCCACACATCAAAAACATGACAAAATTAAGTTTTTATCATTCAAAGAACATAGCCAGAGTGCGCCCCATTCTCTCTCGGGCTAACACAGGCGCTGATACATGCTTTTATTACTAGTCGTATAGACCACTGCAATGCCCTGCTTTCTGGTCTTCCCAAAAAGAATATTTCAGGTTTTACAGTTACTACAGAATTCAGCAGCACGTGTCCTGACTAGGCTCACATTACACCGGTTTTTAAATCACTGAATTGGCTCCCGTGTGCTTCAGGATTGGTTTTAAGGTTCTTTTACTTGTTTTTTTAAGTGTCTTGATGGTCTTGGGCCTTCTTATCTCTCAGAACTGCTTTTATCCTACAAACCTTCACGGACTCTGTGCTCCTCTGGCAGCTGGCTACTAGTCATTCCCAAAGTCAGGACACACACCCATGGGGAGGCATCTTTTCATTATTGTGGCCCCCACCTGTGGAATAGTCTGCCAGAGGAGCTCAGGGCCGTAGAGAAAGGTAATGTTTTTAAGAACAGGCTCAAGACCCACCTTTTTAGCTTAGCCTTTGGTTAGTATTTATTTTTATTATCTCCAATTCTTTTAGTACCCTAGGTTTCTTATTTCATGTTTATTCATATCCACCTTCATTATTTTTTAGACTTGTCTTATTCATGTATCCTTTTCTCATTTTTAGCTACCCTCAGTGTTTCCTCTGGGGAGCCCCCTGCGCTGGGAGTGGTGGTCGGCTGTGGTTGCAGGGGGCCTGTCATATTGGTCCTTGGTGGAGGGTGGTGTCTACTATACCCCTCCTATGATGGCTTGTGGTCAGGCCGGCTCTCTGCTCTTGGTGCAGACGGCCCCTCTAATGGTGCATCCTCCATCAGTTCACCTGTATTCAGCTTTATCAGCTTCATCTATGTATGTGTGTGTGTGTGTGTGTGTGTGTGTGTGTGTGTTGCTCTGGGTGGGTGTATGTAACTATTGACTGTGGGTTTTAGGGTGGGCAAAGGGTGGCATGTTTGATTGTTTTTAACTGCACTGTAAATTACTTTGAGTTACATATTTTGTTTGTAAAGTGCTTGATAAATAAAGTTTAATTTGGTGATTTGATTTGATCCACAGTACTGTGGTATATCCAGGTGATCTTATGCAAACGTCAAATGAACAGCAGTGGTTATTTTGGACAGCTGTGGCTCTAGCTTTATGCAACTCAACAATTCCTCATTGTAGATCTTCGTAGAGATTTTTTTGCGAGCCGTAGGCCACATCTAGCAATGCCTCTTGAGAATAGCAAACTCAAAACCAGTGTGTGTTATTTTAGGGACAGGGCAGCTTTTACCAACACCTCAAATCTGGTCTCATCGGTTGGACTCCACATTGGCTGACTCCTGACTTCAGTCAGCTCCTGAAGAAGTCATCAGCCTGGTAGTTTTCATAGTTTTTACACCCTGCACTGTGAATGTTTACACGGTGTGTTCAATATAAACATGAAAACGCATGACTATTTGTGGGGTATTGGTTGAAGCAGACTGTGTTTGTGTCTTGTTGTGACTTGCATGGAGATCAGAACACATTTTATGACCTATTTATGCAGAAATCTAGGTAACTCCAAGGGGTTCACATATTTTTTTCTTGCAACTCTATCTTTTGACAACCAAACTCTCCAATTATCCAAAGAAATGCAAAAACATGCCTCTGGTCAAAGCCATCGCAGGTGCAGGGTCATAAAAATGTGATATATATACAACAAGAATAATACATTTTAGAAAATGCTTATCCCTATTTAAACCCTTTGGAGCAATTGTGTTCAGTCCATCTCTCCATTATCTATAAGATACAAAGAGGAATGAACATGCCACAAATTTATGTTTTATGATACTTGTGGGATTAGTACCTTTACTGTGGTTCAAATTGCAGCTTGAGTGCAGTAAGGAAACTCTCCAAGTTCAGAAAACTTGAGTTTTTAGTAAGATGATATAGAGCAGTAAATTTGAGGACACAGTAAGGTCCCATATATTAGAAATAAAGATCCAGATTTTTCAAACACACCTTGTTTTTGTATTGTTTTCTTTTTTGCATTACCTTTGAGGCGCTGGAGCAGATCCGAGGTGTTTGAAGTGACCGATGGGGTGAGATCGTCAGCTGATGACTGTTCTTCCTCCTCCCCAGGGAACAGATCCTCAGCTATCTGATCCTGGAAAAAAAAACAAATTCATATCATCAAAACAGAACAGTACATCAAAGAAAACAACAGTTAAACAAACAGACGACTAAACATCAACAAATTGTTTTTGCAGTCTCGGGGCTGTCTCTCACCTTGTCAAGTGTCATGTCTGGCAGGCTGGTGGCCATGTGACAGGTCTCCTTGTCTGGATCTGATACTGTGTATCCGTACAGAGCCAGCAGCTCCTCTAAAGGAAGCTCACCAGCCTACAGACACAGAAACAGAGGGAGACATCAACAGGTGGGTTACACGTTCCTTGCAAGCAGTCCTACCACTCCACCAAAATACATCAGTGTTTACCATGATAATAAGTTTTTAACAGCACTTAAACAGAATTTGTTAGAAAATGCAGGAGAGGACGGTGAAACTAACAACAGTGCTTAGCCGTAGTTTCCTCTCTTCATTTTTGGGAATGAAGCATCTAAAAATGAACTTCTTTAAGCTGTGACAGATTTTCTCTGGCAAAGGAAATTCAAGCATTCCCCCCAAGTTTTGACTGTTCTTAAATTCCCCAATGGCGTTGGTGATCACTGTGGAAGTTGACAAGTTTGCATCTTAACTTTAAACGTAATTATATTTCACCAACTGAGATTCTTTCCACTTAGAATAAACAACAACAACAATAAGAACACACGGTTAAAAGAAAAGCTGACATGACAATTTAGTGATTTTAGGAAATGAGCCAGTCTATGTTGTGATTGGCTTTAACCTCAAGAACACATCACACAGTTATTGAATAACATAAAGAGCATCTCATTAATTTTTTTTCTTCAATTTGAGAGAAGAAATGCATGTAAAGGGTTTTCAGTGCATCGTGGAAGTGTTCAAACACTTCACTTTTTCCACATTTTTTGTAACAGCCCATACCAAAATGGAATAAATTCATTTTTTCCCTCAAATTTCTACACACAAAACCCCTAATACCTTCATGTAAAAAAGCTTTTTGAAATGTTTGCAATTAAATTGAGACTAAAAAACTAAGACATGAATCTTGGTTCACCACCTCCTGGCTAAGGCCCTTTCCCCTTGATTGCTCAGTTTAGATGAGCCGCCAGTTCAAGAAAGCGTCCTGTTGGTTCTGAGTTTCTTCCATTTACAGATGATGGAGGCCGCTGTGCTCATTGGGACCTTTAAAGCAGCAGAAATTTTTTTGTACCTCTCCCCGGATTTCGAGACAATCCTCTCTCAGAGGCAATTCCTTTGATTTCATGCTTTGGTTTGTGCTCTAACATGCACTGTCACCTAATAAGGGACCTTATATAGACAGGTGTGTGCCTTTCTGAATCATGTCCAATCAACTGAATTTACCACATGTAGACTCCAATCAAGATGTGAGAACATCTCAAAGATGATCAGTAGAAACAGGATGCGCCTGAGCTCAATTTTGAGTTTTGTGGCACAGGCTAATACTAAAGTGAATGTGATGTCTTAATTTATTACCTCTGTCAAGGAGGTTATATTTTCGGGAGAGTTTGTTTGTTTTTTGTCTGTGAACAACACAACTAAAAAAGTAAAAAATGTATCTTGCTGAAATTTACAGGAAATGTTCCAAATGGGATAAGGAAGAAGTGATTAAATTTTGGAGGTGATCTGGATCACCGTCTGGACCCATGACTTTTTTTAAAGGATTCTGCATTATTGTGAGATAGGGATGTTTTCACCATATGTGTATATAACTCCATATATATATATAACTCCTGGAATATGAAATATGGACTGGGCCATCATAATTTTCAACACTGTCAGGAAACAAATTATCGTACAAACCTGCAACTAACACCACATTGTAGCAGACAGTCTGCTGAAAGGGAGTATAACATTAAAGTAGGACTAAAGAGTTGGTGACAATCACAATATGCTTGGCGGAGGTCTGTGCTCTCTGAGTGCTTTTCTAGTTATTTTTAGTCAAATTGACTTATTCCATTTTTAAATGAGGCTACAACATACAAAGTAAAAAGTGAAGCACTGAATACCTTCCGGATGCACAATAATGTCTCCACAAAAAGTTAACCAAGGTGATCAGAGCCCTCAATGTACTAATGAAATACTGCACTGTTCACGTTTTTTTCAAAAGCAGAGAAGTAATTAGACTTTTCTGAAATTGGCTGAATAAATAATATTTGAGTGTATCCAAATTTTGAGATGCCATATTCAATTTTACATCACAAACTTCTAAAATCCTACAGCAACTAACTTTAATGTTTTTAGACACAGCTGAACTTGAGCGTACAGTGTGGGACTGCGTTGCCATCTTCATGGGGTGAAATTTCACCTCCAACTCCTTTAAGGCTTGTTGAAACTTCTGCTTCTCCTGCTGAGGGCCTTCATCTCTTTTCCTCATCTGCTCTCCTCTAGGCCACAACCTCCACAGTTATCTTCAGGGGCTCTTCACCAACCTGCAGACACACAGAGACACATTATTCTTTCACACACATGCATGTGAAGTCATGTTAAAACAGCAGGAGGGTGCAATACAATGGTAACACATTCCTGTGTGCGTTTGTGGCACACGTGCACACACAAACAACATGGGGGATCAGATAGTGGCTGATCCAGGCTCATCCCATTACACATCAGCTGACTCCTGACTTTGAAACCGCCCTTTTTGACTGCATGAGGGAACAAGTGTGACACCTTCAAGGGTTGTGCATTCATTTTCAGGCGCACTGTTTTCAAACATTGATGCATTTAATCTTATTGTAAAAAAAATTGCACAACTTGTTACATTTTATCTATTTTAGCTGTGATGCATCTTTAAAATCAAAACAGAAAAGAAACAGGTTTTATACGGGACAGATTCCTTTTTTCTTCAGTTTCTGAATGTCTTACATGTAAATTTCAGAGCAAAGGGATAAAGTCAAAGTATGACTCACTCCTGGATGAAGACATGTAACTTCAGGCCGCAAACAGAAGTGTAAAAAGTTCGGGTAGTAGCTCACAGGGCAGGCTGTGAAAGATGACAACAAACCCACCCAAGTTCAAATAGAGTGGTAACAACTACAGAGTAATATCAAACATCTGAAGACACATAAACGTGTGACTAAGTTATAAAAGTTAGTTGAAAGCTTAAATATTCATGCAACGTGCCTCTCCCAACCCATCGGGCGCTGTCTGTCTGACTAGGGGCGCTTTCCTGTGACTTGGTGCTGAACGTCTCTTCCTCTCTCTGCCTCTCTACGAGTGGCAAGAAGGAAATAACTAGTTCTCAATATTTCCGAAAGAGTTTACCGCCACCGAGTCATGACATGTCCCCGAACTTTTTCACTCAATCCACTTTATCGCCGGGACACACCTGAAATAGTTCAGCACCACCGTGTTAAACCCCGCCGGGCTCTCTATTGTCTCCCCGGCTTTACTATCAAGGCAGGGGGAATGGCTCTTTAAAGCCAAGAACGCGGAGAGCAGCGATACGCTGGAGAGCTTCTCCATTTCTCCCTCCGCTTCCCGGTCAAAATGCCCCCGTAGTGGGGCTCGTTCGGGCGGTGTTCAACAGCCAGTGAAAGCATCGACAGCCGTGTGTACTGTACGGGCTGACACAAGGCTTAAATACGATCCTGTTTCTCTATCATTCGGGTCATTACATTCCTCGTTTTCGCTCACTTACCTCCGCCATTCCGTTTCTGCGCAAGCTGCCTATTGCCCGGATGTTGTAGGTCTGCTCCTCTGCACAGCTCCGTTTATTGCCGCAACGATTCAGCAACAGCGAGTGAGCCACACCAAGGTGTTGAGTTATATTGACTTTTTACAATTAATTTGCCCTCTTTTGTTGCTCTCCTGCTGGTGTTCAAGAATATTAACATAGTTTTAACAAGTTTTCGGCATCAACTTCTAAATTCCGCTGTTATGGTGATATTTTATTTTCAAAAAAAGATATAGCAGACTTGAAGTTTGTTTAAAATAACCAAATTTAGAATAATTTGCTGTTCACTTTTAATTTTTAATTTTATATTGTTTCCCTTGATTCTTGTGCCAGCCGTGTGTTTCATCAACAGGCTGTCACTGAACGTATCACTGAGAGGAAACCACATGTGTCACCCTGCATCATGTTTACGGTAGCACATGGGGGCTATAGGCCCGTGCTGTTTATGAGGAGGGGAGGGGACAGGGTATAGTCACAGGAGATAAAGGTAAAAGACTGTGTCCTCATCCAATGACTGTTTCTAGATCTCATGACTCACCAAAGGCAAAGTTAATGTATGTTGACCACTACACGTGACACAGTGCATCAACAACAACACACATTGATCATGTGATGATGATTGAGTTAATGTGCCTCATTTGGAAAAGCATGTGGAGACAGCAAACATTTTTACATCAGTCTAATAAAATGGGGGAGAGGCCTGTGGGAAACAATGGAGTACAACTTAAAATATTGACTCTACATGTTTGAGGTTTCACCACAATATAAGCTGCAAAAATATTGAAATGTTACCCCAGTTAAAAAATTAGTTAATAAATCATATTGTAAGGAAAACCAACCCAAAATTGAGTTTTAGTAGGAGTGAAACAGAACCTTCTTGGAAATGTGTCTGTACTTTGCAACATAAAGTGAATATAGATAAGAATAGTTGGGGTTCACTGATGCAGTCATTAATAAACTGAATTTGGACTTAATTGCTAAAATTACATGATTTCAAAACATGTATTTTTTCTCTTAGAGCAAAAAACTCTAAAAATTATTATTACACAGAAAAAGTACACGCTTTCAAAGCTTTCAGAAAAAAGGATAGGCCTAACTGTAATTTTTTGCCGCCCTACTTCCCAGTTGTCAACATCACCTCAGTTATTGTGTCAAAATGTATAGCAGGTTGTGTTCAACAAAAGCCTAAAGCACACATAGAAAACAGAACAAAGCACATTGTTGTTTGGGGAGTTACTGCATGCTCTGGATTTTCTAATTGTGTCAGGTTTAGTCTATTTTTAGCCATGTGTGGACATATTAGGGGTGTGTGTTCTTGAGTATGATCATGTGTGAGGTAGTAATAAGTCAGTAGTGAGATTGAGCTACAGCTGTTTTGTTTTTTAAGTACGTTGATATTTGCCACCACCCTACAAGAATGCCAACACTTATGGACAACAGGCTAACTGTTAAAAAAAGGTCTAAACTGGGAGTTAATTCACATTTGTGTCAGTGTACACCTGACAGGTAAACAAATATTTGCTGACCTGTCAACACAGCACACCAAACAAGCACGTTCATAGTAACAAGACACATCATCCACCACAATTTTTGTTCTTAAATCAGTCTGTATATCTAACAAATGCTGCTCATGAAAATGGTTATGTTAACCAATGAGAGGTCATGGTGTTAATCTGGCTGAGTGTGGTCAGTCTATGAATTGCTCATCAACAGGCAGTCCCTCCCTCATTAAGAGACCTCTTCTCTCTTTATGACTCCCTGTGTGAAAGGGTTTGAGTGGGGCCATACAAGCAACAACACCTTGTTGTACCCCCCTGTTTTTGAGTCTGTCACTTAGCATGAATAGGAACAAAGGTGATCATAAAAAGAACAACTGAGAGTTTGTTTTCCCCTTGTTGTAATGCACTGTGCAATTTGAGCTCTACAATGAACACTTTATACCAGACCACACATTTATTTTATTGTGTCTTGCTTTTCAGTAAACCAACAACCACAAAATGAACAACACAAGAGAAGACAGGAGGCTAAGATGGAAGTGTTGTGCAATGTGCCTTTTTCAGGACAGGTAAAAATTTATTTTACGTTCTACATAATTTTGTTTGGTCAGGTGTGATGAACACAAGTTTCTGGAATGCCATTTGCAAATACGCTATGTGACGCTAGTGTGTTTCCCACATAAGCTTATATGAATGATTCAAATGTTGCTATAGAGTGAATAGGTACTTTTATCTGAGACAAACTCCAACAGCTGACCTTTCCTCAACGATTTCTACCCTTACACATTTTTGTTGTTCTTGGAAAGCATCGGAGTGCCAGTTTGCATTCGTATTTGTTTTACAAATGAAGGATGAAAAAAAGTTCTTGTCCTTGTAAACAATAGTGCTAACAGAAAAATGGTGTATCATTTAGTGATTACTACTTCATGGAATGATTGAATGAATTCAAACGATGAGGAACTAAACCTTGGGTCAGTGAATTTTTACATTTCAATCCTCAAATATGCCTTTTTAGTTGTTTTAATTCTTCACACTTCAGTTTGTGACTTTAACTCAGGAAAAGAAGCAGTCCAGAGCCCGTAGGAAGAGAGAGTAGTTACTAAGAAAGACTGAGACACAGGGAGAGCACGTTGAGGACAGAACAAATTTAGTCTCACAAGCATTCAGACCTTTAACTGTTCATCACAGTGTGAAAATATTACTCTGGTCCTCTCAAACTTTTCAGCTGCTTCCATCACTTTTCAAACTGAAAAAGGAGCAAGGTTTTAGGACCACTGCTGATCCAGGAGTGGGTTCAGCCCGTCCATACAGAAGGGATTTGTTGAGACTTTTTGGACTTTGGGTCACCTGGCACATAAGCATACAACTTATTAAAGTTACTTCATCAAAGAGGAAACATTCAAATCTTCTGATGTTCCTTTTTCTCAGTACAAAAAAAAATATAAAAAAATATATGGTCAAAACCATAGAGGCCAGCTATGAAAAAGTTTCAGTAAACTCCAGTAGTGTCAATAATAAATGTGTTTTTGACAGTCTGGGAGTTCTTTGGCGTTTGCTCGCAGTTTTGACAGACTGAATCTTCTCCTACACCTTCCTTTAAAACTGATGTGTATTTGTGTAAGTGTAAGTATTTTTCTGCAATTTAACCTCTTAAGACCTGAGCTTTTGTCTGGTGTGCAACTTTTATTTCATCTTGCTATTTGAGATGAGAGTAAGCCCCGATGAGTATAATGACTAAACTTGGTCTTTGTACAGGAAGTTTGAGTATTTGTGTCATGAGTTCTCCCTTAGTTGTTTGTTAGTGTCATTTTACTCAAATACATTGTGGGTTGTTTTTTTTTTTATACACAAAAATAGGTGTGGCTAAAGATGATGTGGGCAGTGTCCCTAAATGTGGCTAATCGGTGAGTTTTAAAAAATGAAGAATCATGAGTCTGAGAGGCAGAAATGTAGTTTCCACATATGAGGACACAGGGTCTTAAGAGGTTAAAGGAGGCACCAACTTAAAGCTGTGTAGAATATAAATACAAATAAAACTCAGCAGTCTGCTGTGAACACATGTTCATTGATTTTTATACATTGTACTTGTAAAACATAAAGACACATGCCTTGCCCCAAACAAAGTCTGAAAAAACTTTGCAGTGATTATAGCAACATGGAAAATACAAATATATAGGCACATATCAAAGTTTATCATACATTTCTATGAAAGTAAACAATATGTGATGTCTGCATCACAGCTTTGTATTTCTGTCATGTCACATTTTTTGAATGAATTTAAAAAATGTCTCCCAGACATTAAAAAACTCAGATGCTTATTCCTCACAACACATGTATATATTCCAAGATCCAAACCTGATGCTTATTCTTCATTCCAAAACTAACAGAGCAGGCAACTGTCATATTTCTGGTACAACAAAATCACTCACTTTTGCCATAACTAACAAAGGTTGACTTTTATTTTCTCTCTGTTAGACAGTGCGTGTATAATTTAATGGAAACAAAACCAAAAAGAGCATTTTTGGATTTAGAGTGTTAGAGGCAGGGTACAAATTATAGATTTTTAACCTAAGTCCTGTCTTTAATGTGAAATCAACTGACTGTAGCTTTGAATTTTGGGGAGGTGACAGCAGGGGCTCATGCTATTTCCCTGGACATGGTGATGCCCTACAGTGCCTCAGATGGGAGTTTTGCTAACTTGCAGCTGATGATATAGAGATTTAATTACATGCCTCAAATGACAAGATTTTTTCACTTATCTAACTTGATACATTTTATAACAAAACATACAAACAAAAATACAAACAGATCTTTTAGATTTAAATGCTGATGATGATGACGATGATGAAGCGAAAACAATGACCCTTCTACCAACATGCAAATAAGAACAAGTTTCCTGTTCAAATATTTGGCTGTATTGAAGAGTTTCTCAATGCGGGCCAGTTGGACCAAGGGTTGACCTTTTCCAAGATCCACTCATGACAGGTTTTGGTCTTTTTTTTTCATCTTAAAGTCCTGATGGTGACCACTATGCTGTCACATGAGCTTGACACAAACAAAGACTTCATCCATGCACATCAGTGTATGGCAATGCATTGAATGTAAACTTGCAAAACTCTGAAAATAATAGTAAAAATTCTGTACGACTCCATGAGGCAGTGTAGGACACCAAGTGACACTTCATATTTAGCATAAGGATGCTAAGCTTTTTAACTATAGGACATATCAAAGGACTTAGACGTGATGTAATGTTTGCTGGAAACAGTTATGGACAATTAAAATAAAAAGAAATGAAATATAACTCTCAGTAAGCACAATGGGAAAGAAAAAGTGACAGAATTGATAAAAACATTAAACGTTGTCTACTTCACTGCACAAAAAAAAAAAAAAAAAAAAAAAAAACAAGACCGTGTCAACGTGACCTTGCATCCTTAAGGAGTGAGGCTGTTACTGCAATACAAAATATCATCAATTTAATGCAGTAGAAGATTATAAGGTTCATTTATTTCCTCTCAACTCAGCCTCTCCACATTGTCCGTTTAAACAATTATGAAACAACATCCAACACTGTTCCTCATCTCACCGTTTAATTGAAAAAGAAAAGAAGGAAGAAGCCATTTCCTCATTCTTTTCTGACTTCCTTGGAATGCCCGTGTATTTTTCTGAGCTGACTGGTTTGCGATAAATCACAGAGAGCATAGCCATCAGCAGACTTGGACCAAACAACCACCCCATGATGACAACATATTAACTCTAACAGTATGAGAGGTTGCACAAACTCTTAAACGTGTCATTTAAAGAGTTTACAAGCTTTGTTTCAAACTCAGAAATCAGAAAAACTTTTAATGGAGTGAAGCATCTAAAATGAGCTGTGCAGTAACATGATGTTGGTCGGTTCAGTGGTAGACTTGTCTGTCAGTCAGTCAGTCAGTGCACATGTGTTGCACATCACACTGAAGCACATGCTGTTGAAAACCACCAGACATCAAGAAGTTAAATAACACCAGGTTGTATAACGAAAAGTCATCTCAAAACTTCACATTTTTATTGATTGTAAATTGTTTTGTTTACGTTTGTCTCTTTCTCTGTTTTGAGCCCCAATTTAAACATATATCAGTATTTACGTTGTGGCTCCGTAACTACCATTCCACAAGGGGGCGATGCTGTGCTGTGTATGGATTGATCCAGGAATTGAAAACTTCAGCTTGATGACAAACATTTTTTCCTGCGGTCAACAACCTGTTTTAGCTCTGTACAGGCACCAAGAGTCAAACAGAAACACTATTAAGGTGTTTGTTGTAATATATCCAGAGAGGTTAAGCTCCATACTCTGTATGTATCTGAGTCTGTGTGGCTCACATGGGATAAAGGAGATTACCTGCAGAGCAGAGGAGTCATAATTGGTCTAATTTTCAGTCTGCTGGCTGCTTTGTTTACTCTCAGGTTTCACATGCATACTAGCATGACTCACCACACGTCCCTGTCTGTGACATGTCACTTTTTCATTGTATGAAAGATAGTTCAGACCTGATGAGTAAACTCTGGAGCAAAGCTACGCTCAGTGACTGGTACATTGTCCCTAAGAGTCTCCTCATTGCACATTTTCAGGTCAGCACCCTTTCTCATTCTCTCACAGACAATTTTCTGCTGTTCTTTCTTCTTCTCTGTCTGTCTCCCACTCCCTCTCTAAACAGGATGTTTGTGTCTCAGTGGGGCAGCCGGCAGCGGACCAGCACAAAGCTGATGACCAGATAGCACGGCTGTGGAGTGCCCAGTTCTCCCAGCACTCTGACAGATTAACTGGGATTTAGGGCTTCCATTCAGATTCCCGACTAAACCAACGCACTGCAAAGACACAGCAAAACACAGGAGGTCATGCAGCCGACAGCACGCCTCCCCTGAGAGGCTGCTTTCTTGGCAGTGAAACCCCCTCACATGTTTTATTTCAAATTGCTTCTGCGGCCCACAAGTGTGAATACACAGGATAATGACGCCTTTGAGACAAGCATGGAAGTGATGAATATGACAATAAGAAGAAAAGAAGCAGCGAGGTCTCACTGGTTACAGATTGATATGTTTGTTTGCTGATGCGCTGACAGCTAGCATCACAAAAGAGGAACCGAGTCTGAGAGCCCTCTGTTTTATTGTTCCTCATAACTCAGGCTGCATTGGTTGTTACATCTAAAGGTGATATCATGGGGCTCATGAGACGTATGCTTCCGTGTATTGTGCCACTCTGTTTGAGAACACATCATGGTTCGTATGTGAAGCCAGGTTTGGCACTGTTTGTGGAGCACAGGATCTGAATCATGGGTACAAGTTGTTTCATGACAAAACAATGTCACACAAGTCTGAGTTATCTAATCACAATTTCTTGTTGGACAAAGTCATGGAAAAGGAAAATGTTCAACAAGAGGAAGAGTAACATCCAAATATGTTTTTAGGGTTTTTTATGTGTGAGAATGTGAGAAGTACAGAGTCAATAACTCAGCAACATTACTGTTAATAAATAACAGGAACAGTATTTTAAAAGTAAAAGCAGGAAAAGTGCTGTCATTATGGTAATATCCTGACTGTGTTCTGTTCTCTTGTTTTATTAATAGTCTGAGAAGAAGAAGAAGAAGCAGCTTTCATGGAAACAGTAGAGGGCATTTCCTGTGAGAGGCAACGAGCTCAAATAAAAACACAGGAGTGGAAAGATGTTCGGCTCTGCCCTGTCCTGTTTTAGCCGCTCTCCACCCTCAAGCCCCTTTTTCTCTCCTGTTTGTGACTCTCATCCCCGACCCCCTCCTCCACTCACCATTTAAGGTCCTATTTTACTCTTAAAGTATCTCCAGAGCAGAGCAGAGCTGGGGTGAAGAATATTCAGTTTGTGTAAGGTGTCTCTTTTCAAATTGCAGATGTGAAAACATGCCGGATGATGTCTGTTGGATAAAAGGATCGAGTTCCATTTTGACCCAGAGCAAGGATCAAAGAAGGTCAAACATAAACCTCTAAAAGTGTTCACCTCCAATTTGACTGACACAACTGATGCTCTGTTGGAGGGATTTCCTCTCATGTTGATTTTTTTAAACATTCACAAGAACCTGAGTGTGAATTAGGCCTGTAAGTGGTGTCATTAAGTCACTGACGCCCAGACACACGGGCCTTTCACACCCAGGACTCACTGTGTACACACATGTGCCATAGATACAGCGTACAACTAGTCCACTGTTTGAATCCAGGGTCAACCTGCCATCATACCCAGCCCCCTTTTCCTCCACACAATCAAATGGACTGGGAGAGGTCTGAAATATTACATCACAACTCAACGGTCACTGGTTTTTAATGCTCTGAGTTATATGTGGTCTTACCACTTACAGGCGGCTACTTGGTGTTCATGTCCAGGGATTTTCTGCTTCATGTTGAGTGACTTTTTACTGCTTTTCCTAGCAGTTCTACAAAATGCACAAAAACTTAACCATGTTCTTAAAAAGAAAAAAAGTCTTCCTGAGAAAATTGTACTTAAGTTTCTGTTTCAACCTGCAGTTGGTTTTCAGGTCAGTTGCACCAAGCTGGTAGGGATGTGTCCAGCGACTCAGAGTACTGTTTCAATGGACTGTTAGCTCACTAAATCCTAAATCTTTCATCTTGGAAAGAAGAGGGTCATAAAGTGCAGTAAATTCAGTGATTGAGTGAGTTTTAACTTATCAAATTCTATGTTTTCTCTGATAAACAATCAGCACTACAGTACTGTTTAATTGGTGCTAATGCTAACTGTGGCTACAGCTAGTTTGGTTTTTTCAAGCGGCAACCTCTGGTCTGAGAATATGAGACAATGCGGAAGTGCTAAAATCTGCTGTTTCTGGAGTGTCCACTTGAGGCTGGCTCCAGAAGTAGCGGAAGTCACATACACACCAAGCCAAAAAAAGCTGCTTACAGAGCAGAAATTAACCTATTTACAGCCTGGTTCAAAAAACGTCTCCTGTCTGAGTCGCTAATTTTATGATCGGCACAAACTGTACGGGGGGTGAATCTTTTTTCTAACTTGGCCGTTCAGAGGATATTAAGATCGCGAGCTTCCCCAATAAGAGGCACAGCTGAGGGTCATGTGATGGCCGACGCCCTATGGCTGTAGGCGAAGCCCTTGCCACTACCAATATGGCTGCTATAGCCAACGTGCTTCATTTTCCGTTTCAGAAACAGCCGGGTGACGCCGGCGAGACTACATCCATGTTTTATACAGTCTATGGTTTTTCTTCATCACGACTCTGAGATGGCAACTTCACAGGCTAACAAGGACAGGCTTCAAAGACTTAAAAGATCTGACCTTTTCCTTTTCTTAGCATACTCACAACACATATTTTGCAAGTTGAAACTTTTCATCCTCCACTGAAAGTAAAAAAGATAAACACAAACAACATCATTTATGCTCATTTGTACTCGCTTGTACCTCCACTCTGCTTGTTTACTGCTACCTTCTGTATCTGAATGTAGAGGCTTGTTAATGAGCAAACAAAAGCAACTTTTATTGGTTATTTTTAATGAATTGAACTCTATAATTGAAAAATACATCACATTAAATGTCATAATGAAATAATACATGACATAAAACTATTCCCTTTACTGGACTGATAACTTATCAGCCTAAAATAACCATTTATTGTTGCCAGTGGTCTTGTTTGCTTTTTACTATCACCTAAAGATATAAATATCAATTCAATTTTAGTGTCCAAACAGCAAAAAAAATAAAACATAAAAAAAGAATTCAAAAGATAATGACAATAATTCCCACAGGGGCTTTTAAAATAGGTATAACTTTGAACAAGCCCAACAGCATTTCAACCAGTGTTTAAAAAAAACCCAGTGTCTATGTCAAGATGTTGTGACTTCCAACAATGGCCGATAGTTAATTTTCCCCAAAGAATGTTTTTCTGTCAACCTTCTTAGGCTAAATTTGAAGTTAAATTTCACAGCAAGGCAGCAAGCATGCCAAAGGAGTGAGTGCTTCCATGGTGATTGTCTCGTAGGGCTGGCAGTCCGCTGAGAGGTCACGTCTTTATCTTTTGGTCTGCATCCATGGAAAACAATCCATCAGAATGAGAGCTGCAGAGAAAACATTAGGTCCAGTAAGCTTAACCTCTTTGGGAGAACATGTTTTGATATTTTATCAGTGACTCCATCTTGGTAAAGCTTTATCCTGTGGTTAAAAATGATCTTGTGGTGTACCTTAATCTAGGGACCAAACATTGCTGGGGTTTGTCACATTGTAGCAGTGTGAAGTTGTAATATATGTGTTGAAACCTAACACATACCCAAATGAATGTGATAAGATCTCATTCGCAGTCTCAAGCATTTCAAATATTCGTGTGATAAAAGCAAGAGCACAGACCATGTTTGGAAAATGTGTGTGAAAGGATCACTTCTCAGCGTGGGTTGTAGCTTGTTAAGTTGGTGGATTTGTTGGAGGCATATGTTCTCTTTCCTGTGTTGGTGGTTTGATTGTTTTGGTTAGGACTCCAGGGAGAGAGGTCCATGGCAAGGCCAGTGTTGTAACAGTTGTGTGCCTCTGTGTTTGTGTTAGCATGAGTTAGCTTTAACTCTGTTAGAAAGATGCTGTGGATGTATTCTGAAGTGGTTCATCGAATGGAAAGGATGATCTCAGAAAGTAGCAGCTCTTTGTGTTTACACAGAGGGCACACAGACCATGGACAGACCTGGATGTGACACACCATTGTTCGTTTGCTGCCCTCCTTGTGTATTTTTACTCCACATTCCCTCCATATAACCCCTGTCCACCATTTCAACCTCCCTCTCCTCTCCCTTGTTCCTTTTCACTTACACTCCATGAGTAAACAACCTATGACCATCACAGCCAACCTTTCTCCTTCTCTGTTGAAGCATGCTGCAGTTGGACCCCCTCTGGGTGCTCTGCACCAGTGAAGCTGCCACCACACACTGGCAGCGACGGGAGGACAGATGTGGGATGACTGGTTTTGCTGGGTGGGAGGTGGAGGAGGCGGCTGGGATCTCTGCAACGTGCTGGACTATCATGGGTTAGACTTATAAACACATGTAGACCACAGCACTGCAAGCCAAGGACTTCATTGTTTATATGTCTGGATGTGTGAGCAAGGATGCATACAGCTCCACAGATAAACAACAAGACCAAATGCCCCCCAGATGTCAAGAATATCTGCAGGCTGCTGTGCATTAGTCTGAAGAGGATGCATTTCATCTGTGGCCAATTATGATGCCACATGTTGTTTGTCTTTCTGTCTGGGATCTCATGAAGTCATTTCATTGAATGTCAATTTAAGACAAAAACAGTTTTGCCCATGAGATCAGAGGGATGTACTACTGATAGATATTTTAAAGTGGATTTAATGGGATTGACAGATTGTTTTACTCTGTTGAATGATACAATGAACAAGTATGGCTTATAGCAAACAAAGTCCTACAATTGACGTTGGCCCAGAATGTAAAATCGTACATTGTACCTCCCCAAAATTAAACTTTCTGGAAGTTTTATTTCATTGTCAGTTACATTCATTCAATCATTTTCTATACCGCTTATCCTGTTCAGGGTCGCGGGTGGCTGGAGCCTATCCCAGCTGTCATTGGGCGAGAGGCGGGGTACACCATGGACTGGTCGCCAGTCAATCGCAGGGCTGGTACAGAGACAGACAACCATTCACTCACACACTCACACCTATGGACAATCCAGAGTGTTCAGTTAACCTGGTGAGCATGTTTTTGGACTGTGGGAGTACCCGGAGGGAACCCACACATGCACAGGGATGTCAGTTGTGTATCATATTTTTTTCATTGTAAAATCATTAAAACACTGTTGTAAGAGTGGTCAGAGTCGACAAGTAAGTAAGTAAGAAGTAAGAAGTGGCTATGTATGAAAGTGAATCGAGTAATCAAGTTCTTTAAAGTAAGTTTTGGTCTTCAAGTTTTGGGCTTAGTGTATAGGTGCAGCTAATCAAACTGATGTTAGCATAATAAATCACCCTAATGCATGAACCATGTTTTTTTTTGAACCTCTCTCTTTGTGTAAGCCTTCCTCTTTTATTAGATCTCACTTCGTTCTTGTTATTTCAGGGGATTTTATTTATTTCGTTTCTGTATAGTGATAAAAAGCTCATCCTCTTTTTCTTTCGTTGACTCAACATTTCTCAGTTTTTCAGCTCTTAAAGAGGAAGTAAAATACAAATTAAAATTTTGTGAGTAACTTTACCTAGAAAATTTTTTTTGGTTGTCCTGCAAAGTATATGGATTTATTTGAAAATTAAAGTAACTTTGCAGATTGAGAGAAAGCTAAGTTGAGGCACTTTTTGCTTGTCACTATGGATCAGGTAATAGCTTTTGTATTTTTGCTGATCTCATCCTCTTATTGTTTGGGCCATGTAGACTCTAAAAGTTTTTTTTTTTGTAGTTAAAACAGTCTCCCATCATGAATATTTGCCATTGGGACATTCAAAGGACTGTGAGGACTTTCTAGTTGATTTTGAAAAAGTCTCCTTTCTAGATTTATGCCTGATTGTAAACCACACTTCCAATTAAATTATCAGCACCATTATTGGTTATTTCTGAATGCTACTTCTTAGCTCCCAATCAGGTTGAGTAGGATCGAACTGATTCACAGCACACTGAAGTCTCTAAGACAACACAACTCCGGCTGACAAAATTTAGTAGTGAGAGTAGAGATCTGGGTTTTTCTCTGCTGAAAACTATTACTGTGAATAATTTTTGTCATGACAGTGGACACTCTCAGACAGAAAAAGGACAGAAGAGCAGAGGAAAGATAAACGAGAGAGTGATAGAGCACAGGCTAAAGGCTAAAACGTGAGCTAAGCTGTTTGTGACAATGTTCGTTCCAACCCACAGTCAGCAGTTATTCTGTAGTGGTCTGTTCAAACTTGAGAGTCTACCTATAAAATGAAGAGTGAGGTTACGTTAGCTCTGCTTGCTAAATATGGCCGGCAACTAAACTACAGTACAAACTTACATTTGCTTATTGCCATGTTTCAAACAACAGTGCTACATAACTGTTAAAAAATATCGTACCTCATCCCGTCCTCTCCTGGTAAAAAGTTGTCTTGACCATAGGAAAGTTGTTTTAAAAACAAGACCAGATCTCCCTTTATTTCCAAAACAAACAGATGCCTTGTTAAGAGCCACGTCTTCACGACAGTGTGCGTTTGACTCTGGCCCAACAGGTGTTGCTGCAGTCCATTTAACACAGATCTTCCTCACAGCATCTTTAAAAAACTTTTTTTTTTACTGATCATTTTGCAAACTGCCCCATCTGACAGCCCCTGAAAGAGGTACCAGGCATTCAAAACTGTCATATTCAGTTTATTTTGTAGCATTTTTATGAGGTCTACTTTTACTTTGTCTCTCAACTGAATTTTCTCAATTTTGCTAAATTAACAATCCAGTCCCTAAAATATCTAGGCTATATACCTAGAGCAGGTCTACAAAATCTGTCTTTTTTTCTCACCTATTCACGTGCATCTTGTTGGGTAAATGTGGTGGAGTTGACCTGGTTTGGGGCCCTCGGTCAGCGGTCACAGCAGGCCTGTCTAATGAGATGTGAAGTGTGTTTTTAGCCTTTATGTTGTCCAGCGTGTCTCTGGAGCCGGGGAGCTTTAGGATGGCCGTGCCCAGTTGCAGACCTGTCTTATTGTTGTTACTGGTTGAGCGGTCACCATGATGGCCTTTACTACCTCTGCAGATCTCTATCAAGCCTCTCTTTATGTGGAGCATCACCGCGTCACGCCACAGAGCCGACTGTCAGTGAGGGGCTGTGAGCCTGGCTGTGACTGATGGCCATTCACACAGTAATTCATTCACAAACATACTCCATTCATTTCACAGAGCCACCACAGTCGGGCCACATGCTAGGGAAATACCTCCCTATTGAGAGTGTGAGAACAATTACATCCACACACTCCAACTCTCTTGCATGGACTATTAAAAGGACATGCTGTGTCAGTCTGATGAAACTTTCTTTAAAATGTTATCCACATACTTAATATACTTCCTTAAATGAAAACTTGAAAATGTGTTGCACAAAATGAAACCACTAATTTACATTTAAGAGTGTATTACTTGGTCCTTTGAGATTCAGCCTTTTTGTTTAATAATAAATTGATGGCATTTGTTCGGAAAGGTATTCAGCATCAGTATGCATCATTTTAAAAAGCCTTCAGCGTGTCACTGTGAAGCAACCACCAAAAAAAAGGCAAATGAATACAGCCCCTGAGTTAGGACATAGCCACGGAGTGTTGGAAGAGTTACTGAGTTCAACTTTTGTTGAGTTGGGCTGTGTCATATCGTAATAAAATCTGTTTTGGAAAGAAATGATGATTGGCAGCCAATGTTTCAGCTTGATTTGAGTCTATGAGAGCAGATATCATAAATCAGTGACAGAGTTGCACATGCACTGACATTATTCAAAAATAATCACCAAATTAGGTCTCCAGTGAAAAGACAAAAAAAGCAACCGCTAGGTGAAACATGCCCCCACAGTATGCTAATTCTAGCATCAGTGGCGTGGGGATATTTTTTTTAAGGAAGCCAAGTAAGACAAAGCCTCTAATCTGTGTGTTTTTATGGAGTGGGGTACATAAAAGACTATGTTGCAGCTTGTATATCACTATTTCATGTAATGGAATGACCTGTTTAGAGTGCCTAGTGAGCGCTAATTTTATTTATTTTAAACACCAACACACGCCCTTTCACTCTCCCACCTTCAGTCACTCATTCACACATGTACATTGTCTTCTTGACTTAGCTTAAATATTTTATTAATTTACTTAACCGGCCGCTTCATGCACACTGCTAACGTGCTAACTTCCCTGTTTTCATTCAGCGGCTTGATGATGATACTGTGATTTGATTGGTTTGAGGCCAAAGACGGGGTGGCTTCCCTTGACACAGTCTTGGCCAATCACAGGTGAGCAGAGTCGTGACCGGAGTCTTATCTAATTGGCTAATCATTTTTGTTTTTTTTCACCAAGGGACGCTAACTCGGCTTGGCCTCCTTGCGGACAAGTGTGTAATATTGTATTTTCACCGCTCATTCACCACATAACATTTAGGAGGGCGCTGTTTCACACATTGTAAAATGCTCAATAAGTAGAGGAGAGAAATAAAGAAGAGATGACCATGACCAAACACAGAAGAATTATCAAAACTGTCAAAAGGAGTATTTTCATTAAATCACAGCTACAGTCTGAAAAAAGAGAGGAAGCATGGCTTCCCTTGGCCTCTGGGAGAAAGCGCCACTGGCAAGCATCTGTAGACAGTGTTCACAAAAAAAGCAGTAAAAAGCTTCTCTGGTTTAGTCCAAAGGTAGTAAGATAATCTGACAACAACATTCAAAGCTTGTGAAACAAAACAAGTTTATGTTCAAGACATGTGTGCACTACCTACCTCATTTTACTCTGGCAGTGCCTATTTTCTATAAACTGCTACCATCCAAGTCCAAAAACATCTTCAGTGTCAGCTGTTTTTGTCGCTGCTCTCACAGCGCTCCAAGTTAAAAATACAGCAATTGCTGAAACACCAGAAAGATACTTTTCCTACGATGGCCAGCAAAGCCATGTTCCACCAAGCAGTCTGGTTCAGTTCAGTATGGTTTGGCATGATTTGGTACAGTTAAGCCTGATCCCATTTGTGTTTCCACAGCAGACTGTGCCCTCTCGTGGTAGGCGCCGTGAAAGATGGATGCCGAAAGCCACAGCTGTTAAACAAAAGCGTGATGCCGTAGCAGCGCAACACAGTGTACCCCTTCTGAGAGCGGATTGGTTCAGTCTGGCATCCGTACGAAAGGGTCCCAAAAAGTGGGATGGCTCATCTCGGTTTTTGGGGATCTGTCCCGGGATAAGTCAGTGGAAACGCCACAAAATGTGCGCTGTACCGAGACAAACTGAACCGGTCTGCTTGGTGGAAACATGGCTTAGGTGTCAGACAATTAGCAAAAGGGACAACTCATTGGTAGTACAGCCACAACAGAAGAGGTTAACTTTAATGGTGTTTGAACAAGCGGTTATCCTAACGTACTCAGAAAAGCTGTGAAGGTAAGTTAATCATCATTTTCTTTTTGAACTTAAGCTGTAAAAAATAAAGATATCATGGTTAATGCAATGGCATTATTGATTATTAAAGCTAAATATAAAAAGACACACCGCTATTAAATATCATAGAAATATAAAAGATATCCCCATACAAGCTGTGTTTATCACAGCCGATGTTAGAAAAGAAAAAAAAAAATTTCTTTCACAACTTGTGTGTGTCTGTTAAGATAACCGTCCGTTAGAAAACCATTGAAGCTGACCTCTTCTGTTGGGGCTGTACTCCCATTGTGTTGTGGTTTTTGTGTTCGTGATGTGGCTTTTCCATATCGTCGGACACATATTGGCCACCGTAGTTTTCCATTACCAACCAAATAAAATCAAGAAAGGGAGGAATTGATGATATCAGTGTTTGTAGAAGTCTACAAAGACAGAAACTAACCGCACCTGTTTTATTAAAGGTTTAACTTCACACATTTTTTTTTCTGTTTCAAGAGCCACCGGGACACTTTTTTTTTTTTTTTTTTTTTTTTTACCGTTTTGATGTTTGCCCATGTTTTAAAAGTCTTTCCCCATAGTCTTATGTTAAACCCACTGACTTAGAATTATAAAAATAGTCTGGCCCGTCTCTGTCAGTGAGTAACTTCGTTCTCAGGCTTCTGCTTAATTTCTTTGGAAATATGAAAGTGACAGGCTGGGGCAGGCCAAGAGACTGTCAGAGACTGGTGGTGTGTTGGGTCCTGGGGGAAGGAGATGGTGTATGATTGGGGCTCTGTGAAGATGTGTGGAGCATGAAACACTGGACTTTGTCACCATTAGTCTCAGCCTCATGGGAAATGTACCTTTGACCCTTTCTTATAGACCAGCAGACAGACAAAGCACAGCCGGCAAAGATAAATAAACATCCCAAAATAGTAAAGCAGAATTCCTGCATGTAAAGGATGCTCATTTTCTGCTGGGTTAGGTGGTCAATAACCTGATGTTAGAGTTTGCTTCATGGAGAATCATCACTCTGGTAGGGGGGAAAAAAAAAGACATGATAAGCACATACATCAAGCCCACACTTAACTCTTCACAAAGTCATTCATCATGCATGTACATACAAACACACACTCCTACACACACAAACACACTTACACAAGCTTTCCCAGACATCAGAGAAGCAGTTCTGAGAAAATCGGGCATGACTGTTTACACGACTGAGGTCAGAGTTATTTTCGACATATTTTGGCAAAGCAAAGGCTTAAAAGGTTTTTCATGTTTCTGACCTCCTATTGTAAAGAAAACAAATAACACAATTAAGATCCTGACTCAATATATAGTCTCTTCTTTAACCACTTTTAACATTAGATTGTGTGATAATATGTAATGAGACTGTTTCAGTCAGGCATCTGCTAGATAACTCAACTTCCTCTTCCTCACTGATAAGAGCACACATCCAGGGAATCTCATCTCTTTGACTTCTATCTATATTTGCTTATCCTTTTAAAGACATCTCTATAAAACTGTGAGACGCTCTGGTGATCGGTAAAGTAGTTTCAATAACACAGTCCTGCAGATAAAACCATTAAATTGGTTGAAATTGAGATTTCTGAACATATCAGTTCACAAAATGGCCAACCATGAAAATCCATCAACATCCATCTGTCCTCCATCAATCCATCCATCTTCCATCTGTACATCCTTTGATGTCATTATTCTGAGTTGGAGAGAGATAAAAAAGGTTATCTAAAAAGACCAGAGGGACTGTTTCTCAGACATGCAGTCACCATGTGCCCTTAAAGACCCCCCAGACCTCCACTGATAACCCTCCAGCAGCACCCATGCTCCAGATACATTATCAGCTCTAAGGGCTCTGGTCACCTGCTCAGATAGAAACTTAGCTAATATTACAATCATGAAAAAATGTGATGGCCCTGGAGTTTAAGATAGAAGAAGAACTCGGTTGGTTTTTTTCCCTTTTGTAAAGCATTAAAAATAAGTTTAATTAATTAGTTTAGTTAAAATTTGATTCAAACTATCTTTTAAAAGTTAAAAGTAAGGCTTAAATCAGAAAAAAAACAGCAGGTACTACTTTTATTGCCTTGCCTTGCCTTGCCTGGCCTTTATTCACTTATTGGTGTGTGTGTCATGAAGCCAGTGTGAGTAAATCTGGATTTGAAATCTGGCTTCTCTGAGAATTATTTGTCACACAGAGACAAAATGTTGAATTCTTGCACAATGCTTGGCTAAAAAGACTTCACTACTTTCTACAGATATTGCTTGTTTAAACAAAACTATAAAGAGTTGCAAGTTTGCATTAGTACAACGTTATTATTGCTTTTTTAAAAAGTTTATTTTCATGTTGATTCCCTATCTTAAAAAAAAAACCCAACATTATGAGTGTTTCAGCGTTTAATGTTGGGCTTGGAAATATCCAGTTTGGGACCTTGTTTAGCAAAAAATGTTTTGAAAACATTATGGGTTCAGAGGTTCAGTTTTTAACCTTAAAAATAATTCAGAATATTTGGAGAGGTCCTCAAAAGTAAAGATTTGAAAAATCTTGACAAAAAAAAAATGTTCAATTCAAAGTTTTAATGTATTCTTTGTTGTTGTTGTTGTTGACCACAGTCAGAATCATCCCCAATTTTTCAGAGATCAATTTGGAGCATATGAAATCAGACCCTGTACTCTGCAATGCATCAAAATTTTCAAGTGTCAAAGTGTGAACACATTTAAGATTAGAAAGAGGTGTAAGTAACCTAATATTGTTGACAATGTATAAGATGCAGTCACCTGGGCAGAATAAAAGCCATAATACAAATCTAAACCTGCTCTCAGTTTCCTGTTGGATGGGATCATTGCTGAGTTTCCAAAGATAAATGGGGAAATCAGTTCCTCCAATTATCAAAAGTTTAATTTGATGGCATTGTTAATATGTTCTTGGATTTCCACTTAATTTTTCAAGCAAAAAATGCTGGATATTTCTTTCTTTGATTTTACCCACTTAGTTCTTTTGGGTAACTCAGTCCCACAGTCCTCAAGTAAGTCATCAGAATTGTACAGCTCTGTGTCGTCTCCATAGCAACGGAGCTTTAAGTCATAGATGTGTTGGTGTTAGAATCAGAGCAGTAAGGGGCCCAACATAGAACCTTGAGGGATGCCACAAGAAATGTTTGCTCTTTCTGATCAGAAAATGTCATTTGAAAGGTTTTTTTTTTTTTTTTTTTTTTTTTTGTTCAGGGAATGTCCTGGACCAAGACATAACAGTGATTTTCAAGTTCTGTTTATGTTATCAAGTAGGTGGCTGTAATAACAATGGCTTGAGTAACGGCTGTGGTCTGTAAACCAAGCATAAAGAGTCTGACTTAAACTAGTGGATAAATATGTGGCACAAGACGTTTTCCCTTTTTGTTTAATATGCCAAACAAATTGAGTCTTTCTTATTCTCTTGGACACATCTATTTCATTTTTTTTCCCCAAGCTTTCTTTTTTTTGTCAAATCATCCAATATAAAATCTATTTCTCTTTTTGATTTCTCTCTTTTGGGTTTTGTTTGTTTGCATACCTCTGAACCACAGACCCACAATCAGCAGTTTACCACCTCTAACAGCTGAATACATTGTATTGCATTGTACTCCCTGGTTATAGGAGCAATGAGCAACCATTCAGTTATTGGGGCACAGTTATTTTTCAGTCAAAGATTCAATAAATAATGAAAAATGTCAAATCGGTGGTCAAGAAACCATTCTGCTTTTCTGAACTTGCCAAGAGATGTGGGCCATTTTAAAAATATTATGCTTTTGAACTTGCAACTCTCAGGCAACATTATTTTTGATTCCTATAAAAGACATTAAGTGGGTGTGGGTAAACTGCAGGAGAGGAGGGCCATGGGGTGACGGCCCAAGAGGCCTTTCTTTTCCAGTGCTGTGGTCCCTCTTTCGTTCCCACCACACTTTACATTCCAAAACTTCTAACTCACCATTGGAGCCTACGTCAGCGTGCCCTGACTCACGATGCTGCTGCACACATACACACCAGCACCAGCCCCATACACAGACACAATACAGTTACACAAATGCCTTGGCAATACAGGGGTATTTTTTCATAATCTGGTGACCTGAAGCCACATTTCCTCTTTCCACCATTGAACCAAACATCCAGGAAGTCTGTATCCAGCTTACAACAACACAGAGCCAAGGCCTTCAGGGTGTTTTCATTTGGTTATAAATGGATTGTCAGAGCGTCCGTACATCTCTAGGTGCTCAGGGTAAAGTCAACATTACTGGAGGTCATTCATTAATCTGCAATGCCTGGGGCTGTCAGATGCGCGAAGGCCAGACGAGCTGTAACCCTTCACAATCAGTGATACCAGAGGGACTGAGAGAAAGAACCGTCAGCTCTGACGCTCCTTCTCCGTCTTCGCCTCTTTAATGTTTCTTACATCTCCCCTTCTTTTTATCAGCACTTGTTATGCTGTCAGACTCTGTTAGCCTGTACTGTCATCAATCAAAGTCTCAGTTCATGGCCTGTTCGATGCTATTCTTGCCTTCTTGATCTAGCAAAGTCAAGGAATATAAAAACGAACACAGAGGAGATGGATGATTTGAAAACCAGAGCCGCCGTAAAAAGGAAAAGTCAATGCAAACACCGCAACCAAAGATCATTCTTGGCTAGGATAGAGATAGTTTGACCCTATGCTACCAGGCGTACTATACATGATCAACAGACTGTACCTTATCAATCAATTCAATTCAATTCAATTCAATTCAGACATCCATTAATTTTTTTTAAAATGTACAACATAACTTTTGTGTTTCTGATCTCTAACCGAAATCTGGGCACAATAGTTGTTCAAAAGTCTCAGCAGAAGGACTATTTTATTGCTGTTTTGGAGCGTTCAACTGTTGCATTACCTGTTTTGGCAAATGAAGCACAACATTTGTTGAAACAAGTCAATATGTTCTCAAAAAAATCTTTGCAGTTTTAAAGTTTAATGTGTCTTTTGATCAGCACAGACATGATGGTAGCCAAAAGGCAAAACAAGCAGACACTCAGAGTCCTGGTCCAGTGGAGACAAACTGTTTCCTGCTGTGCAGTGACAGCAGGAAACCTCCAAACTGACAGCGCTCACTCTGGATGTTCTACAAAGGGTTGCATGCATATTACACCTATGCAAAATTTCTCAATGAAACAACTCATTGAAATATAAAATGGTAAATTAATCGCCTGGCAGTGAGGAAAGCAAGAGGAAAAATTGGACATGGACTGCAAGACATGGTAAGAAGATGACAACGGCAATGAAGATGACTATAAGATGCCAGCCCAGCTCATCGGCAGGAGATACCTGAACTTCTGCTAACATATCATTATGATGCTTTTTCTTTTATCTACGACATTATTTCAATTAGCAAAAGTGTGTCCATCTCTGAGGCTATACCTAAGATACAGTGGCTGCTGCTGGTCAGTCAAGGAGGGGAAGCTCATTTTTTTACAGCCTACATCATAAATTTGTTTATTTATTTAAACGTAAATTCTACCCTCCGTTCCTTTTCAAGAAAATGATCTGTGACCCTGTCGTACCAACCAGGTGTTTTTGCTCCGGTGGGGGGTTGTACTTCAAGATCGCTGACTGGCTCATTTCAATGTCAATCAAAAAGGAATTCGGCCTCAGACAGATCATCCAATCATCATGCAGAAGCCCAGCGTCCAGGCCAGCCCACTGCCTCATAGACCCCCAGAGACGCTCAGCGTCCGATGGGCGGGACAAAGCCCAGCGTTTATCCAATGACCGTCCAGTTTCCACAGTGGAACAACCCACTCTACGCTTCCCCGCTGAAGTCAGAAGACGCTCAGTGTCTGACTGTGTTAAAGCGCTGAGACGCTGCAGGGATAAATGAGAAGGAGGTGGAGCCAGTTACCTGTGATAGGTAGCTGACTCTGAACTAAAGATGAAGGAATTCTAGCACATATTTTATCAATGAAATGTACACACAGCAGAACATATCACCACTTTTTAGGGACATTTTAGGGGAAGCTGAGCTTCCCTAGCAGTCTTAGAGCAATTGCCACTGCTGAGATAAGAGTTTGCCACAATGTTACCCCCAGAGTATTTAGCTAGGACCCCAACAGAGCCTTGAATTCCCACTGGATTAGTGGAGGGGGTAGTGACATTTGTCTTGTAGCTCTATCAGCCAGACTGCTTGTATGTATGTATTCCATGGCTCTATGTCACCAGTGAAATTAATCAGCATTCATCATCCATCAAGTCCCCATGGCAAGATCACCCCAAAGGCATGATCACGGGATCCTACATTTGTCAAGTTAACATACATATTGTACTTATTTTATCAAAATGCATTTTTCACAGTGTACCAGTACAAGTGATGACAAAGTATCTCTGAACTGACTCAGTGGTTTGGTTAGTTCACTGGCTAAACTTTACTGCTTTGTGTGAAACAGTGGTATCAACAACTGGCTTTCATTTCAAACCTGATTTCTATCCTGTGAGATTACTCTGTTTTCCATCCTCTGGAAATCCCGTTCTTTTTCTTTTCCTGTACTTCTTTTGAATCTGGTGACATTATTTGACCTTGTGTTTCCCAACTCTCCCAGGCTTAGCTTTAAAACCATGGAACCTAAACTCAGTGACCATCATGTGGGAAAAATGTAATAAATGCATAGCGTAACACTCACTCAGAAGTAACAGCCCCTACCTCTTTGGTTCAAGCCATTGCACCATCCCGCAGTTGGAGTAATGGGTTTCTGGGAATTGGATTGGAACATGGGTTCTGTTCTAGACACAATGCATAGTCAGCTCACAAGGGAAAAGGGGAAAGACTTTTAGAGTTGAAGAGAGAGGTTTCAGATGCACGTCATGCTGTGGAAAAAATAAAGTGGTATCATCAGGAAATTACTGCTGCATTTGGTCATCAACTTTTTAAAATAGTTAAACTTCTTTATGTCTTTGTTCACACTGCTGTTGCTGCTAAAGTTGATTAAACAGACAGCAATATGAAAAAGTGGCAAACCATATACCACAAAGTATCCATGCCAAATGTCAGAGTTTCTCTGTTTGTTGGTCACCTCTGGTTTGCCACCTGTACACCACAATACATTTTTTCTTTCTTGATTATGTAAAGGCTATAAAAGATGCTGAAAAAGGAATCGTACTCTTGTACATCCGTATCAATTGTATGGTTGTCTGCTTCTTATGACATGAGAGGGATTTAACCATAATCAGTCACTGAAATGGAAAGCAAATTAAATACAATTCTACATGGTGTTATTACATGTAGGATTGCACTTATGTCAAAAGTAAACAGGCCAAAGAAAGACATCCAACTCCAAGTTGAGAGAGAGTTTGTCTGTTTGTTTGTCTGTGAGCAACATAACTCAAAATGTACTGAATGGCTCTTGATGAAATTTTCAGGAAATGTTCAAAATGGGATAAGGAAGAAGTGATTAAAGTTTGGAGGTGATTTAGATCACCGCCTAGATCCAGGATCTATTTAAAGGACTCTTGATCATTGTGAGATAGGGCTGTTTTCACCATTTGTGTATATAACTTCAGGATAAATGGTTGGATTGCTTTGCAAAACAATACAAGACAAGGTCAGGATAATTTCTGACAGATGTTCAAGTATGATCCAGATCCTGGCAATACCCTGGATCCTAAGACCCAGAATATGAAATATGCACTGGGTCATCATAATTTTCAACACTGTCAGGAAACAAATTATCGTACAAACCTGCAACTAACACCAAATGGTAGCAGACAGTCTGCTGAAAGGGAGTATAACATTAAAGTAGGACTAAAGTGTTGGTGACAATCACAATACGTTTGACAGAGGTCTGCGCTCTCTGAGTGCTTTTCTAGTTTCTTAAAGAAAAAGGAAGTTATGAAGGGAGCTCACGATTACTCTGACTGGCTGTGCTAATAGGCTAGCCACTGGCGCCATTACCAAGCAGCCATACTTTTAACATACATGAAATATGAACAAAAGAAATGGATAGATTTATTTAACCATTTACACCTTTTTTTGCATTTCCATTTTTGATAAAGACAGAAAATGTTCAGTGGCAAACTGATGGCACAACACAGAGGGGACCCACAAACTGATCGAGTGACTGGTGAAGAGCTACCAGCATCTGCAGAGGATCTGCCAGAATATGGTGTAAACTATTGGCTGCTTTTTAATCTTGCAGCTGGATCTTGCGCAATGACTGAACCCTTAAAGTGTGGTGTTTCGGTTCAGGACATTAAACTCTATGGTGTCGCACATGACATCATTTACTGTAGAGTCCAGACACTCAATCTCTTCTTATCAGTGACATGTTTCTAGTAGAATAACACTTCAGTAGTTCATAAAAGGAGAAGGGAAGCATGGCTCTTCATTTCCCATCAGATCCAGTTGGCTCTGAAGGGAGAGGTCTGACCTATCTCACACTCTGAGGGAGTAAACTGGGACCTGGTTGTCTTTTATTTGAAAATAATGAGTCATCAAATCACAGAAACATAAATGTTTGAACTTCTTGTTCTCTCAAATAAATAAGTAAAATAAATAATCAAGAAAGGCAGCTAAGCATGCATGTTTGTTTGATCAGAAAGGTCAGAACTGAGATATGTTGACAAATCTTAATTTTCTCCTGGTAGGATTCGGTTAGAATCTTTAGATGATTTTGACTCTTGAAAGTTGCGTCACTTACATTAAGAAATGCAAGAAAGTCAACCAGTGTTAAAAAAAAAAAAAGGACAAGAGTCGATTTGGGACCGTCTGAAAGGAGTGACACAACTCCAGGGAGCACTTAGGGCCTCAAGGCAAAAACTATGTTGGGACAAGTGCTGCAATTTTATGACACAGACAAATTAGGTGTTGCTGTCTAACACAGTCCTTGCTCTCTGTCCCCATGAAAACAAAAACAAAACACTTGAGAGTACAGAAAACACACCAAAGTGAACCAAATCAGGTCAGTTAAACCAGTACTTACTTCACTATCAAATAGGCAAAGAAAGCTCATGATTATGCACAGACAAATCTGTACAGTGGTTTGGGTCAAGCAGTGAGAGACGTGTAGATTTAGCTCCTGACTCATTATTTATGGTAAAAAAAAAAAATTAAACGGAAGGTGAGGGACGACCCGCCCCATTGAGTGACTGAGAGGCCGGGAGGGAGGGGTGAGTGTGTGGGTGAGAGCGGGACGCACTGGGGAGCTGGAAAGAGTCACAGTTTGGGGAGGACGCAGCAGAGTTCATGATACTACACGCAGCGGAGGTTTGGAGGAAAAATAGTCCACAGAGTGGAAACTTTTTACCAGGTGAATACCACACATGGACGTTTGTTTTTAGGCGTGGAGAACTGATTGATGGTCATTTTCATACACAACGTTACGCAGAAGGAAAAGAAACATCTTCAGAGTCCTACGAGCCTCAGCGCAGCACCAGGATGTTCCGATCAGACCAGACACTCCTAACAGGTACTTTAAGTTATCACAGCTGTTGTGTTAAGCAGAAACAAAGTGTGAGGACATTGTGCGTTTCGTGCACCGCGGCAAGTTGGTGTCGAAATTATTTCCCATTAAAGCTCGATCAGTCTTCCCAAAACAGGAAAATGCTTTGAATTCCATGAGTGAGGGTCTGGCTGACATTCAAATAGAGTTATAAAGTTACAAAAGTTGGTCTCAAGGCGAGAAAAGTGGCCAATTTGGTTATTTTTAGTTTTTATCCAAATAGAATGAATAGATAAATAAATAACTTGAGCGTATTTGTGAAGCTTAACATTGAATTTACAGAAAACGACGACATAATTTAAGGATTAGAGTGAAACTTTGGACGTCTGTGTTGATGTGCGGGTCAAAATCATACATATGTACCTGCTGAAATGCAAATATTTGTGGCAAAAGATTTATGAACACACGGAACTTGTAAGCAGACAATAAATTAAATTAAATAAGTCCCCTACCCATAGACAGCTCTTCTTGTTTTAGAGATTTCACTACATTTTTTCATAAGATGCCATCCATTATTCAAGCTCTAAGTGACTCCTACTTTCTTTGCCAGGACATCAGGAAAGTTTTGAAACTTACTAATGTATGTTCTTAGTTTTATTGCTCTTGAAACAAGATCACATGTAAAATCTAAAGATTCCATAGTTTTCATACTTTGCTCATTTTCAGCCTATACAGTTGAAATGGTTTAATTTTGCTTTGTGCTGTTTTGATCAGGATTTCTTCATTCTCTCCCAGGTCTCCTATGATCTATAGGTCTCTGAAGAGGCTCTAAGATGCCAGTGGTGACCTCACAGGGTTGAGCAGCCCTGCCTCCCGCTGCTGTGTCCAGTGCTGTGGCGCCCTCTGCTGTGTAACCCAGGAAGGCCAAACAAGAGGGCAGGCCAGGCAGGATGGGGAACGTATTCGAAGAGGGGATGAACATTGTCATTGTCAGCCACTATAACCACTCAGGAAAGTGGGACCGCCCTCGAAGCAGCGGGGCCTGTAAGACGGCTGTGCTGCTCCTCATCTGTGTGCTGATCGTTCTGGAGAACGTCACAGTGCTGCTCGCTCTCTGGAGGAACAAGCGCTTCCACAGTCGCATGTACTTTCTGATCGGGAACCTAGCCCTGTCAGACCTGCTGGCTGGTGTGGCCTATGTGGTTAACATTTTCACCTCAGGAACTACCACCTTTTACCTGACCCCCGTGCAGTGGCTGGCCAGAGAGGGGAGTATGTTTGTGGCCCTTAGTGCATCCACATTTAGCCTCCTTGCTATTGGTATTGAGAGGCACATGACAATGGTGCGTTTGCGTCCCTGTGAGACAGCAGGTCGGGGGAGACTTCTTGGACTACTGGCAGCCTGCTGGCTTGTATCAGTGTTGCTCAGTGCTTTGCCCAGCCTGGGCTGGAACTGCCTCAATAACCGGGCCTCCTGCTCCACAGTGCTCCCACTCTACGCTAAGAGCTATATCGCTTTCTGCATCAGTGTCTTCAGTGCCCTGCTGGTGGCCATCATCATCCTCTACATCAGGATCTACCGCCTGGTGACCTCCAGCGGCCGCAGGGTGAGCAGCCGGCCTTCAGAGCGCTCACTAGCTCTGCTGAGGACTGTGGTTATCGTCCTCGGAGTGTTCGTCATGTGCTGGACCCCCCTCTTCCTCCTGCTGCTGCTGGATGTGGGGTGTAGTCCAGATAGATGCCCAGTGCTCTATCAGGTGGACTGGTTCATCGCCCTGGCAGTGCTAAATTCTGCCCTCAACCCTCTCATATACACTCTGTCCAGCAGGGAGATGAGGGCAGCGTTCTTTCGGCTGCTGTGCTGCCGTCAGACCAGCATGGAGTCCACGGGGACTCCTGTGGTGGGAAACCCTCACCTGGGCACTGCAATCCCCACAGCAGAGAACAGCAAGACCAGCCTGGGTATGGGAGGGGGCAGTGGGATGGGGAAGTCCACGCTGAATAGGGGAAGGGGTCCAGTGAACTCTGACAGCAAGCATGGAGATCCATCAGCGACTGCTGTGGCCCACCCCTCAGGACCTGCAGACCTGCTGTCTGCTGTGCTGGTCAAGGCGGGGGCTCTGCCTCCCCTCAGCAAGTTCTGATACAAAGCACCTTAAAGAGGCCTTACAAACAACAGAAATGAACATAAAATAGAAACACTACAGCTGTCTGCCACTTTTTGTTGATGCACAACGACCGGAGCAGCAAGGACACAAAGAAGGAATGACTTTAATATTTAAACCTCATGAAGAATGCCAGAAAAAGTACAACCAGAAAACTGAAGCCACTATTTCTCACAACACCAGAGTAACTGACACGTTATGTGCCTTAAGCAATGAATAAAGTGAATGTTTTAACCTTTAAAATACAACAGGACAGTTTCTAGGCCAAGGCCAAACCAAACCCCAAATTTAATCTCCTGGCTTAACCCATATCTGTGAATCCTGCTTTCACAACAGCTGAGTTTAACAAACAGTGTTTTGTCTTTGCATTTATATATTTTTTTATTTTGTCATTAGGAGCTGAAAGATAAAATTTGGGCACTTTTTTTGCATGTGCTGTGTGCAAGTACTCTTGAAACACCTGTATCTCCCACCACAAAATGATTTCATAAAGTATTTATTTTCTGTGAAAACATTTGCGGGCTGCACGGTGGTGCAACGGTTAGCGCTGCAGCCTCACAGCAAGAAGGTCACCGGTTCAAATCCCCACCTCGGCCGGTTGGTCTTTCTGTGTGGAGTTTGCATGTTCTCCCCGTGCATGCGTGGGTTCTCTCCGGGTACTCCGGCTTCCTCCCACAGTCCAAAAACATGCTTACCAGGTTAATTGGTCACACCAAATTGTCCCTAGGTGTGAGTGTGTGCGTGCATGGTTGTCTGTCTATGTGTCAGCCCTGCGATTGACTGGCGACCAGTCCAGGGTGTACCCTGCCTCTCGCCCAATGATTGCTGGGATAGGCTCCAGCCACCCGCGACCCTGTAACAGGATAAGCGGTATAGAAAATGGATGGATGGATGAAAACATTTGCAATCTTGATACTTTTGGTATATATTATTTGATATAGATTGTGTGCATAAAACGCTTTGGTACTGGGACTGAATTTTAATTTTGATGCAATCGAAGATGCACTGTGAGAGAAAATAAACCATTTATTTCTATTTGTTGTTTAGACTAGCGGCCTCTAGGGGCTGTGATACTCATTACACATCAGAAAAACAATCTTTTAGGTGACTGAATAATGGGGGAGGAAAAAAAACATTTTTATCATTTGATTCTTTCCACTCCCAGTGGGAAAGAGCGTAAAGATTGTCCTGAAGGTGAAGCTGTTCATACTGGGAATGGATTCATCTTTCACATGTGGTCTCAGCTCTGCTCTGTCGGCATCAGCTGCTCTGTGAGATCAATTAACGTGTGTAATAACTACAGTCACGGACACTTTTTCCTCTCATCAGCATATCTAGAAACCACTCACACGTCAGCTAACCACTAGTGAATAGGAGTGTTGGATGTGAATTATTTAATGGTGGTAGACTGTAAATTACATTTCTGCCTAGGGTGGTGCAGTGCCTGATGCCATTATATAGCAAATACAATAAAATCCTATTCCCTTATATGAAAGATTCACTCTTGTCATGTTTTTCTGTCAAATCAATAACTTGCCTGCTCTCAAATCCATTTTATACCACCCATGTTCAGTCTCTTCATGGCTCCTCTGCATAAATCATCACGGTGCGCATATAGGAAACACAACAGGGATTTTCTGTGCATCCTTTGCACCATTTGAGACGTAAACGTAGGTGCAGATCCTTCTATTATACTCAAGGTTCACTTTAAAGTTTCAGCAGTGAATATATTTATGTTGAAACTCTGTGATTTGTCAGATTATCTTTTGCTATTCAGACAGGAGCAGAGAAATGTCATGAATCGTAACCCACTGCACTCTTTTGATGTCCTAATGGGAGGTTTGATTGATGGTCTCATATCCCTGTTCACAGGTAGACCTGGGTCAGCCTGTGATGAATAATGCAGACAAACTCTTGATATTTATTTTAACCAGGGGTTTCAAGCTCGGTCAGGTCAGGTATGAGGTCATAAAAACCATACTGCATGAGATGTGTCCGGTTATTGTATAAGTTTTCCAGAAGTGGCTGTGACCTCGCCCAGATTACTTGATATTTTCCAAAGGAAAACTAAACTTTAAGGATACAGGGTTTTTTTTTTAAGTTTCCTTTTGTGATATCGCTTAAATGTGTTCCCAATATAGTAACACCATTAACATTTACAGTATGAGCTTAAAAACAATTCCTGACCCTGAAATGAGATGGGAGGGTTGCTTGCATTTAAGTGTTGTGGAATCTAATACTACAAGAAAGTATTATCAAATTCAGGATTCATGATATGATTTGGATTTTTAGGTCTCGTAACTTGAAATTGACTCAGACTCTGACCTTGACTTGAGCACTGACTTCATTTTGACAACACTCATCCATTCTCAACAAGGACTCCAAGACTTGGTTACTCAAGTACAACACTACAAGCCAAAGTGATTTTTTTTTTTTCTTTTTTTGTTAATCACAGTAATCAGCATCTAGATCTTTGGTTGTTTTAGTTGCAGCAGTAAAAGGTTATCTTAACTTGAGCAGACAGGTGGCCTGATTGCAGCACAGTTTGGTGTTTATACCACGTTGCACAGCACAGAGCAGACAGAAACTGACAGCCTGGCATTTCATACTCACCTCAGCTAAAGGATATGTCCCTGCCTCGCAACAGCACATCTGATGGAGGAAGACAGGGGGGACGGTTCCAGCTAAGCGTTTCCAGCTTAAAGGTCACTGACTGCTTCCCATCAGAAATGCTTCGACGCTCTTTCCTGGTTCAGTTTGGTAACAGCATTACCTTATGTCACATTGAATATAAAAAATGCTAAAACATTAAGCCCACATTTCTTGTCAAAGTTGTTACCATCCTCAAGTCACACACCGTCTTTCACCAAATTGTTCGGGTATATTGAGCTGCTGTTAATGCAAACAAAAGAAAAAACTCTTGAGAGGGGCTCACAGCTAACTAACAGAGATTTAACAACAGTCTTCAATAAATCGTGGTTAAAACCTTGTTGCTATTGGAAATGATACAATCCCATACAGAATATTTTACCTTCTATAAGTAATAAAATAATAATAAAGAGGATTAGTGGTGCCTGGTACTGCCATGTGTGCACATTCAAGAGAGCACCGTCCTCAGGTTAACTTCACAGAGAATAAGACTGATATTCAAGGCAACATTAAACGGTAAACACAAACTGTGAAGATATCAAACAAAAAAAGGCCAAGTTTAATCAGCTTCAGTGAATCCTGAAATTAGCAGATAAACTGTTTTTCAATAAAAACTCGAAAAAATAGCTGCTAGTTGCCAGAGAGCCTGGCACTGCAAACAGAAGTGACCCAGGTGCAGCTCACGCTTGCTCATCAGACCGAGGCTGAGCCTCTCCATCCAAACAGCCAAGGCTTGATTTTAAACCACCACTAGCTCCACAATCTATAAACAAGGGAGGGCTAAAAAGACAGATAGCAAGATGTGTTGTTGACCTGTGAGACAACAGGCAGAGATTTAATTGCATGGCTGTCCAGCTAATGATGAGCAGTTTTTCTTGGCCATGCTGCTGGAGGATGATGAGACACCAGGGTCAGGATTTTGATGAGCTCAAGCGATACCTGTGCTGGAGGTGAACAGTGGCAGCTCAGTGGCGTATGTCATGTCCTTATTCTCTTCCCACATTTCTTGACTCCATCTGAGCAGTCGTATTAGATGCAGGTAAAAAGCAGAAAAACAATCTAATCTATTTTTTCATCCTGACTCTTTAAATTACAGTTGACAGTACTTTATTCAAATACTAAACCCAGTATGATGTCAAAAAGCTTCTAATTTATATGATCTTTAATGAAAAGCATTCTACCTCTGTGGCCTTGGTTTACCTCAGGCTTGCACAGAAACGGTGTTTCAGTCGACCTAAAACACAAACTTTTGTAAACGGACTTCAGAGTGGGATTTTTCTGAAACGCTGTGGACACCGTTGCCGTGTTAACAGTAAGCTAGCGTTTTCAGTGGAAACGATGACGTCACACTCCGCCTCGCGCGAGCTCATACAATAGGACAACAGTACCGTTGTTACAATTGTTGTAAACTACCGTGTCATGCTTGTGTTGCTCAATCCGCTGTATCTGCTGACTGTCTTCATACAAAATGTGCATCTGTTGCTCCACTTTTTAACTTCTTGTTCCCCAATACACCAGATGATCGGCCCAACTGTACTTCTGTGGAGATCTACCAAAAGCGGCTTCTGGACAAGACAGTTATAGCACCACCTACAGGCCTGGCATGCTTACTACAGCGTTTTCAGTCACTCTGCGTTACCGTGTAAACGCAGTTTTTTTTTCCACTGCGTGAAATGTTGTTGTGTAAACTGGGCCTTAATGAGCCAATCAAGTGGCTTTAGACAGAGAGAATTCATAACTAGTGTATTTATTAATTTATCCAAAGCTTTTGATGGAGTCAGTGATAGCTTAATATAACATCCTTTGAACTAAAATAAACATCAAGTTTTATACGTAAAATTTTTTATATGTAATTCGAAAGCTCTCTGTCTCTATCCAAAAAATAAAAATACTTTTATGTAATAAGGAGACATTTCAGGAGATGATAAGGTAAAAAAAAAAATCTTGTTCTGAAATTTGGATCTCTCTACCCTAGATAGAAGAAAAAAATGGGTAGGACTGGTAAAACAAAAAAAAACAAACAAAAAACCTCTGCAGAAAAAAAACTAACCAAAGAGGTCAAGAGGTCACAGATGTAGATGTGCAGATCCAATGGTTACAGCGTTAGATATAACTACCTAGAATCAAAAATTTGTGTGTTTAATTCTACTTGTGGTTGTAAAAACAGTAAATATGTCATAATATTGATATGTACTGAGAGGCAAAATGCTGAGCATTTTTTTAAATTTCTCACCTTCATCCTGTTTGGTTTTAGCCTTCTTCATTCCAATTTCTGTCCAAATCTCAGCCCAAACATGTTTAACCAACATGCATAAATTCATATTCATTTTCAGAGCCCAAATTCCAGCTCCGACAGATTCCATTTCTCCAAACACCTGAAACAAACAGAGTTTAATGGCTTGCGCTAACTGGGTCAAACACCTTAATAAATCATGTTAACTAAATAGCCGTCACCGGCTCTCTTTGAGGATTTAGACACGCTGGATTTGTGTCATTCTCTGTGCACAATGCCTATTTGCATATGACTAATGTGAACACGACAGAGGACAAGAGAATCACACCACCCCCTGTCATCATGATCCTGGCTTTATGCTGCTGTGTGGGGAGGAGGAGAGCATGCATGTGTGTGTGTGAGTTTGCATATTGGCCATGTTGTTCAGAAAAATGTGTGTGGGCAATCATGTGTGTTTGAGAGAAAGAACAAAGGCTCCATCTGGTCCAAGCACCCTGAATGAGCCAGTGTGAAACACTTCTGTCATTCTCGAGTCCCTTTTTGAAGCTGCTTGGAGGTGGAGGGGAGGCCAGGCAAAGAACAGTGAGAGGTCCAATTTGAGGCCGGGCCCCCACAGCTGAAGCCGTTCTCTCCCCTACAGCTGAGTTGTTTTGCAGTGGTGTGTAATGATCCTGCTCCCCTACCTTCCCCTCCTCAGCTCTCTGATTCAATACGGTGTAATTACACAAGCAACAAAGAGAATCAAGACCCAAGCAGAGTTTGGTGATAAGCTCCCTGAGATCAGAGGGCTTTATCCGGGGAGCAGCTGGAAGGAAGGTCACTTCTTTAGAGGATATCTGAAGGAGCCGACTGAGTCTTGGACTGGTGGGCACTCTTCTCAGTGTCCCTGTCAGCAGATCACTGCTGTTAATTCTCCTCTCTAGAGCTGATCAAGTCTCGACTCCAGTGGAGTTTCAGCAGGCACAACAAAACAGTAACAAAGAACATTTTGATCTGACAGTCGTTTTAACATCTCAGCTACGCCATTCTATTTTCTTCCGTCTGAAGCTACAACAAAAAAATCCTCTCTGGGATATTTTAATCTCTTTGTGCTTTGCAGAGCTGCAAAATGTTCTCCAATCTTTTCTTAATGTTGATTAACATATCCATCTGACAGAACAAAGATTATACCCACAGTGTCTCCAAAGATACAGATATCTTATTTAAATCTCAGAATATTGTCATCTTTTTTTTTTATTGTCTGAGGACAGTTTTAGAATCGCAAATCAACCACTGTGAATTTTCCCTTTAATTCTTCAGTTTAAAAATGTAAATGTCCAGAATAACTATTCAACAAATGAGGCACCCTGGAAACAATAAATCTAACACTGTGTTTAGGAAGTAGATTCCAGCTAACACTGGATCAGTCTGATAACAAGGAAAGAAGTAACACCTCCTGTTCAGTCCTTGTCTGTGCTGTTAGATTCCAGATGAACACCTTGCAGCAAACAACCACCTGCCAAAAACAGCACACTCTTCTGTGAAGCTGCAGTAATAGAAAAATTATGACTAAAGTTAGAAAATTAGCTTGTGAATGTTAATCAAACTACAGGATTGTTGTAATCAGCTGTCAATGGTTGCAAGAGTTAAAGCCAGTGCTGAAGGACTACAACTAGGGGTAAGTTTTAAAAACACTGAAAACCACATACACACACTTTCAAAAAGCCTTCACAGCAAAAAGTAAACATGCTCACAGTCTGGTACAAAAATCTTTTTAGTCTAAAAAGCATATTTCTTTGAAGGGGCTGTTAGTTTATCTAAAAAGGCTAGTTTTTAAGGCATAAAGACTCTGTTTCCCATGAGCAGTAGCCACAGTCACGAGGATGAGACTCTACTCACAGCTCGGTGCTCTGAGACATGTCTGTAACATTTGTAGCCAATCCTGGTTATGACCTACCAGTGCTCATTTACTACAACCTAACCAAGCAAAGCAAATGTAACCTCACTCTTCATTTTATTGATAGACTCTCAACAGACCACTGCAGTATAAGTGCTGCATGTGGGCTTGAATCAGAAGGGCTTGAATCAGAAGCTGTCCCAATTCAGGGGCTGCAGCCTCCAAAGGCCGAATTTAAAGACAGATTACATCACAACTTGCACGTGAATGCCGAAGATGATGGACACAACAAAACCCTGGAAAAGGAGTCCTGTTTTATCCAGTTGTGAAGAATTTGTGTCTGGCACACTGTGAGATTCTGAAAAAAAAAACTTGGCACATGAGGACATAAATGACCATTACACCAAAACTCAAAGACTTCATAAGACCACGTGGTCTATCACTCTCCTGTTCAGCTTCCTTCTGCTCTTTGTCCCTTTTTCTTTTTGACAGCCCAGCTCCAGTATCCGCTTTTACTACAAAATAAATTCAACAGACTCTGATCACAGATCACAGATCTTTCTTATAAATGTTTAACCTTTTTAGCTGGCACAATGTTGTCATTAAAGAGTTCAATGTGCTGTAAATTATTCTGGTCCTGGATGACCCTGACAGGGGGACAGAGACAAAGCAATTCTAAATAACCTATTTTGGTGCCAATAATCTTTTTTTAAGTTATGCATTATGATGCAAAATATATCTAGAAGTGAAAGTTTTTCAAGATCACTGAGAAAGTCCTCACAGGGGCTTAAAGTGGCTGTGAGGAGTTTGAAAGTGATCTTGAAAAAGTCTACCTTTTAGATATATGCCTGATTGTAACCCACACTTTAAATTGTGATTATCAGCACCAATGTTGCTGGTTACAGGTTATTTTAAATTGTTACTTATTAGCTTTCAGGTTGGATTGTCCAGGACCGGATTGATTTACGGCACGTCAAGGTCTCAGGTCTATGAAAACACCGGCTGACAAAGTTTACCAGTGAGAAGAGATAAAACACAGAAATCTGTGTTTTTCTCTGCTGAGAACCGATTTCTGTGACTCATTTTGTAGTAACTGGGGAAACTGGAGCATAACTGTCAGACAAAAGGGTCAGAAGAAGCTGAACTGGAGTGATACAGCCCAAGCTAAAGGCTAATTAGCCTTTAGCTCGGGCTGTATCACTGTATAACATGGGGGCTAAACTGTTTGTGATGATGTTGATTTCAACCCACAGTCACCAGTTATTCTGCAGTGGTCTGTTCAATCTGAGAGTCTATCAATAAAATGAAGATTGAGGTTATGTTAGCTCTGCTTGGTAGATGACTGGTAGGACATAGCTAACCAGGAATAATAACATTACACATTACAGACATGTCTTAGAGCACCGGCCAGCTGCGCTAAATATAAACGGCTACTAAACTACTTACAAACTGACAGTGTTTAGTTGTTGTCGCGTTAGCCTAGTCGTAGCATCGGGCTAACGTATAGCCGGTTGCTACAACGTTTGCTTGATGTTACGTTTCAAACCGTAGCGCTACTTAACTATGCTGACATATTACCTCGGCGCGTTCTCAAATGACTGCGATAAGTAAGAAAAGCTCTTTAACATTTCTCATTTTGTGTTTGTTTCCGATGCCATTTATATGTTCATATGTGTGTCTGTTTCTTTTTTTCTGTTTCTTTTTTTCTTATTTTGGAAGAGTAAGTTGCCAATAGTTGGGTATTTGTAATTGTTTGCTGTCTGTCTGGGCAGTTTGTATGATTGCCGTCTCATTACAACAGATAGATGGCAGAAGTGGTTAAGCAAACCCTAAATTCCCCCTCTTTTCCTCCATGCCCCTCCAAACAACAGCTGCTTTCTCCCCTAACCGTCTCTGATTGCAGTCTTCTGGCGGGGCCTGACGGCATGCACGCACCTGCTCGCATCGACCTCCAATCCATCTCCTCCTCGCTCGCCTGACACAACTGAAGGGATTAGCACGTCTGGGGCCAGGGAAGAAGTGAGCGAGGCGATGGCGGCCTTTTAGTCTTGCATGCGTGTCCCGTCCCTCAGCAGTGGCATTGAGCGTGTGTGCACAGCTGGCTGATTCTCTTGCTCTGAGCATGCAAGCAGCCCGGAGGTTTGTGTGTTGTGTCAAAGAGCAAATGGAGGAGAGGACACCCATAATAGACTGTGAGTGAGTATGTCATGTAAAAACACCACTCCATGTCTTTTTACAACATCCTCATACTTTCAGAGTTTAACAGTTGATAACCCACTGCTACTTCAAGAGTTTCTACTTAAATTTCTTTAAAAAATCCTCTTAAAGTCCAGGGGTCCAGAAGCACATTAGCAAGGGTTGATAATGTGGAGTTTTAAGCTGATGCCAATAATCAATAATAGTAATAATTAATCAAATCTTACTCAAAGTAAGTGAGCGGGTTGCCACTGTTGGCTATGGCTGCCTTTTGCAGCAGCTCTCTTCCTTGCCATTTCTTGTAATTTTTTGTCTCTTTTTCATCTTTGTATTTGGAGTGGATCATTACTTTGTATGGCTCGTTTGTTGGTCATGGACACCAAACTTTTTGTGTCTTCAGTGATATTTTTACTTCTTTTTCTCCTGTGTTCGCTTGGAGATTCTACATTTAACCATGCTTATTTACATGTGAACTCAGCTGTTAGCAGCCTGTAGCATGTCAATGCTAACTGGTGTAAGGCCTGATGTCTTCCCACAAGGTGAGGAGGAGAGGAGAGGATGACATGCTGGTTCTCAGGTGTGAGCGAAGAAGTGAGGACATGGGCCTGTCCTTCCATCCATCGTTATTGGGAACGTAAGATCTAACTCCAATAAGATGGATGAGCTAGCCGTGCTAACCCAACAACAGAGGGAATATCAGAAGGCAGAGTAGCATCATGCTATTCACAGACATGGCTAACGGAGCTAACATCAGACACCAACGCCACATTGGAAGAGCTTCACCCGCTGTGAGCAGACAGGATCCAGGAGACAGATACTGCTGAAGAAGCTCAGTCCTGGACCCTGTGGAGGTGGAGGCTGGCTGAACTGGACAATGATGGACAAGCTGTCATCATCTATTTTCTTATGGACCTTTTTACACTTTCTATACACTTTCTTACTTTTGTTTTCTTGATTTCTGCTGTGACTTCAATTTTGTTGTACTTGTTACAACGAAATAAAATTCTATTCTATTCTATTCTATTCTATTCTTGTGCAAAACTTGTATTATTGACGTTGATCAGGCTGTGAAAGTGTGCCCCTGACACGCTTTTAGTTTACCCATAATCTGCTGGTAAATCATTAGACTACACATCACACAGCCCAACTCTCTGAAGAAATATTACATTGTATCATTTCAACACGTGAAGCTCCTTCCGCTTAGTTGGGGATCAAGAATTTAAGACACTGACACATCCTTTTTCATTACATTTGACCTTTTACCTCTGCAACTTTTTCGATCAAAAATAAACAGTAAGACTTGTGTCACAAGTTTTGTTTTTCTTGGTTACGGTAAATGCCAATGTGTGATCAAACATGTAATGCATTGTAAAAGGGTCTTTTTTTATTTTGTTTGCAAAATAGCAACAGTTCACAGACCTTTCCCCCAGCCTGTTGACTTATCACAGTAAATCCGTAAAGATGTTTCATAAATAACATTAAAAATAGCCCATTTCTATTTCAGTGTCCCACAAAGGCACAATAAAGTCACAGTTCACACAAAACCAAGCCCCAGACATTGATACACAAGTGGAATTCACCACCGCTATTCCGCTAATACTCACCTGTGCTTTTAACACACAAATATGTCCGCAAATACTTTCAAACACAGTTCTCAAAGACCCCACTTGTGTGTGTGTGAGTGTATGTGTGTGTTTGTGGTTTTTAAACATGTTTTCTGGCTCTGCGCTGATCACAGGTGTTCATTCCTCCGAGCCTGTCTGATAAATTAACAGCTGCCGTCAGTGCATAACTGCCAGATCTGACATTACACACTCTTGAATTCTGATATGACAGCTGCACACACACACTCAAACACACACACATACACACACACACTCAAAAGAGCCATGTTTTAAAGCTGCAAGGATGGTGCCGTTTGTTCCAACCCAAATGACTGTACGTGTAAAAATAGGGTTTAAAATAAACTTCTAAAAATACTGAAATACTGGAAGAAGCAGACAAAAGGTAAGAGCTCTACAAAAGCCAGAGGAATAGGAGTGTGATATTTGTTTGATTTTTACATGCGGCAGTTCTACTGTCGTTATTATTCATATCTCTCCCCAGGGAGCCTTGTTTGAAAAATGGGACTATTGCAGCCCCCCTCCATGTCACCGTCTCCCTCGCTTACACTCACAAACACCCACACATGCAGACAAACACACTTGTTTTGAGTCTAGTTGGAGAAGTACAGCCAGGCAGCATCTCCCTCCTCCTCCCCTCCTCCTTCCCCTTTTCCCTCCCTCCCTTCACTTTTTTCTCCCAGATAGAGAGTGATCCAGCTTGTCTCCTCTCTCCGTCACGCGGGTAATCAGCCTCTGCTATTTCATTTGGCTCAGTAATGAAAGCAATCCCAGTGCTTTTCAGTGCGGCACAGCCCAAATAATGAGGGCTGCCTCACCCCCTCCTCAGCCACACCTCACCCCCCAGTCCTCACCCTCTCTCCTCCCAGCCCTGCTGTTAATGGATGAAGGAAAGCAAATGTGTGCGCGTCTGAGGGTGCGCAGCACGCAATCTTGCCAAGTCCTTTGTGTCTCTTTTCCTTCTTTCTGGGTTGCAAATGAGACTACAGTATGAAATCTGATCTGTTCTACGCTTATCAGAATATTCGAGGGAGGGCTCTCTAAATTGTCTAAATTAATGGCATTACAATTGTACCTCATGTGATTTCTTTGTACCAGATGGAGACCACAAACAGGTTGCATGTTTACAAGTTCTGAGTTAAATATTATTGTGTAGTTTTATTCTGTAATAGCATTTATCTCTTAACCCCTCACATTACTTCAGCTCTCTGTGTGTGAACCATTAATCTATGTAAAAAAAAAAAAAACTACATGGAGAATCATCACTCTGAAGAAACAGTTTGAATGCAGACAAGATGTTTTAACAACATCCTGTCATTTTTTTACTTGAGACAGAAAATATTCAATATAATAACAATCAAAACAACCTTTTAATATAGACTTTTATATCAAGAAACAATGATTTAAATAATGATTTATACTGACTTTCCAATTAGTCATTTCAATGGTTTTAAGTGTTTGGCTGAATTTGGCTTCAGACTGAAATCAGTTTTGGGACATAACGTTGCAACTAAGCAGCAGACATGGAAACCCATCCCAGATGGCAAACATTTAACTCAAATACTCCTCACAAATCAGCATTGGATGACTTTGCCAGCAGATAAAAGTAGGAAGTGAGAATGCAGCCAGGAGTTGCAAAGTTTTAAAGGATTTCAATATTAAAGGGGAGGTATTATGCTCATTTCTAGGCTCTAAATTATTTCTCCAAAAGCCTCCAGGAAGTTTACTTTACAATCATAATAATCTTTGATTTATCAAGACAGGACTCAATGTTTGAGGCCCACAGTCTCCAATGTTGTCATGCAACACATCTGACACAGTGAGTTTGGAGAAGGAGCAAGAAGATTTGCAGCAGCAGGAAAAAGAGCAGGACATTTCTGTTTGGTAGAGCTTACATCCATCACAAAAGTCACCTGACTTACTCAGTGACTTTGTCGAAGATGTGGTGTTTTTACCACCAGACGAATTTTTTTATTTCAGCTTCTTTGTCATAGAAAACTTCTGCTGTAAAAGGCAGTTCTGCTGTGGCTGCAACACTATGTGCTTTGAATTGGGATACCCCAATTTGTGACATCACACATTGTGCAAGTCTCATTTCCTGCTTGTTTAAGTATCATGTGGTTTTTCCGAACAAGTTGTGTTAAGCAGCTTTATCCTGGGATTGCTCCAAATTTGATCTTGGCACACAGTTTGTGCTAAAATCTAACATTTTATCTATGACTTTGCTTTAAAAAATGAAAAAGCATAATACCGCCTCTTAAAGCACCTTATAGTACGGCTTGTAACTCTGCCTCAAAGCCAAACTCTAAGCCACTGAAAAGACAATAACAGAAGTGACAGGTTGCTTTTAACAAAGAAAGCAGTGTCGACTAAAAGCAGCTCAGGAAACCAATAAGATACAGGTCAGCGAGGTCAACACAAGTACCGATAAAACACAGTGTCTCAGTTGCTTTCCATGAACAATCGAACAGATAACACTGATATGTGTCAACAAACAGCAGCATGACAACACAGAACAGACTGATAGACGATAAAGAGGTGTGGCTTTGTGTAGAAAAGCGTCAGAAATTTAACTGCTGTTGGTAAAACCTCACATCTCTGAAAGGAGCACAATTCTTACAGAGAAGTACATTTTCCCATCTTTTAGAAAAAGAGTATGAGAACAGTTTCTTGTTTTATGCACAGCAATACCATTGATCGATTCAGGTATCAACATGTAAATTCAGCACAATATGACTTGCAAGGTTTTCACCTCACAACAGCAATATTTGAACAGGTGTGGATGAGGTGTTTTTTTGTGGGACAGCAGTAATAAAATCTCAATTTTCTGCAGGGCTTCTGTAAACTGGGGCATCAGTACATTCACAATTTACAGACTCCCTCCCATCTGCAGCTCAGCTAGCTTCCTCTGCTTTTCAGCAGGCTGTGAAAATGTAAAAAGTTAACAAGGGAATTTCAAATGTCCTCGAGTCTGCCCACATTAGCTCGGGGAGGAGATGAGAGAGGGGTAGCCTAAAGTTCAGTATTACATTTCACACGAATCAATCCCAAGGATGTTAGAGACTTTTGGCACAGGTATAACAGCAGTGATGGTTGAGGGCTTGAGCTCCTGGTGTGTTGAATCATCCAGTCCAGTAAGAAGAAGGAGTAAAGGTATTCCACTGGGAAGATTCCCAAAAATAACATTCAAGTGTTACATGTTCAATCACAATGAAATCCAAGAGTTCAAAGAGTAGGACCAGGGTCAGTCAGAGTGTCTGCACCAGCACGGGGAACAGCAGGGACAGGTGCTCGGCCCCCCGGATCGGGAGTTTGTGCGTGGTATAAAAGTGGATGACCTCGGGGATGGTGTCAAATGGAGGGCTGTTTTGTCCAAGCACGTACTTTCCATCTTTACACCGTGTGAACTTCATGTGCATGAAACCCTGGCAGCTTCTGGGAGGACACAAACAGGGAGAATAGGTTGATAAATGAGTAAAAAGAAGAGCAGAAGAGGACAACGAAAGAAGTAACAGCACAAGATATGGGGGCACATAAAACACAGCGTAGCCTTCAACCCATTTTGTCACATAATATCAGTGGAAATGAACGCCTGGATTTATGTTCGCTCTTTTTTGGCACTTTGAGGACACATTTCTTAACAAGATTTAACACCTTGTCACCAATTATGAACACAGGGACATTATGATGGATGGATGGATGGATGATGGTGTAATGGCACACAGAAGAAAAGACAAATCCAGAGAGAGCTAGAGAGACGAGCGCTGAAAAGCAGTGATGAGTGTGTCAGCCAAGAGAAACATGCTGGTTCCTTCCCTTTAAGGACCGAGCAGCCATGACATGACTTCCCCTTTAAAAGCCAGCCAGCCAGTCATAACTTAAACCTAATTATAGAAGCAGAGGAAAAGACAAGGGCTGGAACGGTCACTGTAATTGTCATTGTTCTAGTAAACCAAATTAAATTTTGAAGAGCAGTGAAAGCCAACGGCTCACTGTGACTACAAACGGCCAAACAACAGGCAGAGTATTATCGTCCCACCGGCCTCTGGAGCACTGACGCTTCAGCCTGAGTGCTTTCATCTAGTTCTGTTTGTTTTCAGGGATTTTCTGTGTGTGTGTGTGTGTGTGTGTGTGTGTGTGTGTGTGTGTGTGTGTGTGTGTGTGTGTGTGTGTGTGTGTGTGTGTGTGTGTGTGTGTGTGTGTGTGTGTGTGTGTGTGTCCCATGCTACATTAGAACATACCAGTGCTCTTATAAATATTTATGTGGGGTTATCTCCGACAGGGCAGTCTGTTTCAGTGCTGACTCACTTTGGAGAGGCTCTTCTTTTTGTCTCCATTAATCAAACTGGCCTCATCAGCCCTCCCACGAACTGGTTACAGTTTGATCCATTTCATCAGAAAGAGAGGTTCCCGAGGACTTCACAAAAAGAAGAGCACTTGGATTCTACAGTTATCCACAAACTTAGGTGGGAATCAGTATTTATAAAACAACCAGTCCTTTTTTCAAGGGTATACTGACATCATGAAGATATTTACGTGAGGTAAACCAGTCATAACAGCCTGATAAAGACTTGCTTCCTGCCTCTCACCAGTCTAGACACAGACATGATGGAATACCTTATTTCTGTAGTTTGAGCTCAACAAAAGCTCAACAAAAGTGCTGACAATAACACTACAGCTAAGTCAAACAGGGCAAGTGACTAACGTCATCTGAAAGTTAAACAAACAGGTCACTTGGCAGACAGTTTGGTGGTTAAACCCAAAGGATCTGTCTCTTCAGTCACCTGACTCAACAGCATAAAACACAATCTCTGCTCACCAGAGTTTGCTCTGTCGTGTTTCATGAAGTCGCTCAGGATTAAGGCTGAACGGTTTTGGAAAATAATCTAATTGCGATTTTTTTGGACCATTATTGCAATTGCAATTTAGCTTGCAATTTTTAATTAATTGAATAGAATAGAATAGAATAGAATAGAATTGAATTGAATTGAATTGAATTGCGTTGAATTGAATTGAATTGAATTGAATTGAATTGAATTGAATTGAATTGAATTATTATTATTATTATTGTTATTATTATCATCTTTTTTTTTTTTGAGGGGGGGGGGGGGTATCTTTTGCATTACTTACTAAAAACAATTAATAAATCATTATATATCATTCTATAGTATGGAGGCATGGAGGCTAGGCCTACATGTTATGATGAAATTAAATAGATTGACGCATGAATTGATAAGAATGATAAATCTTTCTTTAACTCTCAAGATCACAGAAGAAAATTGACTGATTGATTTAACTTCAAGCCCTGTAGACGGGTCATATTTTTGCCAGAAAAACAGCATTTTGACTTTCCGTGGTTTTAGGGAAGAAGGAGCACAAGTTACTATATCCCCTCCAGGTCTGTGTACATGAAACGTTCTAAAATTTTATGTTTTTAATTTGCAGACTCTGCGATTTGAAAATTGCACTCTGTTACATATCAATGTTGGTTTAAATTTGATTAATTGTTCAGTCCGACTCAGGATAATGTTGTTGGTATGTTTTTTGGAGAAAGCCTTGTCTCTTTAGTGCTGTGTTATTTTACACATACAGATTTGAAAATAGAAAACAGGGGTGTTGTTGACAAAGAGGCTTCAGCACATTCCCCTGTACAGAGGCCATAGCTCTTGTCGCAGCATGTCTTTCCCCACTCTCTCGTCCCTACACTCCCTGAATCTCTACAAATTTCTGATCCATCAAAGACGATTTGAACAAGAAGGAGGACTCCCGCACACTGTCTAACTTGCAAGAAAACAATTTATTTGCGACGTTTCACCGAAACGGTGAAACGTCGGACTTTTTCTCCGACGCACCTGTGTCCCAAATTAGATGTGCGAAGAACTCTCCTGATTTTGATCCATCAAAGACAAAATGCTACAAAATATCTCATAAGACCAAGTTATCTGTAACTCAAAGGTCTAGATGTCCAGCATGGGGAGTGTCTACGACTGACCAGTCTCTCCATATCAGCAGGCTTTAGTGTACAATAAAAGCGTCCACAGAGAGATAACCTGTATGAAGAGGAAAAGCAGGTAGGACAGGCACTGCTGCATGTAATCTATGATTGTTTTGTCTCTGTGTTCAGATATATTTATGCAAGTTTAGCGAACAAAAGTCCCAGAACAAGAAATTAAACTTGAGTGACAATCTGCCTGCTGTTGTGTTGTGAAAGCTAATCAGTGGTTATATTTCTTGACTCCTACGAATGCATCAGAAATGACAGATCCAGCTTCTGTTCAACAAACAATCGTGACTGAGGTCCTATTACACAAAGTTTCTTCTTTTGGGGAGTTTTGTTTTGTCAGACTTTACACCATATTGTAGGAAAATCAAAAGTAAGATGTTTTCTTTATCATGCCACTGAAGTAAAATAGAATAAAACCTCTGTATAACAGACTACTTAAACAAACAAACAGGCGCTTTAGGGTATGTATCGAGCCAAAAATGACAGCATTTCTGTTGCAGAAGAATAGTCTTGTACAAAAAATGGTTAGAGTGTTTTGTTAAATGTGATACCTGACTTCATTCTATCTTGTTTTGGTAATATTTTATAGTGTCTATTTTTGATGAGATTCAGACGTTTCACTAACTTAACTTTATCAACAACCAGCTAAAACTTTGTGGTTGACAAGTTTGTTTTTTTGTAAGAGACTTCCCAAACTCCACATGCTCCACCCAGGGAATTGGTTTCAGTAGTGACCTTGTTGCATGAGCAAGTGTTTGTGTGTGTGTGTGTGTGTGTGTCACCGTCTCTCTACCCATGTTAATGAGTAATGCATGAGCTTGTTTATATGTCAGCACAACACAGGGACGCCCATCCACCCCCCCTCCCCTCCAGATTTCCTTCTTGTGTGGCCCACAGACGGTAATTCATATTCATTAGTGATTATGGGTAGGATGATGTGTGCACTGAAGTGTGCTCTACCTGCCTGATTACCACTTAGAAGGCCCGCTGGGAGCTAAAGAGGAAGGCCACTGAGGAAGAAGCCAAGGATGGAGAGAGGACAGAGGATGATGGGAGAGCAGTGTGGGGCAGGGACGATGGATCACGTTTGTAATTACAAGGGAGAGATTTGACCAGATAAGCAGTATTGTGCCCTGCAAATGAGTATCGGGAGAGGAATCAGTGCTGCGGAGATCCTGAGTGGGGGTGATGCTGGAGGAGGCTGGGGGAGACAGATGGAGAGGTGGGGAGACTGCAATATGAGCTCAGTAGCTCAGGTGGTTTCATCCACTCTTTGCTGAATCTTCTCAGCTACACAGCAGAAGAGCTGTTTGCAGGAGAGTAATTTAATTGTAAAGTTGTTTATTGGAGTGTCATTGAAGCTCCTCAGGGGTTTGCTTCTCTTATCGTGGTCTGTCTGGGTGTGTATGTGTGTGTGTTTTTGTGTTTGTAGGTCTGACTTACCGCAGGGATAAGGAGTAGTCAGAGCGGTTTGTCTGGCTGTTTCTCACCAGGTAGCTGCACTCTTTACACAGCGTTAGCAGCGACTCTGCCTCTGACCGTGACAGGGAACCGTGGTACCATCTGATAAAAGACAAAAAAACAATGAGATATGGAGAGAATGGAACATCATGTATGATCCACACGTCACTAAGTTGTTTTAACAGTCATGCAAGCACCTTTTAAAGCTTGACTTTAGTGTTTTGCTGCTTTAATCTTAATGCTTTCTCCATTATGCTAACATTGCTATCATGAAGTTAGCCTTGTCTACCATCTTAGCTTAGGATATAAGCACTGCACAGTGGCAAATCTGCTCTCCAAATAATAGATAGCTAGAGCTGACAGGGATTCAAATGGCTTGGCAGATATTTTAGCACAACACTGAAATGCTAAAATTAGCTAGTAATGACTGTCGTGACTTGAAAAGGTGCACTGAATGCTAAAGGTTGATGATATTTCTTCATATCTGAGCTGAAACAAAAAAACACAAACCTCATACCCTGCCCTTAACAGATCATCAGAGAGTAATGGAGCATAGTAATCAACTACCACCCTCAAGTGAATTTGTACACATGTATGTATTTGAGAGCACGACTCAGTGTGTGTGTGTGTATGCAAATGTGTGCTTAAGGGTTGTGATTTGCTTGGATTTCATTAGTAAAACAGCCGTTTATGTGCACAGAAACTGCACATAAATTACACCAATGATGTCTGAAATTACAAGACCAGAGTAAATGTGTGTTTTTAATGTTCTGACTTAATTAGTCCGTCGTCTAACCTCCCTAGTCCTGTGAGCTCTGGAGAGAGCTGCTAAGTCAAACTACATAACTGTTTTGTTTTATTGTGGCCACGCCCTTGATGAATCAAAGCAGTGGGATAAAATGTATTCTTGTTCTAATCTGTGTGATGTAGAGCTCTGTTTTCCCCTACAAATAATCTTAATCGCTTCTATAACACTGTAGGATAAATGTGTTCATATGGCAGCTCTGCAGAAACATTTAAAGACTAGGGGCGTTAATACGATATGCAAATTATATTTACATGCATAAATACCATAGTCCATGTTTTCTAATATTTTTAATTATCTTTGCTTGGAGGAATTGAAACGCTATATATTATACTCGAAAAGCTTAAGGATATTAGTTATATTAGCATATAGGTTGCTATGCGCCGCCCTGTTGGCTGTAGCTGCCTTTTGCAGCAGCTCTCTCTTCTTCGTCCGTTTCTTGTAATTTTTTCGTCTCTTTTTCGTAATCTTTGTATTTGGAGTGGATCATTACTTTGTATGGCTCATTTGTTGGTCATGGACACCAAACTTTTTGTGGCTTCAGTGATATTTCTACTACTTTTTCTCCTGTGTTTGTCTGGAGATCCTACATGTAACCATGGCTGCATTGTTAACAAGTGAACTCAGCTGTTAGCAGCCTGTAGCATGTCAATGTTAACTGGTGTAAGGCCTGATGTTTCCCACAAGGAAAAGGAGGTGAGGATGTCGTGCTGGTTCTCAGGTGTGAGCTAAGAAGTGACGACATGGACCTGTCCTTCCATCTATCGTTATTGGGAACGTAAGACCTGTGTGCTCTCTGACACATAAAAACTTGAATGTGCTAATGTCTCTTCTACAGTTTAAAACATCAGACTGCATACATACACCTGTTTCTCCAGAGCCAGAGTAGGATCCACTCGCTCCCCCACCATGGACAGGCCCTCCTGTGGCATCCTAAACTTCTTCCCCCCTCCCACCAGCGGGCTGGACCTGGGCCCTGGGGGACGCAACCGCTCTGTGGGTGACGAGGAGCGGTCCCATTCAGCGCCATCGAACTGCACTGTTGGCAGACAGGGACAGAAAAAGTGAGTCACTGCATTAACACGGTGCAATGATCAAAAAGGATTTGACTTCACGTTAAGACTTGGGTAAACATCTGACTTCCGGCTTTTGTGAAACCATGCATGACGCAGAGAGACCTCTGATAGATGAGTCGACCCAGAGGAGAGCAGATCCCGGTCTGACAGACTCCAAAACTATCAGCATCATTGCAATCACTTTCATCAACATTTTTATGCGTCTCTGAGGGGAGATAGAGGCAGGAAGTTGGCGTCTTCCCTGGATGGCTCTTTTGCACTTCTTTGTTTTCCATTAGGCAACACTGCAGATTACTTTACACTGACTGTTCTGATGGTGGAGAAAACTGCTCACAGTGAACTGTTTTAACTCCTTTGAGGCTGATTTTAGCAACAAAACAGATCAAAAAAGGACACGTAACTTAACATTTACTGTGCTACAACACCACTTAGTTCTCTGACTTGATTGCAGACGCCCTAATTTCCTGGGAGCTTTTTATGCATGGCTGATGCGAGAGTGAAATGTGGTAAAAAAAAAAAAAAAAAGAGCTTTGAACCCAAAAAACCTAACACTCCAACCATTCAAGCAGGAAGAGACAGATGCAGGTTAGATGCAGAGCCAGGGGGTAGATGTAACAGCTTGGGTCATGACAGCCGAAGTGACAATGCATATATGCGTGTTTGGGGTGATAACGGAGGGCAAAGGAGGGGGGTGGGGTTGTGTTTAGGGTGAGAGGTCACCTTGCTCTCTGGCAGGGGGCTCCTCCTCCATTTGACCCACCGGGGCAGGCCAGGGCAGCTCCGACATTTCCCTCATTTCTAGTGGAGGGGAAAGGAGTGGGAAGGAGGAAAAAAGGGGTGTGACAGAGTGAGAAAACAGCAGATGGGTTAAAGGAAGTTAAGCTTCAGAAGGCGGACTAAAGATGTGATGATGGTTGGAAGATGAGAGCAAAATTAGGCGCAAGATTTTCATGTGAAAAGTAGCAAGCTGTAAGAAGTAATGGATCAAATAAAGAAAAAGCCTTGCTCAAAGTTGGCGAAGCAGCATGTGTGTGCTTTTGACAGGGAGGTGCTGTCAGGACTTTGGCTAACTGTACCACCTGTCATCAAGAGAAATAATGTACGCCACCACCTGTCTCCTTCTCTGCTTTAACTGGCTTACAGCTATTTATCAAGTGAGATAAGACTGAAGACAGAAAAAAAAGATGAAGTCAGAGGCTGCATTATTTATAGTCATCTGAAAGAATCCACTTTAAGGAGCTGTCTGGTTGAAGGAAACAGAACGAAAAGGAAACGTGACTTCTGGAGCTTGTCGACCTACAGTGCAGTCTTACGGGAGGCGCGTGGGGGCAAAACAAGGCTTTATTCACCGTCTCACCTACAGTAGGAGGGCGGCAGAAGGTGCACCAAGAGACAGAACTGAAAATAGCTCATTATCTACCATGGCGGGCACTGATCTACTGAAAGAGTCATTACTACAGCTTTACGCACGCACACATTATACCAGTCACCCACCTCACATTCAGCCCCTGCTAACAGAGAAAACAGATTACAAAACAAATAAAGGGAAAAGAGGGGTGATGTCTTAATGAGCCGACAAATCCAAAGACCCCCCAGGCCAGCGACATCAAAGGCCATTTGAATGGGCGTTTGGAGAGCGACCCGGGCTGTACATACATGCCGCTCTCCCTCCCTGGTTAATTATTGAGCAGGCAGACACACTCCGCCACTTTCTGTGGCTCTCTGTGAATTATTGATGCACAGCGCGGTACAATGGCCCCATCTGGAGCGGGCCGCACCTCGGCTGAAGCCAGGATTAAAGTGTGGCCTGGTATCCCTGAATGAGACACATGCACATGAACACACAGGTCCTAACACACACCTACACACTCACACACACACACACCTGACATCCTGCAACACCACAACTGCGAAACTCTGATCGCTTTCCTCACGCCACCGGAACACATTTCACACCTCTGATTCTCAAGCAAAACTGAGACAGACACATGGGGTACAGGAGCAGCACAAGAAAATCCAGTCACAGGAAAGAAGAGCGAAACAGGAAGAGAGCGCGAATGGACAAAGCCCGGACAATTTACAAAAGATAAGATGTGTTAAGAAGGATGGAGAAGGATAATCTACCTTCCAGTATTTAGCTGACTGTTCTACCTAAAGTACTATCTCATGTTATCTTCAGCAGTGTGGTCTAGTATGATAGAATCTTGATGTTTGTGTGCAACAAAAGCAGAGATGAAAACTATAAAAACTGTTGAGTTGACTGATGTCAGCTCCACTTCTTCATCTGATTGGCCCATCTTAGTTTAGGACTTAAATACTTTAAACAACATTTTTGCCTCAGGAAGTTTTACCTGTTTCAGTCTACCTTAGTTCCTGAATTCTTTCCACTGACTGTACTAATACAGAAAGCACACCTCTATGTCTTTCTGTAGTAAGAAGTGAAACAAAAAATACCATCTCAGTGGGTGGTGCAGACATGTTGAATGGTGGAGCCATGGTATGCACAGAAGCAATCTGGCAGGTGAAGCAAAGCGGGACCAATGTCACAACCCTTCTTGTAAATCTTTTAACTGATTCAATATAAAGCTTTTTAAAACATTAACACTGCTGAGAAATTGACATGATAAGAACCAATTATTTGGTAGAAACCATATTAAAGGGGAATTATCTGACATTTATTTTACAAAACTTAGTTTGAGTCATGTCCCATCTGTCAACATGGAGTAAGCAGGTTTTAAAATGACCTGAACTTTCACCTGGGGAAACTGTTCTGTCCATGTTTTTACACGGTCCATATTTGCAAGTTTCTTAATTCCAGGTAGAGCTGTTCTTTCTGTGATAGTTGGAGGATGTTTTTTCTGAATTCAAGCAGCACAGTGTTCCCAGATTGGTTAGTAAACATTGCTTGTGTTTGTGTGCATGTAGATAAGGTCATGTTAGTTGTACTTGTGTTGTGTAGGCAGGGCTGGGGGATTACTTTAAAAATGTAATCCAGTACAATTACAACTAAACTGTTAAAAAATGTAATCAGTAACTAACTCTAAATATCACAATATTAAATGAATGTACTTGATTACTTTCAGTTACTTTTGGATTACTTCGATACCAAACATGCACATAAAGACAAGAGAGTATAAAAGATGTGTCACCAGCTGTGTAACATACATCGATAAAATCTCCTTTAACACTTTTAACAAATCAGGTGTCCACAAACTAAATTTTGAAAAACGAAAAAAGAAATTAAAACTCTAAAGCAAATTCAGCCTACATCTGCTGATTCCAAATTATCCAAGTATTTGCCTACAAAACAGTATTGTTCACAAAGTTGACAGAAAATGTGTCTTTTCAAAGCCTAAACTTAAAATGTTGCATGCCTGCTCACTGTGCATGAGTCTGCTGCACTGAAGTATATCCAGTTTGATTTTAAAATGTAATCCTGCTAAATAATCCCCATTTTTATCAAATATACCAGTGATTTGCTTACACATTTTTTCTGTAATGTAATGCCTTACAGTTACGATCGTTTTTGTATCCTAATAACATATATGGATGGGTACTGAGTTAAGTACTTTTATAGGTACCGACCAAATTCTGTGAAAAGTACCGGGTACCTATTCTCGTAAAATCGAAGGGTAACATGTTAAGGTACCTAAACGCATCCTTGTGACTGTGAGGGAGTGGAAGAGTAGGCGATTTTCCATGCTGGGCATGAACACAGCATTGCAAGGTTATATAATGAAAAATAAATGTTAAATTGAAAAAAAAAAAGACATTTTGTTTTTAAACAAATTGATACTTTTCTCACCACATAAACACCAATTTGTACCGATAATTGGTACCATTGAGTGCCAATACGGATTGCCAGGTACCAGACATCAATACTGTATGATTTCAAATGATAAAGGAACCCATCCCTAATTACATAACGTCATTACATGTAATCCGTTACTCCCCAAGCCTGCGTGTGGGTGTGTGTAGCTTCCCACATGTGAAACTGCAGTTTCTGACTGTACCTATAACAACTTTAAAGACCTGATGTAGTATGTTAATCAAAGTGCATCCAGCCAACTCAGTTTTATGGTAGCCTCGTAAACTTAGGCCTGAAAATAATTTATGTATTGAACTGTCAAAACACACGTGTGTATATGTGTATATGTTTATATGTTTATATATGAGCATAAAACCACACTCTATTTGAATGAGGAGATATCCGGGAATGTGCCAGCCCAACAGAGACACCACAATGACAAACCTAAAACATCTCACTTAAGTAACAAAAGGCAGTTTTTGAACACCAGCCTGGCGCCAAACACACACACACACACACACACACACACACACACACACACACACACACACACACACACACACACACACACACACACACACACACACACACACACACACACACACCATGTCACTCATTCACCAGCAGGGAACATCTGGCTTCTTTTAACTTCTAACGAGGACCTGTGGATCTGTCTTATGGAGAGGACTGTGAAGCTTTGTTCTCAAACTCAAGACAATGAGACACACTGACAGTTTGCTGAAAAAGGTCCTCCAACACCAATGCTTAGAGCTTGTATTAATAATGTGTACTTAAAATCTATCACAGGGTGTTTACTACACCTCTTTAAACAAAGAAGATTTTCAATTTCAAGCACTTTTCTCTCATTTAAGCCCAGCTGATAAAACAGGTGACAGCAATTTAGTGAGTAGTGGTTTTCCAAAATGCCACATGTGTCTGGCACCTCAGCTACCTGCTAACAATTACCAGAAACTACCCAAGTGGGGGAGGGGAGTGCACACAGTTTGTGCACAGGACACAACGCCATGAGTGACTGATGACTGACTTTTCAGGCGCAGCAGCTGTTTTCTCCGTCATTGCAATAAAGGAGGAGCAGACAAAGACAATAGAACAGCTTGATTAGGTCCATTAATGAAGACATCTGTTTTTCAAACAGCCCTGGCATCTCGTCTTCTCTGCACACAAAGACCTTCTGCCGGGCGAAACGGCCCCCATAAGGACAGATGATTAACACCTTATGCCTAAGAGGGGAAAAACACGCACACACACTAAAGTTCCCATTTCTCAAAGTGTTCCTGTCCCATTTTAATCCTTAGCATAAAAGAATCAGACATCAACAAGCTTGACTGTGCTTCCATTTTCCAGACATTCATTATATTCATTCCCCTGTGGCCTCACGCTGCTCTCACTGTCTTTCTCTCTGTATTCAACACCCCGCTTTCCTCGCCCCCCTCTCACCTATCTGTCTAAGTGGGGCATTATCTCTTTTTCAATATTCCCTTTTTCCTCCTTCTTTGTCCTACTTCCATCATCCTTTCTCCTGTCTTTCATTTTGGTTGGCAGGAGGGAATCACAAAGGACCTGCCTTTTCATTACTGTCAGTAAAGGTTGGGGAGAAAGAGGAGGCGAGAGAGCATGTGACAAAAAGAGAGGGATACAAGAGTCCTTCCTCAGTGGCAGCAAATTGATGAAGAGCCCGGCCAGATGCCCCCAGGGCCTGTTTAGAGCAACAGAGAGCAGCATCTCTCCAGAAAATGAAAATCTCATTTTCTTTTTCATTTCTTGGTTCACATGTTTGTCTGCTGCACACGGACACAAACGTACATTTGTGGTCTCCTTCAGGGGTGCATGCACGCAGAATGGCTCTGGAAACCGTGTACTGCCCTGACAAAACACATGGACTCAGACAATGTGACACAACACATGTACACGTGGACCAGCTGTCAAGGTGTCCCTCCAAGCTTAGCTCAATTCATTTTTTTTCAAGCATCTTTCAAAATTCAGCCACCAAGGATAACGTTTTTTAATCAGTTGATCCTTGAGTTTAAAAAAATTATTTTGAGTTTCTTCAAATGTTTTCTTATTTTCCAACAACCATCTGCAAAATTTACACCATTCCTAATTTAAGCTACATAAAGTGGACACTATTGGCTATGCAAACCTCAGTGACTTTTGTCTTCCTGACATTTTCTCTCATATTTTACTCCACTTCTCTGCCAATCTTGTTAAAAGCTCTGCCCCTTTTTGTCTACAGAGATGTAAGTAATAAAGGCTAAAATTCTCCAAAACATGAACACTTGAAATAAAATATGTACGATAAAAACCAAGTGCTTTGGCAAAAAGCATTTTTGGGAAAAAATTACTTGACTTGTGTTGTATGTTTTAAGTTTGAGCCATGTTTAGTTTGTGATCACAGAGGAGGTGGGCCTTATGACCTACGGTGCAGCCAGACTCCAAGGGAGCTCTAAATGTTTTGTTTTCTCTAAGAAATACAGTTTCAGTCAGTCCACTGAGAGGTTACACTGAGACAGCTGCTAAATTTACCGCAGCATAGATAAACTTACATTTAGCCAGTCAACTTTTTACCATGTCCAGGATCTTAATGGTCATCCTATTTGAAGAGCAGCATGTATTACAACTTTAAACCAATGATTTACTCTGTCAATATTCAACAGGGTCATCAAGATGTTCGAATTCCTGACTTATTTCACTACATCTAAGCTGAGGAAGCTGCTAAAAAGTGCCTACTTGGTGCCTAAGTCAGATGGATTTTTCAGCAGAGCTATACCTTGCCATGCTGCTAGAACTGACACTTTTACACCTTTCCTGTTGTGATAACACCTGACTCACATACATGAAAGGAAACACCATGTATATGCGTCTTCCACCATCCTCTTGCTTTAATGACACACGCGTTGATTCTCTGCAGCTCCAGCCCATGTCCTCTGCTGCTGCCTAATGAGCAGCTGCACTGGAACAAGTGGAGTATAAGTGCTTCACTCTATGGCACGATAATAGTAATTGCTGGGGGGTTGCAATCTAATTCATTCACCTTGCCCATCCACATCACCAGCTGACTTACAGCTCTCTCATCATGTCCCTTCTACTCCACCACCTCTAAATGCCCATCATCAGCTTCGAATGACTCTGAGCTCCTGTATCGGACCATAAAACGAAGAAACAGGAAACACTCATTTGTCTGTTCATGAAAGTGTGTCCATCGCATGGATAATGAAATTGTGCCTTTCATTAGCTAGCTAATTGGTGCCAAATGGCTGCAGGGCCTATATCTCACTGCCGGACTTCTGTATTGACTTTTAGGGATAAATGAGTGCTGTAATTTGAGGTGGATGGTGGTGACTTGCGACAGCTTTCAAATGCTGTAATTAGAGCCCAGCGGACTGAGAAAGGCCTGTCAGGTCTGACCCCTCAGGCACTGCAAGGATCAACTTCATGGGGTTGGTGGTGGTGGACTCCAAACAAAATACAAATTTGTGGTTTGGAAGCAGCTTTTTTTAGTTACATTAGCTGCTCATAGTTTAATTCAAAAAGGTGAATCTCTGATTTGGTAAATAGTCTTTGAAAAATATAATTAGAGAAGGATTCTCTTCCAATGCACAATAACATCCACAATATGCAGCAGCTATACCATTGTAAACCCCCCCTACTTTACCCACCCTCACACTCATTTGTGCCAACATGCACACAACCTCTTCTCACCCTTCAATTAGCTGCCTGATAATCAGCCCTGGAAAACCTAGTCGAGAATCCACACGTGCGTAAGTGTGTGAGTGTGTGTGCCTTTGTGAAGGTGATGATGAGAGGCTTCTGGCAGACTGTGATGCCCCCCTTTGCCCCCTGTAGCGGGTTATCTTAGTGAGTGTGTCACATCCACAGGGAGAGACAGAGAGAGGGAGAAAGAGAGGGAGGGAGGGCAGTGGAGACAGCCCTGTCAGCGCTGCAGTGTTATGTGTAAGAGAGTGTGCCTGTGTTAGCAGATGACTGATTGCACCCTGCCACAATGGCCCTGACTCCCCCTCCCTCTCCCTCCTCCTCACCTTGCCACAGCCCCCGACCATTAATTTTCCCTGACGCCCCTCCCCTCTGAAGCTCTGGGCCCTCACAAACATCCACTGAGTCGTCACCAAACACGCAGTAACCTTGGACGTCCCTTTCTGTCCCTCTGTCTGTCGAGCTTTCTCTGGAGCCTCTGTATCCATTTTCTCTCTCTGTCCATCTCTGAGCCTCACACCTCCCTGTATCTGTTTCCCCCTTCTTTCCATCTCTGTTTCTGCTTCACCCTTTCCTCCGTGCTCCCTCACATGTGGGTCATGCCTAGCAACACTGAGTAGGTCTGGGAATATGGATTAAATGTGAGAATGGAAAATACTGTTTGTGTGTTTACACTCCAGTGCTTCGGTGGACAGACAGCACGCCAGCTCAGAGTGCTGACTCCAAATGGAAAAAACAAGGGGTCAGACAACTCGAGCCATGCAAGCGTTTTCCTCCACCGCCTCCTCTAATGGTGCTGTAAGCTCCCCCCTGCAGGAGTGGATACAGTGTGTGGTACAAAGAGAAAGAAGCAGAGAGGAAGAAACCACAGATAGGGCAGGAATGAGTGCTAAGTAGGTGAGAGGTGATATTGGCTTTTAAATTAACTGTCGTGCGCCTCTTTTGAAATCATCCCCGCTCTCAAATAAGTTATGGTCTCTCTTTCTCTACTCCCCTGGATAATGTGATTTGAGCATGAACCTAGTGTGAAGGGATATATATCAGTGTGCGTGTGTGTGTGTAAGCTCAGGTGATGGTTTGCTGACCATGACTCTTATTAGCACTGGATCAGCCATGCACACGTAGGCATGTAATTAACTGAGAGGGGGGGGCGCATGCAGGATAAGGAGGAGAGAATGGAGGAGAGTACAAAAGGGGGCAAGGTTGATTTATTATCCCATCACCTTGACCTCAGCGACTTGCAGATGCAGCTCAATTAAGTGGACTTGGCCGGGCGTGCCTCACACTGATCCACTCCTAAATGAGCCATCAGTCTGCTGCAGCTCCCCCGACTTCTTCTCCTCTCTCTACCTCCAATTATAAACAGTAGACAGAGCCTAATGGGATTGGATGTGACATGCACTGACAGTGCACATTTAAAAATAGTGCATGCACTTTGCCAATTGTTTTCAAAATACTGCTGATGTGATGATGATCATGCAAGAAAGGGAACCTTGCCTCGCGTCGGTGCCACTGCTAACTTTCCCTTTAATTACCTTCACTGTGTCTCTCTATTTCATACACACGCACAAGACATGTCTGTCAACTCTAATGATCATCTCAGAGGCTGTTGTGACAGTGGCCCTTCACATACATGAGGGGGAAATCAGTCGTTGCAGGAAGGTGTTTGAATGTAAAGGAAGAAAGAGTGAGATTTGTGTCATTTGAGCAGAGACAGAGGAGGTCACAGCTTTCTCCATATCTGACAAAAACTGCTTTGGTAATGGGGGTGAGCACTGCATTAAAGGTCAAGGAAGGTGGATGAGTATTTCAGCAGTGTCAGTTATGTCAGCAGCACGGTGCTTTGTGTGCTTCTGGGAGAGCTTTGACCTTTAAAACAACTTTTTCAAGCCCGACTTTTATCACTTTTACTGTTTCTGTTGAATGACTCCCTTTCAGAAGGGATAAAGCATACTCCACAAGATTGGTTCATTCTCCCTTAGGCACTCAGACTCTTCTGAAGCTTTTGTTTGTATATGATGAAATACAGGGTCACAGGTAAACTGAGTGTTTGTTTAAAGGTCCTATAAGGTCCAATATGCAAAAATCCCATTATTAAGTCCTTTAGTTTGTGGGTATTTGGCTTTCCTCCCAGCCCACAAAATGTTATATTTAATGACAGACCCTGTTCTTAATAGAGCTTGTGAATATAAATCCTGACCTAAAACGAGCTGTTTGGATTTTGGGTATTTGCCGACGTCAGTGATTCCCTTTTTTGACCAATCAGGAGCAAGTCTGACCTGATTGGTCCACCAGGGCAGATACCCCCGAACCCCCTCCCCGCCATCACTGCTCTATTTTTGGCTGTAAACAGCCAAATAGTTCCATGCACAGGCTTACTATCTCAGAAGAAGACAAGACTCAGTGGCTAGAGTTCATTTAATAAGGAAATGTGCCAGCTACACTCAGTAAAACTGTGCATGTGTGTGCTAGTCACTTCACAGCCGACTGCTTTTCTAACTTTGGACAGTACAACAGAGGGCTAGTGAATAGACTGGTCCTGAATCCAGGCGCATCAACAACCATCCACCAACAAACCTCTGACCCTAGAAATGTGAGTATTTTAAATGCTGTGTGCTGTGGAGCAGATTAAGAGCTTTTCCTCAGTGTCCCCCCGTCTCTGTGTTAGCTTCAGGATGCTAACTTTAGCTGCAGTTAGCCTGTTGTTTTAGCCTGTAATATTATGGTAAACAAGCGTCGCTGTTTTCTAAACATTGTGCACTCGGTGCTTGTGGCGCCGCTCTCAGTGATGTGGAAGAGCGGGGTGGTATCAGCGGTGGCTCATTTACATATGAAGGTCACGCCCACTAAATCAGAGCGTTCTGAACAGAGGGGCTATGAGAGCCTGGAAACAATGCTGCTGTGCTTGATTTATTGGCTTTTTGGACAAAAACATGTTACTACCATTTCATGAAGACATCAATGATCCATATTAAACTGCAGAGAAGGAGCATAATATGGGACCTTTAAAAATGCTTTCCCTGCACTGGTTAAGCCCAAGAGCTTAGGACACTGAAAGAAAAAGAAGTTTCTGTTCGGTTCACTGCTGCTGGAACATCATGGACTCACATTATAAGCAAAATATTCATCCTGAGCCTTGAATGAAGAATACTTCTACTGCTTTCAAGCCCAAACTGACAAAACTTAAAAAAAAAAGATTTTCAGAAGGTTGGGTAACATTTTCGCTACAACTTTTCTTTTTCTTTTTTTTTAATTCAAGGCAAGATGCAGACAACTCTGAGACAATCCTGAACACTTTGGGAACAGTTCACTGATCAGGGGCTTTTCAATCCTAAAATAAAGGACTAACTTTTCTTGACCCTCAATTTGCTGTTTCTCTCTGTTGGAATACTGTCAGATATTCTCCACTGACCTGCAAAAGCTTTAGAAATGTGGTCCTTCTTCCACTCCCAGGGTTGGTCGTACTCATCAGCTGGTCGCTCATCATCTTGCGGCAGCCTGCTGCTCTCCTTGCCCTCCTCCTGAGCTTCTCCATACACAAAACCCAGGCGCTGGCCTCGCTCATCTTCGTAGGGAGTGTCGTAGAGCTGCACTCCGCCCCGAGCTCGCCCTCCCCCTGTCCCCCGCTGCAGCTCTGTTGATGCATATGCAAAACAGCAGATATTAAACCATGCATGCATGCAGAATTTGAAATCTTCAGGATGTGTTGCATACAACCACTGCAAGACAAAATATGCAATCGGCACAGAGCAGCTGTATTTTGAAGGTTTCCCAAACACTGCATTGGTATTATTCTGGAGGAGAGAGTAAATCAAAAAGCCTGTTGAGCTCTGACACGACTTGAATTAGAGGAGGGAGACAAACAATGTTTGCACAGCTTGCCGTGGGCTCAGAATCTCATATAGAGGCTTAAAGAGGCCCTGGGCTTGTTGCTGAGTAGCAACATTGATGATAAGCTGTAGAGTGTAGACCAGCCCCCTTCCCTAGTCCATCACAGATCCCAGCAGCAATCCTAGATGGCTCACAACAGCATCCATGTTGCCTGTTTAACATTTTCATCAAATTCTCAGTGGGCTCCAACCAAGAAAGGATTCTCAGCACCTGCAACTGTTTGCAGGGCTCAGATATGACTGTGAGATATTGATGCAGGCAAGAGGCTGAAATAAGGTTTCTGAATCCATCAATGGAAGTCCTGTAGCTACAGGAGCAGTAATAACTACTGTCTCTTTGCTATGTTGACTCAGAAATGTCTTTTTTTTTAAATCAGGTGTAAAGGAAGAGGAGAAAACGGGCTAAAACTGAAGAAGTAGACATTTTTTATGTCCACAGCCAACAGCCAAGCACTCATGTGAGAGGAGAAGAGGACTAAATGGAAAGGTTCATGGTGAGCAGCAGGGGAAAAACTTTAACCTTCACAGAATATGACACCCTGTAGTCACCATGGCGACCAAGTGGAGACCCTGAGGGAAGGCCCCGAGGATATGAAGAAGAGGGTGGAGAGGAAAATGGAGAGGAGAAGCAAGGAGAAGGAGAGGAAAGAAGCAGGAGAAGGAAGAGGAAGCAAAGGGAGGAGTGGGGTGATGGGAGAAAAGGACAGGGGAGGGAGGAGAGGGAGGAGAGGGGGCGGGGGCTCTGTCATCATTTGATGTTAAGTCATTGAGACAGAAGCACAGCGGGGCTGAATGCTTCTCTACCTGCGCTCGGAGCCCGCAGTGTCAGCGGCAGCCTGGAGATGGAGAAGATGAAGGTGGGGTGATAAAAACAGGCATGGAGGAAATAAAAAGACAAATTTGTGGGAAATATGATGCAGGTGTGCGTGTGTGTGTGAGTGTGGGTGTGTGCATGACAGAAAAGTGAAAGAGGTTGGAAACTGAGGGAAATGAGGACGAGGGAGGCTGAAGAGTGTAAAGCAGAGGCTTGCTGTTTTCCTGATAAATGAAACAAGAAAACTGAAGTCCTGTCCAAAAGTCCACAGGTGTCTTGTCAGGACAGTCTTTGTGAGAGATAATTACTATTCCAATCCCACATCTGTCTTCTCCGCTCTGCAGTGTTTTCATGAGCAACATCTGACTAAGAGACAGACAGACAAAAGCAGGCAGACAGACAGCCCTGAAGTGACAGCGTCAATTCAAAGTCAGAGAAAGAGCCGAGACAATGCTTTGCCAAACGCTCCGCCATCACCCACAAGAGTCCCATCGCTCCTTTGGCTATATTCAGCTGCAGAGAGAAAAGATTTCTTCACTAAGGTTATTCACTCTGAAAGAAAAACAGATGCACCTTTCCCTTTCATTCTCAGAATTCATTTGATTGCCAAAAAAAGGCAGCACAAGTGACAGAAAAAGGGGAGAACAGGTCAGACAATTTGCTAAAGGACAGATGAGAGAGAAAGCCAGACTCCCCTCAGGGCTAAGGAGAGCCCTTGAGATGAGGAGAGATAGAGAAATGGAGGAAGAGGAAGAGGAAGAGGAGGAGGAGAACAGGGGGGGCTTTTACTCTAAATGACTTGGACAGAGCAGTGAGAGTGCAGGAGAAAGGGGCAGAGAGAGATGTTATGGGAGGAGAGACAAATGGAAAACGATAGATGTGGCAGGATCATGTGGGAGAGAATTACAGGGGGAAGAGGAGGAGGAGGAGGGAGGGTCTGGTACTGGATGTAAGGTAGACATCTGTAAAAAAGACATTTGTGAGGCCCTGAGAGGGGTCTGCCTGGGATAAACTAAAAACATGTAGTGCTTTGTTCTTACAGAAGGACTCATTAAACTAGAATTAATGAGCAAAAATGAATTTAAAACCAGTATTCTTAGAACAAAGACCTGAGAAATGGAAATAAGACTACAGCAGAGGTATTAAAGCGTAGCTATAGAGAAAAGGAACATATTTTATTCATAATTTGGTGAACCTGACATGCAATAAAACATCTTACAGGTTTTATTATGAAAGGTAAAAGGTTTTAATTTCCTTTTGTTTTTCAATAAGAAAAGAAAGAAGTAAAACAAAAAGTAACCAGAGCTAAAATAGAGCCATCAATGATAACAAGATGACTCACCAGAGGCTGACTGATGAGTGCTACAAGTTCACTGACCTGTTATGACCCTCTGGGCCTCATACGGCTCCATGTAGCCGTTGTTCTCACAGGGAACAGGTCCATGATCTGGTTCTGGCCTGTGGTCCAAGCGAGCGTCGAATGGGTCCGAATAATCTGTGTCTCCTGCCAGTGGAGCTGATGGGACCACCTACATGGTAACACGCATTTCATTAAAGCAAACAGTTTCCTGAAAACAAAGATCAATCTCTCTCTACTCTCCTTTGAAAAAAATCAGTCACATACTAAAATGAATTTGCTATTCTCCGAGTGTTAATATCAGCTCTTTAGAAAAACCCTGATTGTACTTGCAGTCTCATTTCTAGGGATTGTTTTGGTGATTTGAAGGATTCAGTCTGTAGCACGTAAAACTGCTGAAAAAAGTAAGGACAATTAGACGGACAATACCTCATCAAGACTTGAGGCGGAGAGAGCAGGATGAGAAAGCAATCACATCCTGGCTGACTGGCATGTTAAATACATGTTTGGCTACAGCCAAAATAATTATGGAGGACCATCAGGGCTCTAATTTGCACCTTTGGTGTGCAATATCATAAAACCACACAAATGTCAGCTGTGAAAAATAGCTCCCTCTTAAAAGCCTTTAAACGGGAACAACACTTTATCTTTATTGCTACATTTAAGTAACATGCAATGCAACCATAAATCATCCTGTCTAAGGTTCGCGTGATTTCTAGATGGAGACCACAAAGAGTAAAAAGGGTGCTGGTTGGCTGTGGGGAACATTTGTTCTTCCAAGCAAGCGCAGGAGGGAAGCAGTGGTCAGCTGGCACACTGACAGCTACAAAGGCAGCCATATGGTCACACACACACATACATATTGTCAGCACACACATGCCTAGAAACTCATACAGAAGCTCTTCTATCATTTAACCAAAAAAAAATCTCCAAAAAGAAAGACTGACTTCCAAAATTTCTGCTAAACCTACACTCACATACATGTGCGCTCCAAAAATTACATCCTAATCCCATGTTGTTTTGGTAACAGGATACCTATCGATGCACAGGAATCTGCAATGTTAATTAGAGTGCGGATGTTCCCACAGAGCCTGGGAAATTAATGAGAGCAGGAGGAGAAAGAGGTAGAGAGGGGGAGCTATCGACTCGAGTTAAGACTATTACTTCAATCCACTTCAAGACTTTTCGCACTTGTAGCATTTTCCATGAGCGGAGTCATGGATTTAACTGCTGCGCTGAAAGCCTGAAACTCTCCTTAACATACTCAGCATATGTGAGCTGAATTAATGAGAGTATCTTGGAAAACTTTTGCTTCTTCTCCAGTTGTTCTCTCAACATCTGTTTGCCTTTTCTCCATCTGTGTTTTCCACAAACAGGCTCAGGAAAGCACTGCAGTCCTGATGACAGAGTTTGAGTTATACCTCCTCACAGCCCCGGGCATATCATCATACTGCACGCTGTATACTGCGCCCTACATGTGCACATACGGGGGTCGTCTCTCAGCTTGCAAAACCAAACCCCATTTATTATTTATGGAGGGACATAAACTCATGGGACTGTGACCCTCTCAGACTCAATGGCCCGCTCAAGCCATCAATAATCCTTCCTTCCATCTATGACAGCAAATTTATGTCCCATGTGGGATGTAATGTGATTTATGAAAAGAATGCAAATCTGTGACATACATTACCAGATTTTTGCTTATGGAGGCTGATCAATAAAGCTGTCACAAAGATGGAAATGCAGAGAAGAGCGAAGTGGAAGAGTGGTTTTATCGTCAGCCACTTACTTGCTTCCTCCACTTTACATGAGAGCAGCCACGTAAAATAACATTTCATCTATCATCACCTGCTTTTTGCTCTCGCCACCTACAGATGCATTCTGAAAAACTGAGGCTCTTACAGGCTCCTGCTGGTCCTCCAAAGAGATAGCGCTGAGGAGGATCTTGGTGCGTCCCAGCTCCTGAGAGTCCACTTTGATCAGTCTGTGTTTGGGAGATTTCATGTCCACACTGGATGTCTTCAAGGGTGACCCATAAACAGGTGTGGCAGGGTCAGAAGTCCCAGACTCGCCCCTGGATCTGTTTTCAGAGTCCTCATATGGATCCTCAAAGTCCAGGTCTCTCTGGAGGCGGTACGCTTTAAGGATCTCGCTCTCTGTGTAGTCTGGTGTGGGCGGCTGAGGAGGCACCTTCCGGCTGCCAAAGCTCAGGTAGTCTTTCAGCCACTTGGCCATGGGAGCTCTGCTTCTGGTGGAGGTGGAGTGGGAGCAGGAGGCTGCAGGAGGGGGCACACAGGGACATACATGTGGATTATTGACCTTATTCTATGATGAGATGTGGATTGGATTTGAGCTGTGGATTTCAGAATAAGTCAATCAACAGATTAAAGAATTCACGTCGAAATAAATTGTGTTACTTCAGTAGAATAAAAAAATCCACAGGTCTTAATCCTCTCTTTACATCTGAGCTGGAAAACTTTCTCCCTCACTCACACACCCACGAGCAGTTCTGCGTTTACATGCGCTCATGTAACATAAAACTACACCAACAGCTGGGCTTTACGCACGCCTTTTGTTTTACGCAGGGAGCAATGACGCCTATAGCATCTGGACTTTGCCCAAAGGCTGCAATTAAATTTCACAGCCCTACAATAAAGTCCGACACTGATAAAAAAGGACAGACGACGGCTGAAAGTGCATGAAAGGCATGGAGAGCAGAAAAGGAGAAAGTTAAAATGTAACGTTTTGTTTGCTTTCCTAATGTGATTTCACAAACAGTTAGTTACAGCTAATTTTGAGAGATCAGTTTCATTCACTGACACAACAGTCACAGAAACCCTGGATTTAAGGGTCACTATGAAGCGACTGCGCTGTAAAGGCACATTACCTTGAAATCCTCTTCAGTCCTTCAGCCACTTTGGACGCTTCAGTTCGCGTTTCTCCATGTCGACCACAACAAAACGGCACAAAGAAGTGAAAAACTCTGCTCCTGTTCGCGTTTACTATCCCAAAAACCAAAACAGCAAAGAGACAAAGAAACGCTTTCCGTGAACAAAACAAGAGCGCTGAAATCCTCTGGAGCTCCTCTTGACGACTGATGGCAAACGTGTGCGAGTGAAGAGAGCGACTCCAGCTCCGAGACAAACTCAGCCGAGCGATTAAAGGGGAGGTGCTTCATTCCCAGAGGACTATCCTCCTATTCTCTTTCACAGTCAGCCGACCGTTCATTCATTCATTGAAATATCTGCGCATCACTCCGTCTACAAAAAGGGGAAATAAACCCTTTTTTCAAACTCACAACAACTGCACGGGGATCACAAATGACGAACAGAAACTGAGAGGAAATAACAGCTTGCACGAATATGCCCCAAAGATGTGAATTATTTATGAGAATGACATCACTGGAGAATTTCCCTCTTTAGCTTCAGTCAAGGTTTCTGAAATAACTTGTTACTTTAGTTCCTAGAAACTACAAAAGCCTGGGGGGTGCCAAAAAACTGTCCCCTGTTATCCTACAAATTGCTTTGTTGCAAAGGAGAACTTAGCCTCCTTTGGGAAGCTTGAACATGGTTGCAGTGAAGTTTTGATGGAGGTATAGACACAAAAACCACAACACATTAAAGCCTGCTCTGTTAAAAATCATATCGTTGAATGTTTGTCATGTCCTTTGTTTGATCATTTTCTCTGAATGAGTTTCATCCTTTCACAGTTATCCCATCATCCAGGGTCCAAGCTGTAAATTGGATTGTGTGCTACAGTGGGTAAGGCCATCTAAGTCTGTTAAGGATTGTAAATGCTTCTTTCTTTACGACACTCATGAGCTCACTTTCTCCCAGGGGCGGGAGGCTGGATGAGGTCATTGAGCTTGAATCCACCCCCACTGCTATCACCACTACCATCAACATTGTCCCATCAAGACCTTCACATCATGCCCGACCGTCTTGTCCGTGTGCTTAAGTGTTCCCTGAGCCCTGGCGTCAGATCCTCCAGTAGAGATTTAAAGTCCCTCAGTGTTTGGGATAGCTCAAGTAGGGGGTGTAACTGCAGACGGGTTGCAGGTCCCTGCAGTCCAGTTTTTATCTGTTTTAGTGATCAAGCGGTGAACTTGAGGACAGGATCAATTTCACAACATAGCTGGGGCCAAAAGCCTGTCAAATTTTGTTATACTGGAAAAGAAGCTCACAATTCCTGTTTTATGTCTCAGTTTTGCTGTACAGATGTCGTCCTAAAAAAGACTGTTTTTAAACAGGACCAGATCCAGAAAAAACGCTTCAGTCTCATGGGAACAAGATCTGTATTTTTTAAGGACAGGTATTAATCAAGTAGGAACAAATCAATATACTGTGAGAAGGGCCTTATCCTCTGGAAATCAGCTTATAGGTCTGTGTTGGAACACTGCAGTTCCTTCACAGAAGAATCTCTTTGCATAACAATATGAATGTTTTTCCTGTAGGATGCTGTAATCTGCCAGGAAGTTTAAAAAATATATATAATAACCAAAACTGAAAATCTCCCTCCTCTCCTCTTATTAAAATATCATATTTTAGTTCCTCTGGGCTTCTGTATCCATCTTTACCAAGACATTTCTACCTTTGGCAGTCTCTCCCTTGTTCTCCTTCTTTTAAGGAATACATCTTTTTTTTTCATCTGCACAATCTGCCCAGTCTAAACGCCACCTTTGACCCCTGCAATCAGGAGAAGCACCCAGCATACATTTTATTTCTGTTTCCATCTCGGCCAAGGTGAGTGCCAGATCTGTGGGAAAGATTAAACTGAGCATGAGATGGAAAACCAGCCAGAGATAGATAGACACACACACACACACACACACACACACACACACACACACACACACACACACACACACACACACACACACACACACACACACACACACACACACACACACACACAGAGGCAGGCAGGCAGGCTGTCAGCAAGAGGACACATGGACAGCATATAGAGAAAGAACAGAAATGGAAAACTAGAATACATCCAAGTGAGGGAAAATCTCACAGACCTACAGTCAGAAAAAAATCATTGTGTTTTTGCATGAAGAGTAAACACTGTTGCATAGGAGCCAAATATTTAATTGAATCACAGAAACAACAAAGAGCTGTGAAACATTTCAAAATTAATAGGACTCCCTCATTATGAGGTGCTGAATATGGATATGACATTCCCTCTGAACTTCTGCTCTCAGCTGATGCTCTTTTTATCCTGCTGAAAGGCATCATTTCTGAATTTCACTGAGGGGCAGTAATGAGAAGCGTGACACATCATTATCAGCTCCGTTTCAAAATCCTACATGTGATTTAAATGTCATGAGCGGACAGTATCTGACCATTTCGGGGCTGGAAAGATGCTTCACAGACTTGAGCACAAGGAACTGAGCTCTACTATATCCTCTGCCTTGTATTTACTGCCCTCATTTGGTGATTTACGGGAATTGCACAAAACCATTCAGAAAAGTCAACAGAGGCAGGTCTCACATTTGAAACTAGTGAAAATGACGAACTGCCTTTCATTCATAAGTAGAAACTGGGTAATGTAGTCAAAAATGTAGGCCGATATGAAACAAAACAAAGGTCATATGTCAGTGTCATCAGAAACTATTCAACCTATAAAGCTGAAAACTCATTGGAACCGAAATTTATTGATTTATATCAAAATGTTGTCCCTACATCGTGATTTTTAACTCACCTCTCTGCCACTGTGGTTTGTTATTGCGGGCTTCCGGGTTCAGCTGTTCTGGTGTTCTCATTGGTTGAATTCACTTTTTCGTTTCAGTGATTGGTCAGGCAAACATATCCAAAATAAGGAACTTTATACCCCAGCCCTGAGTCAAATTGTTAGCTTGAGGCATTGCTAAAGCTAGTCAGACACACCGGCGGAACACGAGCTGAACGTAACGGAATGCTACTCTTTCAGGTAACTGCGGTCTGTCAGACAAAATTATCATCTTCCCATGTCGACACGCGCTTAAACACGCTATATATGAAAGAGGGTATTGCCCGCGAGGAAGAGTACATCATCAATCATCTCCAATCAAACGCTGATCCGGTGTTTTGCGCATTGCTGATTGGTTGATTTACGACGAAGGCGGGCGCATTCCGGTTGTGCGTGAGGCAGCAGTGACTTCAGTATTTTACTGTGAGTAGCTAATGGGACAGACGAGACATTCACCTGATACAGGACTGTCCCCCACAGGTAGGCTGCATGTTTCAACAGTTGACTGTACTGCGGTATAACTGTCTAAGAGTTTCCTCTATGTTGCTGATATGTTTAAAATGTTACAACCACATGTTGCCGTGTAGCAGTGACTGGTTGGTGATGAATGGGACGAGGTTAAACGAAAAGCTTCAGAGAGGCACACAAAACAAGATGAAACTTTTTGCTTGTCTTTTTTTTCAGTGTTCATCTTGAGACAGAAAATTTCAAACAACTATGAAGAGTCTGAAGGCAAAGTTTAAAAAGACTGAGGTAAGAGCCACATGTTTTTGGACCTGTAAAAGTAAATCACCTGTTATTTAGTGTGGCGTATACGCACATTAAATGTATAGATACAAGCCATAAAGATGCGTATAGGCCTAATATTATAGCTGCTCTACACGAAGCTGTCATTACATAAGATCCCAAGCTGGATTCTGTTTTTGTGTATGGGGGGCACTGGGTTTCAGTGTCACTGAGCAGCAGGAGAGCAGGGCTGTCTCCAGACTGTTGCTATAACCAGTATTCTCAGGTAGCCTTTAATTATTCACATTAGACACACACACACACACACACACACACACACACACACACACACACACACACACACACACACACACACACACAAACATGAGCAATGAGAGATTCTCCACGCTCCAACTGTCACAGATATGAAACCTTATGTAACCCTCAAGGACTTTAAATTGTCGAAGGCCTGTTCTCCAGTTGACATATTACCTGCTCCATTTTGCTCATTCTTTTTTTTACATCTGGAAAGTAGAAGCTGTTGATGAAACTGAGCCCCAATGATGTCTAAAGCATCATTACAACCTTTCCTTTCTTGTTACTACCAAGTCCCCAGAACATTTACAACAAGTACGATCAAAAACCCACTTTAAGTGTCATTTACAAGCTGCTGGAGGATATCTTTCTTGTGTTACAGTCAAACTATTCAACTGCTAGATACGATAGCTCTCCTAATATAATTGATATTTTCACAGAAGTTCCCAATATATAACATGGCAAGACATTGTGGTTCATAACCAGCTTTTTTAAACTTGTTTGTTTCCTTTATAACATCTGCTCCTTTCTGTAAATAACAATCCAAACCTGCCCAACACAGTCAGCTCAGTTTCTTTCCTTTTTGCTGAGTCCTCACATCACGCAGGCCCTGCTCTGTAACTGCAGAGAAACAGATCTACGTACAGAATGACGCTGCCAGGGGGATACTGTACAGGACCTGACAAAAAAAAATGTTAATGATGTAGAGAAGAGGGAAGCTTGCCCCAGAGCAGAGGAAGAAATTAATAGGTTAGAGAAAAGAGGGCAGTGAGGGGAGGACGGAGGTGGCTGCATGTGTGTGTGAGGTGCAGGGTGCTGAACACCGGCTGTGTCCCCTGTTCTGTGCTGTGCTGTGTCTGTGCTAGCTGCCGGAGCAGGATGACGAGATCATGTTTTGGATGCGGAGAGGGAGCTCTGCACTGGAAGACGCTGTGAGGACAGCCTCTATAGCAGAAACACTTTTGTTGTGATGGAGTTTTTAAATTAGGTATTATCAGAGGACTCAAAATTCACCGCAATGTAGATCTCTGTGATGTTGTTGTGACCTCTAAAGGGTATGTCGGAGAAACTTGCAGGCAGCAGTAACTAATGTAAATGTGTGTGTTTGAGATTGAGCCAGGATGCAGTGTGAATTGTCAGTCAGGACACAAAGTGGTGGCTTAAAGCTCTGTAGCTGTGTTTAGTTCAGTGTTGGTGGTGCCCTGCTAGCTGGAATGGATCCTCAGCAGCCTGTTTTTAGCCTGATGAAGCGGCTCTGTCCTTGCTTCAGTCTGCTGCCGCTGCCAGTAGGTATCTTCTCTCTCTGTATCTCATTACATAAGAGTATGAAAGGAGGTTGATTTTTTGTTTCTGACTCTTCTCAATATCATTTATGTAATAGAAACAGTTTGTTATAACTTCTAAAACTATTCTCAAGCCACAAAAACATCATACCTGTATGCTGCAAATTCATCTGTTAAATTTTGTTGCATGAAAAATGCATTAGCTATCATTTTGCCATGGGTCAGTTCAGGGTGCTGACCTGTCCTCTGCCTTGCCCCCCTCAGAGTCAGGACTGGAGTAAGAGTGATGAAAGGCTCCTGCAGGCTGTGGAGCAGAATGAACCTGACAAAGTTATGGCTCTCATCGCCAAAAAAGGACTTTGTCCTACCAAGCTGGATGCAGAGGGCAAGTCTGCGTAAGTTTGACACATTTTTTATTCCTTTTTCGGTCAATGAGAGGATGCATCAGGAGTTTTATGAAGTCTGTCTTCCTTTGAACTTTCCTCAGTGTTGTAGCTGTTTAAGAATAGTATTTCTTGATTTCTGTAATTAATAAAAAGCAGCTTCTTGTATTGCAAACAAAACATATTTTGGAACTTGAACTGATGGATAGAGTTAGCAGTTAGAGCTTTAAACTGCTTCTCATTTCTCACCTGTGATCACTCGTGATATGTTTTATCCTTCCTTGTCTGGCAGGTTCCACCTATGTGCATCCCGAGGCCGACTAGACTGTCTGGAGGTCATCATCGCTCAAGGTGCTGATCTGAACGTCACTGATGGTGCTGGTAGGATATTTTATCACCCAATCAGAGTTTTGATATCACAATCCAAGGCTGTTGAATCACGTGTTATGGGCTGTTCATTGATGTCTTTTTATAACCGATTCAAGGCTTCAGCGCCCTGCACCTTGCTGCCAAAAATGGTCAATCAGAGTGTTTGAAGAGACTCTTACAGGTAAAAGACCAAACCACAGCATGGTCAGATTTTCAGAGTAATGTGTGAAATGCTTTTAACTTAGGATGGAGGAGTACTAGTATTGGTATAGGGTATCAGGCCGATACCTGCCTTATTTCAAGGTATCGCTTCTTGCAAAATCTGCCGATACTCAAAGAATTTTTTTTACACCAAGTCCTCCTCGCCAGTAGTTGGCACTACAGTGCTGCAGTTTGACACCACTGCAAATGTAGGTCCTGTTCAGACAATATGAATAAACCAGGGAGTTAAGTTAATTTTTTTTATTTTGCACTTCAGTTTATTTTTTTTTTAATTACTGAAACTCTGACGGTTGATAGTTTGAATTGTATTAATTTGTTAGAAACAAATTGTAAACTCAGAGAGAGTTGTTTGTGTTTTATTTTGGACTAAATGGCAGAGTTACTGTGTTGTCTGTGTTTAAAATGATCTGTCACTGTGTTCATTGAAACTTTATGTATCATGTACTTAATAGGGGAGTACTCATCCTGGTTACTTTTAATACAAAGTTTTTTTTTCTTTTTTGCTGTGTTGCCTCTTCTTTTGTTGACAGGAGAGACTAACAGTGGATTGCACTGACAATATTGGCAGGACACCACTTCATCATGCAGGTAGCAAAAACAAAAAGTGTAAAACAAACCCACCACTTTGAAAAACATAAATCTGCATGCTAATAAATCCCAGTCAACCCTTTTTAAGAGTCCAAAATGAGCCAGCTTCTCACAAAAGCTGAACCTTATCATTTTCTATCTATCATTCAAATTGTAAAGATTTGTGATATTATCTTTATTAAATTGTAACCTGATGTAAACCATTGTTTTGGGTCTTTCCTGCAGCAGTCAGTGGCTGCTTGTCTTGCACTGAGACCCTGTGGGACTTTAAAGCTAATCTGGATGTCCAGGACGAGGCAAGTTACAAAGTTTATTCACATTATTTTATATTTTATTTTTTGCTGACTTTTACTATGCTCTAGGATGTAGAGGATTTTGTAACAATTACCTGTATATTTGTCTCAGGACGGGGCCACCCCTCTGATCCTTGCAGCACAGATGAGCAGAGTGGAGCTTTGTGCTTTTCTGCTGGAACGAGGAGCTGATGCAAACATTCAAGACAACCAGGAAAGGTATACACAATTAATTATAAACAATAAGTTATCTGACTGCCTACTTTTTGTGGCTGTGGATGAAGTTTTGACAGATGAAATGACAGTGGAGGCTGAGCCCAACTGGGGCATCAAAACATCTTATTCGTTCCACTTGAACCCAAAAAACATTTAAGGACCATTCCTACAGCAGTTGGGTTATCTGAGTAAGTATCGGGGAAAGACTCAAATTAAATGCCTCATGCTGGCTGGGACCTCCAATGGTACCATCTGCTTTACTTTCTTGCAAAGATATCTCCTTATAGAAGATAATTAAAGCGTTTTTCTTTTGAGGGTAAAAAAAAACAGTGGTTTGTCACGTTTCTTCTTCATGCTCACTCAGTGCCTTCTGATTAAATTGTCCTATAGTTCACAACGCAACATACACTGATTGTTCAATTAAGGTCTAAAGTTTCTGTTTTGTTCTCTGATATTTTTTTGTTAACTGCAGGTCTGCATTGATGCTGGCGTGTGAGAGTGACAGTGTCGAGACTGTAGAAGCTCTGCTGAGAGGTGGAGCCGACACAAAGCTGGTAGACGCTGTTGGACAGAAAGCTGTGGATTACAGCATAACCATGGGGAACCAAAGCATCATTCATATGTTGGAGAATGGAGTACCCCCAGGTACAGAACAAGGCTTGCTGTTTTTTACTTTATCAAAAACGGTAATTATAATTAAACATGTGGAGTCTAAGTCCGTTAACAGAAAGCGGTATAGCTGTATGAAACAGATTCTCAGCCTCTGTGCATGGCTTCAGTGTGTGTCTGTGCTGCTCTGGATCCTGGCGGTGTCTCTGCTCCCCCAGGAAGCTACTGTTAATAGAAGGAAGTGGATCAGGAGGACAGCTGGGTTTAAAAAAAAGACTTGTTTCACTTTAATCTCCTCACAAAGACACCGCTAATATATGGAAAACAGATGTGTGGCTGGTTTATGAAGAAGATGAAAGAGAAAAGTGCACATGTTGTCTGACCTTCTCAGTTTAATCCAGAGATTGAAGTTTGTGTACGTTAATGACACTAACTTTACCTCAATGTTAGAAAAGTGGCACAAAGTGAGGGTGTGTATTTCTGTGTTGGATAGAGATTTTAAATGTTTTACTCCATCTCTCCCTCCCTGCATACGTAGCTGCTGAGGGCGCAGGCGAAGAGGTAATGTTGCATAGCTGTGTGATGGATCACTCCCTCCACCAAATGAGATCATGGCCTTCTCTGGCCGATCTTATTGTGCATGTTTTCCAATATGAGGTCATTGTTTTTGTGGTCTGCCTTCTTTTCATTTGCTTGTATGCTCCTTTGTTGCTGTCCCTGTGTCTTATCTGAGTTCCCTCTGTTTTCTCATTTTTGAGTTGAGCTTGACCTCTGCTTTTCTGTGATCACCCTCCCACTCCCATGCAGCCCTCCCAAAGCCCCTCAGGCGCCTCATCAGTGCAAGGGGGCACAACCCCCCGCAAACGGAAAGCCCCTCCACCACCCCGCTCTCCTCTTCAGGTACTGTGAGAATCAACCTCTCAGTGAATGGAGGACCACTTTCCTTTTTGATACCAGAGGGTGGCAACCTGTACAGTTTAAAGTGTCATTTACAGTGTAAATGAAGAGTGCACTGACCTATATAATTGGTTTCCTGCCTTCAGGTGGAAAGCAGTGACCACTATCAACACCATTTTTATGGCATCTTTGAGTTGTGAACTATGGAATGAGAAGATTTTCCATGACCAGAATTTTTAGTAGACATAGTGTTAAAATTTAAAGATCCATGGTTTAAAAACAGTTTACCATTTGTATACTACTTGACAGAAATAAGGTACAGGAGTGTCCATATTAATTCTAATTCAACAACAACCTCTCTGGAAATAGATACAGTGGGTAAAGAAGTATTGAACGCATCAACTTTTTTCTCATCACATTTATTTCCAAAGATGCAATTCAAACAAAATTTTTACCAGACATTGGTATTAACTCAGATTATCCACACATGAAAAGAAATCACAACATTCAGGTCCATAAATAATGATTATGTGAAATTAAATGCAATAACACAGGAAAAAAGTATTGAACAACTAATCGCCCACACTGCTCAGGTGTGATTTTGGTCCATTCCTCTGCACAGATTGTCTTTAAATCTGGAATATTCTTTGGTGTCCTCTGGTGAACCCTTTTCTTTAGTTCTTTCCACAAATGTTCAATTGGATTTAAGTCAGGTGATTGACTAGGCCATGATAACAGATCGATTTTCTGTATTTTGAAACCATTTGAGAGTCAACTTTGCCGTGTGCTTTGGATCGTTGTTTTGTTTACTGTTGGTGTAGTGTTTTTTGGTTGATGTGCAGTGCCATTTCTCCTCCAAACATGGTATGTAGTATGCAGAGTTGGGTATATAACTACAAGTAACGAACGTTACAAGTAGTTAAATTACTTTTGATAGGAACGAGTAGTGTAATGGCACTACTCCTCCTAGATTAGTAGTTAAACTAGAGTTAGTTTTACCTTAAGTGAAACGCCACGATCGTTACTTTTACAATGACTGCAAATATAGCAACCAAAATATTACTATTTAAGCTGAGTTCTTTTTATTACCACCAGTAGATTGAACGGTGGCCATACGACCAACTACTCGCTATCTCTTCCGGGTCAGGGCTGATAGAACTGTCACAGTAAAATTGGTTGCCTTATATAAATCTGTGCCCCACTGACAACACTGCACTCTCTCCCACTGTAAATGCCCCTTTTAAAGGATAATTTCAGTTTATACAGTTATTACATTGTTTATAGAATGAAGTAGAACAAAATACTCACCCAGAGGGCTTTCCTGATCCAAGCAGTGCATCGGGAGATATTTAGATCCAAAATTGTGCAGCGGACGTCCGTATAATGGGATCCATCGGGGCATAGACAGCGCCGCTCCTAAAACTGCATTAATCGTCCAAAAACTCGTGTTTTTCACTGATATTCCATTATGGTCCGCTCCAAGGTAGCCCTCTGCTGCAGTCTGTGTCACTCCAGACAGCCCTGTGTGGTTGTACTGATCTCTGAACTGACGGAGACTTTGTTTACGTTTGACCCGCAAAGAAAGGATTCGGGGCTCCAGAAAGTACTGCGCATGCGCAGTACTTTCTGGAGAGCTGACTCTTTGAGGGGCAAGTTTTTGGACGATTAATGCAGTTTAAGGAGCGGCGCTCTCTATGCCCCCAATGGATCCCATTACACGGACGTCTGCTGCATGATTTTGGATCTAAATATCTCCCGATGCACTGCTTGGATCAGATAAGCCTTCTGGGTGAGTATTTTGTTCTACTTCATTCTATAAACAATGTAAAAGCTGTATAAACCGAACTTATCCTTTAAAAGGGGCATTTACAGTGGGAGGGAGTGCAGTGTTGTCAGTGGGGCACAGATTTATATAAGGCAACCAATTTTACTGTGACAGTTCATATGCACATTATTTGGATTTGGTAGAGCAGGAGGAGAAGAGCGTGACCGTAAAATGCAAGTTATGCCCAGGAAATAAGAGGCTGAATACTGCATGGAACACAACCGCGAATCTCTTGAAGCATATAAAGATGTATCAGGGGGATAAAGTAGTGTAACGAGTAGTGTAACTTCGTTACTATTTCCATGGAGTAATCAAGTAGTGTAAGGCACTACTTTTTTCAATAGTAACAAGTAACGGGTAACTCTTTACTTTTTTGAGTAACAGACCCCAACTCTGGTAGTATGACAGCCCAAAAGTTCAATTTTGGTCTCATGTGACCAGACAACATTCTCCCAGCATTCTACAGGCTTGTCAAGATGCTGTTTAGCAAACTTTAAACCAGCTTCAACATGCCTTTTCTTGAGGAATGGAGCCTTGAGGGCTGAGCGTCCATAGAGGCCATGGCAGTGGAGTGCATTGCCTTTTGTTTTCTCTGTAACAATTGTACCTGCTGCCTCCAAGTCTTTCTGGAGCACTTTCAGGGTGGTCCTTGGCTCGTTGAGTACTCTTCTGACTATCTTTCTGACTCCCTGGTCAGAAATCTTGCAAGAAGCTCCTGTGCGTGGCCTGTTGATGGTAAGGTGGTGCTTCTTCCACTTGTGAATAATGGCCCCAACGGTGCTGACTGGAATATTCAGGTGCTTTGATGTAAGTCTGTGACCAGTTCCATTCTGATGCTGAGCAACAATCAGGTTGTGAATGTCTTCAGAGAGCTCTTTGCCTTCAGCCTTCATGAGGTGTGTCTTATTTAAATGCTTGGTGAAAAAAATGACCTTTTTTATAGGACCATCAATTTGCTCTAGCCCAGCTGATGTTGGTTTGCACTAATTGGAAGTTCAAGTAATAATTACTGACAGATTTCAGGTGGTATGGTGCATTTCCTTGCAAAAGTATACAGCCTTTCCATGGTGTGTTTAATACTTTTTTCCTGTGTTCGCACTAAATTTATGGACGTGAACGTTGTGATTTCTTTTCATGTGTGGATTGTTTGAGGTAATATCAATGTCTGGTAGAAATTTTGTTTGAATTGCATCTTTGGAAATAAATGTGATGAAAAAAAAGTTGACGCGTTCAATACTTATTTTTCCCACTGTATGTAATGCAGCACGGCCACTTGAGTGGTTAAACCAAAGAATCGTTAGTCTTTAATGAGCTAGATTGTTTTATTCTGTCTTGGTTCACTAAGATCCCAACTTTGCCACCCACTCCACGGCCCAGGAGTCCGGCTCCACCTCCCCAGTCGCCAGAGCCCCAGTCCCAGTCCCCTTCTCCACAGCCTCCAGACACTCAGCAACCAGCCCAGGTTAGCATTGTAAGCTGCTTCTCTGGTACACTGGCTGTTTGGCCTTCGGGTCATAACAAATGCAGATCAAACTGACATGTTTAATGCTTCCCTGTTAGCCAGAGGATGAGGAGGTGTTTGAGGAAATAAGACGACTGCGCCTGGAAAGAGGCCGTCTGCTGCAGAAGATCAAAGCACTGGAGCAGCAGCAGCAGAGCGCCCTCTCTGCCTTGGGGGAGGTACTGCACTGCCAGCAGCTTAAGAAAAAAACTCATATCCCTTTTAACTCTTCATGATACTATGTAACCTACACTTATAGTCAGAGCGCTAGTTGTACCAGACTCAACTAGGTAGATTTGAAGACTAAATGATGTTATAGTCACCATTTATACGTGTGTGTGCTCTGCAGCTGTCTCAACTCAGGGAGCGTCTAGCAGAGGCAGAGGCAGACAGAGACAAGTTGCTTGAGGAGCTGAAGGGAGGCCACGGCGTTGGAGCCAGCGACTCGGAAGACATGGATGAAATGTTGGACTTTCCAGGTATGCTATCTATTTGAGCTCACACCCTTTGCATTATAAAGGAACATGTGTGCCTACATGTGCCTTACTGTGTGCCCCTCCCATCAGGAAGAACATATGTTTATTTTTGTCCTGGCTGCTCTTTAACGTTCCCTCTAGAGAAGCTGCTCTCTAAGCGCTCCAGAGCCTCCCCTTCCCTCGATGAGGCCACTTGTAAAGCGGACACTGACTCAGCCCAGCCCTGCCTTGTCCCAGCAGACCCAGGAGCTGTTTCTGAGCTGCACAAACAAATAGAGGAACTTACCGCACAGAACTCTGAACTGGTCCTCAAAGTGCAGGTGAGGTCATGAATGGTACAGATCCCAAGAAACACACCAAATGTAGAAGCACTGAGTATGCTGAGACCCCAAAACACTCAACATTTGAAATCAAAAATTAAGTGCACACACTCACAAGAAAGAGAAGTGAATAGAAAATGTTTCCCCATCAGCAGGTGAGGACTCTGGTTCAGGGATGGCTGCATGTGTCTGACTCAGGCATTAGTCATGACCACTTAAAGTTTATGACTCAGGTACACTAAAACATGGTTCATACAGGTATAAATAGAACAGAGCAGCTTCATGTTCTTCACTAACTGGGTCAAGCTTGTTGGAGCACTGAGGCTTTTTTTCCTTTAAATATTCAGTTCTGGTGTTTTTCATTCACCACTGTATGAATGGCTGTGATAGAGGTTCAGGCCTTTAGTTTCTATCTGCTGCATAAGAAAGAGCCAGGCAGGAACGTAGGACACGCAAGGTCTTCTATGAAAGCAAAGAGAAATGGGGTCTATGGAGACAGGCCAGGAGGAAAGTAGCGCTCCAACCAGATTCCTGGGTTAAACTAGGAGGGCTATCCAGAGATCATGTTGTATGGGTGGTGTTTGTAAAAACTTTGAACTTGCAATTAATCATTGATAAATGAGCATCTATAAAACTGTGCTCCTCTGTGTTGTGCTCAGATGCTGGAGATGTTTGAGAAGGATGACACAGACATGCAAACCTCCAGCTCGGACTTTGTGCCCCTCGTCCAGTACGAGACCTTGAGGAAGGAGTTTGAAACCCTCCAGGAGCGCTTGTCTCAGGCCCAGGCTTCAGAGGAATCCTCCAGTGTGGCTGAGGAGAGGTAGGAACATAGATTCACATGTTCAGACATATTTATGACCAGCACACTGAGGTAGCCTTTACGGGTCACATTCACTTAAACTCTGCTGTGTACGACCAGGTCTTTAATCTGAGATGTGCACAACTGATATCAGTAAAGTCTCGGGGGTATCTGCTCAGGGCCTTTTTTAAAAGTGCTGAGCATTTATGTTTTTCCTGCAGAGCACAGGAGGTCTAGCAGGGGGACTGTGTAATCATGACAATGTTTATGAGGGAGAATTGGCCTCATTCAGACAAGTCTTTCCTCTTTTGCTTTTCTTTCTTAGTGATTACCTTTTATAGTGAGTGTAGTGTTGCAATACAGTGCTGTAATACACTGTTAGAATGAGCTGTTGGCAGATTACATGTCAGCAAGTTACTGAGAATAAATATCATTATAATTATCAAAGAGTTACTAAATAAGTCTCTGCATTTCAAAATTTATCAGTTACTTGAGAGAGTTGCTTATGTGTTACTTTTTTTTGCTTTTATAGTCTCAGCAATGCACACATTTAATGTTGTCCAGTCTCACATAAATAAGTCCAGCTGCCTGTTTCGGATCAAGCTTTAAATTGCCATGACCTGGCAGACTGAGAACCTTCACAGACTTCAACTACATACCTTGCAATCAGTCCAATTAGTCCTTCATAGCTTACAGATTGTAGAGCTGGCAGTGATTTTTGCTGTTTGGATGAAAAGACTCCTTCTTGGTCAGCTGAGCTTCAGTGATCTGCACCTGGGTTACCGCTGTTTGCAGCGCCTTGCTCTCTGACGACCAGACTAGTCGATAAAAATGTATGTGGTGTTTTGAATCGGCCGTATTGTATATTGTTTCCCACCATTCACAGCGGAAATGTCATCCTTTTTCTTCATATAATGGTCTGTTAAGCTTATTTATTTATTTATTTATTTGTTTGTGATTTTTAAATACAATGAAGTTTAGTAAATGAAACACTTGTGGTTTTTGTCAGTTTTAAGCGGCGGACAAGCGTCACTGTGCTGGCGTAGAGTAGAGGGCTCACTCATTTAAAGACCGAAAGCCCAAAAGAGCATCTGAAAAACAATGAACTGTGGTTTCAAAGCATGACAGGAGAGTGTGTGAAAGCCTCCTAATCACAATCAAGGCTGCTGCCTCTTCCTGGTAATCCACCTCCACTGGCCCTGCCTGGCTGTTCCCTAAGACCTCATCCCCCCCGAACCTCTGACCCCCCCGACCCATGTTCCCGGAGGTCTCCCTGGGGATAATAAAGGGGTCAAGGAAAGAGAGGACCGCAGAGAACTTCCATCTTTTCCCTGGCTCTGCCCCTGCCCCGCTCCTCCCTCCTCTCTATCAGGCTCAAAACTCCACTGAGGAAAACACATTCGGACTCAGTGATAGCCCGTGCAGGCAAATCCAGCTGGGAACGGATATTTACAGAACTTTCCTTCAAAACCTGTCTCCTCAACTACTTTCACCCAAGCCTGCTCCTGTTTTTTCAAGTCTCTGTAGAGTACACTCGTCGTATCATATAACTCTGGATAATGACACACCGCAAAAAATATTTTCTCCTCCATCTTCCAGCGGGGTTGGAGTCAGAGCAGGTGGCGGTCCCCCCCAATGTCATCAAATCAATGATGTCGTGGGGTAATATCATCGCTGATTGGCTGCCGCGGCATAACTTCACGTGAATTCGCATCCAAAGTTCAATAATTTTAACTCGAGCGTAGAAGGTCCGACACTTTAAACGCACCGACACCCCAAACGCGTCCAACGCACCGTCCAGAGAATCTGCGTCCAAACGGCGTCTTTGCATTGACTTTCTAAATTCACATCCAGTGTGGTTGTATCATTAGTCCTAACAGAGTTGATACTCAGGTAACTGTTCAATTCTATAAAATGTTAAAGTGCATTTAAACCATATATTAACTTTTTTCCAACCATAAGCAGGTCCTACAAAATCAGTTTTGCTTTTGGCTTTACTTCCACTTTCCAAAACTGAAAAACCAGCAAAGCATCCTACATGACTGTCCACACAGAACACTCAATCTACATTCAAAAGTAGCTAGCAGTTCATAGCACAAAAGTGTGCTGCTAACATTTGTGTTTTTCCCTTTTGGTTGAAGTGAGGATTTGAAAGATAACCTTTGTGATGATTTGTCTCATTCTGCAGTGGTGATGAAAAGTCTCAGGGAGGTTGTGTCGACGCACAAAGCGCAGAAGCTCTAAGGGAGAAACTGCGAGGCCTGACGGAGCAGTTAGCCTCCTCCCGGTCAGAGCTGGAGGAGCTGAAGGAGCAAATGCGCCTTGGGGTGCTCTCTGTGGAGTGTGGTGAGGGGGATACTGCAACAGCAGATGGTGGGACAGAAGGGGCTACAGGGGAGAATCCCAGCCAAGAAGCACGGCAGCTGAGAGCGAGGGTGACGGAGCTGGAGGAGGAGCTTGCTAAGAGACAGGGCGAGGCAACAGGCCAGAGCGGCCAGGACAGTGACAGAATCAAACAGCTGACAGAGAAAGTAAAGGAACTCCAGGCTGCTCTGATCCAGAAAGGATCCGCCAAACAAAAAGAGGAGAAAGACAAAGACGAAGAAGAGACTGAAACCGAGACTCTCCTCAGGGCAAAAGTGGCTGACCTGGAGGCAACCCTGGCACAGACCAGGACCTCAGGGAAAGAGGGAGGAGCAGCAGGGGAAGGAGACCAGGTCCGGCGTCTGCAGGAGCGAGTGGGAGAGCTGGAGGGGCAGCTGAGGAAGAGTGTGCCCCGCTCCGAGCTGGAGGAAGTGCAGGTGACTCTTGGGCTGCAGTGTGAGCAGCTGGCCAGGGAGCGTGCGGATGTGGCGCGGAGACTCAACGATGCCCTTCTGAATCTAGAGAGACTCCGGCCTCCTCCACGTGGAGACGATGAAGAAGAGGATGAAGAGGAAGAGCATTCAGAGAGTTCAGAGCTCTCAGTCACAACAGGTGTGCAGTGTTTTGTTGCTCTGCTTTGAGAAGGAAAGCTTAGAGGTGCAACAGATTGTGCAAAGATTACTGTTGTTCCCATCCAACTTGTGTTTGATGATGTCTCCATGCAACCAGATCACTCCAGACGCTCCTTGGCAGCAGTGAGAGAGGAACTGGAAGTGGCGAGGCAGGAGGCAGCTCAGGCCCTGGACTGTCTGTGTGCTGAGCGTGAGGGCCGGGCACAGGACGCTCTCCAGCTGAAAGATGCAGTGCCTCTGTCAAAGCACAGGGAGGCGCTGTCTGCGGTGTCAGAACAGTTGGCTCAGACGCTGCAGGAGCTCCAGGAGGAGAAGACCCTGCGTGGTCAGGCTGAGGAGCAGGCTGTAGGACTAGAGGCACAGCTGCAGGCCATGCAGGACGCCGTCCCTAAAGAGGAGCATGAGAAAGTCAAGGTCACAAAACAAGTTTTAAGATCATATTTTAAAGAACTGCACCTGAGGCACAGACTATTAGAAATGAGGATCCCAAGGTCACACGATAAGCTACAATAACTCAAAAGAAACAAAGTAACCCAAGACCCGGCTCTTTTATTTCTGCTGCTAGTTTAAACATTTTTCTTAAGATGACGTTTTTCTTACTAGTCAGAGATGAGTTAGTTGCTGTTTTGTAGCTAATACAAGCCATTTTGACTTGTTTTGTCTCATTTATATTGATGAGGAGGTAGTGGGTTGTTTGTTTATCCAATCCAGTCCAACTTTATTTGTTAAGCACTTTAAAAAACAACCACAGTTGAAATAAAGTGCTGTACAGGAGAATGACTAAAATACAAGATAAAAGAATAGACATAAAACATAAGTAAAATTAATTTTCAAAGACGAGGAGCAATATAAAAGACATAAAACAAATTAAAATGAATAAAAACGCAGAAGAAGCAAACAAAATAAAATAAACAGAATTATTATTATTAATAATAATAATAATAATAATAATAATAATAATAATAATAATAATAATACAATCACCAGCTACTGTGCATCAAAGGCCAGGGAGAAAAGGTGGGTCTTAAGAAGGGATCTAAAAACAGGCAGAGACGAGGCCCGTTTAATATTTTGAGGCAGCCTGTTCCAGTGTTTTGGGGCTGCAACGGCAAAAGCACGGTCCCCTCTGAGCTTCCGCTTGGTCTTAGGGACCTTCGGAAGAAGCTGATCGGCTGACCTGAGACAACAGGAAGGTGAGGGTGCAGGAGTTCAGAGAGGTAGGGCGGAGCAAGACCATGGAGGGATTTAAAAACAAATAAAAGAATTTTAAAATCAATCCTGAATTGTATGGGCAACCAGTGAAGTTAGGCCAAAACAGGGGTAATGTGCTCATATTTACGAGTGCCAGTTCAAAGACTTGCAGCTGCATTTTGTACCATCTGAAGACGGGCGACGGAGGAAGCACTAACCCCCACATACAAAGCGTTGCAGTAATCCAGACGAGTGGTCACAAAGGCGTGCGTGGATTACAGATTCAAAGTGCTGCTTTGAAAGAATTGGCTTAATTTTGGCCAGCTGCCTGTTTATTATTATTATTATTATTTGATAAAGTATTGTAGCAGGACCAAGGGAGGTAAAAAGGGGAAGTAAAATCCAGACAGGTTTAAGGGAATCTAATTTCAAATAGAAGAAGTTTTTGGATTTTTCAAAATGTACTTTTTACAACATGTAATTTTTCAGTGTGTGTCCTACTTACAGGCAGAGCTCCAGCGCTCACTGCAGGCCAGTGAGAGCAGCGCAGCCACAGCACAGGAGGCCCTGAACGAAAAGGAGATGGAGCTGAGAGAGCTGAAGTCTCAGAAGGCTGCAGAACAGGGTCTGATCTCCAAGGAGGATCACGAGGCCCAGCGGCTCTCTCTGCAGGCAGAGATCAACGCCCTCACAGCCCGTTTTAACGATCTCACTCGCAAACACGAGAAGACCTGCACTGAGGTGTGTGGATGTGCACGTGTGCCTTCATCAGCCCACCCTGAGCCATCTAACACCACATTAGATTTGTATTGTGCTCACCACAAAGTGAGCCAATGTTCCGTAAAGACCATTTTCCGGCCTCTACATTATTGATATGTGTATTACTTTCTCTTGTCAGTACCACCCTGTGTTACATCAACCCTTTTCATACTATATGAGCTTACTAATGTGCTGAAGTTAATTTGCATTTGTTTAAAAGGCTCCTGATGAGACTTCTAAAGTCATTCACCCCCCACCTGCATAGCAGAAATTAATTATAAAAACACGTCTTCGTAGATTGGGTAATTATCTCAGTAATTTTCTGCATGATATCTTTAAGAAACCTTTTAGCTTCTCCATATTTTGAGTGGAGGGATGTTACTGTGGGACTGTTGCAAAGTCTGACAATGCACTCAAGCTAACATAAATTGATCCACAGTAACATTTTGTATTATGTGCACCAGTATGAGTGTATGTAGATCAAAGTAAGTGTGGAAGTTCCTCAAAAATACAACTGTTTTAGATTTTTCAAGCATTTACATTTCTCTGAACTTGATGATCCAGCAGTTAATTTAGGTGTTACGTAGGTTTGCCTGTTTTCAAACATAAGCCAGAGATGTAAAAGGCGAGGTGACCAAACGTAGACGTCTCTGCTGTAGTGACAGGGTGCCCTGGTGGTTTTACTGCTCTAGGTGTTCCAGGTGCAGAGGGAGGCTCTCTTTAACAAGAGTGAGCGGCAGGTTGCAGAGTCCCAGCTGGCCACCGTGCAACAGCAGCTGGCTGAGTTACAAGCCAAATCCAGCCACATCCAGGAGCTCCACAAAAACATCCAGGAATCCCAGGGCCTGGTCAAGGAGAAGGATCGCAAGGTGAGGGTTCAGACAGCAAATCAGAATTTCATTTTGAACAGCTTAAGAGGCTGTCAAACTGATGTGTCTGTCTGTTATCAGATAACAGAGCTGTCTAAGGAGGTGTTTCGACTGAAGGAGGCCTTAGGAGCTCTGTCTCCTCCTCTAGGCATCACCTCTTCCTCCTCCTCCTCTTCCACTCATCATGGTAACCCAGGACAGCAAGTGGCTCTGCAGAACAGGATCGCCATACTCACCCAGCAGCTACAGGTGAAAGTGACACTGGAGAAGTTTGAAGTGGGGAACTGATGACACAGAAGTCATCTTTTAACGTTGCATGTATCAGCAGCTCTATTCACATTTAAACAAGTCATTAAATCGTTATGTGACATTTACGTTTTCTTCTTGCAGGACTGGGAAAGAAAGCACAAACAGGTGGTGGCTATATATCGCTCCCATTTACTGGCAGCTGTGCAGGTCAGTGAAGCAGGAGTCCTGCTCTTGTTTTTAGATTTAGTTATTTATTTGTATTTTTGTGAGGCTTATACTGCGGATTCTGCCTGTTTTCTGAGTTGATAACATTTCCAATGAGCAGCTTGTCAGATTGCATCACACTGTCCAGTGTGTGAACTCCACAAACTACATTTGACTTTGCCCTCTCTCCTCACTTGATTTGCCGACAGTTAAGGATGTAAATGATCTATCCATCGCTGTGCTAACCTGACAAAGTGGATGTAATTTCAGTAGAGGTGCAGGGGAAAGGGGGGGATCACTTTCATCACAATCCACACATAATGTGTACACATACGCTTTTCTGCCATGCTGGTTGTAACTTGAGAGTTTTCAGGTATTGACCTTTTAGAAAACTTTTGGACACTTGGGCGCTTCCTCTGGATATTTTTAGAAGGCCATTTTCTTTAACTGCTCCTTGAACATCAGACACAAGGCTGTCATTTAGTCTAGATGCTTGGATGTCTTTTGTGCTTGAACCTCCAAGACTGTCTTTGATTAGAGGCAAGGAAGGGCACTGTGGAGGGTTACCAGAGAGATTGATCTCTTCTTTTTAGTACACCTTGCTTTTATGAGTGTTGCTGTTAAAAATACTAAATTTTATATTCCCTCCAATTTGTATACATGCTTTCCTGATTTTTAGGTGTTTTGCTTGTATTTTAGCATGCCCCTATAGTAGTACAGTTTTTAAGCATCGGGTTCTTGCTATCTGATCACCCTCATGGGGCGGGACTTAGACCGCTAGTCCATCTGCCCCCCAATAGTGACCACTTGAAACAAAAACTTCTTTCTTTAGCCTCTTTAACTTGTTTTTATAAGAAAAACACTTCTTCACTTTCTTCTTGATACTACAAAAAACTACAACAGGCTACTGTAAGAAAATCTGTTGCTTCCTGTCCTGCCCAGATTAAGCACATACAAACATGCTAATTTACTGCATTCACTGCACTTTACCATAGCAGGACTCAAAATAAACATGCCAAGCAAAACCAGTAATTAGTTCACTTATTTCTACTTAAAGGTCCCATATTCTGCTCCTTTTCTGCAGTTTAATATGGATCATTGATGTCTTCATGAAATGGTAGTAACAAGTTTTGGTCCAAGAAGCCAATAAATCAAGCACAGCAGCATTGTTTCCAGGCTCTCATAGCCCCTCTGTTCAGAACGCTCTGATTTAGTGGGCGTGACCTTCATATGTAAATGAGCCACCGCTGATACAGCCCCGCTGTTCAGAACAGCACAAGCTCTGAGTGCACAATGTTTAGAAAACAGCGAAGCTCGTTTACCATAACATAACAGGCTAAAACAACAGGCTAACCACAGCTAAAGTTAGCATCCTGAAGCTAACACAGAGACAGGGGGGACACTGAGGAAAAGCTCTTGCTCTTCCTGGATTCAGGACCAGTCTATTCACTAGCCCTCTGTTGTACTGTCCAAAGTTGGAAAAGCAGTCAGCCGTGAAGTGACTAGCACACACATGCACAGTTTTACTGAGTGTAGCTGGCACATTTCCTTGATAAATGGACTTTAGCTACTTAGTCTTGTCTTTTTCCAAGATGGGAAGTTTGTGCATGGAACTATGTGGCTGTTTATACAGTGCGGCTCTTTAGCTTTGAACAATGGACCAATCAGGTCAGACTTGCTCCTGATTGGTCAAAAAAGGGAATCCTTGATGTTGGCAAATCCCTAAAATCCAAACAGCTCATTTTAGGTCAGGATTTTACATTCACAAGCACTACTAAGTACAGGTTTTGTCATTAAATATCACATTTTGTGAGCTGGGAGGAAAGACAAAGACCCACAAATTTCACTAAAGACTTAATAAAGTGATTTTAACACAACATGGGACATTTTATGAGTTCAATAAGTTACATCGACAAGAATGTATCTATAGCTTTTCCAAATGATGTAAAATTTAAACAAGAAGCTGAGCGTTCCTTTGTTCTTTGTGTTTCCTAACAGGGTCGAATGGATGAAGAGGTGCAGGGCCTGTTACTCCAAATCCTGAGGATGTCTCAGCAGTGACACTGACCCTAAAATGTCTCAAACTGCTTCTTCATATCCAGATCAGCTACTGGCACAGCAGCCAGTAGGATGAGCATCATTTAGACATTTTCTAGAAAGCCAAATAATAAATGATCTGTAAGACACAGCTGCATGTGCACAGTCCAGTGACTTAAACAACAGCTGAAAGGCTCGACTGATAAACCAAACAGTGAGACAGTGTAGTTGTGGAGTTCCTTCATGGCTTGGTAAGTCAAACCACTGCAGCCTGTCAGTCAGGATTTAGTGTTTTTTGAAGGGTGCGAAAAAAGCTGGTATTTATAAAACAGAACCGAATGTGTGACAAGTCTAATGTTTTGTATCATTTTCTTTTAATAAAAATAAAAATAAAAATGGTCTGTTACAAAAATAAAAGTGGTCTGTTAAGCTTGATTTTTGTACCTTGCCTCATAAACTAGTTCTGTGGATTGAACGAACTAGGTTTCATCAGCTTGACACTCTCCTGTTCTATTTTTGGGTGATGGAAATCTGAAGTCTTAATTTAGCAGCAGTGCATGTGGATGAAAGGCAGACAGCTGGTCCTCAATGTGGAGCTGCTGCAGATATAAAGAACCACAGACGACAAAACAACCTCTTTGAATCATACCCTCTTTTAAGTTCTTTGAATTGACAAACAGCCGTTAAAGTTATTTAAAGAGGAGAAGGTCCAAGAAAAATTCCTGAGAAAGCAAAAACGAGCTCTGCAATAATTAACATTCGTATTTGTTGCTCACCTCATCTCTCTGTGCATTCGTGAGGCTGTGGAGGTCCTAACCAAAGACATGTTTTTACTTTAACAAAGAAAGGCAAAAAGCATACTGGGAAAATCAGAAGCAAGTCACAGCCTGGCATGTAATAACAGACGTGGGACAAGAACAGTCAATACAGTGGTGTATTCCCCTGAGTTGGGACAAATAATGAAATTAATTTAGTGTCCAATCCCGTCTTCGTCATCAGACCAGTGCAGACCAGTTCTGTTCATGGCTTGCTTTAAAATGAGGGTATCATTACAAGAAACACACAAATACAACAGCATTCATGACACAATAAGACAGTATTAAACACTCTAAACAAGAGCAGCTTACATCACTGTTTCAGAATAAGAGCTTAATCATCCTGAAGTCTGTTCAGTCATTCATTGGCATGGCAAGAAAACTTTGCATCAGGAGCATAAATGCACAGTATATACACTGACACAAACACCTGTCCCTGTAGTCTTTAAGGCACTGAAGTTAGAGAGGCTGTGGAAATACAGGTACGAGTATACTGAGAGTTTCTGAAGAGATCTTCCTTTAAACCGAGACAGGATTCATCATGTGAGTGCAGTTCAACCATCAACAGGTTTATACGCTTTTACAATACAAACGAATGATGAGCAGCCCTTACAAACACAACAAAAGTGACTGATACTTAGGATAAAAGGGATTAAAATCCCACTGCTGAGTTAGTGTACTGCATTTCCAGTTCATTTCTACTTGGAAAAAGTGGATTTTGTGATGACGAAAGGCAGAAGAATGTGGCCTCTTCATAAATCAAGCACTGACTCATGATAAGTCTCTCCGTTGTGCCATCTAAGAGTCAGCTTCACCCAGAAACTGTCTTTTACCCCAATGATCAGATGCTTTTCAATTGTCACCCTTAGTCATATTTCTTGTATTTACACTGAACAAACAACTGAATAGCTTGATACATTCTGTTTCTGATCAGAGTCTGTTCCAGATATTTGTGACACGTTTGTTGTGTTGATGTCTGTTATAAGTTCAGTGGATAACAGGAGGTGGGTGTTACTCTGGAAGCACTTCACCGTCACAAGCATGTCGGGATCATCTGAGCATCAAATCCTGATTTGTTTTCCTGAAGTTTGGTTCCTTGGCTACTGAGGTTTGTAGACACTGACGCAGACTCTGGTTTGCCTTTTTTTTCAGCTTACTAGCTGCATGCTGAGAAGTTTGTAACAGCTGAGGGAAAGTTTGGTTGATCCTGTTAGTCCAAAGGCAAAGAAAGTATAGGAAGATGTCACAGGCTTTTCTCCTTTACGTAGGCTTGTTCACAGAAATAAAACATTACTGATATCCTCGCATCCAGACAAACATCCATCTGGAACAAATGTTTTCCGTTCATGTTTTATGTGGATTTGCATGGGACGCAACAGTCTCCGTCTGTGACACAAGAGAAAGAGGAGGGATCAGAAATCTGATGAAGTCATTTCTCAGGCCTGTACAAGATAATAACTGAAAACCTAGATTAAGAAACACAAATTTAACAGCAACCAGATAAATGTTCTATAAGATATGTCTTAATGTAATATTAGCTATTCTTTAAAAAAAGTGTTTTTAAGTAGTTATTATACATCTCCTTCCCGATAGCTTCATTTTCAATCACACTTATTTCAGACATATTGTAAATAATACTAAATAATGTTGAAGTGTACAGCTCACCATCCCATGCATATCCGATTGGCTCACTGTTTCCTCCTGACCACCTGTTTGAGGTGAAGCTCACTCTCTGCTGCCACAATAGGCAGCTCGTTCTGCAGATGGTAAGAGATGAGGTGACTGATGCTCTCAAATAACATGTCTTTGGTTCGGACCTGTAAGACATGAAGGACATCAGATGACAGGATGATGTAAGTAGTTGTGTGTCCTTAATTGAGAACATGCAGCGTTAGTATTGTTCGATTTCAAACAGTGCCATTTCAACAGCTTTAATTTACTAACCACTCCCTCTGGGTCCACTAGCAGCAGGTGTTTTGGCAGACCGCAGTGCATGCCCGTCAGCACATACTGTCCTGGGTTGGTCGTGCTCTCCCTGACAAGGAAATCTCCATCTCGGACCAGGAGTCTCTCTGCGTCTCGTCTGCTCATGCGGCTGTGGTACCACGTCTCCCTGCGGAGCTGTTCCTCGTTGGGAGCCACAGGGGCACGCCGGCGTGGAGGGCTTGGCCACTGGTCCTCCATGACCTGCACACCTCCAGCTGCAGTAGAGACACTGGACCCCACAGCTCCACCACAAGCCTCATGGAGCTTTAGAGCATCCTCAAAGGGCCCTGCAGAGGACAACGATATTCCACAAGTACAAAGTTACTCCAGTATTTAAAAACAAGACAAAAATATAGATTTCTGCAGAGCAGGAGAAACTCTGGTCTCATGTCATACTCATGTCAAAGAGGTCTTTTTTGGGGCTGTCAGGAGCCCTGGAGCCTCTGTGTCCATCTGGCCCTTTTGCCAGTGACTCCAAGTTTTCCAGACTTTGGGTGTTGACGTACTGATGCTCCTCATAATCTCTGCTGTTCGGTGGCTGGCCATCTGCACACAGGTATCCATCTGAAGTCAGACCTGACAAGAGTTAGTGCTCATAATGCATTTCAGAGCTGTGGGAGTGAATTTGTGTTTTGTTGAATTTATCCTCATTTTTAGGAGATTTTTATGGGCCTTCTTCTTTGTCTCCCTCTAGTGGCCAAAATTAGTATTTTAAATCTTGACTCATGTCAGACACCACAGAACATTTACAGTGGGTTTTTACATGTAGAATAAAAAAAATGTGGGTTTCTACCGTGACTATGAATTTTCCCATAGTATCCCATAGTGTCTTATTAAAGCAAAAATGCCAAAAAACAAAAAAAAATTAAAAAAATAACGCAAATAAAATGCAAAAACAAGGAACTCTAACCACATTAAAAAGTTTCATACTTACAAAACAAATTCCAACTTAATAATTTTTATTATGTAAGTTATTTACTCATGTTGTATAATTCACCTTCTCTTTTTCTTTTGCATTTAGCTGTGTTTCCTTTAACCATCATAACTTATTGGTGAATAATAAACACCATGCATACAAACATGAAACAAAGTTAACTGCACTGACAGGATGGATAGATTATTGATGGAAATTTTATGTTCATAATCCAACTAATTATGTTTTCTATACAGTATCATAGTTACAACTCCACTGTTTCAAACTCACAATAGAGGCATAAATAAATAACTCAAACAGCGAAGTAATGAGGATGAATTCTTTAGGGGAGTCAAAGCTCTAAGCTTCTGAGCTGAATAAGTTTATCTCTTTGGACAAATAGTGCAGTCACTAAAAGGCATATACCACCTCAGGTCACAAAAATTTATACCACTTTTGGGGATTAAAAAAAATACACATCTGTACATCCTCAGTTTAAACCAAACCTTTATTCACCATGGACCAAATCTCTCCTCTAAACTTAACCCCCCAGATGTTATACCTGTGTCCTGCCACATGATGTCTCACCTGAGCCACTGGTTGTCTCTGTGTCCCAGTGTAACTCATAGCACAGCTGACCAGGAGGATAAGACGCGCCCTCTCTTCTTGCCGGGGAGCCCATCTACAAATACAAGCATAGCTTGAAAACACATAAATTTGTATTTATGTAGCTTCATAGAAAACTCTCTCAGCTCCTGGCCGTGGATAATGCGGTTCTGCAGCACTCTATTTGAAACATTAGCTGTAGCATGTCACCATATTTTAAATTAACTGCAGGAACAGAGAGAGAAGAGTTCTCTCATCACAAAGGCACAAAGTATCCCAGGCTTTTAATCTAATTATATCTACCAGGGACAAATAAAGTGCAGGGACATCAGGAGGACTGCTATGGGATATATGTTATGTTAACATCATGGAGAAGTAGCAGGAAAACACATGCGGCATGGAATGTGTTCAAGACTGGATGTCATTGTTTGTAAAGGTTAGTCACACAGATGGTGTGATTGTATCTCATTCTTTCTCAAATGATTTGACAAAACATCCTGCAGAGCGTAGGTAATCAGACAAAAATCCAGGTTCTGACCTGTTCTGATGCTGTTACCAAAATCTGGTCGGGATGTTTACCTGTGTTGCTGTCTTGCTTGCTTGTGGTTGAGTGTGGATGTGACCCAGCAGGGATCCACTGGGCCTGAGTCTGGAATCCACCACTCCTCCAACAGGAGGCTCCTTCCCTGGGATGCTGTTGTAATAATCATGCTCAGAGGAGTCTTCATCTTCACCCCACATTGGCTCCTCTGTCCTGACCGACCTGAGGATGGACACGAATGACAACAAGATGCTTCTTACTCCTTAAAATCACTTTTAGTAAATAAAGTTTAAAAAAAAACTTTATTACTACTGCTGTAACATGACGTCTTTAATCTGACCATTGCTGATGACACTTATTGAGTTGTCGTGGCATTTTATTGTGATATTAATAGCAATGATAATGATGAGGAGGTCTGGGTTCTCAAATGCACGCAGTCTGATCAGATGACATCTCCACATCCGAAAGTGATCTATAACGATGTGCCAGAGTTTTATATAGATTAGAGGAGCTGCTGCTAGTGCCGAGTGCAGGAAGGAAACCAGAACATAAACAGTCTGACTGTCTGTAGTGGCATCATTGCAAAATATTTTCAACACTGTCAGAAGAGCAACATATTTATGAATGTGTGGTCATTAGGGATGGGTACCGAATTAGGTACTTTTATAGGTACTGACCGAATTCTGTCAAAAGTACCGGGTACCAATTCAGATAAAACCAAAAGGTACCATGTTTAGGTACCTAAGTGCATCCTTGTGACTGTGAGGGAGTGGAAGAGTAGGGGATATTTCATGCTGGACATGAACACAGCATTGCAAGGTTATATATTGAAGAATAAATATGTTAAATCCAAGTATTTTTATATTCTATTATTAAACAAATTGATATTTTTTACCACATAAATACAAAAATGTACCGTAAATTGGTATCGTTAAGTACCAGTACTGATTGCTAGGTACTGGGCATTGGTACCGTATCATTTCAAATGTGAAAGGTACCCATCCCTAGTGGTCATATTGTGAAACAGATAAAAAAAATAGACTTTGTCTTTTGAGGTTTTTCAACTTTTTCACAGACGTCCTCATTACCTCTCCACTGACGCCATGGTTTTGGGAGGACTGTGTAGGTACTGTTTGAACTGCAGCTCGAAGGCTTGTCCGATGGTGCTGATGACACTCTGTGCCAAACCATCTGAGCACTCCAGGATGTGACATGCTGGAGGAGACAGAAAAGAGAAGACATTTCCAGCTGCTTTGTGCTCTTCAGAGTTAGATCTTGAACATCATTCCGACACTTTCCGAATCACAATATGGTTACTTTGCTAAAGCTGAAGGAGAAGCCTTTGACGACGTACCTCTCTGATTCACTGGATCTTTGGCCACATACGCAACATAATCTGGCGTGTCCTGCAACACACAAGAGAGAAATGATGAAATTAAAGCCTTGATTGATTATTGCGTCATGAGATTGCAAACCAGTTCCATGCTGCACTCACCGTGTCCCCCCCTGAGGCAAAAGAAATGGACTGCATGGGATGGTGAGCTATCACCTGGAGGAGGAAAATGGATAAAGTGACACAGGTTTGACCGTGTACTCCAACATACCACCAGTGAGTCATTTACAAGGCCATGCAGACAACAATGTAACTGCATAAAGGACTACAGGAGCACAAAATAAAGACTTCCTCAGTGGAGTAAAGATGAGGGATTCAGAAATTTACATTTACATTCATACATGTTGACTTTTTCATTTCCAACCAGAGGATTATTAACTTGAAAATTCTTATACATTGTGGATCAAAATGTAATATCAACACATTTTGGAGGATATTGAATTTATTTGTTATTTATGTTGTCCAAGAAGAAAAGTTCTATGTATCATTTGAAGCAGCTGCTTTTATCTTTCAGTATAGTATTAGTGTCTCACCTGTCGTGTGGTCGGGATGAGCAGACCAAGGCCATCTATGGAAATATTGACTGCAATACTCATGCCTGCAAATCGAAGGTTACTCTTTCCCATTATGGACTGGAGAGCTTTGTTCAGGGCCTGTATGGAAAAGGAGATACAGTCAAAAACACATCATTTATAATAAAAAATGCTGTATGTACAAATAGTAGCGCTCTTATGACAGCTAAACTGGCTAGCATGATGAAATTGACTTAGTTAGGTCTCTGTCAGGGAATGGGTTTATTTCCAAGTATATTTTCACATACCACAAACTTGTCTTATATTAAAGAAACAGTTAATATGGATGTGTATACTAAAATAATTATGATTGTGAAAGACTGCATCGAAAGATTTATAGTTAACCTTCTTTCTCCAAGCGCCCTTTCCACCTGGCACAGCGTCACACAGCCTGTTGATGGCTTCTCTAATCAGGGAAATAATGAAAGGTCAAAGGTCAGACAGTACTGAGATACACTGGTCACATATCAAAGAGCTACAGGACACGTCCTCCTTTTAAAAACCAAGTGATTTCTTGTCATCTGTTTCACCATATGAGTGAAAGAGTGGTAACAGTATGGGCTATTAATAAGATTAAAAACATTGTAATGGAAAGTCAGAACTTCAAACCCAGACAAAACGCTGCATCACAGTGACGCACTAACCCGTAGTTAAACGGCAACTGAAGCTTTGTGTTCCTTCCCTCTGGCAGAGATCAGAGGTCATGGACCTGTCACAGTTCAAATGTCACAAAAAGGTTTCCAGAAGGTCTTTTTACAAGTAACCACCTCTTACTGGTGATGTTAATGGTCAGCAGTGACTGTTTATCCAACCCATGTTTAGCTCCCAGAATAACAATAACATTGTTATTCTATCTAAACCAGAGCAACGATGCTTTCTACAGCTCCTTTAGTCCACTGCTCCTTTAGTCCAACATTTATTTTCCACACTATGCTCCTCTCTGCAGTTTGTCACTGAGGCTGCTATAACTCCTGGGAGTGGCTGCCTAATGGGGGTTTAAAGCTCCTGTCCCCTGTGTGTCTGATGGCTGGAGTGACACATAATGTGGCTCTGAGGCTCACACTCTCACTACCAGGGGACAGCAGGGACAGCAGTGAAGAAGCCAGCTGCCCATATCAAGTGGCTCGTAAATATTTAAAAAGCAGCAGCCCAGGCCCCATCTCGAGTAAAGGTCTTCTCAGGGATTTTTGAAAAACATCACAATGACTCATGCTAAAAAGAGGACAGAGGGAGGAGGAGGAGCACGATGAGGAGGAGGAGGAGAGATGGGCTGAGTAAGATGTTGTTTTTGTCTGCAGCCTTGGTATCTTTTCTGCAATAAAACACCGTGCCAGAACTGCTGCTGCTGTCTAACACCTTCACACAGAGAGCGCTGCTGGGAAAATGTATTCTCTTACAATGAAGGAGCTAGAGAACAGCAGGGCTCTGCTGCACCCAATAAGTTACATTTAGAATTAATTAAGATAAAGTGAATAAATTTAGACAGAGTAATGTAATCTGTAAAGTTTTCTTAATTGATTAGGACAACAAATCATTGATTTTTTTTGGCCATGTGGGACAGATGGTCCATTTTACATTGCCCTGGGGAATCAAGACACACAGGTCTCATGTTTTCAGCATCACTGGAAAACTTGGAGATCTGTTTAAAGCTGGCATTGATAAACTGCGTCATACTGAGAGGAAAACGCAGTATTGACTAGTACTAAAGTCCAGAACCGTGAACTGTGATTGATGCTTTGAAATAAGCATGACTTCAATTTTCCTAATGCATTCATTTGTATTAGGGTAGCAAAAAAAACAGTCATCAAGGAATGAGCATGTGTTGTAGCCACAATGCTGTTATTTCAATAAATACACAAATAAAAAATATATGATGTGTATCAGGCTGATAGGTTATCGGTCCACTTAAGGGGAAAAAATATTTCAGTAACCACAGACAAATGACCTTCAAATATTAGTCCAGTAAGTATGTTTAGTTTAACAGCATATTAAGAGATAAAGGTCTCATATTATGCAAAAATCACTTTATTAAGTCTTTTAGTGAAATTTGTTGGTCTTTGGCTTTCCTCCCAGCCCACAAAATGTGATATTTAATGACAAAACCTGTACTTAGTAGTGCTTGTGAATGTAAAATCCAGACCTAAAACGAGCTGTTTGGAATTTGGGGATTTGCTGACGTCAGCAATTCCCTTTTTTGACCAATCAGGAGCAAGTCTGACCTGATTGGTCCACCAGAGCAGATACCCCTGAACCCCCTCCAGAGATTTCTCTCCAGCAGTGGGGAGGAGAATGCCAAAGTTGAAGAGCCATCACTGCTCTGTTTTTGGCTGTAAACAGCCACATAGTTCCATGCACAAGCTTCCCATCTCGGAAGAAGACAAGACTAAGTGGCTCGAGTTCATTTATCAAGGAAATGTTCCAGCTACACTCAGTAAAACTGTGCATGTGTGTGCTAGTCACTTCACGGCTGACTGCTTTTCCAACTTTGGACAGTACAACAGAGGGCTAGTGAATAGACTGGTCCTGAATCCAGGCTCATTACCAACCATCCTCCAACAAACCTCAGACCCTGGAAATGTGAGTATTTTAAATGCTGTGTGCTGTGGAGCAGATGTTAGAGCTTTTCCTCAGTGTTCCCCCTGTCTCTGTGTTAGCTTCAGGATGCTAACTTTAGCTGCGGATAGCCTGTTGTTTTAGCCTGTAATGTTACGGTAAACGAGCTTCGCTGTTTTCTAAACTTTGTGCACTCGGAGCTCGGAAGTCATGGCTATAAGGCGCTGCTCTCAGTGACGTGGAAGAGCGGGGCGGCATCAGCGGTGGCTCATTTACATATGAAGGTCACGCCAACTAAATCAGACCGTTCTGAACAGAGGGGCTATGAGAGCCTCGAAACAATGCTGCTGTGCTTGATTTATTGGCTTTTTGGACCAAAACATGTTACTACCATTTAGTGAAGACATCAATGATCCATATTAAACTGCAGAAAAGGAGCAGAATACCGGACCTTTAATCATGAAAAATACATTACTACATGCACAGGAGTGCTATGGTTTGCAATGAAAACAATAAAAGTCAAAGAGTCCGGGCTTTTTCCTTTTTTTTACAATCTTTCAAGCGCTGTCTAAAAGAGACAGACAAAATAGTCTCATATGCATTTATTTAATGTTTCGTATCATATTATTGCAATGCAATAAAAGATTGTAATGCTTCATCGCAGACTTATTTGGTCATTTAAGTCAAAAGAATGTGGATTGTTCCGCTATGGGCTGTATGCTTCCTCCTCATGTTTTTGTTTTGTTTTGCTGTTTTGTTTTCGACCAACCTCTCTCTCCCTCCTCCTCCTGAAGAAGTTACAACCGCAGACATTATCCAGCAGGGCGCGTTCATGGAGTCCACTGCAGCTTTCCAAACTCATTAGCAAACATCATCAATAATAGATCTCCCTCTCTATCACTCCATCTCTGCTGCCTCCCCACACCCCCCTGCACTTAAGCCTGAGCTGCACAGCGGGCTCAGATTACACAGGATCGATTATGGGAGAGGGAGAAAGAAATAGGAAGAGAGGGAGAGAAAGAGAGTGTGTCCCTGGAGACAAGGAGCCCTGCCTTTATAACAATAACAATAACATCTCATGTAGGGCACAACAACACACAGACGCATACAGAGACCCTGAGGTATCGTCTCATGTCCCAGAGCTGAGCATATACAGTTTACCGCTGTTTGGTTTGGCTCTGTACTTTGACAACTTAACACTTTATTGTCAGATTTTTGCAAAACAGTGTAAGCAGGATGCTTTGATCACATTCACTCCTAAAATTTTAAAATTGTGTTGCTGAGTATGAAACATAAGTGTCCTGTTTTGAATAAAATCTTAATTTATTGATGAATTTACCTTTTGCTTTGATTGCAGTGTAAAGTCTAATAAACGCATTAATTACTTTATTTACCAAAGCTAACTTAAAGAATCAGCCAGAAGTTGGCGCCTTGCAGATAAAAATTATATACAGCAATTATTTTTGTCTCATCCTAGTAGATGTTCTGCCAAATTCTCCTGATATCACTGCAAACCAAGAAAATCACCAGCTTACCTCGTCACCTGAGTCCTTGTGGTAAAGTCCAGTGATCGCATTGACTTCAGTACCTCAATGCAGCCCATGTACTGCAAAGAATATAAATAAAATTGACAAATGAGAAGTTGGCATTGCACATAAAATAACAGATGTAGATTGTTATGTTAGCATGAACTTTTTATGATGAGATTTCTAGCTCAGAGGAAATGTAGTCACTTCAAAAGTTAATGCTAATGGATTTAAGGGAACATGTTGGCCTTAGTGTGTGCAAGGTGACTAGTTTTACTCAAATGGAAATCTACTGTAATCCTTGGCCTTCTCACTGGATTCAGTCTAAACTGACCGGTGCTAAATCATACAGAACAATCCCTAATCTATCAGGGTCTTATTGGTTCCAATGTGGTCCCCTCGTCCTTGATGTTAAAGCTCCTGTGAGGAACTTTTGTTTAACGTCGCTTTTTGCACCCCTTGTTAACAAAACTGTACATATAATGTGTTTTTAAAAAAGTGATTATTGATTACCTTTTTTGTAACTCAAGATCTAATCCTGCTTTCTCTGAACAGTCAAATGCATGACACCTTTCACATCTTTCTCAATAAAAAACACAGAAAACTGCTACTACTTCTTTGTCTTGTACCAACTTCCAAGGAGTAGATATTGTCTGAAAATAACATCAGAAATGATCAGCTAGCTTCTGTTGGATTTGTCACCTTCTGCAGTTCTTAAGTGGGAGTTAGTATAAGTCAAGGTCTGTTTTCAAACCAACCCTGCAACTCCAGACTAATTTACAAAAATATGCCAAACAGTTGAAAAGTAGGCAACATCATGAGTAATCCTCTAATAACAGGCATGACCATGTCTAACACTGCATCATAATCTAACTCATATCCACACACAGGCCATTAAAGAGTACTCCAGTCAGCTGAGCAGCTTTCTAATAGCTGTCAGGTTGGGGTGCTAATGGCACCTTGACTAGATTAGCAGCACTAAAAGCTCCGGATAACGGACAAACTGCTGAGTCTTCGGCCTCTAGGGGATGCTAAGGGTGAGAGTGTGATGGTACACACAATCAGTGCATACATGATTTTCTAATCCTGTGAGTTTCACATAAAAGGACAAGACGCAAGGTTTTGTTTCTGTCTGTGAAATAGCTAACCTGCTGTTATCTGTAAACAGCTATACACAACATGGGCATTATGAACATTCATCCACCGATGAATGATGACAACTAACTATCCCACACTGTCACATTCAGGAAACTGTGTGAGATGAATCACTAAGATGTAAGTATGAAGAATCGACCAGTTACTGTTACAAAGTGAGACTTTTTGTACAAGAACTTCTCTCAACAATGATAACTCTTCAGCTATGTAATAGCTTCTGTGGTTTATGAGCCCTTGTGAAACTAATTTTGCGACACAGAATTCACATCCTCTTCTCCTCGACTCTTGTTTGGTCAGTGTCATATCTGGTTTGTCTCTTTTTTTGGATTGGTAGTGACTGCAGACAAGCAGCAGACAAGAAAACATGACAGCTGTATGGAGAAACTTGGAGAATGAGAGAGCAGGAGAGGGGGAGAAGGAGCGACCTTTGAGCCAGAAAGCTTAATGAGCTTTCTAACCAGATTTGAAACGCAGGGGGAAGTCTTCCATCAGGAAAATTGTCTCTTTTTTTCCATCCCTCTTGGCCAATGCTTCCTTTGTGACACACTACTCCTCTGATTCAACACAGCCACTCTTCTATCAATAAAATCTGCTCGCATAATCCTTTGGCCAAGTCCTCAACACCAAGGGACATGGACTTTCTAAGAAGAAGCAACTTTTTTTGCATCAAGTCCTTGTTAGGGTTACATCTTGTAATGGGTCAGTATGTAACATCCAGTTTTAGGCAAGTTCATGCAAAATGTGTAAGGACTGCAGGGCAGGTGATGGGTACATACCAGAAGTATCTGGTGGTTACTGAAGATATGGTAAAAAAGTGTAAACAAATTTAGAACAGTCATGTCGTGTTTCTGGCTAATACTGAGGCTGCTGACGTATTTTTTTCATGTTGTGCATGATAAAAATGCCACCCAATTTCATACTCTGATGCAATGTTCACGGCAGATTTTAAAGTATCCAACCACCATATGAACCATAAATAAGTCTTTTCTGTAAAATGCACCAATAAAAATGGTTGTTGATATGTAAAATCTGACAAGGATATACTGCAGCAGATTGTAATGTAGCAGCATGAAGTCTTCTTTAGTAGCTGCAGTGCTACTTTTAAAGCTCGCTGCAGTGTCCTGGCTGTCAACAATGGTAGATGCAGGCCAGACAGTGCCTGACAAAGACATAAGTGCGAAAAAGGTAAGCAGCTCTCAAAATCATCTGTGTCTTTCCCAGCACAGGACTGAATGCATGTGGGTGTGTCAGTTTGTGTAAGAGAGAAAGAGATGTGCACTACGGTAGCTATGCTGATTAAAAATGGCACAGCACAGCAGAAATCTACTGTCACTTTGACACTAATACATGCAGCAAGTACGCCTTGGTGCATAGATTCACTATTGAACTGCACCCAAGACCTGCTGCAGCTCCCACAAATTACAATTTAAACATAACGTTACGTGCACCATCTAAAACGACTGCATCCTCCTTCACTTCAAAACAATAACCTGATTAACACTCTGCTATTTTACACAGATGGTGATCTGGTATTAGAGCAGCACTTGTTATGAATCTAGAAAAGCCCTGCATGGTGAGGAAAAGAGAGCACACATACACACGCACACCCATCATGGGACCCCTCCCATTCCGATCCAGACGTCCTCCTCCACATCACATGATGCAAATGACTGTGATTAAACCTAATTGAATATAGGAATGAATGGTGCCTGTATAATGCCATTGGAAAGCGTTCTTGGCTCCCAGACTGGGCTAATCAGGAAACATGTCTTTAGTAGGAGGAGGAGGAACAGGGGAAGAGGAGCCCAAAGGGAGGAGGAAAACAGGAGTGAGGGAGGTCAGTGACAATGACGTCTGAATAAGACAATGTCCATATGTAAACAGAAGTTATCTGTGCAGAGGGCAATGATAACTTTATAAATAATCTTACTACTGGTGGGAGCTAACTTTCTATTGGTAGATGCAGCATATTTATTTATTTGAAAAAGCCTTGAAGTTTTTAATATCTTCAAAGATAGTGATACTCATTATATTTAAGAGCATCATTCTTAAAGCTTAAGGTTTTAAATCACATTATATGGATCTGATCTCTATGTAAACAATCCTGAAACAACACAAAGGACACCACTCCCACTCGCTGACAGTGACTGCTCACTATTAAGCATGGCTTAGGTCCACTATTAACACAAATAGTTACTGTATCATACGATGTGGTCTATGGTAAACAATGTAATTAATAATGATCCTGCCTAAAGCTTGTGCACATAATTTCATTGTTTATTTTTCAACAGCCTGACGCCTGTTTGTTATCCTGACGCAGTCCCCCTGCCAGCCACACCAAGCCCTCTATCTGGATTAAATTATGTATTCCCAGCCCTCCACATGAGCAGCATAACAAACTGCCTGGCACTGTGCTGTCCTTTTGTTTCCCACCTCCATAGTTCAACCTCTAACAGACTCATCAATAACGTTTGCCTCTCCAAATTACAGTGACAGGTCATTTTTTATGTTGGTACCAGAGAATAGAAAGTTGCTTTCAAAACAAAATCCTGAATTTTATAGATGTTTTAGGGGACTTTTCATTCAAAATGTAAACAGGTATTATTTAAAATGGCCCATGCACTCACTCTGACGATATAAGAGGCCCCTGGTCCTGCGATCTTCTTGTCAGGGTGCAGCCAGCCTTGGGAGGGTTTGTGGATGAAGCTTCCCTTCTGGGTGAAGTCCTCTCCCCCGAGCCACATGCCCTCCACTCTTGTCCTCCTGCTCATTCCTGATCTGGAGCTGCTTGATCCCCCAGGGCTCGCCATGGCCTCGGTGGCCCCAAATGTGTGCCCTCCTGGATAGGCAGAGTTCGCCGCTGCAACTGCTCTCTGCCCTCGAATGGCCTGCAAGGAACAGGGGGTGACACACACAGGGTCACAGGAGTTAAGCACCGCTGCAAGACTGGCCACAGGGCCACTGGCTGAGGTCACACCATTGGGCCTGTGTGATGATGAAGACAGAGACCCAGAGCTCTGGGTAGGAGCTGCTGCTGCCTTCCCCGAGTCCTTGCTAGAGCTTGAGCTGGAGCTGGAGTTGGATGGGCTCCTGCTGAGCAAAGAGTTGGAGAACTTCCACTGGGGCATCTTAGGGATGAGCATGCAGAAGGTAGTGGTGGCATCCTGTTCCCCGTCCAGGCATGGGGAGTCGACCAGGGCTGCAGCCCCAGCAGAGGAGGAAGATCTGGTACTGGGATCCAGAGGAGGCAGAGGAGGCAGAGGGAGGCTTGGGGTGGAGGAGGGGGCCACCGGTGTGGCCACAACTTTGCCGCTCATGGCTAAGCTCTGCATCAGGTCGTCGGAGGAGGTCACAGACTCATTGCGGAAGCGGCCATACTTTGGCTTAAGGAGCATGCCCAGAGGACCCGTTAGAAGCTGAGAGGAGGGATGACTGCCAGAGGATGAAGAGGGGAAAAGGGTGATAAGGGGGAAAGGGGAGGGAAGGGGGGAGAGGTGTATTGGAAGAAAAGGAGAAAACTGGAGAAAAAATTGTCCGGATCGGGTCTTATATCCTTGTCAAGTGAACGCTCCCCTCCTGCTCGCACACGCACGCACACTGTCCCACACTCATGCCACACTCCTCTCTGTCTGAGCCGGCCTGCTTCCTTTTACTGCCTAAGGCTCTGCTCCCTCTCCCTCTCTCTTTCTCTCTTTGGATGATGTCATTGGGTCTATTAGCCCTGCCCTGCCCAGCTGCTCTCAGACTGTATTAGCTAAAACACATCTGCCTGAACCACCCTCCTTCAGACACACACAAACACATAAACACTCTTCAAGCTATTGTTTTGTATATGCAGGGGAGATTCTGCAAATTAATAAAGAGCCAACACTCTTTTCTCTTTATGGAGACAAATATGCTAAATTTATGACATGATAAAGACACGATGATTCCTATTGGTTGTTTATTCTTATTTATGTTTTTGAGATGGAGAAGCTAAACTAACGTGTACCATCCTTTGAATCCTACCACAATTTATCAGCCCCTCCCTAAAAATTCACTGGCTTCAGGCTAATTATCGTGGGATGATAAACAACAGGACACAGCTGAGATTTAACAATGGTCGAAGCTGCCAGTGCATCACCAAGCTGTATTTTCACTCCAGTACTATCAAGTAGTCATGTCAAGGTGTAAGAATCTAATGCCTAACAGCAGTTTTGGAGACAGTTTTCTTTATTAGGTTACAACTATCAATTTTTTTCTGCCTCTGTTATCTGTCTATATGTATGTTGTGAATTTTATCCATCTTTATTTTAAACATATTTCTTATGAACATCTTCTATTATCAGCCACAGTAAGAAAGGTGACTGTGTGCATTATTCATCAGCTCGATGCTTAAAATGCTTAAAATGTATAAGACTATCGCATTAAACAACAACCCACCAGTAAAGTTTACTAACAAAACACAAGCAGTAACGTTTTCTGAACAGTGACTTTAAAAACAAGTAGAAGTCTCATCCAATTGATTAAAGTGTATTTTGAGTAATTTGTTTGAATGGTTGTGTAATTCCATCTGTCTTGGCAACAGAGAAAATTTTAACAAAAGAAACAATGCAGCTCATCTCATCAGGGACTACATGTCTAAAACATCCACCCAACCCCATCTGTCTGAATTATTCTCTCCACCACCCTCCCATTCACCTCCCCAGAGAGCATTCAGCCATTTTAGCACCATGCTTTTAGCTCCTACTAGCATCACAATCTCAGCCCTTTTCACTTTTTCACAGTTAAACCATTTTCCACTCACAATTTTTATTTTGTTCTTACTAATTTTTTTAAACATTTTTTTTAATTCTTTTTGTAGAGGTCACATATAATTTTAAGTCAATGAATGGCCTTGCCATTTTTATTATGTAATGAGTGATTAAGCATTGCTATACAGGTTAATTAAGAAATAAGAGACCTGAAATGCTAGGGAGAACATATAATGTTCTAAAATGAGCACCTGCTTACAGACATCCAGGTTTAAAGCATTGTTTACATAAATTGGAAAGTAGCCCAAAACTCTTGGTCATCTGTTTATCTCTAAGCCAAAAGAAAGCTGATCTCCAAATTTGATAATGTTGACTTAAAAGCCAGGAAGATACTACTGAGTTTGAATCAGTTTGCTTACATTCACTAATGAATTAGTCTCATAATCAATTGGAGAGTGTGACATCATGCTGTACATCTGCCAATATAGTAAACAAACAAAGGAGGTAGAGGCATTAAACTTACCTAAATGTTAGGGTCTGTGGAGGCAAAGGTGACAGTGAACTTCCAATGACTCTTACTGGAGAAAAGTAATGTCCTCAGCTGTCCAAGTACAAAGGAACTGCTGTGATTGGTGATGGACGCAATTTCTTTGAGAAGTCAGGAGACCCCAGTACAACAAAATCCAGGAAATGTAATGACAGGACTGCCCACAGCACCCCACCTTCCTACTAACAGCCAATCACTTTGTGTTTGTTTGACACGGAGTGAAAAAAGTTACTGATAAACCTGGCATAATCAATGCATGTTGACAGATGCACAAGTTGATGACCGTTCTTAGTATGTACTGTCCCCCTTTCCTGTTACAAAACAAACCACTGTCAGCACAGTATTCAAAAAGAAAAACAGATATAAGGCTACCTTTACAAACAGTTAGAGTATTATGCACAATATTTTCATCTGCAACTACTTGGAGGTGGTAGTGGGTTTGAGTTCCATTAATGACAGCAGATTTTTTATATTTTTGATAAATAACAAAGAATCTCTCTGTAAGTAAAGAGTTAACATTTACCGCTGGACTAAAGTAGTTTGCATTTACAAGCGGAACAAACCATGCTGTGAATAAGCCACCACTCATTAGCAGCCATTACCCAGAAAACAGTGATTACAACAAAAAACAACAACATAGGTTGTTGTTTAACACAGAGGGTTCTAACTGGAGCATATAGATTAGTTACATGGCGAGAGAATTCATGTAAATATTTTACTTTGAAAGGTAACATTTGTGTAAATACTAGTGAAAAATACACAATGGATGACAGATGCATTTTTTTAGTAGTAGGCCATGTCATGGCGTTATGAAAAGGTCAACTGAAGAAAAGTAAAAAGGAAAACTATTGCTGTGCTTCTGAAGTAAACTATAAAAGAATAAAAATAAAGAATATAATGAATATAACTGCAGGCTGTATAGACAAAGATAAATTAAGTGTGTAAGGCTGTAAGCTCGTTTTGTGTGTCTGAGCTTAGTGCTCACTTTCTGAGATTGATGGCCACAGAGCCAATAAATTCTGCATAACCGATATGAACCAAGATCAATACTTACATTTGATTTGCATTTCCACAGTTCTGACATTGTTTTGCCTACGCCCCCCTACTGAAGCTGCCAAGAAACTATGGCACGAAGAGCTTTTCTCCGACCCTAAAAACTTTGAGACATAAACGTTTCGTGAATACATGACGTAGCTTCAATCTAAACATATACTTTTGATCTTAGTCGAATGGTTCGCTCAAAAGCTGGACGTTATAATCAATTCGTGATATGTAAAGCCTAGTGAAAAGCTATTGTTGTGAACAAAGCTATCCTGGTGAAAAGTTGTGCTCACGGTGCAGGAGCAGCTCATCGTTTTGTAAATAGACGATCTAACTGGAGGAGAAAATCCGCGTGCTGTTGCTTTGACCAATCCGAGGACAGCGAGGAACCGTTGGCGTTTGAATTGTTCCCTGAAAACAGCGGCAGTTGACAGCAGCAAGCAGGCAGTTTGTCACGGTCCTCAGTATTATTTTTAAGCAAGTGGGCTTTATTAAACTGTTAAAAGCTATCTTGACATTTAGCTTTGACTTCATTATTGACCGAAGATGTCGAAAAAACAGATTTTCTATTCTGACAAGTACAACGACGAGGAGTTTGAGTACAGGTATGAAAGTCTCTGAAATTAACGTTATCTAATGTTTAGCGTTAGCGGTTAGCTCAACGTAAAGTCACGGTAGCCTAGTTTCTCTGGTCATTACTTCATCTCGATATAGCTGTAAAAGACTGCAACGTTTCTCACTATGACCTGTAGTGTATTGTTGTTTGAAGCAAGCGATACTCAACAACTGCTCTATCATCACCACTCCACAATTTTCAAGATGTATGAAAGTATGAAACGTATCCATTTGAGCAGTGTGTGTTAAACCTTAATCTTGTAGTATCTCAAAGATAGACCCGAGGTTACATCAGTCATCTTAATTTCTCTGAGTGAACGTCAAGCTATCTCTTAACTCACTGGTTTGTCTTTTAGATTTGTTTGGTAGTTCCTGATCATTCTGTTGTTCTGTACTGTAGACATGTCGTGCTTCCAAAGCAGCTGTCCAAGCTGGTGCCCACCTCCCACCTGATGACAGAAGAGGAGTGGAGGGGGCTGGGGGTGCAACAGAGCCAGGGCTGGATTCACTACATGATTCACAAACCAGGTAAGCAGCCACTGACTTGAGAGATATGTTAATGACTGACTTAATGTCGTCATACAAAGGTTACTAACCCAGTCTCACAGTGATTGAGATACAGGAAGTCACAACAGATGATCCTTTAAATTGCTGTCATATAAGTGCCTTTTGGACTGCCAGTGCAACATTTAAGTCTCATCTCTTATATAAATATATTTTTCTTGAAAAGGTTTGTTTTGTCGTTAACCATTTATTATACATTGGGGAGCCCAGGTATGGTTGTAACATGGGGAGAGTTGTAACACCACAAATTCCACCAATCAGGGATAAGATAGGAGACATATGATCATTTTAGTATTTACCCACTTTCACCCTGATCACACATGGTGATTGTCAGGGCTAGAAACAGGTGCATGCAGATTCGAGAGAGAAAAATAAGTGATTTTAAAGCAAGAAAGTAACTTTTTGGACAAAGATTATATTTTGTTTAGTACTTACACTATTCCAGATCAAACAATTTGGCTTATATCAGAATCGTTTGTAGTTGTTCAGGCAAAATTTTATGCATTTTCTCCATGCAATCCACTATGCTAATGCAGCTAGCTGAAGACTGGCTTACAGGGGTGGGGTGGGTTGTAACACATCTTTAGAAAGTGTTACAACCACCCTTTTATGTACAGCTAAAAACATTTACTTGATTCTAATAATGTTGCATAACCCCTAGGCAGTGGAAAAGAAAGACTGACAGGTGTGCCTGCAGATGTTTTTAAAGAAAACATCTGATAAAGTCACAAAGAAAGGTAAGTCAGTCAGATCAGTCAATAAAGCACAAAGGATCTACCGTGTCACTAGGAATCACTGCAAAAGCTGAGGGTCCAGTGATTTTCCAGTGTGGGTTACTGGAGCAGCAGCAATGTTTTCTCTAGGGGCAGGAGGGAATGTTGCACCTCAAAAAAGAAAAAAAGAGGAACACTCCAGGGTTACAAAAATAGACTGTATAAAACATGGACGTAGTCTCCCTAACATCACACGTCTGTTATTGAAACAGAAAATGAAGCACATCGGCTATAGCGGCCATATTGGTAGTGGCAATGGCTTTGCCTACATCTATAGGGCGCCTGTTGGTCACGTGACCCCGAGCTGTGCCTCTGATTGGGCGAACTTGAGATCTTAACATCCTCTGAACGGTCGAGTTAGAAAAAAATTCACCCCCCGTACAGTGGGTGCCAATAGTAAAATTAGACAGGAGACGTTTTTTGAACCAGGCTGTAAATGGGTTAATTTCTGCTTTGAAAACGGCTTTTTTTGGCTTGGTGTGTATGTGTCTTCCAGTACTTCCGGAGACAGCCTCAAGCGGACACTCGAGAAACAGCAGATTTTAGCACTTCAGCATTGTCTCATATTTTGAGACCAGAGGTTGCCCGTTTGGTTACAAAGGAACATTTGTCACCATTGTGACTTTGATTAAAAATACACACACACTCGAGTGCTGCACGATTTGGGGAAAAGGTGCGATTTGCGATTAGGTGGACTATATTGCGATTAGGTGGACAATATTGCGATTGCGATTGTGCTTGCGGTTTAATAAAAGAAGTTGTGTCATGATGAGTCTACAGACTTGCTTGGTTATCATGGAGAAAAATCTGAATTGCATGTGCTGACATTGCGATTGTGATTGTGATTGCGATTGCGATAATCGTGCAGCCCTAACACACACACACACACAGCTTTTTGTTAGAACTATGTGTTATTTACAAAGCTACATTGTAGTGTTTGAGCATACATACTGTTACGGATGAACTCTCAAGTCAAACTGAAAGTGAGTTACGGTCAGTCACAGAGACATTGTTCTGTTTCAGTGTACCTTTTTTTGAGGGACATGATCTCTGATTTTGCATTTTTTCTAATTGTTACAACCATAGACTGTATAAAACATGGACGTAGTCTCCCTGACATCACACGTCTGTTTCGAAACGGAAAATGAAGCACATCGGCTGTAGTGGCCGTACTGGTAGTGGCAAGGGTTTCGCATACAGCCATAGGGAGCCTGTCGGTCATGTGACCCTCAGCTGTGCCTCTTATTGGGGGAGCTTGCGATCTTAATATCCTCTGAACGGCCAAGTTAGAAAAAAATTCACCCCTGTACAGTGGGAGCTAATAGTATAATTAGCGACTCAGACAGGAGATGTTTTTTGAACCAGTCTGTAAATAGGTTAATTTCTGCTTTGAAAATGGCTTTTTTTGGCTTGGTGTGGATGTGACTTCCGCTACTCCCAGAGCCAGCCTCAAGTGAACACTCGAGAAACAGCAGATTGCAGCACTTCCACATTGTCTCACATTCCTAGACCGGAGGTTGCCCGCTTGGTTGCAACCTACCCTGGTAGTGGGGTAGGTTGTAACAAAGGACCACCATGTATTTGACATCGCCTGGTAAGGTCTGTGATATTCTTGCAGAGGTTTGAGTTGGTGCCATTTGTTGTAAAAAAAATGTTGGTACTTTGCGTTAAAATTTAAGAACTCTGACTCAAAAGTTCAGTGAATTGGAGGTGCTGAAGCAAAAAGTGTTACAATCATAACTGGTCTCCCCTACCAGTTTAGGATCACGAATCAAATATTCAACCATCACTTCAAAAGTTGTGCATCCATGTGTGTCACTACATTCATTATAGTCTTCTGTGTGTACTGTGCTGACTAACTTTCTCTTTGCTTTATTCTCCAGAGCCTCACATACTGCTTTTCAGAAGACCCCTCCCGAAGGATTAACTGGGAATACACCTGCTAGCTTTTTGCTGACTTTGGAAGCTCCGTCGCACCCAAACACTCATCTCCATCAGTTCTCATGTGTTGTTTGGAAAGTATTGTTGCAATGTGTTTTCTTTTACATGTTCCTCAATTTTTTTGAGGTATTGAGAGGCAAACTTCTTGGGTCCACAGTAAATGATAATCTTCTGAACAGTATGAAGGTAGAAGGGAGCCTGCCAATTGAACAATTTAAAACATTTTTATTATCTTATCCATTGAAGCCATTTAAGTGTATTCACTGATTACCTTTATTTTCCTTAAGCTAAACACTTTCTCAAGAGAGACTCTTTTTTTGTGAATATTGCTTGTTCTTTAAACTTGTTTGTGTTTTGTAAATATTATTTGTAGATATACATTTGAAAGAAAGTCATGGTTGATCCGACTAGGTCTTTGTTACTGGAAAAACATAATTAAATGTACTTCTTCACGTTCTCTCTCTTTTTTTCCCCCTTGGCATTCAATATGTCTTGTGGCAGAAGAAAATCCTTAGTCACAGATGTTGACAACTAGTGGGGTAACAAATTCTGAGTGTCTGATGCCCAGTGAGTAGGCTGGTGCCCTTGCTTTGTGAACAGTCACTTTCTCTGGGCTGTAAGTTCCAGGACCAGGTTTCTTGGTAGCATCTCTGGGTAGGCTATGGCGTCCCAGCATGGAAAAAGCAGGCTGCCGGGGTAGATACACACTTGGGTCAGTGCTGTTGTATCCACAAGGTCCTGGTGTCTTAGCTAAATCTTCAGATGGCCCCCCGGTTCCATAGCTACCTGACATTGTGTAGCATGCGCTGGCTGGCTTGTTTGGGACCCGAGGGCCCATCAGTGGAGGGAGAGAATACTTGTTTGGAGCCGGTACTGAATCGATGCTTCTGTAGTTTGTACGAGAGCCCATTGTGTAGCACGGGGGTCTTCGCTGAAGGTTGCATGGCGGTGCTTTCTCAGGACTGTATTCACCTGGACCTGGAGTCTGGAGTAACTCTTCTAAAGGGGAGAAAGCAGCAGAACAATATGGGCTGTCAAAACCATATGGGGCACAGCATGCACTTAACAGGGTTTAAATTTCAGTTGAAACAGCTGACACTGGATCAACAGCAGCATTAAAAGCAATACTAGAGCTCTGGGTTTGTAAACCATTGCATCCTGATGCCATCAGAAAAAAAAGCTGTGACACAAATTGAGTATTTACAGTCATCTTTATTTTCCTGTTAAGAATATGAACTTACTCTGAGCTTTCACTCGCCCCAACATGGAATACGCAGGACTACCATCCCTTCCAAAACGGGTGATTTTTGCATCAACGTGGTACTGGGGCCCAGGGCTAGAGTCAACACAGTACACTGCAAGGAAAGAATATATTTAAGTCAAGTTGGTGTATTGTCTCTTTAGACAGTTTTTTTTGTATTATGAGATGATTCTGAAATAAGTAGTAGTAGCCAACTGTGATGAGGTTAAAATATGACTCTGTCGCCCCCCTGTGTCTTTAATTTGACAGTACACAACTTCAAATGAATACTATTCAGGATAAGCTCATGATGGATATGTTGAGAAAATACAAATGCTGTTAGTGTACAGTGTTGTGACAGTTTTCCAGTTTATGCCAGTAATGACCTTTTATCAGTTTGACATGTTTAATGACAAAGTTTTGACCAAGACAATCCAAATGTTACTGTTCTGGAGAACATGTGTTACTCTGAAGTCACAGGATGGAGTATGATGCACTTACTATGGTCACTCATTCTGCCATGGAAAGAATAGGCAGGGCTGGTTGTCTTTGTGAAGTCATGGCCAATAAACCCAATAGTTGGAGGAAGTCCATAGCGCCCAGGTCCTGGCCCTATGGGGAGGAGACACCACATGGATAGAAGGCACATGCACACATTACGTAGTAAAAAATGACTGTTTTTCAGAACAGGAATGGCAGTAAAATGAAACTAAAAGTAGCAGAAATATTTCTGTAAATCATCACTTGTGATAAAAAATGTATTCATCACAGATGGTGGGGACATGTTTGCAATGTCCATTCGCATGTTTACGTCATCTCATTGTTATCTATCATGTTCCCATGCTGAGACATACAGCACACGACCTAAGGCGAAGTATTACATCAGCATACAAGTGTTCAGGGTGCATGTGAACAAGCAGAGCAAGCAGGAGCATATTTCACAGAAAACAACGAGCCCTGGCAGGTCTGCATGCTCAGGAGACCTCTGCTCTGCTCAAGTCAACATTTCTCCTTTGACACTATGTGACCAGCTGGTACACAGCTTTTAATATTGATATTCTGACACACTGGGCGAGCAGTTTTGTACATACAGAATAGTGATTTTAACACATAAACATACCTTTTTCCCTTCCAGCAATAACAGGGTATTTTTTCTCCATATGATCCTTTGAAGAAGCTTTGGATACTTTCGGGAGCCAAAAGGATTCATGCAGCATTGCAGCCACAACAAGAAACTGCCAAAAGAAATAGTGTACAGTAAGTGGTAGAAAAAAATAAAATGTTGCAGCCTTCCACGGGTGATTCCCCTTCTCCACCCACCAGGCTCCATCCTTGTACAATAGTACCTCACTGCTTAATCCATGTCGATCGTGGTGGTGTTTTTCTTCTGATATTGCAGTGATGTTCCTCCTGGTTGATGTATCACACCTACTCCAGGTTGAAAGTGAAACCCAGATCTGAGGGTGAGCCAGAATCAATCCCTAATTTCCTCTGAAACAATCAGAAACCTGAGACATATAATTCACATCAGTGTGTCAGCACCACAGCGGGCTCCTCACAGGGCTTTATCTAACTGCCTGTTTGTCCCTTCGTCACACTGCTCCACCTGTGGGGGCCCAGGCCGATGAATAGCCCTTTCTGCACATAGGTGGATGTAACGGTGCACTCAGCTGGTACTCAGGGACAATGTCATCACTCCGATTCACTCTCATGTAATGCTAGCTCTCCCTGCAAACCATGAAACCAAGATCCCCCTCTCCCTCCTTTCTCTTTTGACTCTTTCTGCTCATCCCAGTGTGAAGACACAGTATCACTCCTCAGCCATGCATGTGGTTGTCACAGAAACTGTTGAGGACAGTAGCGTAGGTCAAGCCCCCATGCACTGCTGGCTTATTGTCCCTGCAGGAACAGAGTTTTTTCCACTGAGGCTAGGAAGAATCCTGCTGCATCTCCTCAGAGCTTGGAGGGGCCAATAATTTTGTGTGTGTACATGGTTTCTCATCTGCAATTTAAGATCAAACTGATCATGCAGATGCAGCTGCAACTCAGTCTTTGATCTCTTCTAATTACAAAGGATGGGATTTAGTGTTACATACGCCTGAGCAGCCAGAGGACACAGTAACTACGAGGGTCAGCAGAAAACAAACATCAAACTTTAAAACTCTCTCTGCTGCTGCTTTGAGTAATGCTTACATACAGTGCACACTGAAGCCTAAAGATGTACAGTACAGTGTGTATTAACTTAAACCCATATGCAGATGCTTTCTGTTGCTAATGCAGAGGCATGCCAGGGGTCAGACAGTCACAGAGAGCCCTCTGAAGCAGCAGGCCTCTAATACCGTTCACTGCTGACAGGAAATGATCTCCAGACTTAACTAGCCACTCAAAGGAAATGGAGCAACACAGCTTTCAAAAACAACTGCACCGCTGCTCCTCTGCTACAGAGGCAGATCGCCGTTCTGCGCTGCATCTGCAAGGAATAAACTGTTTTAAAAAGCAGCAGAATGGGTTGAGGTTTCACTCTGACCCAGTCAAAAAGAGTATAATGGCTTAAGCTTCAAAAGAAAGAGGGAATGTGAGAAACTGGGCGGACGTTTTTTTTCTTGTTGAGTACATTAGTAAACCAAAACCAGAGCCTTGTATTGTATACAAATTTTATTCTTGTTTTAAAAAGCACAATATTTGAAATGAATAGGGACTACATTTGATCAAATTTGGTCCATTTACATTAATTAAAAACTTCAGGATTTTTCAGTTGATGGCTTCATGAATCATAATTTTAAACAAAAACAAAATAGCTTATGCACTGTACAATCAAATCTTAAGGTAGGTAAGGTGAAAGGTGACTTGAGAGTAGATGTTGTTGGTGTCTTGGTTGGATTCTTCCAGAAACAGTTGAATGAGCGTGTCCCTGTGAACCAGTGGCCCAAACAAACTTCTCCAACTGTAAGATTTGTGGTTTGAGTCGGCCAGAGGCCTTTGTTAAATGTCAGTCCTCTTCTTTCATCGTGTTTCCTGTCAGTCTCTGCTGTTCTATCTGTTATAGGCAAAAAGCCCCAAAGTATCTGAAAGATGAAAAACATCTGAGCTTATGTTTCTGTAAAGCATATGGTTTACATATGTCTTTTACAGCAGGATACCAGCACAGGAATTTTATCAAACATTCCAATGATTGGGTTAAAGCTTGCTATGAAAGAAAGAAAGAAAGATGCCTTTGACAGCACATATCTTCCGTTTGAATTCAAAGAATCACAAGGAAAAAGAGCAGACTGTAAGAGCGGGCAAAAAAAAACAAAATGATATGACCTCTAGCTATAAATAAATACCACAGATAGAAAATATAACAAAATATTTTGCTTAAAGTCAGGTGTAATTACAAACATAAATACTTGATTATTTCTTCTAGTGATTATAAAGGCAGTACAGTGAATAACAAAGACGCTATGGTGACTATGGGTGACTAGGAGTCTGGAGGAAGAAAACAAAGTCTGGAGGACACTCGCCAATTTTACACACACACACACACACACACACACACACACACACACACACACACACACACACACACACACACACACACACACACACACACACACACACACACACACACACAGACTCTATTCAAAATGACACACACGCTCAGACACAGTCACTCTCTCATCCCCCAGACTCCACCATCTCTTCCTTTCAGGCAGGACAAGTCACATGACTCTCTTCTTTTTCCATTTACTAGCATATTCACAAATAATGTACAATTTGGAGGTGGGTATGGCTTCAGTCTTCAGGCGTTTCTGTGGACAACAAGAAAAAAGGACACACTATTAGTACATGATTGTCTAAAATACTGAATATGTATGTGTAATCAGAATCCTTCATGCTCTCTTAAGGCAAATGAAACTTTTTGTACCATCGCTCAGGGGTGTTCTTTGTGTCCAGTGTGGTTATCTGGGTATCTGCTGGAAGGAGAACCTTCTGTTCTACAATCTCTGCCCCTTTAGGAAGGTCAAATTGGTCCCCTCCATCTGCATCAGCGAGGAAAGGCTCGGTGTCTGGGTCATATTCGTAGGAGTAGTAGGACACCTCTGCCATTGAACCTTGCTCCTCTTCACCTGGAGATGGTAGGGATGGGTCGAAAAATGAAAAGAATAAGAATGTGAGTCTAAGTTTCTGCTCATTTTTAGCTCTCCTCATAAGGAGACCTACCAAAGGCTTTTTTAAGTGAAACATATCGAGGTGACTATACCACAACTTAAACTGACATACAAAATTTCAAGACATATTCCTCCAAGTCTGCAAATTAGCCTGAATTGTACTTTTAAGCATTAAGCATTTAGCTTTCCAAATCTGCAATGGAAAAAACATTTGGACACTGACTGAAAACAAAACTCCTTTTTGCTCCACAGCACACTTTCAATAATATCTAAATCTAAACCTCTTATAGCAGTACCCCTCCACAAACAGTAGGGGTCCCTCTCTGACTGAAATGTTGTATTCTTACAAACTGTGGCATGCCTTTTCAAAATCACTCCTTTATCTCAAAAACTAGTATCCTGCTATTAAATGTTTACTTGTGTGAAGAGGTGGTGTTGGTCCAGTGTAACCAGATCCATCAGGTCTGAAAGTTTTTTTTTTTAATTCCACTTGGCTTTATACACATGCTCACACACACATGCGCTAATCACAAAAAATGCCCAAGATTTCATTTTAAAATGAGTAATTTTAAAGTTTTACCAAAGTGTACACAAATGCAGAAAACCTTGTTTCAAATTAAGCCTGCGAGTCTGTGTATCCCTTTACTGTATGTTGATCTCTTGTAGAGTTCACTCATAAGACAAGTCTGCACAGGGAAGCCAATTCCTGAGCTTCAGCTTCCTCCTCTCTTCCAGTGGAAACTGTCATTTCCTTGGCACAGCCCGCCTTCACCTATTACACTCTGAGTGCACTTAGCGGGCATGTCGTCAACATTCTAATGGTTTACAATGACAGTGTTTTCACAGTACTTATTCAATCTAATCAGCCCAGGGTTATCACATTCAGGGCAAGTGTGTGTGTGTTTTTGAGACTGGGCAGGTGTATTTGCCTGTGTGAGCATGCACTATGTCACTGTGTGTTTGTGTGTGCATATTAAGACATATATATGTGCGAGTGTGTGTGTGTTTTATAACGTAACAGCATTCCTGTGGTAAGTGTGAAGTGTTAGTTTTTGTACTAAGGAGACCTTTGACTGTGAGCAGCTTTGTAAGCAACAGCTACTGGGAGCTGCAGGCTGGGAAACAAGTCAGTGCAGGCTGTGCCACATCACACACACACACACACACACACACACACACACACACACACACACACACACACACACACACACACACACACACACACACACATATATGTATATATGTGCATATGTGTATGAATATATATATATTTGTGTGTGAGTGTGTGCGTCCACACACCTGTACACAACTCAAAAATTTCCCATAGGCAGATGTGACCATAACGTTGCATGTCAGTAAAGGCACAATAAACATACAGTATGCATGTACTTCACACTGGCTCCTGCGACCTCTGATTAACCACGTTCTCTTTTTTTTATTGCCAAATATGACACAACTACATCCTCCTTCCACATGCAGCCAAACCTCCTCACAGGAATTCTCTGGCTGCCTCCATGAAAGTGGTAGCTGATCCAAGCTCATGGCAGAGCAACAATCGAGCCCGCAGTGCGAAACCTATCCACCTATTTATCACACCGGTTGTAGACATGATGTGGTGGCTGGGGAATGTTCTGCCACACGCCCCACCTACATATCTCCTTTCCTCCTCTTTTCCTTTCTCTCTTTCTACCCGGTCCTTTTCCTCTTTCATCTTTCCCTCTGCTCATCCCTCTTTGACTCTCTTTCTTCTCACTCTTTTTTTTCAGTCTCCACATCCCCCATGCACCCTTTCATCTCTTTGTCTCTCACTCTTTCTTCGTTCCGCCCTTGTCAACTCTTGTTACCCCCACACACACAAACTCACAGTATAGAGTAGGACACACACACACACACACACACACACACACACACACACACACACACACACACACACACACACACACACACACACACACACACACACACACACATACTGTGTGATGAAAGTGTTGAATACTAATGAAAAATGACCTGAAGTTTGAACACTCTACATTTACATTTTGCTGACACAGGGCCCTGGATTGATGTATTGATTCCTTGAACAACCAAACTGCAGCTTTAACAGGGTTCCTTCAGCTTAAGGCAAGTTAAATTCAAGGCTTTTTAAGACGTTTTAATGCCATTTGAAACTAAATTTAACACCAACTTCACAATAAACACAAATGGAAAAACCACCACATCAGTTCCATAGGGTTACGGACAATAGAGTCCCAGCTGCAACCACTTCTATGTTTGTTGGTTCTGCGATCGTGATTTTGTGATGTTACCACAAGAGTCACTCAGTAAATTACTCAAGAGAAATGAATAAATAAAATATATATGAAAAAATACATAAATAAATTAATATTTTAAATAAATTATTATATTAAATAAATTAAAATAAATAGATAAATAAATAAATAAATAGATATATTAAATAAAATAAATAAAAAAGTAATTATTCATTTTAAGATTTGGGACTATTTACAATCATACGAACATATTAATATTTCTGAAGACTTTTAAAGATTAATTCAAGACATTTTAAGGCCATCTAAGGTCTTGGTTATAGATTTATGAGTTCACTGCCTTTTAAGACTTTTTAAGGATCCGCGGGAACCCTGTTTAAGACAGCGGATATCCCATCCTGCTCCTGCTCACTAAATGTGCCTCATGGGGAAAACTTTCAAGTCCTCTGTAGGTGAGAAACTGAGTTGTACTGCCCTTGCACAAGGGTTCCGCTGACCTGGCAGATGCAAAAGCAAAAGGAAAAGAGCAAGAAAGAGGTGATATGGAAAAAATGGTGGTGAGGGTTAAATGGGTGCAAAAATGGGGAAAGGTTTGAGTTACCTGTGTGTACAGGCACAGAGGGCTGCTCAGTTTCTTGTCGTGTTATTGGTTGCCTGTCCACCACCGTGGTCTCCACTGGAAGTAAAAACACACATTGGATTATTCACATTTATATGTCTGCCACAGCACCCACTAGAAAGCCAGTAATGAAATCAACAGAGGTTCAGTGTTGCATAATCTAAATACAGCACAGAAGCATTATCCAGCCCACTGCGCAACACTTCTTGGCAAAATAATGATGTACACTTAGTCTCAACAGGGGCCTGCATCAGAATCAGTCCAAAAATAGCAGCCAGAAGGACTGTGTGTGGAAACAAATTGTATCTTTTTCCTTTCAAAACAGGAAAATGGTGGCAGGAATCTCCCCCACACAAGCATACACAAACAAACAAGGTCGGGGAGCATGAAACAAAAATACGATTCTTTTGATAATCTACAGCATGAACCACTTGGCACAAACTGAGGTCTTTTCCCACCAAAGTTTTGTCTATGTTTTTTCCCAATCTGCTCCGCAACATGAAGGCTCCTTTGTTGTTGGGCTGTGCGTTGGAAAGGAATGTGACAAGGATTTCAAAGAGCTGGACAAAAGCACTCTGTCATTTGGAGAGAGCCCTGTAATACAGCAGAAAGCAAAGGGGGGAGTGGGGGCTAGGGGGATGCAGTGGGTTGCTCTCCTCAGAAAACTCATCCAGTAATCAGCTCAACACCTGAACAGCTGTTTCTACAGCTCAGATCACAGCAGACAGATGAGCATACACACTCGTGCATGTGCATGTAAACAGATAAATGAACAATGGGCATGCGAGCGATTACACACGCAGATTGTAATACATCAAAGGCTGACTGCATCCAATAAAACATACGAGATCACAGGAGATCACGAGAACACACACTTATTCAGACAGCCACTTTATTCCTGTGAGGAGAAAGAAGTTCAGGGATTTATCTTCAATTCCAGCTACTGGAAACTTATGAAGTATAGAGTTAACTTTAGTGCAAACTTCAATATTCACTGACTCCAAGAAATATACATATTAAAAAAAAAGGGAGTAGTTTAAAGCACATTAGCACATTAAAGTATACACACATACACACACACACACACAAACACACACACACACACACACACACACACAAACACACACACACACACACACACACACATATATATATATATATATATATATATATATATATATATATATATATATATATATATATATATATATATCAAAGAGATATGGAGAATATTTTTCAATATTTCTTTCATCTGCATTTCATTTGTTCAGGATTTTAACAAGGAGTTTTTGGCCTTTTAAAAGCTCCAGTGAGGAACTTTCAACAACACATTTGGTTTGATTTTGGCGCCCCCTGTGGACACAGTGATATCTCTTTTCTGACCTAGGGGCCGTTTTCACGACAATGATTTTAGGGTCAAACGCAAAAGTTTTGTTGCGTTCCAGTATCGTGTTTACATGGGAACGGTGTTTTAGCTGATCTGAAATGCAAACTTTCGAAAACGGCCTCCAGAGTGGGATTTTTTCTGAAATGTTGTCGACACTGTTGCCATGTAAACAGTAAGTCGGCGTTTTCAGTAGAAACGCTGATGTCACACTTCGCTAAGTGAGAGCGCATGCAACAGGACAACAGTAGCGTCGTTATGATCATCGGGAACTACTGTGTTGTGCTTGTTCTGCTTAATCTGCTGACTGTCTTTATACAAAATGAGCATCTGTTGCTCCACTTTTTAACTTAGTATTCCCCAATACACCAGATGATCAGTTTAACTCTACTTCAGTGGAGATCTCCCAATCTCCCAAAATCTGTGTTTCCGTGTAAACGCAGATTTTTTTTCACTGCTTTTTAGCGTTTTTAGATGAAACATTTTTGTGTAAACAGGGCACTAGTCTTGTGCATGAGTACATGCTAGAAGCAAATTCTAAATATATGATTTATGGTGTTTGGTAGAGGAGAAATCACAGGGCAAGTTATGTCCATTTTAGGATCCTCTTTTTGGTCCAATCAGGCGTCTCAGCAGGGAAGAGAAAGTTTTTGACTGCTGTAGTAACATGTGTTTATAGAAATATACTTTAATTAAACAGACAATTTAAACCTTTTCAAGAGAAATCATTGGACTGCTCAACGAGGAAACATGACTTGGACTTAGCGTGAGTTACTCAGGTTATCTAGATGCAACACCTCACTGACTGAATGCATTGCGAGACTCCAACATCTAAAACCAGGCTATGCAAGTTCCAGCAGCTGCTTAAGAAAGGCATCTAGTCTTGTTGTTACAAAGTAAAAAAGCTCTTACTGTGAGGACACTGGGACAGAGGAACCTGCTTGATGCGGGTCCCATTCCGACAGGCAAAAACCTCCATCTGACACTGGTTCTGGTAGAGCTGCCCGTCTGACCCACAGACAGGCTCCCCATCATAACCACAGTCCCTGTAGCAAGTGCAGCGCTCAAACTGTTCCTCCTCCAGACAGCCGAACACATTGTTACACTGGCTGGCCTGCACAAAACCTGCAAGAAAAAAAGTGTCCCTAAAGAGACTGATGGAAGTTGGAAGTATCTGTGACTCATTAGGAATGTAACAAAAGTCTTACCTGTCCACTGATTGGTTGAACTTTCCACCTCGTTGCAAGTGGGTCCATCACAGAGCTCCCGGGCCAGCGGACTGCTCTCGCTTACGTTGTAGAACCGGGTGGCCTCAAAGGCTACACAACATGCACAGACCGACCCACACCGTCACATTCACACATCCACACACGAAACAATGATTATGCTTGCCATAACTAGGTCATAAACTTCCCCATTTCCACTTGAAAGAAGCCACTTCATAAATCATGGTGAGTTAGAGGGTTTTCCTACTCTGTGTCTCTTTAAACAGTGGTGCTAAAAATATTCATCAGAGGCACACCTGGTTCATAGTAGTCATAGATCTTGACCGGAACAGGTGCTGTCTTGCCCACAATGTATTCTCTGACAGCCTGGAAGGCCACACACGTCATACACTGGCTGGGGATCTAAGAAGGGGTGAGAAACAGAATAAAAACCCCACAGAAAAACAAACAGCATGAGGTTAAATATGCACAGTAATACACTTTTACAACAACACATGATTTTACAAAGTGAAAATCTGTTGTCAAGACCTGTAAAAACTCAGGTTTAACTCACCTCATCAAAGTAGAACAACACTTTTCTCCCATTCAGCTCATATCTTTTCAGACCCACTCGCTTGTCCATCAGCAGCTGTTAGGAAAGACGGGAGAAGTCATGTTGTGTTTTTATTAGAATACACATCACAACAGGATAGAACCAAAACCCATTAACCTATTAACTTTTAGATTTTGGCTGCCATATTTAGTAAACCATATTTTTATTTTCTCTCTGGTGAATTTTATGTTTTAATTTTTTCTAAATGCCAACACTTCATTCATTAAATCAGGGGTGGCCAACCAGTTAGAGACCAAGAGCCACAAAAAACGTGGTCTTGCAAATGCACTTCCTCAAACACATGAACGAAATTACATGAAATGAAAAAGAATTCATTTGCAATTTTCAAAACTATCTATCTATCTATCTATCTATCTATCTATCTATCTATCTATCTATCTATCTATCTATCTATCTATCTATCTATCTATCTATCTAACTTTCCAACTATCTATCTATCTATCTATCTATCTATCTATCTATCTATCTATCTATCTATCTATCTATGAGCACATGAGCAATGAGAGAAGTACATGTAGAGAAGAGAAACTGAAACTTAAGTATCATTCTCATCACCCAAGTATTGATCAGTACTGATCCCAACGTTTGCAACAATATATCAGTTTTATGAATGGATCAAAGAGCCGCACCACGAAAGGCAAAGAGCCACATGCGGCTCGCGAGCCACAGGTTGGCCACCCCTGCATTAAATCATTGGATACATTTAAAGTTTCACCTACATGTGGGTGTTTGAGAGCTTGCATGCTTGAAGAAACACTTCAGTGGGTTAGTATTCACTAAATGACCTCTGTGATGCCTTTACAGTCCACAGCAGTGGGAAAACCCCACATTCTGTCATTTTTTGTAAAACAAATTCTTCCAAGCACGTCTACCTTTACCTTGTCCAAACATAATTATATTGAATGGAAAATGATATCAGAGGGAAGAAAACACTTTGACCATAATATAACTGATCTTTAGTGTGTTGATGGAACCAAATGCAAACACTTTGGATGGACATGAACTGAGTCAGGACAGCTGTTTATTTGATTCTAACACGAAACGAAAACTCTGTGTCATTGACATGCCAGTGGATATAAATAGCAATCAGCACCACAGTGGGATGGATAGCTCCGCCACATGCTAACAAACATTATCATACAAAGATTAACTATAAAGTAATAAACCTGTAAATACTGGAATTTGTGATGTCCTGAATCTGAGCTATAAGCAACCCATTAACCTTTGTCAAAGTAGCTAGAAACAGGACGGTACATCGGCCTTGCCACCCAACTCTCAAAGCACATGGGATCAACATTTGAATGTGCTTTGTGGGTAAGAATGGGAATGCAAACCACACATTTTACCCTGCTGTGATGGCTGGTTTGGAATAAACATCACCAATCATGGTACTGTAAACAAGACAAATATTAGCTTTCCTCACCAACTGCTTAATCAGCAATTATAGCATACACAAAAACCAGCCAAGACGTTGTGTAAAGTGTTGTTAAAAAACAAAATGGAGCTTTGCCAATCAATTAAATCTCATATTTTACTCAAAATAGTAAAAAAAAAAAAACTCATCAAATGCTGAAACTAAAAAAATAGTTTTACAAAGAAAAATATATGCATGTTACAAGTTTGATGCCAGCAACATGAGACAAAAAGATGTAACATGAGGATGTTTACCATTGTGTTGCGTCACCTCTTCTTTAAAATGTGTCTGACTCCTGCTTGACATGAGATATCAGCTGCTCAGCATCGCTTTGCTAACATGCATGTCAGTGTATAGCTGGGTCAGACATGCATGACGAAATCTTGTGATTCTGAGCTTATGAATGAGTAATTTGTTTACTACAAATCTGAGTAGGCATAGAGAGCGGGCAGAGGGGGGGGGGATTCATTCTGTCAAAGGTGGCAGCCTTAGGAGAGCAGGGGTTTATGAGGTGCTTAGCCTGTGCTGGCGCCACCGAAACACACACACACACAGATGCACACACTAGACAAGCTGTCCCTCTGTTTTCACAAAATATTGTCTAACCAGCATGTGGCCTTGCCAGTGAACTCCCACAGCTTGAGTGTTATTACTACAATGTGTCCCCAGCTGTTAAATAAAGCTCATTATATTGGGTGATAAGAAGCTGTGGTAGCTCCCGGTCAGTCACCAGAACAATCATTCACGACTTTAGCTTCTATGAAAGCATCTAGACATGACTGCAGAAGCCAAGCTTGCCACCATAAATTGAGGAATGCAAGTGGCAGTCAGGCAGGCAGCAGTAAAACTCCAAGAGAGGCCAGCAGGGGTGTAAACTGAGCTTGTTAGCCACTGCAACTCAGGTCAGCACCGATCAACACACTCCCAGTGTATGTGTGTATGTGTGTGTGTGTGTGTGCAGTGCTTTAACATCTCCCCAGGTAGCCAGAGAGGTGGCTCTTTTAAAAGTGGAAGCCTGCAGACTGAGGCCCCGTAATTGTCAGTAATGAGGGATAGGCTTGTGATGGGTGGCTGGGGAGCTGACCTGGATCCTGCTCTTAAATTTAACATCACTTTCTCTCATTCACAATAAGTGGACCAGTCATCAGATTGCCCATCCACCCTTGATTGCCACTCCTTAATTAAAATATTTCCTTCTTTCACCTTTATGAGCCCTTCATAAGTTTTAACCGGGCTACACTGTGAGGTATCAATAAGTGTGTGTGAGTGTGTGCCTCATAGTGTCAGTTATCCATGGTCCAAAAAGGTCAAACTACCTCCAACCCTGAGATGCTGTAACTCCACAGGGCTTGAGCTGGCTGCTCTCTCTCCCCTTTTATACCAAAAAAAAAAGAACACCATAAAAAGGACCTTCACTTTAATGACCATCCTGTGACTAAGAAACACACAAAAACACATGAAATCCTTCCCCACAGCACATGTGTAACAAACAGCATTTAGAAGCTGGTCACACACCAAAGATGTCTGTATGTTGTTCTCATCCAAACAACTTCAACGGAAAGAATGACGGACTCACTCTCCTCTGATAAATATTTACACCTTCCAACGCCCAAAATTAATATCCATATCAAAGTATGTAAGAGTTTATTTGTACTGGTTACCAGGAGATGCATTCAGGCATGTAGGCGTGAATGTGTACATGTGATAAGTCTGATGTACTTGATGACACACTACTTTTCATTAAGTCTCTTCCAGATGTTAATCCATCTGTCTCTCTTTCTCTGCCTGTCTTCAGGGCACTTTTCTACTATAAGCAATCTGTCAACCGATATTAGTAATAAGACCAAATAACAACTACTGGTTTCTATGGGTTTGAGCAGAACTAGAATGACGTTAAATCCTCTAAACCTTGGGAGATGTGTGCGCATGCATACCCTCTCCAGACTTTCCACATCTGCTCGGAAACCAGAAATCATCGGAACTTCGATGACGGCCATGTTGGATGAGCCTGAATGGAGCCACCTACACAGAGAATTGGGGTGAGGATCAAGAGCTATAAAGTTTTACACGTGTGTATTACTTGAACCCAAAGCTTCTCATACCTTGCACAGACTTCTAGAGAGATTTGGAAGTCCATTTTGTCCTGGTAGGCAGCTGGGTCGTCGTCATCAATGGGTGCACGCCGCTTTCGGTTAAGCTCAGAGCGGTTGTCAGCCCGGCTGCGGGCACGGGAGGATGGATGGCGAGGATTTGAGGAGGAGGATAAAGATGGAGGCTGCTGGTGTCGCTCCTGAAAAGGTTCTTTCAGGTTCACTTTGAGCTGGAAGGCTGGCTTTGATACTGGGTCAGGTAGGTTGTAAGACACGTCGATCTACAGAAAAAAAGACAAGTGGAAAGGTGTTAATTATGAACTTTGCATTTTATAAAGTACTGAATAGTTACCATTTGATTGGTACATTCATGGTGCCCTGATGATGAACCCTATCAATTTTCTTGATCCCTTGATATCAACTAACCACGTTTTACATCTACAACAGTGTGACCAGATTCTGCACAGACATTCAAGGTTCCTGAAAGTTAAATCTCACAAAGAGAATCACTTGAGTTTTTCTGTAGCTACAACAGGATTAAAACCTTTGGTTTTTGTTAAAAAATTAAACAAATCCATAACATTTGCTTGGGTATAAACTTCTAGTCTAATCTGCCAAACTTTACCCAAATCTTACTACAAATATGATCTTTAAGCCTGTGTGAGATGTACTTAGCTGGTTATGAAACAGCCTGATGTTCCCAGTGACGCAAAAAGAGACGGACAATTCCTTTATAGTAATTTTCAGTGCATCTCACTGCTGTGAGGTGGGGTTGATGTTAGAATAGTAAAAGTCTTTTCCCACACCAAATGTTTAAGGTGAGTGATGCAGTTGGCTGTTAAAAGACAGCATGATGAGACTGTTCATCAAACAAAAACTCTAACACGTGAATAAAACCAGCAGAGACAGGAGGTGCTGCTCTGTATACAGGGGGCACCTGAAGTGACACAAACAAAGAGTTCCTCATTGGAGCTCTAAAGTGGGTCACAGTTAGTGACACCCCCCAAAAAATAAATAAATAGAATAAAAAAACTCATCATTAACTCTTAAGCTTGTATTTTCTTTAATTTTAGTCTATGTTTGAAGATCTGAGTGATAACCTCAGAGGCGTTTTGGGGTCAGATTTGGTTTGTAGGGATGTCTTGTTCTAACTGTTAGAATGGGTTAGGGCTTTTTAAGGAAGAAAAATTAAAAACCTTAATTTATCATGTTCAGCCTTATCGATGGACAACATCCTACTTTGAGTTCAAACACTTAGGACCTCCAGCCCCCAAAATACTAGAAAGTCAGGGACAAAAGCCAGAAGCAGCTTTTATAAATGTAAACTACAAATCACATTTTCTTCTATTTCAGCCTGAGGACCTGCTGCTTTGATGCTCTATTAATTTCAAAGAAAATCACCGATATACACATCGTCTAAATAAATCATCCAGACTGATTTGAGACCTCTGCAAAAGCTTGTGAATAACAATCCTGAGGCACAGGACGTATACTCATCACATGGAGTACGTCTACAACACAAACTCAGGCAGGTCTCTTTGATTACCCTGCTCTTGTATTTCATTAGAGCCCAGGTGCTGCTGGCCCCAGGGCCTGTCAGAGGGGTGTGGATGGAGAGAAAGTAGAGAGGGTTAGAGGTGTGAAGAGAAAAATTGTGTGTTTGTGTGTAAGAAACCTGTTGAAGTGAACGAGTTGGAGGACGTTTCAGGCACTGCAAAGTAGAGCACAACATCTGCTGCCATAGCTGCCTCCAAAAAACTCACCAAGTATCCCTGATCCAGGTTTCTCACACAGACTGTCTTTAAAATGTTTTTACTTGTTTGGTTTTAAAGCAGACATGAGATTTCAGGCTCAAAACACTGATAAAAAGACTCCTTTTATGAAAAACATGTTCCTGTTTTTCTGTAACAAGGTAGGAGATAAACAGCATCCTGTCCTGAGGACCACAGGAATCAACACTTTCCAAAACAACTGGTTAAACTCAAGCAGATTACTCCAATTTCTAGAGAGGAATCTGGGCATCATGTTGCTACAAAGAGAGACCCTCAGTATTGCCAGATTCTTGCTGTGAGCAGATGAAGTTGGCATAACATTACAGCTATTTTTCTGGACAATGTTCAAGACTGCAAATGTGTATTTGAGTGAGACTTTTCAGTTTTAAGATACCTGCATGAGACAGCAGCCTTCTCCTTTAGCGCTGACAAAAAGGCCTGTGGGGATACTGGGGATCTGAGAAATAAAAACAGAGAGAGAAAAGAGAAAGGAGAGAAACAAAGAGAGTCAGAGGGGGGCAGGGAGAGGTGAATGAGTCATTTATCAAGTGAATGAACGCTGTAGGCTGCTGCACTGCCACTGGTGCTTCCCTGGCTACCAACCAGCAGGCTTTAATTGCCCCCAATTAAGCTGACACCACTAATCACAGCAGAGGAACACGGCCAGCAGAGAGAATATACTGCCCTCTCACCTGGGCCGCGCTGGCTGTCTGCAGGAGCACTTTGACTCACACAGCAGGATTGACCTGACGCCACAGTGCCCTCGCCAAGGTTGTTCATGCCCACACTGTCAAGTTTGTAACGTGTGGGCAAGCAGGCCAGTAAAACACAGTTATTAAATCAACAGACCAACAAGGTGTTTTTGGGAAATCCAGCCCAGTTAAGCCCAGTTTGGTTTGGCAGTGGGAAAAGGTCCTGGCTCCTCAACAGCCGGACACAGAAACCCAGAGATTAATGTTTGATGCCAAAGTGTGGCTCTGGTGCTATCATAAATCACTGAGCTAAAGAGGGAAATGTTTCTGACATGCATGAAAACACCAGGGTTTCTCTTGGATGAAATGCTCTCTCTGAAGAACTTGGGATCATAACTTTATCTTGATGGGAGCAGCAGCCTTAACAAAAAACTGTCAGGAGTGGAGAAAAAAAATCAACATTATTATTATTAATCTCCTGTTTAGTTGTCATCGTGCTTACCTTGGCACTCTGAAGAAGTTTCTTGTTGTCCCTGTTAAGTTCAATCGTCTCCTGAAAGTCCAGGTTTGTTGACGCCAGTGAGATGGTGAGGTTGACCCCACCAACGTAGGACAGGATGGCGTATTCTGACAGAGCCTGGAGAGCTACACAAGTATCCTGCACAGGGGGGAAAGCAGAATCTACTTCACATCCAAATTCAGGATCAGCCAATCAGTTGATAGCTTGAAGTTGACAATGAGGGACATGTGGAAACCAAGGTTATAATAGTTAACTAAAACGAAACTAAAAACGAAAACTATAATTTAAAATACATTGCAGTTAACTCAAACTAATAAAAACTAGAAAAAAAAACAAAAACGATAAGTAAACTAATACTGTATCTTGTGTTCACAAAACTAACTGAAACTAACTAAAATTAAAGACAAAATGTCCTTAGTTATAGTTTTTGACTATATTAATAGCCTTTAGGATTTAAATTAATCAGACACATTTTCCCAACCAATTTTACGACAGTTTTCGGCAGTTGTCAGTGCCGTACGGCACCATCACAGCGACGTACTGGGACGAGCTTGTTTACTGCACTGACTGGCTGTGCGCTGTGCTGCAATGAAACGCAGTGAAGCTATGAATCAGAGCAATTGTAATAGTTAAATTTCATGTGAGTCTGACTTTATTGTTACAAAGTCCAAGTTTCTAATTATTAAAGCTCATATTATATTGTTTTGCAAAATTTTTGTTTTTATTATTTTTATTTAATTCATGTTAACATTATTTTATATAATTTATGTTTATATTTTTATATTAAGTTTATATTATTTTCCTGTGTTTAAGGCAGCAGCCAGCAGTTCAGTATCAGCACTGACTGAGCAGTGAGCACTATGTTGAACTGGAAAATAAACTGTATTACAAAATATTTACTCAGACCTTTTGAATCCTGCACCTGGTTAATAAGGTATGAAAAAACTAAAACTTAACTAAAACTAAACTAAAACTAAGCCTTGTTGCAAAAATTAAAACTAAATAAAAACTAGAATGCCCACCGTAAAACTAATTAAAACTAAACTGTAATGGAAAAAAAAATGTCAAAACTAAACTATAATGGAAAATAATGTCAAAACTAACTAAAACTAAACTATAATGGAAAATAATGTCAAAACTAACTAAAACTAAACTGGTGGTGGAAACACAGTTTCATTAAAAATTTAGAGCTGTGAGTAAAAAAGTCTCATGCATTCATTCTATTTTTCACATTGGGAGAAATTGCAGGGAGTACTGCTGATTTTTCTTTTTTAACAGACCATAGGATGATTTTGCAAAAAAAAAAAAAAAATCAAGTCAAGAAGATCCAGTAAACAGGGATACCTGTGTGGATGAAAAGCCACCCAAGGCATTCCTCTGTTGGGAGAGCCATTTGACCACAGGCAGGGCAGACGCTACATCTCCAAGGAGGGTGTAGGTGAGAAGGCCGTAGGCTGTCATCTCTACCTCTGCTGACACCACTGAGAACAAGCAAGAAGCAATTTAGAGGGCTGTGGATTTTGGAAGGAGAAGCAGCCTCCTCTTATAAAACCAAGAGCAGCTGTGGGTAATATTAAATATAAGTCTTATGTGGTATACCTGACTGAGATAGGCCATCACTGAAGCCCATAAAAGTGTCCTCATCTGTCATAGTGCTGCCAGTCAGACTCCAGTGGGTGAGTCCGTCTACAAAACAAACACAGTTAGACAGAGACAGAGTGGGCGAAGGGGCGGCATCCTGTATCTTATGACTCATTGAATCAATGTCCTAACTGTGTGAATCTTTTAGCAACTATGCAACCAAACCCTGTGCCTTCATTGCACTGGGGAACAGAAATTATTGTGATAAAAGAAAACAATTTAGAGCTTTCCTAAACTTTTGTTAAATCTGCCAAAACTTGCAGAGAGCTTCAGTCAAGAGGAAGAGAAGGAAATGGCCAAAGGAAACCAGCAGTGAGATAAGGGACAGAGAGGGAAGAGAGGAGTGAAATGAAGGGATACAGCAGCTCTTTTCACAGTCATTCCAGACCCGTAACTTGTGCCTGACTGCTTTTTGAAACTGAAGGACAATGAGGTTAACCCTTATTCTGTGATTCTTCTGCTGCAAAGATCTAACAAGATACATAAACTGTATATTTCCCCAATCCCAAAACAACTGAAATCTGTGTGAAATGTTAATTAACAGATTTTGATAATTTGCAAATAATCTAAGCTCTAAATTCAATATAAAGTTGGGCAAAGATTAAATGTCAAATTTTAAAACTTAACATTTTCATTGTGTTGTGAAAAAATAAGATAAAAAATGTGTTCTATTTAAAAAAAAAAAAAAAAACACATTGAAGAGCATCTCCCAACAAATTAAGTTGAGAACATTAGGTTAGCAATATGAATGTGCATATAACAGACTATCCAGAGAGGCTGACCCTCTCAGAAGTAAAGACAGGAAGACTGCACTAACATTAAGTTCAACAATGATGTTCCTGAGTGTAAAGCCCCAGAGCAACATTTTATTTTTTCCAGAGAGGAACATACAAAGTCCTTTCAGGACAGTTACATACAAAAATACCAAAATATATCCACTTATCTATTACACTCCCTTTTATTTACAGGTATACGAATTAGAAAAACTAAACTAAACAAAACAGTGGGTGTCACACTGCCTCATTTTCCATGAATTTTGACTCACAACAGTTTTCAATCATCACTTACAAAACTTAATATTCTGGTACTTAAAGCCATATATTAGAGATACTCAAAACAATTCAGACCTCCTCGCATTTATATATCTTATCCATCTGGACCACAACTTCTTAAATTTTTTATATTGTAGTTTTAATGTAAAAGTCATTCTCTCCATAATTTAGATTTCATGAATAAATTCTTGCCACTCCCCCAGTGTTGGTGCATTGGGTTGTAACCACCTCCTTGTAATAGCTGTCCTCCCTCCTATCAATAGTATCTTAATAAATAATTGTCTGCTAATGATTGGGAATGTAATGCCATGGTGCCAAGGTACAGTGAACAGATATCAAATGGGACAGTAGTTTGAAATACATACTCTAGGCATTCATGAATGTCAGACCAATATGACAAAAGTAAATAAATGATAACGACTAGCTAAATCTGAAACACACATCTTCCAGCAATTTGCTCCACCACCTTGATGTCTCATCTGGGCAGGGGTAATGAAGAATCTCATAATGTTCTTCCATCCAAACTCACGCCAAGTATGTGAAGTTGTTGTTTTCCATTGCAATTTACAAATACTTCCCCATTCATCCTCAGGTATGACGAGCATTTGTGGATTTCATCATTAAAAGTACAGAATATTATTAAAAGATTCTGTGGCCATGATCTGTGGAACCTCACCTTGTGTGATGGCCATGTGATTGAGGCGCCGCAGAGCCAGCGGAGCGTAAGGGCTTCGTAGCAGAGCCAAGGCGTACGCAGACAGAGCTGTGGTGTAAGGGTCATCAGCTGAGTATGTGTTGCTCTCTAAGAAATCCTTGGCTTTGGCCACAGCAACCTTCTCTTCCTGGAGCAGATAGATACAGTACATGAATAAATATATGACAATCATTTTGTTCAACAGATGTCAGCTGATAAAACTAAAATTTGTAATTAGTGGTGTCTTGGCTCATTGGTCAGCTTAAAGATGCTATGAGGAGGATCTATTTTAGTTGCACTCCCTTGTCACCTTGTGGCCCGGAGTCTTCGCACACTGTCGTAAATTATTTTTGGTGAGGTTTGTGTTTGTTATGGAATTAAATGGAGATCAGATCAAAACAAATTTTCTTTGTTCAAGAAAACTTTTTACTGGATGCAACATACAGAAGAAAGGTGTTTATCAGTTATCAGTTACGTAGCGCTTTGGTTAGAAACGTGACATCAAGCAAACGTTGCAGCAGCCAGCTATATGTTAGCGACATCAGCAGCCTGTCACTCCAACGTATCTATAGGCTAGCATGACAACAAGTAAATACTGTCATTTTGTAAGTAGTTTAGTAGCTGTTTATATTTAGCATAGTTGGTAGTTCAGTGCTCTAAGACATGTCTGTAATGTGTAACATTAGTAAATTCTGGTTATGTCCTGCCAGTCATCTACCAAGCAGAGCTAACGTAACCTTACTCTTCATTTTATTGACAGACTCTCAGGTTTGATAGACTCCCTCTGTTATAGAGTGATACGGCCGAGCTAAAGGCTAATTAGCTTTTAGCTCGGCTCTGTCACTTCCTTGTTTAGCTTTGTTCTGCTCTTCTGTCCTTTTTATGTTTGACAGTTAGGCGCCTGTGTCCACCATCACTACAATATTAGTCATAGAAATCGTTTTTTGCAGAGAAAAACACAGATCTCTGTATTTTATATCTTTTCACAACTAAACTTCGTCAGCCAGTGTGGTGTTGTCATAGAGACCAGTAAATCAGTAGCAGTAAATCAATCCAGTCCTGTTCAACCCGACCTGGATGCTAAGAAGTAGCAATTTAAAATGACCTGTAACCAGCAATATTGGTGCTGATAATCTCATTTCAAAGCGTGGGTTATGATCAGGCATATATCTAGAAAGGTAGACTTTTTAAAGATCACTTTTTAACTCCTCACAGTCCCTTAAAAGTGAATAAAAGAGACAAATTAAAAACACAAAAAGAGAAAAGCAGTGAAGATGGATGGATGGATGAAAATCCAATAAGAGATGTGGTAAAATTTCAATTTCTCCAGTGGCCTCTTGAGGCTTGCTTCTAAGATGAGCAAATCCCCAATCTGTCCGACCCAAACCCTGAAGAACACACCTTTTACAAACTGAGGGCTTGAGATATTTCACTTTACATATAATGAATGAGGCAAACATTAAAGTTTACTTTTTCACAAACTGTCTCTTTATGCCAATCTGTATTTTCTACAGCAGCACCCAGATTTCCTCATCAAGGTCATCCGACCTGCCTCTTATATGACCCGACCTCTGGCGTACCTTTACACACCCTGACATACACGCAAATACGCGTACTGCCTCTACCATCTCTTTCAGTGTTCAACCGTTCCTCAGCTGTGTTTCAGTTATTGACTAAACATTCATTTTGGCCATTAAAAAGTTTAAAGTTGACTTTCATCCAATGCAGATGTGACCTTTTCTCTCATCCATGAGATGATAGGCCTCCAGAGCCACTCACTGTAATTGCAGCAGTCATCTTTTAATTAAGTGAAATTGGAGGGGGGCTGAAGGCTCGGCTTTGATGTGAGGGATACCTTTTCAGTTTTTATCAGTTGTAAAAAGATGGCCTGAGAAAAAAAAAAAGGAGACAGAGAGAGCAGTGGAGAGGGAGCGGGGCAGATGGATGGGAAGGGGCCAGGGAGGGGAAATGCTAAATAAAGAGTCAACCATGTGGACAAAAGGAGAGATCAAAGGCAAAAACAATCAGAGGTTTAGTGGCTGTCATATCACTAGAGCAGGCAATGCATCATTAGGACTACATTACCGGATATATGTTGTAACTTCCCCTTTTCTTGTCTTTTACTGATTGAACAGCCTTTATGGTGCCAGTATTTGATTATTTAAGTGACAGAGTAAAGAAAAACTCTGCCAAAAAAAAAGAGAAAAACAGCGCAACACAGATAAAAAACGGAAAGCAGATAGCAAGGAATGCAACCGAGGTGTCTTTTCCAGACCTTAATTGTCTTTACACGTCAGCCCAAATCTTTTGATGTAGTCCAAGACATGATTAGGTATTAGATTAGAAGCACCGGGGCATAACAAATATGAGTAGGCTGACTGCCAGCACATCCATCTTCACAGCTATCAGGAATGCAGAGATAGGTCTTCACACGACCTGTGCTTACATTCACAACAGGCTGGTAGGCCAGCTGCAAGAACATGTGGTGCAAGTGGGACAGGTAGTGCACTGGGTTTGTGCTTTTTGATCTCAGCCTTCATCAGTGCTTCCTCTTTTAAAACCAGACATCAGGCATTGTTTTGTTTTTCTTTTTTACCTTTGCATCTGTTGTTGATGACAAAGTAGATAAAAGGACTGGTCTACTTTTTTCTGACTACTCTTGATAGCTTGTTTTTTTTTTTTTTTTTTTTGAAGAGGGGTAGTATGGAGCACTTGTCCATCAGAAGTGTATTACTCACAGAGGACCCCAGAGTTCAGAAACCAGGTGGCTAACAAGCACAGACCTTTGGCTAACTTAACCCAGTAATTTAGAATCCTGAGCTTAATATGCACCAGTCTATCGGATGTTTTTGATGTTTATAGGGTTTACCTGAAAGAAAAAAGGTTTTATGTTAAGTCATTTTCCAGTGCTCTCCATTTATAAGCAACTTTGATTTAGCATTATTTGCAGATGCGACATATAAATGCTCCTCCATCTGCTGTGCGCTAATTAGCTTTTTTCAGTTTTTTTAAATTAAGCAACCCACTTGACTTCTGGTTTGTATATTGATATTTTGAATTTAGATGTTTGAGCATTTAGCCAGAGAGCGCTGACCATAGTTGTTGATATATGGTTGAAAACAGGTTGAGATCATGTCCGGGAGTCCAAGATATCATTTTAAAGAATTAGAATCAAGTTTAAGCATCAGCATGTCTTAAAGGTCCCTTATTATGCAAAAATCACTTTATTAAGTCTTTGGTGAAATTTGTGGGTCTTTGGCTTTCCTCCCAGCTCACAAAATGTGATATTTAATGACAAAACCTGTACTTAGTAGTGCTTTTGAATGTAAAATCCTAACCTAAAACAAGCTGTTTGGATTTTGGGGATTTGCCGACACCAGCGAGTCCCTTTTTTGACCAATCAGGAGCAAGTCTGACCTGATTGGTCCACCAGAGCAGATACCCCTGAACCCCCTCCAGAGATTTCTCTCCAGCAGCAGGGAGGAGAATGTCAAAGTTGAAGAGCCATCACTGCTCTGTTTTTGGCTGTAAACAGCCACATAGTTCCATGCACAAGCTTCCTATCTCTGAAGAAGACAAGACTAAGTGGCTAGAGTTCATTTACCAAGGAAATGTTCCAGCTACACTCAGTAAAACTGTGCATGTGTGTGCTAGTCACTTCACGGCCGACTGCTTTTCCAACTTTGGAGAGGGCTAGAGAATAGACTGGTCCTGAATCCAGGCGCATTAAACAACCATCCACCAACAAACCTCAGACCCTGGAAATGTGAGTATTTTAAAAGCTGTGTGCTGTGGAGCAGATGTAAGAGCTTTTCCTCAGTGTCCCCCCTGTCTCTGTGTTAGCTTCAGGATGCTAACTGTAGCTGCGGTTAGCCTGTTGTTTTAGCCTGTAATGTTATGGTCAACGAGCTTCGCTGTTTTCTAAACATTGTGCACTTGGAGCTTGTGGCACCGCTTTCAGTGACGCGGAAGAGCGGGGCGGTATTAGCAGTGGCTCATTTACATATGAAGGTCACGTCCACTAAATCAGAGCGTTCTGAACAGAGGGGCTATGAGAGCCTGGAAACAATGCTGCTCTGCTTGATTTATTGGCTTTTTGGACCAAAACATTATGGGCAGTGCAATGTTAAAAAAATTGAAGAGGAATCATAATGAGCCATTTAAAAAATATATAATTGTGTATGCACAGACACGGGCTGTGAAGTTCACTGTTAAACTAGTTTTTTTTCCATATTTTTAACGTCACTTAAAATGTTTCAGGTCAGCGTGCCATAATTACTAGAATAAAAGGTGCATTATCCAACTAGATTGCTCACCTCTGTCGTTATTCCTGTCTCCAGAAGCGCTGCTACCACGTAAGCTGTCAGTGAAATCTTCCCATGGATCCCTCCCTGTGAACAAAACATGAGGACATAAGATTACAGTTCATTTCATGCTGTTTAGATTGTGTCTGAAAATGCTTGACAAGGGAATTTGTGTTGTACCACACAATGCTGAGCCTTTCAGTTTTACCCCCAAGAATAAGACTTTTATCTCCTTTGGGTCTTGATTTTTCCAGATCTCCCTAAGCGTGCTTGGATGGTGGTCTGAGTTAACTTATACCTGACACATGAACATGGTTAAAGCAAAGTTTAAAGAATCATAGGATCTCAGGGACGCCATCCAAGCCGACACAATTTATGGTCTTTTTGTTTTAGGGAGTGTAAGAAATCCTCTCTTTTCATCTAGATCTCTCCTTCATGAAGCCTCTCATTGTTGTTTACTAAGACTTTAAACCTACTATGGCACAAGCATGTACCTGCAGATCTTTGTTTAGGATGCGTCCCATGGCAGGAAAGGAGCCATCATCTCGCTGGTGTTTGATAAGCCAGGATTTAGCAGCACGAAGCTCCTCAGGGTCAATGAAGATGAAACCCCGAGACTGAGCAAAGGACTTCAGCACGAACGCTGTCAACCTAAAGGAAGACGAGAGAAAAAGAGTGATCGGAGGAGGAAAAGAGGTGAAAGTTGAGTAATGAGATATCAAACACTGTTATGTATGTTTTGATAGAGGGATAAAAAAAACTTGAAGAAGGAAGCAGCTTAGTGCCACTGCAGTTTGATCAAGGATGCAAGAGCTGTGAAATCTCTACAGCGTAATCCAAGTATCTGTTTGGGTCAAAGATTCCCTGAAAGCATCCAAAAACCTATACAAACTGGAATCCCAGGGACAGAGGTTGTGAATCTGGCTGACCTGGGGGTGCAACCGAAAGTTTATGAGCAATGGTTTTTGTTGGCCATGACGAAGAGGGACCAGAGGAACCACAGAGAAAGGCCAAGGTTAGCCCTGGGGGACACGGCTGAGCTAATAAACACACACTCATCCATAAACAACAGACCTCCCGGTTGTAATCGAAAGCTGCAGTCTTTGGCCAACAACCCCTCAATGACAGCGAGGAATTCCATTACAGCACCTCTGACCACGACTGACTTATAGGATGAGGCAAGCTGCTTACCATAAATGAAAAAACACAAGATGGAAATGAGGACATAAATAAACAGGTCATGCTCTAGTTTCTCAACACAGCTCATAAGTGAGAGCAGAATCCAGGAAAGAGCACCAGGAGAGTCGAGCGGGGAAAAAAGAACCTCGCTCTCATAAAGCAAAACATTAAATCTTCCCGGCTGGAACCTGGATGTTATTTCCCCTCCGAGACAAAACTAGGGATGTAGCCACAAGCCTGTTGGAATTTTTAATGTTAAGTAATATTGTGTCGCTGGCTTTAAATGACAGGCCCCGGGGATACTGGTACTGGAAAGCGTAACAATGATTTAGTTAGAGGAAGGAAGGAAGCACTAGAAGCTGACTTCCAGCACTCAGCCCTTGGCTGGGGTCACCCTCTTAGGATCCCCTCCTCCCCTTCTTTCTTTCTTTCTTTCTTTCTTTCTTTCTTTCTTTCTTTCTTTCTGTTGTTTCCAACTTGCCTCTTCAAAATCCTATCACTGGGCTACTCCTATCCAGCCCCATGCTTCAAAAAGAACATCTGAACACATGGGTGTGCTTCATGATAAAGCCTATGTTGGAAAGTTTTAAGGGGAAAGTTGTGTTGGAAATGGAGTAAATGGTTCTCACTCTTCTTATTGTATTACGTGAGCTTGGTACCATTTGTTGCTGTGTACTACAGAAAAAGGATCTGCAATGTTTTCATGAAACTTTCTAAAAGGATTGAGCATGTGTCGAGGGAGAGACAACTAAAATCTGAACCTAAGTGGACCAACAAGTCGATTTTGGACCAGGTATGGATCCTGCCTACTATTAAGTAGTTGCCAAACCAACGAACCATATCACACCACTGTCTGTGTGTAGTTTTGACTTAGTTATTACTTATTATTACTTAGAAATGATGATACTGACACATAACACATGAACAGGTTTTAGCAAGATTATGGATGGGAATTGATAAGATTTTATCAATACCAATGCTCTTATCAATTTTGCTTATCAATCCAATTCTTTATCAATTCCCTTATCAATTCCTCTTGTGAATTTTCTCTGTAAAAAAAGTAACTTTACAGGTTTTCTAGGTCAACAACAGTTAATTGAGTTTATAAGTGAATAAATATGTAATTTGTCACTGGATCTGGATATCTCTAGATGCAAGTATACAGAAATTAGGGAAAATAGTTTTTGACGTGATGTCAATGTAGTGTTTTGTTACGTACTATTGACTGAAGTGGGCCATCTAGTATCTCAAAGTGGTTAAAACATTATTTTAAGTTGTTTGGAACCTTGCCGTAGTTATGAAGCCTGCCATGAGCCTGTACCTAACTTTTATTTTACTTTTCTGTGAGTATTTTGACATTTGGGGTTTTCAGTATTTTTTACAAAGAGTAACTGTGATATGTCTGTGATGTAAGTTGAATTTCTATTCTGAAGCCAAAGTTATACTGATGTATGCTAACCGCTAGCATACCAGTGCAGTTTTCCGTATATGTTAGCATCAAGCTAGCACCATTTTGTTTATTGGAGATTTATAACATGTTGACTGTAGTGACTAGGAATCTCCTGTGAGGGAGTAATGTACATTCCTTTATGAGTTTAGTTCTCCAGTAAAACTATAAAATAAAAATCCTGAATCAGAGTTTTCTTGGTAAAGTATTTTCATCTGCTAAGCTAAGATAGCCGCGGCAGTCTAGTGGACGTAAGGTCCAGCAGCTCTGCATAGTGTAAAGAATTGATAAGGGGATCGTTAAGCACAAAGGCTAATTATATCCATGGATTGAAGCATTTCTTATTGACTCTCAACAGGAATTGATTTTCGATTCCCATCCCTTAGAAAGATGTCAGAAGTTAGGGGACAGAGCTGTGAAGCAACTGGATTGAAGTAATGGGTTAACCACTCCTATCGCAGCTGAGCTGGAACATGACATCAATACATGAGTTGCTGCTGATCACTGGGCTTTAAACGTTTGGTTAACATGTCTATAATTTTCAATTCAAAGCATTACTTTGCAGGCTGCATGAGTTCATACTTGGTAACAAGGCTTTACCAACACAAATACAAACTCCCCAATGGGTCCATAGCTAAGCTACAAAGGACAAAAAGAGACATTGGCCTGAGAGTTTGGCACAGAGCTGTAAAGAGCTATTAGGTTAATACAGCAGCAGGTATCAGCCCTTTTAATCTCTGGTATTCAGCCCCCCAACCATGCTTATGCTGTCAGATAAGTCTTTGGGTTGACACAAATGCCATGCCAGCCTCAACATGTAGAGCCAAGGACTGAGACTGATAGGGAAATGAAAGAAGAACTGCCCCACTCTTAAAAAGATGAAAGGAGGGAGCACACTTGGACATGTTGGTTAAAAGACATGTTTTTGTGATTTCAAGTTTTACAGCCTTAATTGAAGAAATGGGGAACTAATACTCAAAATTCACTTTATAAACCTGAAGCGAGAAAATGAGGTTTCGGGAAGTTGTTCAAAGGGATAAATTTTGGGTCAGTGGTTAGAGAGCGAGTGTGGTCATTAAAAGTCCTCACAAGTTTGGCATTAAAATGCGATGAAAGTATGCAGAGACCCCCATCCAACAGTGCTCCCTCCAGTCTGTATCACCATGGGTGGGTTTACAGGAGGTGATCAAACCAGGGAACGAATTAAGAAGCTGGAGGTTGGAAACGCCAACACTGTCACCAGGTCAGCGTCCTTTCTGCTGAATTATTTTATAAAGTATGGTACACAAAAAAAGGGTTTGAAAGTCACATGTTGTTTTTGACATTTTAATATTCAACCCTCTGATCAGTGAAGCTCTTATCTTTGTAATAAACGTCTGGAGCTGTTTGTTAAATCCAGTCAGTTTCCACCTCGATACACTTTAACAAGCTGGAATACATTAACACAGAATCACCTGTGCTTTTAAGCAGGTAGTAAATACCCTGCTCTCCTCGTGAACTCTGGAGCAAAAGTAAAAGCTGGGCTTGTTTTGGATGCAAACATGTTGTTGATGGATTCATTAAGTGTCTGATGTAGATGTACTGAGGGCTCACTGCCACAGTTGAGCCCAAATCCCACACATGTTGTCCTGGCTGCCAAGGAAAACTCAAACACTGCTTGTTGCATCATTTCCTCCAAATGGCATCATCCAATATTTCCAAAGCTAGTTTCTTTCATAGTTAAGTTTAATGTTACCAATTATACCCAGGTAGTGAATCATTAACAGACTCACTCTACTGCTATGTTCAAGCCACTGTCAAAGTGGGTACTGGTAGCTCCAGACAGCTTATATCACTGTCTCTGGTAGTGGCATAAAGAGCTTCCCTGTGGGGCCAAAGCAGCATGAGTCCTCTCGGTGCCACGGATATGAACTCTGATTAACTGCAAATAAGTCCTGACAGCTTAGCCTACCTCAGGGATCCAATTATGCAGTTTGTTTGTGATACTTAACTGTTCATATAACCTGCTGTTTCACAGTGTTAGCTCTATTAAATATCATAATACCTACCTCAGCTCATAAATTAACCAGTGGTATGCACTCTGTGCACAGGCCCCTCAGTGCAAGCTGTATAATGCCCCACCGAAAGCATCGATTTCAGTTTTATAAATACCAGGAGATGGCTCCTCTTGCCTTGTCTGCCCACAGAGTTTTAACAGGAAATAAACACTCACCAGCCATTTCAACGGAACAGATTCATTTGAGCTAATCATACTGAGATGCTTTTAAGACCTTCATTGTTTGTCTAGCAAAGTATCTGCCAGAAAAAAAAAGCATAAAAAATGTGTCTCCAGCTATTCGTAGTTTGGCTGGAATGAGTTGAGTAAACTTTTAACAGCTACACCCACAAACACTTACCACATACTGCCAGAGGAATCCCTCTCTCCGAAGGCACTGTAGGATCCATCCTGCCTTTTGTAGGTCAGCTGTCTTTGGTAGCCTGGATGAGAGCAGACAAGGCAGAGCCTGTCAAGTCTTGACACATGGTTGAGTTTTGGTGATTTATAGATATATGCATTTGTACACAAAAGTGTAGTTATGAATTGACAGAGCGGAACTGGAAAACAAAAACTTGTTTACTCCAGCTCTCTGAGGAATGAAGGGCGTTAAGCAAACACGATTTCTGCTTCACTGTGATCTTTAACATCCAAGCAGGAAACCAGAAGAAAAATATCAGGTTGATGTGTTAAAGACATTTTAGAAATGGCAAAAAGTTTGCAAAAGTAGCATGTGCTCACTTGCTGTATTTACTTGCCCATGAAATGCTCTTTGGTCATTACTAAAATCCCTGTTTATTTTAATGCAGTGAACAAGACTGCAAAGTTTCGAGACAGACATAGAATTAGACATTATTCTAGTTTCAAGCATTTTTAGCAAAGTTTTCTTGTTCTATTGGAAGATGTATTTTACTTGTAACAAGCAATACAGACCTCTTTTTTGTCTTTAAACAACTTAAAACAAAACATATTTTCTGGACTGATAATTTGAATGTGGCTCATTTCAAGTGTAGTAAGTCAGTTTTGTTCAGACAAAAACACTTGATACAATTTCTGTTTCTGCAGTGTAGTCATCATTTATGACAAGATTTTTTTTTAAAAAAAGAATCACTTGAGCTTTGCCTCCTGTTCAAGGCTTGAGCAAAACTCCTTAACTTCCATCTGCAGAGTGGCCCATCTCTCATGTACAGTAGTTTGAAAACTCAAGTAAGTGAAAGGGAGGAAAGCCTCTGAGGGTGTAAACGAAAAAATCAAATGGAACAGGAAAAAAAATGGTCTGAGTAAATCTGAACAACAACATCCATGTTCCAATATGTGATCCAAAGTATTAACTGCCAGCCAGGCCAAGGTTCCTCTAATATCCAGGGTTCCACAAACAAAACCTGTTATCCAAGGTAAAACTCATTCCAGTAGTTTCCAGAAAACCCAACAACAACACACAACTTGCCAACAGTTAGGAAACACTTCTTCCGCTCTGCGTTAAGTCACTTTGTGCACAGTCAGACCTTAGGGGATTTGACTTGTTGAGATTCAGGGCACACTCTCAGAGCATAATTGACCCTTTTCTTTCCTCTGCTATAGCCGCTGCTTGCTGAGTGAAGGTACACGAGAAAGGTTCAGTGAATGCTGCCCATTTTTGGATAAAAATTTTATCAGTTTAATGGTCTGTGTGTGTTTTTTTTTTTTTTTTTTTTTTTTTACCTTGCAGCAGGTAGTCAGTTGCTTCATTCTCCACCTCAGAGCTGAGCTGCCTGGTCTTCTGCAGGTACTTCAGAACAAAGACATTGGGGGCAAAGTGGATCATGTTCTGCTCCCCACATCCAAAGGGGAGCCGCAACAGCTTGTCCAGGTTGTTGAGAGTCGGACCCATAACATCCCCTGATACAGATACACACGGACACACATGAATAAACACATTTTAAACCTTTTATTTCCATTTACCTCTTATTTTATCTGACCTTATGTCCTTTTGCTCTGTTCAGAGCAAAAGGACATAAATACAATCGGATGGGAAATACAGGGAAAGGAAATGGTTTTGAAATACAACAACATGTGAACGAATGCCAACATAAAAAAGGCTTACCAATCATAAATACAGTGGCTCTTTCAGATCCAGGCACCATGTTGTGTGGGACCCCCAGAGTGAATGCCTCATTGTGGTTTTCATCAGAGTCCTCTTTTCTCCAAATCTTGAACTCTCCAACTGAGCCCCAGCCTGTTGAGAAGCCAATGTGACGCACCTGGACGGCCAAACAAACTGTTATTCAACTGATCTTTAAAGTTTAAATCCTGCAAAGACGCTTTTCATGACACAAAAAGTCAAACCTGTCCAGGAAACTGGCCTGCCCACTGAAGGATGATGGATTCATTGGATGGATGTAAACCGTGGCCCACCTGGGGAGAAAAGTTTAAGAGTGCATTAGTTTGTGCTCATTCTTCATACAAGGATTGCCATGGATAATGAAGAAAAATCACAACACTTCGAAAAAACATTCATCGATAATGACTCTTTCTTAGTAGGAGCTGACAATGTCCTCACTCAGTAAAGAGGGCTGTATAGGTTATGTTCCTTTGCGTAATCACAGTAAACTGAAGCCGAGTTCAACTGCACATTACAAAAACAACACAATAAAAAAGCGGGCTTTCAGCTTTTAAGTACCCTAAAAGTTGTGATGCTGAGACAGAGGCTGGGGAACAGCATGCCCACCTAAGGATGCCATGCTAATACAAGGTCATGGATCACTGAGCGTGCTCAGTGACAGCAGCCTTTTAAGCTTGACCTTAAGGAAAGTATGCCAGTAAAATTGGCGCCGGTCCTTCCAATCCCCAGATCCTGTTGTCTGCTGAGTCTGTTTGCACACTTTGAACTGTGTTTGAGCACACACAGATATATTTTTTATTTATTTTAACATATTCTCATCTGTACTTTTTCATGATAAAAACATTCCTGTTTTTGAGCTTTTATTCAGCACCTCACCTGTACCACACCTCCCTTCCAACTGATCCAAAAGCTGCGGAACTCGTCCCAGGAGAGGATGCCTGGTGTGGCGGCACTGACGACAGGATCACCCATCTTTCCCACAGAGATCCATGAGCGAGTGTTTTGCCTTCCTCCAAGAACAATCTCCAGCATCTCTGCACTGTCATGAGGGCTGGCTGAGAGGGCAAAATGGGCATCGTTGTGGGTCTTCACCGCCACCTGGAACTGGTTCATCTTGGCCGGCTTCTTCACATACTGGTACTCATACTTATTGGGGGTGGAAATGTGGATCCTCTCTAAGAATGGATGTTAGGACAATCAGGTTTTGTGAAATTGAGCCAGTAAGACAAATTCTTACATAATAAGAGAGGGTATAATAAAACTATGATCTTTGATTTGAAGGGAATAAATATACCGGCACTGACCATTGGGACAGAAGAAGACACTGTAGGTGTACTCTCTGGGCAGACCTTCTGGCTAAAAAGAGAGTGAGAAGAAGAAACAACCAGCAAAAGGAGAGAAAAATAGCAAATAAATGTTTGGATGGGTTATCTCAACAAAATTCGACACCTAATGTTGAGTAACTGTTGATGTTGATACATATCAGCTCTCTTACTTCCACTTGGACAGTCCTGCGAACGTAGTCCAGGCCAATTGGGGTCCTTTTTTCATCAATGTCATTGCCTGTTTTTCCTGTTTGGAGTCCATCTGAACAGCAGCTGGGTTCACTGTAGGCGATGGCTCGTGCTATTTGAACAACAGAGAGCAAAATCTGCTTTAAGTGTTTGTGACTTTTTATCGGGGGACACCTCTCAGAGGTGCAGCAGTTTGCTGCTTTTGGTTATACATGTTTGACTGTAGCCAAGCGTTGAGGTTCACCCTAAGAAAACATTAGTTAGTCTTTCTATGGAGCAATTTAATCATCAAATTTGCAAATTTTCAAGCCATGTGAGGAGAGTGTCACATATAGTTTGCCAAGTATAAATGACTTCACCTGGATAAGTCCATATCTCTCGTGAATGAGCATCATCATAAGCTATACAGGACAGATATGGCTGACCGAGGAGTCCTGGTCCACTTGCTGTGGAGCACGTTGGAAACGTGGCCCTGTGCCAGTGGCGTCTCTTTGTGTGTGTGTACTGAAAGGGAAATGCAAGGGGCCAGAGGACTAGGAGTGGGGCCATGGGGGGCCCATTGACCGCCGGTGACCTGCAAGCTCATCAACATGCCACTGAGTGTCACAGTGCAGCTCTGGTTGCTCCCCCACTGCTGGCCAGCTTTGTTCTCACATGTGCTCTGGAGGGGACTGTTTGTAACTCTGGGTGAGTGACCAGATCACGCCTGGCTCCTTGACCAGCAGAGCTCCATCAAGTCAAAGCCTTGCCTTCTTCGTGAGGCATCCCACTGAGGGCACCTCAATCCCCATGAGAGGTTTCTCTCTTTGACGTCAGGTCATTTAATAAATCAAATGTTGCCTTTTTATGACATAGCAGACTTACAGCATTTTTTGTTTACAAGATATTCCTTAGCAGAAAGGCGCCTCCCTGATTGATTGTGCAGCTGTAAATGTGTTACATCCAAATCATTGTTTACAGATTTCAAAGGTAGCTTTACTTTTTATCTTTATATGATGATAAAAACCAGCACCAACAATGTGAAAGTAAGTCTGAAATTTGACCAAAATTAGCTGGATCTCATTTTGCTTTTGTGGTGTCATCTTTAGTCATTCTGGACAAAACTGTTGGCTTGGTTTATTCGTTACCTGTGATGTTTGCAAAGCCCAGCTCGGTGAAAGACAGCACAATGGATGTTGGTGTAGCTTCTCCAGGGGCAACACATTTCTTTCTGGTAAGATGGTGTTTCCCAGGGTGGCCCACAAATTTAATACCTTTCGGAACTGAGACTTTAACGTGAACCTGTGAAGGGAAAGAAGAGAAGAGGAGAGGAGAAGAAGAGACAAATCAGAGGCAATTGATCTCCTCTGACAGACCACAATGACATCATTTCTCGTGGCACGCCCCTCCCTCATATAGCGTGTTCTCCTCAAAGCTCTCAAAGAGATGGAGAATTTTTAAATCACATTGTGAATTTTCCATGCTGTCTGACTCATGCTTCTCAATCTCCCTGAAGGATTAAGTTCCACTCATCGTCCAATTTTCACAGAGGGCTCGGTAATGCAGAGTGATCTTTTTACTGTTCTCCATCCACACGCCACAAGTCGTAAATAACAGAGCAGAAAATATAGGAATCACATGTTGCCGGGTGGACATCAAAGGAAGGGCTACGCTGGTTTGCATGTTCACCTAACATGACATCAGGGCAAGACACGCACAGGCCATTTAACAGGCTCATCTGCAAACATCATGATGTCATCTATGTGGAGCGCAGAATGGACCCATTTAAAGCCAAAACAGAGTTTAGAAGGCTTTCCAAAGTAAGCACAGAAACATACTGTACTTCTGGGATAATCTCCACATTACAATCCTGTGCTTCCTTTGGCCACCACTTCTAATCCCCGAATACCCCTTCAGCCTACCTACCTGCAGTTACTCCATAACAAGGCCTGTGTCTTTTATTACTGGGTTTTGACATCAGACTGGTTCTGCTATGTGCAAAAATGCCAAAACTTCAAGACCTTCATGAAGACTTCCATGATTCAGCCTATTGCTGAAGTTATGTAGTCACATTTTCAAGTTATAGAATAGGAATTCCACTTAATCAAGGAACCTATTTTCTTACTGCTATTTGATTCTTTGCTTAAACCCTCCTCTGACTATTTCAATCAATCAATCAACTTTTATTGTAGAGCCCTTTACAACACACAAGGTGACCAAAGTGCTGTCCATTAAAATCAACATCAGGACACAACAATTCAGATTCAATGCAATAAAAATACAGTAAAATTCAGTCAAAATGGCAAGAATATCTCACCCCATTACTGTATGTTAAAAAACAGTCTGAATAAATAGGTTTTAAGCCTGGATTTAAAAAGCCCAAAGTCAGTAGTGATGCGTAATTCAGGAGGTAGCTTATTCCAAAGCCTGGGCCCAGCGACCCAGAAGGCCTGATCACTCCAGTGTTTAGTCCTTGCCCTTGGGACTTCCAGCAAGAGCTGGTTTGTGGACCTCAAGGCCCAAGTGTGTTTCCAAACACAGTGAATCCATATCATATAGGAAGGGGCAAGGCCATTAAGGGCTTTAAAAACAAAAAGGAGCAATTCAAAATCAATGCTAAAAGAAATAGGGAGCCAGTGAAGGGAAAACAAAACAGGGGTGACGTGTTCGAAACGGCGAGTATTCATTCTGTACCAGCTGAAGACAAGTGAGTGATGACTTGGAGACACCATCATACAATGCGTTACAGTAGTGGAGTCCTTGGTTTGAATCTCCTACCCCTAAAGCTTGTTGTTGCTTGTGAGCAGGTTGGTCAGTTCACACAATGACCTTAAAAAAAATCACTATTGAACAAAATTTTACAGAGTATATCAACCTGACGGAGACTATTTGACTGAGAATATAATTTCTAACATCCCATTTGTTTAACCATTACCCTCTGGAGCAGGGGTTACAAAACTTTTTAGCCGACAACCCCAGAATCCAAAAGCCGACAAAAAATTACCATCAATACTCAATGAAGCTGGCTGATCTTAAATTAGACTACTTTAGTGCACAAATGAATCTGCTGCCACTGATACCAACATTATCCTGGCTTAGTCACATTATGGGTCTTAAAGCAAAAAGAATAGTGGGAAACAGATCGAACACTTTCTGTTTGCACGATTTTCTATAAAATTTAACCCAAATATTTTCCTTATAATAAATTAAATGCATTTAAATGCAAATTAATGCATGTGATTTATCGTCTTACCTCAGCACAGGTTGGTAGGTAGTTGTAGACAGTGAGGGGGACTTTGGTCTGCTCTCCTCTGATTAAACTGTAGGGTAATGTGAAGTCAACAAAGAAGGGCTTAAAGGTACGAAGCTCTGCTCTCTTTGCTATACCCAGACCATTTTCTTCAGACAGACCAATAGCTTCTGTCACCCAGGTAGTGATTGAATCTGGCACATCCAGTCGAAGCTCAGCCTCCCCGGTGTCAGAGCTGGGAACGACACACAAGTTTACTCAACTGGACAGTGAAATAAGCATGTTTTTTATGGTTTTTTCACAACACATTCAATAAAAAAGCCTGAAGGACAGGCTTGATGAATCACTGTGGATTACTTTTATGTTAACACCTGTGTCAACACCAGCACCTGCACTAATAAAATGACAGCAAACACTTTAAAATGGACAGTCAGGTGTTGACCCGATCTGTTTCTTCGGTTCAAAGGAGCTAAGATCATTACTGGCAACACTTTTTTAGTGTTGGTCTTGGAAATCAGTCAAAGGGCATAATAAACTTGAAGAACTCCATGTAAGCACTTTCCTTTGATCAAAGTTGCCCAAACTCCACTTTCGTGGACATTTAAAGGAAATCAGAGCTTTGCACTTGACAGGAAATAAGGCAGAGCTGAGGTCCCATCCAAAGGAATCAGGCATATGGAAATCTATGGGCAGTTCATTTATTCTGGCGTACAATGAATAGAAGGAGCTGCTGAGAAGGTGACAGATTGTTCCAAGATCGCCCAAGTTAAATGAGGCACAGTCACACCCAGAGGGAAGGATGCTGGAGACTGCTGGAGTGATTTCCTCTCACATATAAGCTCCACTTGCACTTTTTTTTCTTCCATCTTTTTAGCATCTCTGAAAAAAAAAAAAACACGCTTCCATTTTCTCATGGACCTTCAGCATCTTTAAACTGATCCTCAATTATAATGTAACAGTTGCGATCAGATTTTTCTATTCCCAATAGAGGGCTTATCAGTCTACGTCATCATAAAGCTGCGCACGCATCTCGACCGCAGAAGCAGCATTTAGCTCTATTCATTCAGACGAGTTAGCGTTTTTTAAACTAAATTCAACCTGTTCAAAGCATCAAAACTTACGGTTTTTCTGTGGACAGCTGTCAAAAACAGTACTACACAATAGAGGCAACTTCTGCCAAGTTCCGACCGTTACAGCGCAACCTGTGTTTCAGCGTTAATAGCGACCATGCTAACTGGTGACATTCAGCCGACGGCAGCCGTGATTAACGGCCGAGAGTCACCAGTTAACATGGTCACACTTTTCACTGATACACCAGCGACGTCTGCGTGTGTGTAATTAAATGTGTATTCTTTATCCAACCTCCGTTAACCAGGTTTGACTGCAAACAAGCAATATCTACTGCTGATACTCAAAATACAGATTTAACTTTGTTTATTTAATGAAAAAGTTGGTTTGGGGCTGAGGTTCTGACCAAACATGGACTCGATATGGACAGTAAATAATGAGTGAACCTATACATTATGATTTACAGAAACGGTTTTTATGACCAAAGTGAAATTAGGGAATATTATGAAACAATGTTTACATCCTGGTCTGTCACAGTCTGATAAGTGTCCCCGGATAATGCAGTCATGAGCATCGAGTGAGAGTTGTGTTTTCTCTCTGGGTACACACTGGTTTCTCTGCTAAAATCATCTGTCCACCTAATATCTGTCCACTTGCTGATCTATTCTGTCCACTCACTGCTATTTTACAAACCTAGGAGCATTTTGCCGTATGTCTGTTGATAAACAAATAATCCCTCCATAATTGTGCTCCTTACATAACATACCACTGTCTCTTCAAATGTTTCTGTCTTTTGTTTCCTGTTTCTTTGTCTTCTTTACAGGTAGACAAAGGCTTGACTTTCTCCTCCTCTCTTCTCTTCATTTCTACATTTCTCTCACTCCTAAACACTTAAGACTGTGATTAAATCCTTCATAATTATAGACAATCAGCTGTACCTGATATTTCTAGCCACAGGCATTTAACACGTACATCAACAAACACTTACATTGACAGACACTGACAGACAGACAGACAGACAGACAGACACACACACACACACACACACACACACACACACACACACACACACACACACACACACACACACACACACAGATGGGAAAAATATTTATATTGAAGTTAAAATACCTGACATTGAGGCAGTGCCACACCCAAGTCTCTGGGAAAAATGTTCGCCTCCGCTTCTCTGCTCTGAAACCAAAACACAAGCTGACGTCAATAAAAGGCCTCACCTGCTCACAATAAAAACAACATCTTTATTGGAAAATGTATCATCCTGAATTCCACATTGACAATCTCTGAGTCATGTCATGTGTTTAATGTTTAACACCAGAGTAAGAGGTATTCGTGGCACTGAGGAATGTAGATCTAAAGGAAGGACAAAACAACAAAGCTAATTTCTTTTGTCATGTTTTCCTCAGCGTGTCCATTACTCATTTTAAGGACCTTGTTCAACCCAAGCATGACAAATACAGAAATGTGTATTACCAGAACATAATGATTCCTGTGAGTATTAGGTAATTACTGTTCTCTTATGGGTTTGTTTTCAAACTCATTGTTGTCAGAGGAGAACCTCCCTACATAACTGTGTGTGGTCCACGCTTACAGTGAATGTAACTGAATGAGCGTCAGGGTCATTTCAACAGTAAAACAGTTTAAAACCAGCCATCTTCTATTTGTTCAGAGATTGTTTTCACAAAAAATAAACTTTATAAATTATCCCTTACCTGGCAGTGGGGCGAGAGTGCATGGCAGCCACCAAGGTGGAGCTGTGCGGCTGGAAAGCTGGAACGGCCTCGTCTGTGTACATGCCCCCACTCTGCCGGTGGTTCAAACTCACCATGTCAGTCATCACAACAAGCCCTGTTTCCTGAGTTCAACATACAGAGAAAAACACACACACACACACACACACACACACACACAGTATTATTTATTCATTTTTATCCCTGTATCATCATCAGGAGAGCTTTTAATTCAAGTATGTGTTCTCACAGTGAAAGCAAAGCGTGCATCCTTAGTGATGTCCCAGTGCCAGGGGAACACAGAGGAGCGCCTGCGTCTTTTTGACGATAGCCCTGGCCACCAGAAGTGTCCGTCATCTTTAGGGATCCCAAAGGCATCAGACACATCAAATTCTGCCAGCTCTTTAAACACCTGCAGAGATAGAACACATTTATCAAAGCACTCAAACAATGCATGGTTATGGAGGAAGAAATACACTTTTATACGTCACTACAATCATGACTGTTTACTTCTTAAGGATAAATAAAGATATGTATAAACTAACACACAGTCTGAAATTGTTTTATGAGTTTGAAAAGAAACTTTACCACTTCAACAATAGACCTTTTCACAACAGGAACAATGTTGACATTATGGTGAAAAAGAATCACAGTAAACTTTGGACTAACCTTGTCTGGACTGATCTGAAAGCCAGGTTTTAATAGATAGAGGCTTTTATCCACAGTAGCCACACACACACAGGAGCCTTTTTCCCCCCGTACATGCAGCGTGATGGGGTCCCCAGGCATGGACTCGTTGGTTGACTGAGTAACAGACACCTAAAAAAACATTACCACAACATTAACAGAGGCATGCAACCTTCACTTTTTAGACCTTTCTATTAACCATCAACAATCTAGTTGTAGTATTTGTTCAGTCTTCTCGCCAATCTGCTTTTTTAGTTCATAACTAAATGTTCCAGCACTAGTTGGCAGTGTTGCTTGATTTTTCATTGGCAGTAAGTCTCCACCGTATACAGTGGAAGTGGAAGAACATTAAATCTATAGCTCTAAACAGTGGGACACGGTGAGGAACGTGAGGACAGGGTGGAAAACTACAGGCTTTGAAAAAAGGAGGAATGGTGAGAGTTGGCTGTAAACTTTCACACATCAGAACTTCAACAGCACACACAGTCACAAATTAGCCCCGTTAATCGGTTCCGCTGCCCTCCTTTCACCACTCTGTAACCTGTCATCCTCTCCTGTCACGACCCCACTCATCTGCCTCAAGTCTGCATGGCCTCTGTCTAATCATGCCCTCACAACCCCCTCCTCCACACACACTCACACACACGCACACACTCTCACACACACACACACAGAAAGAGTGTTGTAATGGCATACCAGGGAGCTGTAAATACTTCAGGGAGTTAACTCCACCTAATGCAGGCAGGAACTAGGGAGCTCTCCCAGGCCAACACAGCTGTTTGTTTACAGACATTACACTGTGGACAGAGCTGGTGCATAGATACTTAGGCTCACCTCCAAAATGTATTTATGTAATAATTATTACATAAACATTAACTTTGTAATCACAAACTTATTTCCAACATAAATGTTTGGGAGAGGAACCCTGTTATCCCAGGTTCAATGTTTTTAATTGTAGGCAAAAAAAAAAGGGTAATGCGATGAAAACTTCTCTGAAGAAGTCAAGGTTTAAAATAGGATGCTGTCTATTTTTTATCACCATATTTTAGCGTTAATATTTACAAAAATCAAATATCAACACTCCTGAAGAGGCAAGAAAGAGCAGGGAATAAGACCTCAGACTATATCTACTATGTGGAGCAAAGCTTTATGTTTAAAAAAAAAAAGCTCACCTGGTTCTCAAAGGCAGGCTGAATAGGGATTTGCAAACTGTCCGTGACACCTTCACCATTTTCCCTCACATAGTACACCAGGAGACGGCTAAGGGGTGCCATGCTGTGGCTAACTGGGAAATGCAGATACGACACACAGCTGTCCATCTCAGCCTGTGAGGAGGAGCCTGCAACACCTGGCAGAGTAATGGAAAAATGGTTTGACACATGTATTCTTATTATTAAGACATCACTAAATAGAAAAAGAATAAGTGGAATAAGTGCTGAGTTATGCTTTGAAAAGAGCTGGTCTGACGTAATGCTTAATATTTAAAGTTATAGCACACGGCTTCACGGAGACAACAAACAGCAGACATCCTAGAAGTGCATCTTGTATTCATTAAAGCGACAAAGGACAGAGGCAGACTTACCGGAGGCAGAGGGAGGCAGCTGGGTGGCATGAATGTTCTTATCAAAAATGACTGTAGCCCTTTTTCCTCGGTGAGAGGCCGTCATGTTGGCTAATTGTTGGCCTGACAGGATGATGTTCCCTCTGGATGTCACCTCATAGTGCAGGGTGAAGTTACAGGGACAGGTGGATTTCAGAGCAACTTCTGCTTCTTGGCCAACCTACGCACATGGAAAGATGCAAATGTATGGAAACTGAAAATGATTTTGCAGCGTTATGATGTATTTATTCATTGATTACTTAGTAACTACAGTAATGCTGCACACAACAGTCCAAGTTCACAGGATTTTGCTTGAAATGTTACCAAAAAGAGGGCGGTACTTACTTTAAGTGGAGCACTTGGGCTCTGAATCTGGATGTGGCACCTACTGGGGGAGTACCAGCTACTGATGGACAGGTAACTGGGCAGGTACTGGTCTCCTACTGTCTTTCCATCAATGGATGTCACTTTGGTCTGCGAAAAAAGAACAAATATACTGTTGAAGTTCACTAAGCTGTGCTAAAAATGAACCTCTTATTACCACTGCTACCACTACAGTCACTGACCTCTAACCACACATACTGGGCAGCAGTCGGGATGGAGGGGATTTCAAAGATGGCCTGGCCATCCTTCGAGATCAGCTCGCTGGTGTAGACATTGTCCTTGGGGGTCAGCTCTGCCTTGACTCTCACCTTTACACCATCAGCAGGGCTCCCATCAGGGTAGGTCACCTCAATCTAAGGGGCGGGGGTTAACATACAGTAAGCAGAAAACTGGTTCAATATCAAGGTATTAGGCCAAAGGTATCCATAGCTGGAAAATATCAAAGCAGTATTTTTCAGTTTAGTGCATTACAACACTCTCCTCAGCTTTGTGCGTAGAATGTCAAAAACCTCACCTTCCCTTTGTATGGCAGACCAGGCTTGAATTGTTTACGCGTGTCCTTTGAGTACTTAATGTCGATGAGCTGTTTATGGACAGGTGTTGAATCATCGAACATGGTTTGCCTGCTCCCATCTACACTGGTCACTGACGCCCAAATGCTCACAGTGCCCCTGAAGTGATCAGCAACATCCAAAGGCATCATGTCTTTGACACACAGGCTGAAGTTAGCAGAGCCTTTGATCTGAGAACAGCAGAGGAGTGAACTCTCATTCAGTGCGCAGAGCATAATGCTAGTGCCAGGGTTTGAATCACACTTAATTATAACTATGAACACTGTACGTATAATAATACTGGTGTTTTGGGTGTTGGCAGAAATTCAGCATCAACAAAATAAACTGACCCAAATAACATCATCAATGATCAAAGTCGATGCTAGCTCGTAAATTAACAAGAAGTGTGAATAAATCTGTTTATTGGAGAATAAATAAACTGACCTCCATGGTTTTCATGACAGGATGGCCCATCTCATGACGGTAGTAGCCCACTCCATTCACCGTCATGTTCACTGTCAGCTTCCCTGTGACTGGTTTCCCGAAAGTATACCTGTGCAACAATGACAGGTCAGACCTTAACGTCCACAAAACAAGCAACTGTCGGTGACTCAAGCGACTGGTTAAAAGCAGAATGACTGATCATGAGCTGAACCTGAGGTGCCCCCTGAAAAGACAAAAAAAAAGCTGGGTTTATTCAAAGATTGATTTTAGGTGACTTACCTGGCCCTGACAGAAGCTTGTTGGCATGAGTTCAGATCACTTATGTACTGTGGTGGATCAATCACCAACTCAAACTTTGGCATCACTGTAAAGAATATGATAGAAAGCTGCTTTTGTTACATATTCTTCTTTTAACAGTATTTTCATAGCAATGCTTATTAATGGCTTTCTGGCATGTTGGTGTTATCATCAAATTAAATGCACATCGAACCTAAGTTGGAATGTTATTGTCTAAACATGGAATATCAAAATATCACATGAAGAAATTAAAGCCTACAAAAGAAAAACATGACAAAATGCATATGTTAAAGGTCCCATATTACGCAAAAATCACTTTAAGTCTTTTAGTGAAATTTGTGGGTCTTTGGCTTTCCTCCCAGCCCACAAAATGTGATATTTAATGACAACACCTGTACTTAGTAGAGCTTGTGCATGTAAAATCCTGACCTAAAACGAGCTGTTTGGATTTTGGGGATTTGCCGACGTCAACGATTCCCTTTTTTGACCAATCAGGAGCAAGTCTGACCTGATTAGTCCACCAGAGCAGATACCCCAAACCTCCTCTCCGCCCACTCGCCTCCCTGCTGCTGGAGAGATTTCTCTCCAGCAGCGAGGAGAATGCTGAAGTTGAAGAGCCATCACTGCTTTAATTTTGGCTGTAAACAGCCACATATTTCCATGCACAAGCTTCCCATCTCGGAAGAAGACAAGACTAAGTGGCTAGAGTTCATTTATCAAGGAAATGTCCCAGCTACACTCAGTAAAACTGTCCATGTGTGTGCTAGTCACTTCACGGCTGACGGCTTTCCCAACTTTGGACAGTACAACAGAGGGCTAGCAAATAGACTGGTGCTGAATCCAGGCGCATTACCAACCATCCGCCAACAAACCTCGGACCCTGGAAATGTGAGTATTTTAAATGCTGTGTGCTGTGGAGCAGATGTTAGAGCTTTTCCTCAGTGTCCCCCTTGTCTCTGTGTTAGTTTCAGGATGCTAACTTTAGCTGTGGTTTGCCTGTTGTTTTAGCCTGTTATGTTATGGTAAACAAGCTTCGCTGTTTCCTAAACATTGTGCACTCAGAGCTCGTGGCGCCGCTCTCAGTGACGTGGAAGAGAGGGGCGGTATCAGTGGTGGCTCATTTACATATGAAGGTCACGCCTACTAAATCAGACCGTACTGAACAGAAGGGCTATGAGAGCCTCGAAACAATGCTGCTGTGCTTGATTTATTGGCTTTTTGGACCAAAACATGTTACTACCATTTCATGAAGACATCAATGATCCATATTAAAACTGCAGAAAAGGAGCATAATATGGGACCTTTAAATGAAAAAGTAAAAAACCCAGATGAATTATGCTGTACAAAACTTCTGTATATGCAGAGGGGTGCCCTGAGCCTCACCATATTTCTGGACTTCAAACGACTTGTTGTAGGTGTGTCCCTGCACCTCCACAAAGATGAACCACTCTCCAAGCATAGGCTGGTCAGACAGAGGGAAGCTCATGTTGACGACACCTGTGGGACAAAAATTTAGGAAACATCAAACTAAAACTGGGAGAAGCTCCACTTCTGTGTAGGTTAAGCTTGAATGCAACTTTAAAGGTACTTCAGATGTGACTCACCACAGCAGATAGATTTTAGACCTTTCCACTGGACCATCCTGGATCCTCTTGGATCCTGGGAGTGCAAATTATAAGTTCAGAAATCAATGTTAAAATGTCAAGTTTTCTTTTCTAAAAGTCATGCACAGACTTTACTTTGCTTCTGAAGAAGGAGCTGCAGCTTTTTATTTGCCTGATAAACATCCAAAGAACTCTAAGAGGCAATAAATGATCAGGGATAGGAAGTGTAAGGCAGGGACAAACAGTGTGTGTGGGTTTGTAGGGCACTAATAAATGCAAAGCCAAGAAAAGACAAGAGAAGAGAGGAGGTTCCTTTCATGTTGTTTATCCTTGCACTGTTCCAAAGAGCACCCTGTTATCTAGGTGAGCTGCTCTGACTTCTGCTCTGTAATCTCCCAACAGGCTGGGAACTAAAATTGCCACTGTTCCCTGGGTGGTCCTGCTGGCTTCCACTCACCAAAACATACGCCTCGATCTGAAAAAAAAAAAAAAAATAGAGAAACAGAAAGAAAAAAGATGAAGTCAAAAAATGTTATGATATCAATGTAAACTTTAAAGCTCAGTAAAGATCCTGAGCCTCCTCCTCATGTTTCTCACCATTTCTGCTTTATGCAACAATCATCCATCTGTGAAAGTGAGTATTGCTCTTTACCGAGAGCAGACGTTTATAGCTGCAAACATCAATAAACCGTCTGTCTGCACAGTTCCACGGTATATTTGGACCCATTGCTGACATTCCTGGAGAAATGACTCTAGCTTGGTTCCTGTAAATAGGTAACTGTATATTTCTCTGAACTCACTGCAGACTAGGTTCCTCCTCTTAATTCCAGCAATTAGAGATGTTAAAGTATAACTGTACTAAATACGCTGTCAAAAATAAACAAACAAAGGCACAAACTTCAGCTTACCTTGTCATTCACTGGCCTCAGGTTGGGGGTGACTGTGTAGACGTTGATGAGCACTGAAGGCAAAGAAGACAGGCGGTGATGTGAATTCAGCAGGTAAACCTTCATAGGTATAAAATTCATGTTATGATCAAGGAGCTCCTGCTTACTAAGGCTCAAACTGACCAAACTGAGTTAACTGAGGTCTCAAAGTAGTTTGATGACGTATCTAACTGTGAAAGCTACAATTAAAAAAAGTTTGGATCACCAAATCTCAGCTATTTCTATTATGAATGTCCTCCAGTCTATGGGCCAGGGGCGGCCAACCTGTGGCTCGCGAGCTGCAAGTGGCTCTTTGCCTTTTGGTGTGCGGCTCTTTGATCCATTCATAAAAATACATATGTATTTATTGTTGAGTGTAGTGGTGTGCCAATCAATCTAAGATATTGAAAGACTGATGCCAACATTTCAGATCAGTTTTGATTAATACTTGGGTGACAAGACTTATACTTAAGTTTCGGTTTCTCTTCTCTACATGTGCTCCTCTCAATTGCTCATGTGCTCATATCTACCTAGATAGATAGATAGATAGATAGATAGATAGATAGATAGATAGATAGATAGATAGATAGATAGATAGATAGATAGATAGGTAGATAGGTAGATAGATAGATAGATAGATAGATAGATAGATAGATAGATAGATAGATAGATAGATAGATAGATAGATAGATAGATAGATAGATAGATAGATAGATAGATGGATAGAACTTTGTCTCTTCTGCAGTAAAAACAGAAATTTGTCTTTGACATGGCTCTAAGTACAAATTTAAACACACTTACAAACACAACAAATCTCACTTTGAAAATTGGAAATGAATTGATTTCATTTCATTTCTGTCAGAGAGGAAATGCGTTTATAAGACCAAGTGTGTGAAGTGGCTCTTTGTCTCTGATTGGTTGGCCACCCGTGCTATAGGCTGACTTCCACTCAGATTTTTCATAAAATAACTACAGCTCCAGTTGCCTGCACTTCTGTGCTGGGATAATCAAATAATCTTTCAGTTGTACAAAAGGAAACCTTTATGTTTGGGTTTGTAGACAGGTTTGTCAGTCTGGATGAAGACAGTCGTGCCCTTGCTCTCCACTGTGACAGTGGTGTAGTTGTGGAAGATGTAGCCTCCCTCTGTAAGGTGACGGTTACCCCACACCTTCAGGTGAGCCTGGCCTCGTAAACCAGAGGGAACCTTGTTGTATACAAACATACACACACACACACACACATTAACACAGGCAAAATAAAAGACAGAGAGGATCAGGGCAAGCATAAGGAGAGTGCTTCAGTCAAACACAGGAGAAAGATGCCAAGCTATAACACAGCACACTACACATTACTGTATTTCATGAGAATGAGGGCGGAGGTTACAGGGAGGGGAGAGAGGAGAGAAGCGACAGAGGGGAAGAATCAAGTTGTGTATACTAGATTGATCTATTCCAGCCTTCGGGGGCGGCGGACCATACATGCACGTCAACAGCTGTTGCGTATTATATTGAGGCTGTTACCTTATTCCCAATGAATGAGTAGAGGCAGATGTTGCATTACAAATAATGTTAGTGTTGATTTGCATGTTGCCTGAGGAATGTGCGCACAACGGACAAGAGGGCTCTCACTACTGTGCAGCTGTCACGATTTAATAGTGCCATGCACTCTCAACATCTCTGGAAAGCAGCCTGCGTGCACTTCACTGCTCTGCTATGTAAACAACACAGTTTGACTCACCTTTAGTTTGATGGTGCCTTTATCTAAAAAAGACAGTGACACAAGTTAATAACAGACATTTTCATGTTTCTGTTGAGTACTTGTATCAAAGCTTTTAAACATCTGTAACAGCTAAACAGTGTCCACTGGTTATGAGAGATATCAGACTATGGCTTAACTTGCTTAATGGTTTGTAGAAAAAACCCAGCTGCATCCTGTGTCAGTACCACACGGGGGTAGAGCTAGGACCGTCTATTAATGGTGCTGTCAAACAAATCACACACTGTGTACACTAAGTGGCTGATGGGATAGGCTGCACCCTCCAATGCCTCCAATCACAGATAATGCCTATGAAAGCCATAGCTGGTCAGGACAACACAGTGAGGCTCTCTTTGTGGGAGTTCTTTGAAATATGATTGCCTGTGTGATCTCAACATCCTTTCATATATCACAGAGCAGAGAGGGGTGTCTCAAATCACAACTTGTTAGTGCAAGTTTTTCTTCCTAAAAGTGACGCATTGTGCCAGTGTAACTTAAGATCAAGAATGTCTCCTCACCGAGCACTGAGCCGTGGCTGTGGGCGACCGCCTGCCCCTTCACTGCCAGCTGCACCTGGACGCGTGTTTCTGCTTTTGCATTGAAGATGGTTACGCTCACACTCTCCTCCACGCCTGCTCGGAACACAGAGGGGGCAGCGACCAGATAACCCCTGAGAGGTGAAGAGGGCGGAGGGAGGTGGGGAGGAGAAAGAGAAGAGCAGGGTGGGTGGAGGTCGATATTGACGTAATGAATATCAGAGAACACAGAGAGGAGAAAAAAGGAGTAGAAGTGGTGGATTTTGAGGTGGTAGCAGGAGATAAAGAGAGGTCAGAGAACAAATGCACATGACATAACCAAAGTGCATCACAGCTCTGCATGTGCCACAGCTGCTCTTATACACATTACTCTACACTGCTGCACACTATTACTGATGTGATGTGACTATGATTTTGTTTTGGAAGAGTTCATAAGGATGAACTTAGAGTGCACCCATACATCACTTACTGTTTCTCACTTTCTCCCTGAGCTGTACGCACATCTGCATACGCAGCAAGAGCACATACAAACAGGGACATTCCACATGGATTTGTGTGGCAGGATCAGGTTTAATTGCAATGGTTACCAGGGACACAGTACCTGTTGGCCAATGAGCTTTCCGCTCGAGTGTTCTCTTTGGGTGGTCCGGCACCTCTGACAGAACCTTGGCGTCTGTTTTGAAAAATAACGACCGAGATTCCACACAGTCACTCTGACATTTAATTGAGGGAAGGGGCCTGTCACTGAGGTCATAGAGCAAAGGTCATTCTTTGATGCTTATCAAAGGTCTGGAAAAAACGCCCAATTGAAGTTTTATTTGGATGAAAGAATGTATCTTCTGGTGCAGAGGGGATGTGTCTTCAGGTAGCAAAGAAAGAATAATGGGTGCTGTTGTTAGTCATGATAGGGTAGGACAGCATAGGCAGATTGCTAATGAGTCTGGTCCAAAGTTTTTGCCTGTTTCCAAGTTTTTTCTTGCTACTGATGCAAAGTGCCTGCTCATAGGTTCCTGTAAAACCTATACATAAAGAGTCATGAGATAAGTTTTGTTGTGGTTTGGAACTATATGAATAAAAATGGTTTGTATAGATTGATTGACGAAAGGGCTAAGTTTAATTTGCCCGCTTATTGATCGACTGATTGATTAGATTTGTCAGATTGCATTCATTTAAAAAAATATGAATCACATTCACTGCATCATTCCTGGCTCTCATTTCTGAGGCATATAGGCCTGCTTGCTCCCTGCAAACTTTACTGAAGATCACACAAGTTAGTAATGAGCAAAGCCCTGAGCACAAACCCAATTGCATGCCTGAGAGAAGGATCAGGTGGTTGGCATTACAGCACTACAGCATTTCAGCCGGAGGCAACTGCAGTTCCCGAGAGAGAAAGTCATGAGAAAATCCCCTGAAAAATAAGACTTCGGGAGAAGGAAGATAATACGAGGAAATTGACTTTGTGCGTTTGATCTACAGTGAGTTTAACCAGCTCTTGGATGAGCCTGGATCAGGTGGTGGAGACCATGCTTATTTCAGTCACATGGCTTGATGTACTCAAGTTCTCATTGCTTTTTTGGCCAACTTTTGTCCTCGGCTAAGAGCTGGTCAGAGCCTGAGGCGGATTAGTGTTTTCTTCTGTCAGTTCATTTTTAGTTCAGTCACATGGGTTTATGTTCTTATGCTTTTCCACCCTCAGCTCTCTTAACACTTAAGAAAAAAGATCTCACACACCATCTCAGGAAACTAAGAATGATTCCTTCAGCCTTGACTCCTGCAAGAATTGTTGACAACCCCTCACTATAATCACAACTGTCAGGTCAGGATTAAGCCCCCAAGCAGCTGACAGCAGTCTGACCGATGACACTAAAGAGCCAAAAGTCCATTTAACCTCTTTGCCTGAGTGTGGAGGGATAAACAGAATAAAATGTGTCATACAAACGCATTTACCTGAAATATCTATTATTATCTTACTCAGCATGAGAAAACCTCAGAAAAAACTGCACATCTTCCAGCCCATGGCCTTTCATAAAAAGATCAGATTAATCAAAATATCACTTTTGGTAACTGTTCTCAGGTCTAATGACTCTGAACCCCTGACAAAAGATGAAGGATGCTGCACACTTTACATGTATGTACCAACATTAAATATCAGATTCAAATTAAGCATCAAGAACAAGGAAAATAAGGATCATGCTGCATGTATTTAAGTTGAAAGTTAAAGTTAGAGATGTTACACATATGGGGTAATCACTGACTTTTCAACCGTATCAAAACTTTGTGGCTGAACTGGTACTTTCATAAAAAGCAGCTTCTGTTTGAGAGTATCGGAAGTGCTTGTTGTGGGTTTAAAGCATCGCACCAGCCCTCAAAGAAAACGCATGCAGCCGTATGCTACTTACTGTCTTTCTTGTGCATAAGTTCTGCTCACGTTGCAGATGAACAAAGTCCATGAAAGACTCAAAGCTGTCAAAGACAACCGCAACATTTTGGCCTCAGTAGCCAAGACAATGCTGGATATCGGTTCTCCCCTCTGGATGAGGTTGGATCTTCCAACTCAGCTGGAAAGTTAAATGAAACTTCAACAGTCTGTATCTACAGCTCACTAAGTCTATCTATCCATTGAGGTTAGTTAACGTGGTAGGTGTTACAGAGCTTCGTCCGGAGCCTAAGATCAACTTTGTAAAATCATCCCTCTTCGGCAAATCCAGTTCCAAGTAAACCGTGTGTTTTTTCTCCTCTCAGAGCCCAGAGTACACGGACAGTCCTCTCCCATGTGCCTTCACCCGCCCCGGTTCCGTTCTCTCATATTTCAGCATTACAAATTGAAAGCGTCCTCCCACTTCAGCGAGCAGAAATGTCACAGAAAAGCAATGTTTGACAAGTGAAATCCGTGAAACTCCCGTTTCCTCAAGTGTTCCTGGTGATCTCTTTCAAGTCTCCAGATCTGTTTTTCCGCTTCTGCAGCAGCGAATCAGGAGACGATCGGCGTCAGGCTCCGCTTCATTCACGTCAATACCTCCTCTCACTTCTGTGCAGCGAGAGCATGACTAACCCCAGTGTCTGGCTGAAACCATCATAAATTACCTGCACAGTTCACATACTTCTGGTTCAGTGTACATCTCGGAACGTCCCCCGATTCACTTACAGCATTTAACGCAGGAAACAGCTCAAGATCACCAAAGATGGGACTTTCAGACGCAGTTTAAAAGAAGAGAAAAACTTTTCAGGTTTATCTTCATTTAAATCTCTAATTTTTGCTCTTGTACGAGTACGGTTAAATTGCGTATAGATATCTGCTGCCCTCTTGTGGTTGATGAGCTAAAATGCAACAAAGGATGAAGGAAATTCGTCCTGGAAAAATAAAATTTATTGAAACGCTTCCCATGTACTGCACACAAGAGCATAAAACAACTCTCTCACATTTTCTGAAATCTTTCACCAAACATGGTCAAACCAGACATATTTTACATTATTAAAATAACTGGTATTATAAATGAAGCAAAAATAGCACACCCACAACTAAAATGGTAAGATTACAATTCATCTGGCATCTACCAAGCAGAGGATGGTTAAAACTGTAAGCTAATCCTTTCATGGTTGAAATACATGGGCATTCATCATCCAGCGCAAATCCAAGGAGTAGACAGCTGCACATAGACAGGTGTGTTACTGGGCATGACAGGAGTACATGTTTTATTCTTGGTAATTTAACATTTTGTCTCAATAGCAACCATGAACAATCCTCCCAACAGTGAGGTCTCTCTGTTTTTCAGCCACTATATCGAGATAAAGTTGGGAGCATAGTGTTTCTTGTTCTGGCTCAATAAAGGCAGCTTTAGAGAAAACCACTTGGTTGTCCTGGTTAACCTCCACTCCATATAACTGACAGAGCTGAGCAGCAAGCGACTTGTCTAACAACAAGAGCTGAGCCACTCTGTCGAGAGGAAAGCGACAGTTGCGGCTGCTGTGTCCGTGACTGTATAGAAGCAGCAGATCTCTACGACATGTCCTCAGATGACGGTGCAGAGCACAGCTCTGCAGAAAGTTCAACCTTTGTGACAATCGCAGAAGTCGTACGGGGTTTCTCTCCAAGAAAGCACGGTTGATGGAAAGAGCAAGGGTGATGGCAGGAGAGCTCCGCAGCTGCTTTGGGAGCTCCATGATGTGTTGAGTATAACAAGCAGAGCCTTGGAGAGATGAAGAAATTACAATTATAAATATTTTTAATCCAAGGAGATCTGTTGATAATCACAATGACACTCAACCACTAAGCTGAGATAGTGGTAGACAGTGAGTCTCAGGAACTTTTGGGTAATGACTTCATAGCAACTAAACATTGTGTGTACAAATATTCATCTATGACCAGCATGCCAGTACAGCAAAACAAACTTTCTATTACATAAAAACCCACCCAAGTTGTACAGTAGACCAAGAGCCTGGAGCTCCTCCTGGTTTGGAAGCGGCCCAGTTTCGGTTTTGTAGCAATCCAACAGCCAGCCCAGATACTCCTGGAGATGTGTGTCATTAATACGTGGGTCATAGAGCCTGAGGGGCTCACCACAGAGCCGGTAAGAAGAATATATCAGAAAACGCACGGTAGGCTCCAGGATAGCCACACACTCCATCCCAGATACTCTCTGGATGATCATGTCCTGTTTCACAGCACGCAGTCGATCGAAGACGAAGCTGTACACCTGAAGACAAGCAGCAACAGATTGCAAAATAAACATGACAATTAGAAGTGCATTTTATGCATTGATGGTTAGAACATTAACATTTATACATATATATATATGTTTGTTTATGTAAATGTAAAAGTCTGAGGCTTGTGTCAGTGCATTAAAGTGATACTCCGGGATGGAACAAGTTGGGTCCTATCACAAGGTTTAGGGCAGAAATTACCCCTACAGCAGTGTTTTTGTGCAGCAGAAGCCCAGGGCGCTCGCACTAAAAACCCCCTCCCTGCTCCTCTGCACTAAGACGGGGCCATATTTTACTGGACCAAAAACACAAATAAACTGACTCCCACCGAAAAAATCGGATATCGGTCTGTATTCACGCTTTATTCAGAGAATTTTCAGCACGATACTTTCGCACAAAAACACAGCTAAATAAGGCTCTAGTTCTCATCGTGTCTCTTCGTCCTGGCAGACTACCTGTGTTTGTTTATATCTGGCATGCCGTGCGCGGACTGATTCACTAAGCGGCAAGTGCCTCGTAGCCAGCTGTGGCTCTGCAGCGGAGGTAGCACCGTTTTACAACACGATGAGAACTAGAGCCTTATTTGGCGGTGTTTTTGTGTGAAAGTAACGTGCTGAAAATTCTCTAAACAAAGCGTGAATGCAGACCGATATCAGATTTTTTCGGTGGGAGTCGGTTTATTTGTGTTTTTGGTCAATTAAAAAATGGCCCCGTCTTAGTGCAGAGGAAACCGGCAGAGGAGCGGGGGGGGGGGTGTTTGGTGCGAGCGCTCTGGGCTTCTGCTGCACAAAAACACTGCTGTAGGGGTAATTTCTGCCCTAAACCTTGTGATAGGACCCAACTTGTTCCATCCCGAAGTATCACTTTAAGAGCCACCACAGGAAAGGGGCCACAACTCTCTAGATATCAAGCCAGTCCTGAATAGATACAAGATCAGAAGCATTTTCCTGCGCCAGGGACTAAGAGAACTTAACTGTTGCTCACTGATCCAAAGTCCTTTTTATGGATGAAGGAAAACATTGCAAGGTTTGGGTCCTTGTTTTAAATCTATATTAACAGAATAAAATGACTTAAATTATCTTGTAAGTCTATTTACACAGCACCCAACTTTTTGATTTGGAGTTGTAAACTAAAGGCACTGAATTTCTAATTTTCATGAGATATAAGTCTCAGTCATCAAAATTAAACTAAAATTATTTCCTTTTACCAGTGAAAAACAGTTCAAATATTTTTTTTAATGAATTTTTAAAAAGAAATGTTTTTACAATATTCCCATGCCTTGAGATGCACCCCCACGCAAAATTTATATGTGTGAGTGAACATTTCATTAGTGTCAAGTTTCTCTTGTGGAAGTCTAAATTTGAGCGTAATTTAAAACTAACTGATTTGGCAAAATCACAAAAATAGGCTACTACTCACCTCAGTCCAGGGCTGTAGATCTGGCGATGCAGCAACTTCATCAATGAGGTAACACACCGTTTTCATCAGCACAGCAGGTGGACGGAGGTCAGTGGGCTTTGTCGAGTCTTTCCCAGCAGCTGGTCTGGAGTACTCTTTGACAGCACGCAAAGGGTCTCCCTTTGGCCTCTTATCTCTTTCACTACCTGCCAACATCTCAAATCGATGCAGACGGTCTTGCGCCTCGCGATCCCGCAGCTCCCGAGCAGGACACATGGTCTGGCATGTCCCCCTTGGCACAGTTTCTTTAACGTGTCGATCAGGACTCTCATCCTCCTCCACGTCTCTCACGCCTGATCTGTACTGGTCTGGACAATCCTCTTCCTTCCTCGGTCTCCGTTCTCCTCTTGGTGCACCCCTCCTCTGAGAGTGAGAGCTGATGGGAGAAAGTTGAAAAAGTAGTATGTGGCCAGTACCACACCTGGGGTCTGTTTCACAAAGCAGTTTCAATAAACTCTGAGTCTACTTCTGAATTGTGTTGATCTACTTTCAGAAAGAAAACTCTGAGTTTTCGGTTTCAGAACAGCTGATTTGTGTCAGTTAGATCGGCTCAGAGTAGATTCACTTGGACTTAAGCCTGTGCAGCCCAACCATAAAAAGCCATCATCAATGGAGCCCCGATTCAGTGATACACCATGGCAACAGAGAGGAGAAGGGATGCATTTTTTTATCCCATTTCAACTAGAAATTTCAATATGCTCATATGAAGAGTCCGAGCATGTTATCAGAAAAAACAGAGCAACACAGCCGCTGCTGCAAGAAAGAGAGAGACAGCATGGGAGAACATTGCTGCTTGGGTCGATGCGTTAGTATAAATGTAGTCCTTTGCGATCACATTACAGCTGGTTAAATTGTTGCATATAAGTTTAATTTATTTAATATGGGTGTGATCTAGAGCTGCACGATTTGGGGAAAAGGTGCGATTTGCGATTAGGTGGACAATATTGCGATTGCGATTGTGCTTGCGATTTAATAAAAAAAGTTGTGTCATGATGAGTCTACAGGCTTGCTTGGTTATCATGGAGAAAAATCTGATTGCATGTGCTGACATTGCGATTGCGATTGCGATATCCTCTTTTGCGATTACATAATTGCGTGTGCTGACATTGCGATTGCGATTGCGATTGCGATTGCGATTGCGATAATCGTGCAGCCCTAGTGTGATCTTGCAGGAGTGAAGTGCTCATGGCAGCAACTAAGGATGAAATATGCGTTAGGAGCTGAAAGGATTTTGCTCTGACTTTAAGTTGCCAGGATTCTGTGGGATTTTAATTCTTTTGTCTCTTTTTTTCCTGGTATATCAGTGTTTTTGTTGATCGATCAAATATTTTTGGGTTTTGGGCATTTTTTTTCGTGTGGATCTATCTTATGTTTCCTTGTGGATTTAATAGCATTCTGCGTTATGTGCGTCAAGGACCAAAAACTGAGTCATAGACAATTTAAAATAGCTTAAAAAGGACACATAGATTATTTTCATTAGTCTGGGACTTTTATATAATTTTGAATTGAAAAAGACTGAGATTGGGGAATTATTTTGGATTTGTCATTACGCGTGGGGTGGGCAAGAGAATGATGAGTTATTGATTGAACAGGAAACATTATGCTTTAAACACAGTATCTGAGAGATTCATTGGCTGCTTTTGTAAACAAATTTATTTTGATTGATATACTTCTTACTGCCAAGGTTTTCTACCTTTCCTCAAAGTTCCCACTTGAGTGTTTTTTTTTAACACTGACTTAATAAAGACCCCTCATGGTGGGGGTACCATTTTTAACATGCTCCACATTGTAGAGTAAATATTAAGTGGCTGTTTGACGGCGTTGTGGTTTGATCCCAAAAATAATGCTGTCTTCACACACATATAAACAGCTTTCTCATCAATATCATATTTTGTTAAATAACTAAGCCCATTTAAACTAACACATGCTTCTGCTCAGCCAACAGAAAGAAAGGGGAAACCACAAAGACTGGTAAAAGCCATTTCATGGTGAGGTACACTTTTCTGCCCACTCTGTGTACAGTTGCTTTTCTTAAATCCTCAGCATCTCCAATATTATACAAAAAACTTCAGTTTACAAAGAATCAGTGCAAAACTCAATATCTGCTGGGAAGTGAGCGCATGACTGTGAGCAGTAATGTTGTAAATGTAAGAACTCTCAGGTTTGATTAACCTCCCATTTTGAAACCCAAAACCCAGAGTTTCTCCTATTTCAGAGTTAATAGACTCTGAGTTTTCATTAAACCTGCTTTGTGAAACAGACCTCTGACATACAGTACCAATAATAAAAAACACATTAGGTCTATCAATGTTGATTCAATTTGTCACTGCAGTTCACAGCGTTACTGTGTTCACCGTTCACTGTTATGATAACTTCACAAGTTACTTCCCAGTAATAAAAGCGGACAACTAGAGGTACATGGTATCTTTTGACAACAAACCAGCCAAATCTCAGAAGACAACCACAGAGCTAGCGTTAAGCTAGCTAGTGAAAATAGACCCGTATAACGTCTCTTCTTAAGAAAATAACATCAAATACGTAAATAAAGCTTTGAACAAAAGGGCCAAGACTTCATCAAGAGTCATAAATTTGCCGTAATGATAGATATATGTAAAATAAAGCCACTAAACTCACATGCGACGAGGTGCTCTCCACCGTTTCATTAGTTCTGCTTTCAAAACAGTAGCCGCCCGGCCTTCAATTCGCAGCATTGTCCAATTGCGTGATGCGTTTTCTCGGTTTCCCCTTACGTCATATCCGGTACCTGACTACGGTTTCAGTTCACCGTTGACATGTACATTTGTATATCACCAGGGTTAGGCGAGGGTATTTCATGTTCTTGTGTGCAGATTTCTCTTAAATTCCTTCAAAAAAAAAAAATTAAATAAACTTAAACCCCAAACCTATACTTTCTGTGTGCTTCAGTTCTCTTTTTATTAAGCACATTCTCATGAGAATCTTGCAGACTTCATGTTAACTGAATAACTAAAGAAACACAGGAAGACAGGAAAAAACCATTTTCTATTGAAATGTGGGTTCTTTTGTTTGAATTTTGCACAAATCTGTATAAAACAAAAAACAAACATTTTAGAAGTGAAGAGGTTTAATAAACTGTCAACATCAGTCTTATCAGGTCATTCGGAATATTTTCTGCATGTTTATCAAACATTTACAAAATGTCATTTATCCATTCCCTTTAGCAATCAGTTCACACATTGTGTTCTTTTTCGTTAACAAAATGCCAACCATGATTTCTCAGTTTACTTTATTGTTTGTTCCATAAAGAAATTAGACAGTACACTATACATTAGAACTAGACGCAAATATGACAATTACACATAACACCAAGGGAAAGTGGTGTATCCAAAGTGCATGCACGGTGTATTTCATGCTGTGCAAATTTTTTCATTGTTTAACACAGTAGAGCTCCTGGGTTCTTGCAGTCCCTAGTTGTTGTTCTTCTGTGGCCTGCTGGACCTGGATCGTATGGCGACAAACTAAAGATGACAGCTCCAGCAATTCTGAACATGTCCTGGAAAAACAGAGAAAGAAAATGTTTGAATACAGGATTCACTTGGTCAACTGAACACAACTGTTGAATACTTGCATTTTAGAGAACAAAGGAAATCATGTTTGAACCATATGAACACTAAAAGATAGTGCTCTATAGAAGAGTTTATTCACATAGTTATGAATAAACAGTAACAAAATAAACCTTTTTTTTTGAGGGACACATTCAAAAGCAGATGAAAAATTTTACAGTGTTATCAGTTTTACAAGCATCTAAACCTCTCATTGCAGTAAATGCATACCCAGACAACTGTTGACTTATATCCTTTGATGTCATTCTTAGGTCTTTAAGGCACTCCAGAGAAGCGCTGTTGTCCTTGTGATCTCCATCTGTGCACTCCAACAGTAACTTCTCACTCTCCTTAAGGCAGGCTTCAGCTTTTTCTAAAACAGGTGGATAAACACAAATTACAACATCATTTCATCTGTCAAGCAATTAAAAATCTGGAGCAAAATTTTAAAAACTAAATTCCTTCAGACAAGCCCCAGTCAATGGTTTTCTTACTGCTAACAGATATTTTAACAGTCATCTGACAAAGTAAATTTACATTATTCATACATTATTAGACACGAGATTGCTGCTTTTGTTTAGTTTGTGACAATCACGCTGATGTAGTAATGTGTTGGAGAAAGGTAGCATGACATAAAATCACGCAATTAATAAAATTTTAGAAGATATTGTTTAGTACCAACAGCTGAAGATGGATGATTACATTAACACAACATTTTAGTTTTTGTTTATTTGATAAATACTTTAAAACAACCTAGAAAGTCCTTTCTGTCGCCGTCGATGTAGAAGTTCTTGACAGGCAGCTCATGTCTGGTGGTGTCAACAGCTTGGGCAAAAGTGTTGTAGTCCTTTGTAAACTGCTTTGCAGCCTCTGCCACAGGGGTCAGTGCAGCAATCTATTGGGAAATATAACATTTATAGAATAAAATTTTTATACTGTAACTATGTCACAAACAAAAACCACAAGTGCATACAATTGTTCACATTTTTGAAAAATATCATAATATAAGAACTTAAACCTGCTGTCAATTCATTTTTTTTCTAAGCTTGTTACAAAGGCCATAAAATGGTATAAAACAATACATAACACCATACTAGCATAGGATATTACACAAGATTTCTGACCTGCAAATCCAGCAACTCATTCACAAGCCTCTCCTTGTCCATCAGGAGATACTGGTGCCTCTTCTCCTGGACCTCCCTTTGTAACGCCTCCACTTCTTCCATCTCCTGGAGAATTCGTGCCTCTGCCTCAACCTTGAGCTTTGCAGTATTGCTCTCCATCTTAAATCAGACATCAAAGACATGGAGCTGGATCATTCCCAACATGTTTCCTCCCTACATCAGAGTCTTTAAATTTAAAGATATGGCATACTGCTTTATCAAATCAACCACGATGAGGGGAGTGAGAGCACACATATTTCAATGTAAGACTACCCACCTTAGCAGTGAGGTAGGCCAGTAGGAATGTCTGCATCTCAACGAGCCTCTTCTCATTCTCTGGATTTCTCTCAGGTTCGACAGTGCCTTCACTAACTGTTTTCTCTACAAAGAAAGGTTTTAAAAAAACGTCAGAGAATACTTGTTTTTGAAAACAAGTTACAGAATGTGAGCTTGTTAAATCAGTTTACCTTTAATGACTGACATATCGAAATCTGGTAGAGAGCAGGGTATATCTGCAAAGGTGGACTGAAGAAGGCTTTTCCCCAGCAGTGATGGATTAGACTCACGTGACATAATTGCTGTAACAAGGGTAACATGAAGAATTTCATGGTTCTCTTTTGGACTGTGTTCTGTTATGAATGCACGATACAAAAAATCCTCTCCAAATAAACACAATGCTTGCAAAAACACAAAGCAGATGTCACATGATTAAAATTAGACCTTTAACCAGTTATCGTGAACAAATGTGTGAGCTGATTTTCATATTTATCAGAATTCAATGTACATACTTGTTGATAGAGCCTGTGGGGCCATTGAGCGTCTTGGTGGAGTGCCCACCCTTGGTTTGACACCACTGGGTTTAGGTGAAACAGGCCTCAGCGGTACAGTAACAGACTCATTTGTCAGGGAGTTACTCTGCAAAATTTTGTGAGGTACAAAGAAATATTTTATATATTATTAAAACTGTGAACAAAACAAAGAGCAAAATTTTGGAACAATTGGACAGCGCAGGAACAGTACTGAAAAGAACACTGAACAAGCAATCAAACATTTCAAAGTAGAGGTAGACCAATATATCGGGCCGATATTTGGACATTCGTCTCTATCGGCCATCGGCCATATTTTCTTTTAAAAAGCCGATTTTTGATCCGTTGTATAAAATGACGCAATTTTTGATCAGGCACAAAAAAGATGAGCACCTCAAACTTGTGGAACCACTTAGATACATTACATACTTTTGTTCAAATTATATTAATAAGTTAACATTTTTTTTTGACATTTTAAGAAGAGTGTGAATGTTTACTACTGCTTGTTTCATTGTGTGTTTACTCAGACAAAATATTTCATTGTTTTGAAAGCTGAATAAATGTTCAGAGGACTGGACACGACTTGTTGTAATTGATTTCTTTTAGTTGCTCAGAAATTGCTGCGTTTCACAAAAATGTGATAAATATATATTTATTTAACAATCGGCCTGAATATCAAATTGGAAAAATCGGCTATGCATATCGGCATCGGCTGCCCAAATTTGGAAAGCATCGGCATCGGCCCCCAAAAAACCCATATCGGTCGACCTCTATTTCAGAGCACTTTGACAGTGTGGATACCTACACTGCCATTGGTCAGAGTGTCTGATGCTTTAACATGTATGACAGAATTAGAAGAAAATATACAAAACAGAGCATTACCTTTGAAAGAGATGTCTTCTCAGCAGCTTGCATATATCTGGATTTGACAACGGTGCTACCTGCTGAAGATTGATGAAATGATAACACACACATGCAAATATGAGTGACTGATGAAGCTTTGTTTACATCAAATCAACAAATATTCCTATGTCCAAGTCCTTCAAACTTATATTAAAAAATACTAACTTGGGCCAAAAGATGCTAGTCAGTACTACATTTGCAGTATTTTTCCCTACTAAGACAGTTGTAAGTTACCAGATGGTAGGAAAAGTAGAATATGCAAGAGTTCAGACGTTTTGAAAATGTCCTTATGCCAAAGTTGTCAGAGTTTAAACATCTTTTAGATTGAAATGTCACTATTTGTCTATCATTAGGACACACTCTACAAAAGCACAAGGATAAGACAGATGAAAATTTCAGGCATAAATAAACAAGTGACAGCTCTACTTAAAATTAATAATATTCACGTCCACACACTGTTACGTGTTTACAGAAATTCTGCTGTTACTCACATTTAACACTTTTCTTTCCATTCCCACTGTTGTTGGCTTTGGAAGCAGTGGTTCCCGTTTTTGAGCTGTAATAAGGGTGAGAGTGAGAGGCTGCTGTATCTTATAGGATAAAACTAGAAATACCGTTAGCTAATTAAATATGATAGGAAAATAATTATTAAAAGTTTTGATATATTCTACTTATAAAATATATATCTACTTTATTCCGTTAGAGAGATTAGTTACAGCGAAAAACAGAAATATAACGTCATGTTAACTTAGCACTGAAGCATCGCTCGGTCTTTGAACGTTATATCGAATTCTCCTCCATTCAGTCCGTTCACGTTACTAATGGGAAATAGCAAGATGTAGTATATAGCAAGAAAGTGAACGAGTTAAAGTACCTTTTGATGTCGTTTGAGACATTTTTAAAACTACTTGGTGCTGTTGTTGCTCTTCTGGACGCCATGACGCTTTGAAGGGGCCCGCCTGTGCAACAATTTTGATGTCCGGTGGAAACCTCAGGACTTCGGTTCCGCGCTGGTTCCTGTGCTTCTGCGTTGGGTATTTTTGCAAGTGTTTACAACAACATGCCGATGTACTACCGCCACCTATCGGTACTTACACCCATTTGAAAAGTACAAAAAAAAAAAAAAGAAGAAATAAAGAACGAATACACAAACAAATTAATCAATATGAATTCATCAATAGATGAATTAATAAATGAACAAAGCTCCTCTTTAAAATTTGTTTAACAAAGATATTGGAAAAAAAAAAGTTGTAGCAATCATCAGTTGAATTTCTTCCCTAGAGTGTCACATAGTTTAGTTTCATGTTATTGTCTCTAGGTCTCATAGTCAGTTTTCTTGTCTCGGCCTCATATCTTTGAACAGCTATGTGACAACATATTCTTCTTCCGGGAAAAAAAAAAGTTTTCTATGGGATGGTTCCTTATTCTGAATGATGGACTATTTAATCTCGCATAACCCAAATACAGTCTTCTCTCCTGGTTTTCCAGGTACTCTATATCTCATCAGTCCAGAACCACCTTTCTGCTAACTCCCTCTCTACATCTTTTGCCACCTTTCCCTGATTTTCTGTCTAATAACGGTCTTGACTCCAGGTAACTGAATGGTATTTGTATTTCAAAGGTATTTCTCTTTGTGGGACACTTTGAAAATTTGTCTGCAGCTTCATTTCTTTTTATTTCTACGGGAGCTGATGTCAACATAAATGTAACCTATAATTTGAATACTGTAAATTATTTGCTTAATCCCCCATAAAATATCTGGTCTGTAATCTGGGTTGTTATTTCAGTACTCAATCCTAATGAACTGGGGTCATAGCATTAAAGATCTAAATAAATACAGAGTAGTTATTTTCTATATACATTTGTTTTTTTGTGATTTGAAGTCTAATTTTTCTTTGCTTACTTTTCCAAGCAGGTAACTCTGCTCCAAAGAGGAACTTTGTTTAAGTTTTTTTTTCTGGAATAAAAGGTAAAAAAAAACAACAACAACGACAACAAAAACATATTTTTTTTCTTTTAAGAAAGAAATCATATAACAAACAAAAAAACTATCCTGTTTTTACTGTTTACCATCCTGTCTGAGTGTAACAATTTTCTGCTGATAAAGATAAATTCATCAATTTGAAGAAATCAGTTTTTACCATTTACCATTTAATTTTTTTTTCTTTGCTTGTCCTTGCCTCAAAAGTTAAATACATACCTATTTTTCTTTTCAAGTGTTTTTAAAAGCTACAGTTCTTGAGGCAGCCACTAGGTGGATGTAGGGATCTTTCTTTCATTCTCTGTGTAAACACATTCATTGTACAATACAAACGGTCAGTACAGAATACATCAAAGATTGTCTCTCACATGTTTTAACCAAAGATTTACTTAACTGGCATTTATCTTAACATTTGTATTGTTTATCATTCATGCCCACATTAGTGTTTGAGGTTAGTTGGACTCATTTCCGCCCAATATGCATGATTGAAGGCCATGGACAGGTAATTATGTGACCACAGAGATAACTTAGAGAAGCATCACTGAAGTTTGGGGCACCCTGATTAAGTTGCATATCTGTGAAACACATTAACCTGAGCCGTAGTCTTCACAAACACAAACACCCCTACTGATATCTGTTTCATTCATGTGAATCTACCTGCAGGTGTATGCCACAGTCCCATGTGTATGGGTACGTACTGAGGATGTTCTTCTGCCTACAGATCACATACTGTGTGCATGAGTCTTAACAAACATAATGGGTGCTGATCCCACCTGTCTGAGCTGGACTTTGGCGGCAGGAAGGACAATGGGAAGAGAGTGGGTGTGGGACAGGGAGGTAAACACTTGTCTGCAACTTTGGTCCTCAGCCACTTCTGTAAACATGAATAAACAACAGGAGATAGTGACGATTAAAATACTTTTTCAAGAAGTAGGCTTCTATTGTGTCCAAATAAAGGCATACTTCCACTGCACTACAGAAGTGCATTTGCTGGATAGCATCATAGTAGCTTTATTCTGACCTTTCTGCTTTAATGAATTCTCTTGAAAAAGGTTGAACATTTTGGCACTCAAACAAACTCTCACAAATACATGCCTGTATCTATATGTGTGTGTGTGCCAAGCATGTGATGTGAGGGCGTCCTTTTATCAGCCCCAGTAAAGGCCGGGTCTTATCATTGCTCTCCTCTCTCCCCCTCAGAGTAATAAAGACTTGAGGCTGGCTGCTGTGTGTCTGCATGTTGGCTGTCCATCTCTCAGCACCAAGCAATGCCAGCACCAATAGCTGCTTTGAGGAAGACAACAAGTACAGAGGATGGTGGCGGTGATATGAGCAGTGTGGATTTTTTTTAGTTCAAATCAGTAATATTTGTTTGAAAATACGGCATGTTTATGGGTGAGGAACTTTAATTTTGCTCTTTCTCTAGATTAAAAGGAGAGAAGAAGAGATCCAGTGCATGGTGGTGTGATGGTGAAAAAGAGAGAAGTGCACGTTGAAAGACAGCAGAATAAGGACACCAGGAGACACTGAATGAAAGTCCTTGTCCTCTCTTTTGCGAGTCTCTCTGTTCCGAAACTCTGACGTCTTATGAAGTATTTCATCTATGTCACTGTGACCTCACTGATACTCTGCTTTGCCACTTGAAGGTAATTTTAGAGCCATTAGATTTTAAGATGAAACAGCTCTAATTTATGTTGTGAATGAAGTGAAAGGCGATTTGTCGTCAGCTCTTCTAACACATACATGTACACGTGATTACACACACAGACAACCGAACCATGCAGCCCACACACCAGCCCTTTTCCCCTTTGCGGTAAGCTGTTACTCATCACAGCCCAGTCTGCCAGTCTGGTCCACATAGCCTTCCAGGAATGCCTCAAATACACAGTGCCTCATGCAGTAGAGCCAACAGGCAGCATTTAGATAGATCTGAATTCAATCCTACTGCTCTATTCTGTTTCTGTTATGGTCCTGACATTTCAGATATGGTGGCAATAAGAAGCAATTTAACAGATTCATGTTCAAGAAATCATCCATTCTGGTTCACTGACAATTCACCAAATCAGCTTTGGTTGGTCTTTTCATTTATTTCAAGCAATCTTCATCAACAAAAGACGTTTCCTTCCCACCTGAGACAGAAGTCCCTGCCCTCCCTTGTGCGTATAGGTGTTTGATTTCCACTATTTGCTCTTGTCTGTGTGGCTCTTATCACAGGGGGGAGCCTTACCAGTGAATCAGTGGCTTGCAGTATTAAACAGTTAAGCTTCTCACTGTTGACTGACCACTTCACTTTGTGACAGGTCCAAAGGATGATGGCATTTCATAATGACAGTAACAGAAGCTTTAATGCACCAAATACATTATCAAGACAACACAAACAAAAAACACATCTTAAAGGAAGAGTATGACATTAAAGCGTTAGTTCTTCTCTGGAATGTACCATTTTGTTTGGCTATGTAATAAAACAGTTAAATTGATTTAATATTTGAACATCTTGAAAGAATCCAATATTTCCATATAATTACAAACTGTACATACAGTTCTTAAATAATACACTGTTAAAAAAAGGTCACAATCATTTTAACTTAATTTCTTTTCACTAGAAGTAGAGCTAAACAAATAATTGAAAGAACTTACTTTCATGAACAGCGACTATTCAAATGTTAATACATTACAACAAGCCCTTAAATGACACAGATACAGTGCTCTGTTCCAAAACACACACACAAACTTGCCTGTCCTGCTGCAAACATCCCAGAGGAGCAGTGCTGGTCATGTCTAAGTGAGTGTCAGGGTGGAGGGGCAGAGTATCAACACCTCAGCCTGCTGGATAAAACATCTAATTGATCCAACCTAAGCAAGAGAGAGCATAATAAAGTTATGATTACTATAAAAGGTAAAGAATTAAAGGTTACTGAGGTGAGATGTTGCAGTATCAGGAATAAATAGTGCACTTTTCTTTAACTGCCTGGCTAACACGAGCCACATGGGGAATGGCTTCCAGCAGATTCCGGGCCAATGCAGTGTTTTCTTACTGTACTATGTCAGTCTTGAACTTACATTTCATCATCCTGCTTTCTGCCTGCCTCGTTCATCTGTTGTCTCTTTTTTCCCCCATTATATCATAGCTTGATGCCAAAACAACAAAGCAATTTTAACTAACATCATGTAAACAAACATTTTTGCTCACTGTTACAGTTGAGTTGATGGTAAAATACAGTAAATGTGGATCAAAGCTTAAATAGTTGTCTCAGACAGTAACTTTGTTTGGATGAACTGCATGGTCTCTAAGCAGCACTGCAGACTCAATCAAATGACCTGAAGCCACTCCATCCATGTGTTGCTAACCTCTTAACTGTGTAATTACTGTGCTTATCTTCACAGGATGTGACCTTAGCTTGATGTTCACTCTTGTGGATGAACCTTACAGCATCCCTGGCTGCAGTGCTGGAGGCTGAGGGATTTCCTGATAGTCTCTTTGAGGTAGAGGGGTGTTAATTCAGGCAAAAAATTTAAGATGCATACCTCCTTAGTTACACTGTTGCAAATATTTTGTCCCTGATCACTGAAGACCCTTGCAGAAAGTTTTAGAATTTTGTCCAGTGTAGTTAGTAGCCAAGTGTTAACCTGGCTTTAAAATGGGGCAGAATTTTTCAACTGTTAAGTTTGAGATAACTAAATGATGATACTTCATTAGGTATTTAATCATACAGATTATTGTGGTATCTGAGGTAGATTTGAATGCAGTTTGCACTTTGGTTGATGTTTTGGTGTCCATGTGATCAGCATCGTCTATGTGAACATTCTGCAAAAGAGAGATGAGCACCATACAGCAAGCATGACAAGTCTGTGTGTGTGTGTGTGTGTGTGTGTGTGTGTGTGTGTGTGTGAGAACCATGTGCAGTGCTTTAGCAGGGCAGTGTAGCGTGCAGTGCAGGAGTGAGCAGAGGCGGCCCAGGCCAGGACATCCCCAGTACCCTGATAATCCCCACGTTTTCAGGAGCCCTGGCCCGTACTTGATGAGCTTGAGCAAGAAAAAGGTTTCGCTCTCTTGTGTGTTTCTCTCTGTCTCTTTCTCTCTCTCTCCATTTCCCTCTCTTTCTTTTTCTGTCTCTCACTCTTTCATTCCCTCTCTTTTTCTCATGCACCCCTACACCTCCCTGTCCCCTGGAGCCACTTTGCGAGTGAATGAATTTTAAGTGTTTACTTAGCAACTGCATGTCCCTCTGTATTTCTCAGGATTTCATCCAATGTAAGAAAAAAGCAAACTGCTGTGAGAGTAAAAAATGTTCTATAAATAGATAAAAATATGAATAACTGTATTTCTACAGTACATTCATTGACAAGTAGAGAGAAAAAAAACTCATAAAAGATATCATGACAAAACCCCAATACCAAACTAGAAAAGCACTCAGAGAGCACAGACCTCCACCAAGCAAATTGTGATTGTCACCAACACTTTAGTCCTACTATAATGTTATACTCCCTTTCAGCAGACTGTCTGATACAATTTGGTGTTAGTTGTAGGGTTGTACGATAATTTGTTTCCTGACAGTGTTGAAAATTATGATGACCCAGTACATATTTCATATTCTGGATCTTAGTATCCAGAATAGTGTCAGGATCTGGATCATACTTTTACACCTGTCAGAAATTATGGTGACTTTGTCTTGTATTGTTTTACAAAGCAATCCGACCATTTATGGTGGAGTTATATACACATATGGTGAAAACGGCCCTATCTCACAATGATAAAGAATCCTCCAAAATTAAACCTGTTCTTCCTAATCCCATTTTGAATATCTCCTGAAAATTTCATTTAGATCCGCTTGTTACTTTTTGAGTTATTTTGTTCAAAGACAAACAGTCAAACTCTCTCAAAACACAACCTCCTTGCCAGAGGTAAAAAAAAAAAAAAAAAAAAGTGAAAAAATGTTACGAGGCAGTATGAGAAGTAATATTAATTCAAACCTTATCTTTAACTAGTTATTCTGACAAGGCAACATATAAAATTAGAAAAATGAAAAAAAAGTAATTAGAAAAATATATGCTAATATTAAATTTGATGACAGCTACACATTTCAAAGAAGTTGGCAACAGCTTTTTTTTCACTATAAAGGTGTGGTGTCCTTGCAGTCACAAGCCCCTGGTCACTAAGAACAACAAGAAGAGCTGCATCCAGTGATATTAGTTTATTAGGCACAAGAAAGTCAAAATGTCTTTTTCAGTCTTGTCAGAAGCCATTCAAAGTTTTTCTCAAAAGCTTTAATGGCTCTTTATGACTCTCCAGTGTTTAGTCTTCAGTTTCTGATACTGTCTAGTGAACCAAGCCCCCAGGAGGAATCAGTGTGATATCAAGTTTGTAGTCATTAAAGCTACACAAATTAAAGGAGTGATTAAAGTTCTTGGTCCTCCAGCTTTTAATACACCTGAGAAATGTGAGCACTGGTCTGAACTGAAAGGCTTAACTGATTGGAGAGGAACGTACAGCTGTGTGTCAAGGGAGTGTGTAAATGCCAAGCAAAAAAGGACCAAGAACAGAGCCCTGATGAATACCACAGTTAAAACCAACACCAGATGAGCTGGTTTTTGCTTTGATTAATATAGTAGATCTGTGGGACGAGTATGGATGTAGAGAAGTTTCTGTAAAGCTGACCTTTCACTTGCATTAAAAAATTAAAATTCAGGAGACTGGCGTGACCATAAATAAAACTACAAACCCTGTTTTCTCCCAAGAACTAAGTCTGTTTTATTCTATTAAATTATTACATTTAGAGCAATATTGTAATGCATTATTGTGTATAATCAGTGTATTCATACTAACTTACTGTTGATAGTGTATTAAATGTGGTATCATTTTTGGTCAGGTCTTGATACATTGACTTGTGAAGAACTTATAGATCCCAATGGACATCACAGGTCAACATCATCTGTTTTTCAGATATCAATGATGATTCATAATGTCTAAGTTTGGAGTTGATGCAAGTTATACACTTTCCATGCATGTATATGTTGGATCCACAAAATGAAAATCTCAAAAACTTGAACTGATCACAGTCCCCAACAAGTATGCAGGGAGCAAAGAGGTGCAGAGCGGTACAGGGAGGCTCTACAGGGCTGGTTTAGGAGGAGTGGGGATTAGTAAGAGGCTGCAGGCCCTGAGGCAGAGGGCCCGTTTCCTGGCCTGAGCCCCTGTTTGTCCTGCCTGACCTGGCAGCTCTGGGGGCAGATCCTGCTTGGATACAGCCCCGCTCCCACGCCTGTCTGAAGCTGTTAGCCACTGGCTGTGAGTAGCTAGCTGGGCTTAGTAGTGTCTGAGCTGCGGCTGTGGTGGGAGGGGTCTATCCACGCGTTGGTGGGGGTAGCCAGCTACTTTGTGCTGGTGCAGTGCAAGTTACGGTAAATAGTAGGCGGTTGTAATCAATAACTAATTTGACAACAGCACCAAACACTTTCAGACACACAGCAACAGAAAGCCATGCTTCTGCAAATATTGTGATTTTCTCCTCTTTTTGTCCCTCTCTATATGTGTTTAGGATGTGTTCAAACAATGAAATATTGTAAATTTCTTTTAAAAGAATTTCTGTCAAATCAATTTCAGAGTTCACAAATTTCAAATATACTTAAAATATTCTGCTTTTTAAAATGGTGAGTGAACAATAACATCAATAACTTTCTCATATGAAATCCTCTGAAGTTATGTTACGATAACATCTGGTAGTTACAAAAATGCTAATTCGTATACCTTTTAGAGGGACCTGATCCTTGTTATGCCTTCGACAGGTCTTTTTCAATTTTATTTTACTCTCACTAATCGATGCATCCCCAGATAATCTAATGTGTATGTAAAATAATGAAATTCTCCCTTGCAGGACTCAGGACAGACATTATAAAACCCACATTAAACAACATCCCCATGTTGTTTGGAGTGAATGCAGGAGGCCAACTCATCCCTTGTGTATCTTTTCCAATGACGCCCTGCCTGTTTTTTCTCCACAGAACCAATTAGAAGCACTATCACATTTGTGTGTCGTTAGAGTTTCGTGTGCATAGCAATTGTGTGCAGAAGTGTGTTTTGACTTAAAAATCCATAAGATAACACATCTCCTCTCCAGCCAGGGGTCTGTTTGATTATCACTCTCCAAAAATGAAAATGAAATGAAGGGATATTTACTTTTCTTCTACCAAAAGCTTTGATAGCTCAATTGCTTGTTTTCAGTGGCTTGTTTTTATTTTTCAATTGGTGGATTGGCTGTTGGGTTTGGAGTAGCACGGAGCAGCTCTGTGAGTGTTGTTTCTGTGCTGGATCTACACAGAGCTGGCAGTGAAAGCAGCCAGAAAGAACACAGAGAGAGATAGAGAGGGATAGATAGGTAGAGAGAGAGGGTGTGTGTGTGTGTGTGTGTGTGTGTGTGTGTGTGTGTGTGTGTGTGTGTGTGTGTGTGTGTGTGTGTGTGTGTGTGTGTGTGTGTGGTGGGGTGGGCATCAGTAAATCTCTTTTAGTGGCTCTTCTATTTATGTTGAAGTTTGTCTTTGACAAAGGTACGTGTGTTTACACAAGGCCATCTCTCAGCATGATCTGGGCTGTGACAAAAGATGTTTTATTTTTTAATGTAATTTTCAAGTAAAGTCTCTTTTTTAAATTAATGTCTGAGGAGGTAAAAACAATTACTGTTAGAATTAAAGCACAATAATAACCCAAACTAAAAAGAGGTTATGAGGTTTTGTCATGTGTGTTGGACATATTAATACCCCAAATGTTTTGTCCCACTGCCTCCACCAGTGACGTCACCCACCCCCCTTCTTTATAAACTGTCAACGCCTCCCTCTCACCTGGACTGACACACCACCCAAACACCAGAGCAGGACACACACAGGCAATTTTTGACCAGAGCAGGGATCCGTCACTTCAAAGGGTATATTCCTTTTTGGTATTTTTGTACTTTTTTCATTTTTGCATAAAGAGATAATCTAAGTGTGTTTTTTATGAATCTGGCAAGTTACTCTTACTTCTCTGGCATGTGCAACATGACCGCAGAGACGCAGCACTCGCCTGCTGAGGCTAGTCCTGTCGTCATGTCTCCCAATGTTAGCTTGGACTCCCCGCTGCCTCCACCGCCTCTCATGCTGCAGGCTCGCTCAAAGGACAACATCCTGATCAAGTCTGAGCCCAGGGGGACCAGCCCCAACACGGAGGATGGAGCCGCTCTGGGGCAGACTGAGGAGCACCTGCCCACTGGTGGAAGCAGGCGGAGGAAAAGGCCTGTGCAGAGGGGCAAACCTCCCTACAGCTACATCGCGCTCATCGCTATGGCCATCGCCAACTCCCCCGAGAGGAAGCTCACCCTGGGAGGTATTTACAAGTTCATCATGGAGCGTTTTCCCTTCTACAGGGAGAACTCAAAGAAGTGGCAGAACTCCATACGCCACAACCTCACCCTCAATGACTGCTTTGTGAAGATCCCGCGGGAACCCGGCAGACCTGGCAAAGGGAACTATTGGACGTTAGACCCTGCCGCTGAGGACATGTTTGATAATGGGAGCTTTCTGAGGAGGAGGAAGAGGTTCAAGCGCACAGATGTGAGTACCTACCCTGGGTATATGCAGAGCTCCAGCGCTTTCACACCGACCCCAATGGGCCGACCTACGTACCCAAACACCCTGTACGCCGGTATAGGGTCTGGGTATGGGTCCCAGCTGACTGCAACATCCCCACATCCCGCCATGTTGCACCACTACCAGACCCCCGGACAAACGCAGCCGCGTATGTTCAGTATTGACAACATCATCAGCCAGCAGACTGTAGTGCAGGGCGGGGATCTCAACTCCCAAACACTTGGGCTGCACGGCGGAGCTGACCTCAGCACCATGACCTCCAGCTGCTCTGTTACCGGCGGCCCTGACCCTTCCGCCTGCTTCCAGACCCAGACTGTCAACCCCTCAGCGAACATGCTGGGCAGAAACACCGGGAATCTCTCCTCAAACTTAGGGGGAGCGTACCCATACTCCACTTCGGCATCCCCACCAACTTTACCCGCCATGACCCAGTCCGGGTTCTCCCCAGGGAGCTCTCAGGTGTACTGCTCCGGGAACAGGATGCCCCTCCCGGCTCTGCGCCCGGGCTCGTGCGCCGATCATACGGAACAGCTGCTGGGCCTCTCGGGCCCCATGAACTCCTACAACAACAGCTACATGAGACAGGCCAACTTTGCTTCAGGGCTAGAGCGCTACATGTGAGGCGTTATGTGCCCCTAAAATCCCGATAAATCTACGAAATACTCTCACATGAATTTTACCTCTGAGAGTAGAACTGCCTGACTGTTACCGTAGTAAAATCCCCTCTTAGATTGTTCTGGAATAGGCCTATCTTGACCTAATGAAATGCTACCTAAGACTCGTTTTATTTCCTAAATTCCTGTAATAAAATTAATGAGTTATTCAAAATAAGAATAGTACCGAGCCTTATAATGAAACATTCCTTTTCTTAAAAGCCATTTAGATCTGTTTGATACATTCCATGACTGTTTTATGCGCCTTATTTCGTTCATCTGTTTTTCTGTTTTAGTTTGTTTCTTGAAGGTTACATTTGTTGTATTGGTCGTCTCTGCTGAATTTCATGTAAATAGTTTGTTGGATGTAAAAACGTTATTATAAGTTTGTTGTTACCACTGACGACAGGTCCTTTGAAATAAAGTGAATTTTACAGTAAAAAAAGAAATCTGGTCTTTATTACTGATTAGGACCTTTTGGGGGGAAAAAAAACATTTTTTTTTATTTTGAAATAAACGTTTTCATTTTCTCTAAAAACACATTTAACCCTTAACCTTCAAAGATATACAGAGCAAAAAGGGAAAATTAGCCTGCATTTTTGTTTCAATTTTAAATTCTTTGGATCAACTTGCATATCATGAATTTGGGAGCGATTTTAATTATGTAGTTCTAAAAGGGAAGTAGTGGAAACAATTTTTTAAAGTAAATTTAAAACTTTTATTCACAAAATTTTACATGAACTAGTCTGTGTCCCTAAAAAAAAAAAATAGGGGAATAAAATAAAGACAGAGAAGCTATGAGACTGTATATTACTTTACACGCCGGGGGCTCTGTAACATGCCAATATCTTAGCAAACCTGAGCTTTCTCATGCTGAAGCTCTATGGCTCATTTTTTTTCTTACCATAGATTTTTTTAAATCTCTATGTCAGAATCAGTTGACTTGTACTTTATCCTTATTCAGGATTATTATTATTATTATTTTCTAATCTGGATGCGTCCTCTTTCATAATTTCATGAAGCACACTGTTTTAACAGTGCAGATATTACGGTTACAATTTTTTTCAGTTCAATCAAAAAAACAAACAAACAAACAAACAGAATCTGCTCATTAGGATCTCAGCATCCTTAAACTGTATTCAATTTGAAATTTGCAATTTTATCAGCTTTTATCTGTTTTTTTTCAGTTGATATTGATAATTATGAGTAAATGTTTTAAAAGGAAACATAAAAAAATCTGGACAGCAAGAACTCTGCATCAGTTTTTGCCCACTGTGTCCAACTTTCTAACTGACAGTTACGGCCACTTTGGAGGTCAAAAATTACTTGTTGCTATTTTTTGTAGGATGGATGGTAGATCTCATGAGTCTCAATACATGGTCATATTTGCCATCACTAACAGAAGCTGAATCTACAGCTGTGACACCCTGGATATCATTGAATAGTGAGCTAAACTCATGATGAGCCAGATCTTTGAAGACAGCATCTCTTTTTAAACAAAAAGAAAACATGATTTCCCACATATTCATGGCCTGCAGTTTTAGCGATATTTTAAAGCAGTCAGCATAGTTGGAGTTCAAGTAAAGGTCTACAGAGGAAGGCAGAATATTTTCCACCACTAGATGGAAGCAAAGAACGTCAGTCCTTGTTATCTTGGTGTTTGTTGAGGTTGTGTTTAATTTCTTCACTCCTGCTCAGCAATCAGCACTGTGACCACTGCCAAGTGATGCACTTATGGAACTTTTCTGTACTTCAACTTATTCTTAATTTTGCTTCTACATCCAGGTTGTTTGATCACTGCAAGTATTAACAAATAGAACATAATGAGACATAATGTTGACTTGAAATGTTCATATCTTTGAATGGTTTCAGGATGTGTCTTCATACTTCAGACTGTGATCTCCTCTCTTACCCAGATTTAATTTTCCCAAGACATTACTTGAGAAAGTTGCAAAGGCCTCTTTGCACGTGATAAATAATGTGCAACAAAGGACACAAAAAGTGCAAGTAACCGACCATAACAGACTTCTGGTGAGCTGCCTTTAAAATTACAAGAAAAAAAAAAAGGAAATTCAAGATTGAAAAGACATGCATGCAAGACTACTTTTTGAGGTGGGCTTTTCTTCATTCTAAAAAACTACTTTTAATATGTGTACATACAAAAAATAGTGATCATCACTATTGAGACTACAAAGAAGTGCCACATTGCTGCATCATTACTTCAACATCCTTATCTTTTTTGATCTTTTAAGCAAATTTGTTCATCATTTTTAATATCTACTCAGAGAGAAGAGGGGTTAGTTCATGCCTGCATATTAGTTATCTTGAAACAAAATGAGGCTCGTGTATTAAATTTATCACTGAAACAAACGTTAATTCATATGTTTTGATCTGGGAGTTTTAAAAGATCTTGTATTGAGCTATGAGTGGGCTCATATTAACCAATTTTAAACATTCTCTTGGCTAAAGTTGAACAATTAACTCTACCTTTATTGTGTGAAAGAACTGGTTTTTGTTGTCTTATGTTAACAGAACCTGAGTTTACATTCCCAAAAGCATGATTTTTTACATAAACACAAGCATTAATGAAGAAGTCAACAGGCTGCCTTTTCACCTCCTGATCTGGCTGGCTCTGGATGATGATTATTTCTTGGTAAAACCCCACTACAGAATGTCTGGCTTTACATTTTTATGACATACGATAGCCAAAAAAAAAAAAAGATCCTGTTTTGCTAACCTGCTGAAACTCTTTAGATGTTATAACTTTTTCCTTTTACATTATGAGAAATTGGAACTTTAGTGTTTGATAAATTCTTAATCAGTGCCATTCAGTTACCTGCAGTTACCATCTGTTACATGTCAAAGCAGCATCACTTCAGAAAATCTTATAAAAGAAACAAGTTAGCGAGATGGCCGTGACTGAATATGTCTGTGAGTGCCTTGTAGTCTGGCTCATAGCTACAAACAGCCAGTCATAGATAGTCAGTAGGGTGGCTGACAGTAAGATGGCTCTTGTTCTTTGATTTGTCTGCATGTGACTCTGTGTCTATCAAACTCATATGGTGATTAATTGAGTAATAAGGAATGTTGCAGAAACAGCATTTTTTTTTTGAAAAAAAATATCTCCTTGCCATTACTGCTTTAAATGTCCCTTTTGTAGTAATTCAAAGGTTTATCTTATCTATTTTGTCTTAAAAGTCCTGCTTTAAAATAACAGACTGGCTGACGCACATTACGTATAATACAGTTTTTATACTCAAACCAAAACCTGGGATTTAATATCAATACAATTAAAGATATTCCTAGTTCTTACAGTAGAGAGGGAAGTTAAATAAGATAAATGGTGACAATCTGTAAATGTGCACCCCCTGCCCCCATTGAGCCACCCCAGTCTGAAAGTCTGGGCACGCCCCTGCACAGAGACACACAGTAATGGTGTGATATGAAAGCTGACAGGCTTTCAGGTTTAATCACCAAAAGCTGGAGGAAAACTCCTCTGTTGATTTTTAAATAATGAGAGGAAAGATAAACAAACTAAATCTTCTGTCCTAAAGGGAGCAGAAAGGTGGCTCATGTATGAGCACAAGAAGGATTAATGATCAGCTGATGCAAAATACATACAAACAAACAAACTCTGATCTACATTCACATACACAGTTTGTCTGTTTTTCCAGAGTTTTCTCATACTCTGATTCATTTATACTGCTCTCTGCAGACTGGTATCGTTTTTTTTTTTTTTTTTTTTTTTTTTTCACTTTTCCTGAAGAGAAGATAGCATTCCCTTTTAAAAAAAGAGAACAGCTTTAGTTTGTATTTCTAACTGCAAGTCATTTATCTGCTGCTTGCTCTCTCAAAGAGATAATGGGCAGTCTGTGATATTACCAAATGAAAATGCTGAAAACTTGAAACTTTGTGCACAGCTACCTAGGAGTAAGTCAAGATAATAATCATAAATGAGTGGTGAGGTGATCAGGGTCTACTGAAGAGAACAATGTACAATATTAATGAAATAATCAGCAAATTCTTAGTAACAGCTTCTTATGTAGCCTGTAATGACATAAGGTGCCCTAAACAGTATCTCCGTGTAATCAATGAGTTTTTTTCTGATTATTGGTTGTTTTAGACTACTCACAAACAGATAATTACTGAAAGTAAAGGTTTGAGGAGTGAGTCCCTAAAAATGCACTTACAGAGTTGTTCATTTACATATTATTACCTTCTGATTCCTTAATGGATCTAGCAGTCTGCTCTTTAGTAACTCATCAATTATCTGCCACTTATAAAGAAACTACATACTGATGACCAATCATGATTCGAATGATGCCCCTTTTGCAGCAGTGTCCTTAATTATTTATCAACTTTTAGCCTGTCTTTTCTTGAAGTTCACTTATAGCAGCAGAGGGCGCTCCAACACCACAAAGCAAAACCACTGAGAAACCATCTTTTTGCAGGAACCATGAGAACAGGAGCCCATTTGAACCTTTTGGATTTGAAGGATCTGAGATATCCAGCTGTGAATAATAAACACGTTTCTAAAAATAAAACTTAAATGTAGCTCAAATGTTTAGTCTTTATAAACGATCAGAAAATAGCCTGAATGTCTGCGCAATGACATTCGGTGGAAAGTTGATTTGCACAGGAGCGCTGGGAAGCTGGATACCAAAAAATAATCTTTAGTATTTATTTTATATTTTCAGAAATTAATACTACTATATGGGTCTTGTCGACAATATCAAACTAATTGTCACATTAAATGTGATCTCAAAATATGTTGCCAGCGACGTTAATGTGACACGCATTTTAACATTAGGATCATATAACGACGTGTGGGCCGCGGATGTGTTACAGGTCTGAAACGACTATAAGCGAAAAAAAAAAAAAAAAAAGAACGGATAAGAGGTGTTGTTTTTTCATTTCTGACGCCCACTTTTTCGCAGATGAAAAAATACTAATAGGCCTAATTTTAATTTATTTATATTTATAAAAGGGATGATGCTGCTCAGACGTATAGGAAGACGTCTAAAGCGTGCCGTGCGTCAGGCAGCTTAGTTTGACTGCCTCACCTTCCTGATTGACAGGTCAGAGAGCCGAGGCCCAGTTTGGGTTTCTCCGGGGAATTTAACAAGATGCATGCTTGACCTGCACTTGATCAACAGTTGTTTCCTCCAGTTAAGAAAAAATACATCACATCAGCTACCGAGTTTGGAAAGACAGAAGCAAACAAACCATGATGATATTACAATCTCGATCATCAAAAAAAAAAAACTCTCGTACAAAACTGAAATATTTAGCTCGAAAATGCAAAAATTTATGACAATCTGGATGTAGTTTTTACGCGATCGATTCATGGGTTTGCTGGTGCAAATGCACTGGAATAACGACAAAGTGTTCCTTCCTGCGCATGTACACACACACAGACACACACACACTCTTCTGCTTGCCTTTAGTCTGGGCGGAGGTGGACTTAAGCTGGTCGAAGCTGACTACATGAAACTGGGGGTGTAGAGGAAATGCTGATGGAAAGTGTTAAGACTTCTGATGAGGCACACAACTACAGCAAGACGCGAGCAAAGGAATTGGGAAGTCTGCCAAAACACCCATAAGGGGATTCAGACCGACAAAACTGCTGATTTATTACAGATTGTCTTCTTCTTTCTGTTAAATAAATAAAATAAGACAATTAAATAAATAAATAAATACACAAAAGTTAATCATATTCCATTGATAAACGATCATGCAAATATTAGATTCAACGTCAAAATATAGCAATATATCGAATTAGTTACAGATTTCAGGCTTTAACCTCTATTTTTAGACACACAAATTGCAGTCTATATCAAACAGGATTTAAACAAAACCACGCATTGTACATGAAACGAACTCAATAATATCAACAATAATAACTGGCCTTTCAACCCCTTCAATTTCTCCCATTCAAAGCTTTAGGTGTAATTCATCTTCATAAGTGTATTTGACTTAAACATGTCGATAACATCTTGATTCGATTGAAAACAAATATTAACACATTTTTAACATTTCACATTTTTAAAAAAATATGAAAGACATGTTTTTCTCTAAAATTAGAAATGAAAAAAGTGGCAAAGTAAATTGTACTGCGTAACTAAGCCACAAAACCTTGTATTCATAAAAAAAAAGTCTTCCTAAACGATTAAAACAGTCGGAAATGGATTGAAAGAGGATGTGTTTGATTTAATGATTAAATTTTTAAAATTTCTCAAATATTAATCACAGAGTTTAGTTTCAATAAATGAAAACATTAAGAAAATCAAAGAAATTAATGCACATTGCAACGAGATATGTGTTCTACGGTTTGTTGTAAGGTTTGTGATTTTATAACAAAATCTGATTATGAGATCCGAGAGCAGATCCGTTAATGACTTTTTTTGCAGAGTAATTTCACTCAGTTCCTGGTAACAGTGACTCGAAGACCACGTGATCAGTGTGCTCCTATAAATACCTTTTGGGAGCTAAGCAGGATAGTGTCATAGTCTGGCTGGATACATACCCAAACCCGTGCGTAAAAGAATCAACGGACTGACACTTGGATATCCAACGGTAATTTGTCAGCATGACCTACAGCAGAAACTCGTCTTAAAAGGCAATAATAACATCTCAAGAAGACAGAAGGCAATCTTGGTTTCAGATCGATGGTCTGTGACTATCTTTTTACGCGTGGAAACCAGAAGTTTTTGCTCGCTAACAATCCAACACGGACCTGCTCCAGCAGCCTCGGATGACCAGGAGTCGCCATTTCCACAGGTCAAAGACACATGTTCTTTTATTTTAATAGATTTTAGTCATGTTTGCATTCAGCTAAAACTGCTGGGAAAAGTCCGGTGTGATTGAGAGGGGGTGGAAGAGAGTGGACGCGCGCTCTCGCTCCGGAGCCTCACTGGACCAGAGGGAGAGAAAATCTGGGAGAGAGGAAGAAGGGCAGCAGCGTCTCCAAGGATGACTTTAGGGACGGATATGTCCGACAGCTCTGCATTGTCCGAGGATGTGGACATCGATGTAGTTGGGGGTGATATTTCCGTTGGAAAGGACGGAAAGTACATCCACCACGAGTTTAACTTGGACAATGACTCGGACGATAATTACTCCCAGAATGCAGCCGAGAGGGTTTCCTCCCCCGGGCTCAGCAGCTCTGACTGCCCGTCTGATCAGATGAGCTCCAGCGCAGAGGTGGGCTCCGTGATTGGGGAGAAAAGCAGAAAAAGTGCACTTGTGAAGCCTCCGTACTCTTACATAGCTCTGATCACCATGGCCATCCTGCAGAGCCCGAAGAAGCGCCTCACTTTAAGCGAGATCTGCGAGTTCATCAGTAACAGATTCCCGTACTACCGGGAGAAGTTTCCCGCGTGGCAGAACTCCATTCGCCACAACCTTTCCCTCAACGACTGCTTCGTGAAAATCCCACGAGAGCCAGGCAACCCCGGGAAGGGCAACTACTGGACCCTTGACCCGGACTCTGCAGACATGTTCGACAACGGGAGCTTCTTGCGCAGGAGGAAGCGTTTCAAGCGGCACCAGGCGAATGAAATCCTCAGGGACTCTGGTGGCTTTCTGCCCGGGTTTGGATACGGACCGTATGGATACAACTATGGACTCCAGCTGCAGAACTTCCACGCAGCACACAACCCGTATCACCCGCACCACACAGGAGGCTCATTCCCGTTCCCCAGCGCTCCCTGCACCTTGCCCTCAACTGCCTCCATATTCCCGGCACCACACCCCTTACCTGCCCTTTTAGGGGCTGATTTAAGAAAGCCCTTTTACCCACAGCTTAGCCCGTCCTTACCACCCCTCAAAGCAGACTCCAGCACCCCGAGTCGGCCTTCCTTCTCCATTGACAATATCATCGGCGCGGCAAACTCCAGCGCCTCCTCCTACAGCGCGCAGCCGAGCAGCCAGGCGCAGATCCTGGCTATGTTGACCCCGGCTCTGGCCTCTGCTTCCAACCATTTGAATCTTTCACAGGAGAACATACTACCACCGCAGAGTCAGACTTTTACCAGCAAAACCCCCAACCTGAACACTTGCCCCTTCTAAGAAAAGAAAAGGCTCTGAAATGTTTTATTAAAAAGTAAAATGTGGCGTCGACCTATGTGAAGGTAGGCTGGACATTCTTGCTGAAATTAGAGTGCTTTGGCTCCAAATTTCCTACCGATGTAAGGAGAGAGGATTATTTATGCTTTGTAAATATGTAAAATAGGAAGAGACACAAACGAGCGAAACTCCGAGAAGGATCTGTCGTGGCCTGCAGTCTGACATGATGTGGCCTTCACTTGTCAGAGAGAGAAAAGAAAGACAAGACCCAGAAAAGTGCCACTCGATTTTAAGAATATATATAATTGAGAATTTTTATTATGATTTATATTGTTTTTATTTTGTGCGTCGTGAGAAACTGGCACTGTTGTTGTTGTTGACATAGGCTGACAGAGACGGCAAACTCAGGTTTTACTAAGAAAGCACATGAAGACAAAAGATGGGGCTGGCGACAGGGGGGTCTGATACAGAAAGGTTCCTCTATCACCCCAACACCCTCCCGAATCCCCTCTACACGGTGAACTTGTGATAATGTCATTTCATGTTGTCGGTGGACACCTAGGCTGTGTGGTTTATTTTGGATATAACAGAGCGCATTACCTCTCTCAACCTTTTCACTGTTGTTCGTTCTCTTTCACGACTGAATCTGTGAAACATACAGTCTGTCATGTGTTGCCAATAGAGAGACACTTAAGTGTTCATAGGTCATTTTTTGTTGTAATGACAAGAATAATAAATGTTTGTGAATTCGAAAAAAAAAAATCAGCCTAGTTTTTTTTTGGCATGGAAATATGGGGTCAAAAATGGACCAAAGATTCATCTTTTAAATCAAGTAAGCCAGGAGCAATGAGAGCTGCTTTCTGTGCTTTATTTTGAAAGGGCTCGCGTTCCCTATGGGCTTCAATTTTTTCATCAAACATTCTTTTTTTTATAACGCAAATGTTTGTATATTGAGTGCATTATTTCATTCGCAAAAGTGCAGCTTGTACACAAAATTAAATCATTGTTTTGGAAAGGGCATTTCAGACGAAAATAGTTCCTTCTCAGTGCAGTTAATTACAACTGATTTACGCACGAAATTCGGTTCAGATATTTTAAACCCGACTCGATTCGGATAACAAATCTGAAATCACGCAACAGTGCGCAAGTATTCCTCTTGTGTGGCTCCTGGTAGCTTCTAAAGGACCCGTTTCTAAAGCCCCCCAAATGAATGGGGGGCGTGAGCAGGCCTCCGCGCTCTGTAATTGAAAGTGAACAAGGATATACCCACGCTCTTTTGGGGTTTTCGTTGCTAATTTGTAGCAGCATTTTTCATCAGGTTCCTAATCCACCATAATGCGCCTTTCTGGTCGTTTGTTGATGTTGTCAGTGTGGACCCCCGGCCCAGGGGAGTGAATGTGTGCGCAGCGAGCGGTCCCCCTGTGAGACCCGCCACACACATTCGGAGCCTGAAAAGCAATCTTCTCTAAAGGCCTTCGCTTTGCTCCGCTTTCATGTCGCCTGTGTTGTCTCGGGAAAACTTCTATAAAGAAGCAGTGGGACTCGTCCTGCTACAGAAAACAGGCCTATTGGTCTTTTTCAGAGTTGTTGGAGCACATGTTTCCAGACAGAAGGGGGTGTGAAGCCTCTTTTATTTACCAGATCTGTGTGTGCAAACGCTTCAATTAGTTTGTGGCTGTTTTGACAGATGATTATTAAGGATGAAGGGTGGGAGGGCTGACTCCTCTGTTTTCCCTCAGCACAGCTCACTGGAAGTCTTTGAAACGAAAACCAACACATGACTACTCTCTTTATCCACACACAGCTTTTCTTTCTTTCTTTCTTTCTTTCTTTCTTTCTTTCTTTCTTTCTTTCTTTCTTTCTTTCTTTCACTGTGCGTGGAAATTGGACAATTGATAAATGTCGCGTAAAGATTTGGGAAATGGTTCAGATTAGAGCTTCCCCTGCTGTATCCATGCTGTTAATTGATATCCTTCTTATGTAATTTGCAGAGTAAATGAGGTGGAAAAAAACATTAGCAGACTCTGGAAGTCTTGTGCGCGCTCTCCCCACTGACAGGGAGTCATTACGCGCCGCATCAGCCCATTAAAATCCACATGAAGCGTTTGCAGAGGTGGTTAAAAAAGCCATTGGAATAACGGCAGAAACGAAGAGAAGGCCAATAAAATCAGCAGACACAAGGCGCACACACTGTATCTGGGGAGGTTCAGCCAAAAGGCTTCGGTTTTTAAAAATGGATGATATGAAACGAAACCCGTTTTTTAAGGATTTTGGCTCAAATGCTCCCCAACACTCATCTTTGCTACAGATTACAGGCTCGTGACCAGAAATAAACTTTCATCTTGCTCTTCCTCAAACCACAGCAAACACTAATCACATTAGGCATCTGAGGCGCATCTTTAACGCCCTTTAATTTCTCATGCCACTCTGTATGGCAAACTATCATCGCTTTAATTTTTACACGTTCAAACTCAGTAATAACCTGGTTTCAGTGAAGGTTGTCACTTTTAGACCACCCACAGTCTTAGCACCAGAGGGCTCTAATTTAGACACCACCATGACATTCGTCACTTTTTACGTGACATTTTCTCAAAAGTGAGTGATATGTGGAGTGACAGCTTAATGACTCAACTGTCCTAAAAAACACTTTCATACATTTCAGGGCTGATCCCATCTCTTTCTGAACGCTCCCATATGCTCTGTTTTGTGTTTCTGTGCCACTGTGTCGTATTTATAGACCGAGAGATTGATCTGTCATTTTTCCTCAAATGTTTTACGGTCTTCAGGATCTTCGATGAGAGTCCTATGATGTGATGATGAAGGATACGATTACGATTAAATGATTCCCAGGATCAGGGTACTACACATCATTTTCTTTAAAATCATTAAAAAATGGTGTAAATTCACCAAAAACAGCGCGTGACAGCAGGGAATTAGGTGAAATCGTTTTACATAAATCTTTCACCGACTTGCCAATAACGTTGTGTTCACTGATCGATGCATGTTAAGGACACGAAGATAGAGGGCGTGTGTGTGTGTGTGTGTGTGTGTGTGTGTGTGTGTGTGTGTGTGTGTGTGTGTGTGTGTGTGTGTGTGTGTGTGTTGTGTGTGTGTGTGTGTGTGTGTGTGTGTGTGTGTGTGTGTGTGTGTGTGTGTGTGTGTGAGAGAGAGAGAGATAAAGAGAAACAAAACGTTAATACGCTATATATATATATATATATATATATATATATATATATATATATATATATATATATATATATATATATATATATATATATATATATATATTGCTGCAGATCTGCTTCACGTTTGATACAGAAGTAAAACAATAAGATCTATTATAAAGCCTACATAAAGTAGCCTTTCAGTAGAACAATAATAATCGAATCTAAGCAGATATTCATGCTAGAATAAAACTGTTGCCTGGCAAAAAATATAATAATAATAAAACAAGAATAAAAAAACAACAGGCGCGAAAACACCTTCAAAACATTTTTTTCTGTACCACTTATTTAACTTTCTTTAACTCCCTAAAGCAGCAGTAGCATTTTTTCATGTTGAAATTAACTCAGAATTAAGAAAAATCATCTCTTGTCCATGTGATCAATAGTTGGTATTTGCCTTAATGTCTTTTATTTGGTAGGCCCTACTTCAAGTTGAACCAATACTAGCACATGACTTTTTGTTAAAGACATCCTTGAATCCTTGATACATAGGCTACATGGGGGACAACCCACCTCTTGCATCTTTGTGCAGCAACTTGTCCGCATCTTTTACATCAAGCTGACCTTTATCTTCCACCTTAACACCACCTCTCTGTCTTTACCCTGTGCCTGTGTGTGGTACGTCAGGCAGACGAGCCTTCTCGCCTCCCTGAGGAATGTTGGCCCGGTCCGCGGCTCCCCGCCCGGCCTGGAGGAGCGTGGAGCCGCGGGCCCAGCAGCAGCACAGCCGCTATAAATCACAGCCTCCCCTTGCTGCTGCCGGTCCCCCTGCAGCCTCTGTGTTTTTGCAACAGCCAGAGGAATCCTGCGCTTAATTAATTTAGAATGTGTAAATAAAGCGAGGACAGTGAACTCCCCATCATCTCTGGAAACACAATATTAACTTTGGAAGATCTTCGCCCCGCCGACTCTGACACACTAAACGAACACCTGCTGCAGGAGGGCGGAAAAAGACGAGGGCGCGCGCGCGTGCACACACACACACACACACACACACACACACACACACACACACACACACACACACACACACACACACACACACACACACACACGCTCCATTTCAGAGCAGGGGTATAAATGACGGCAGATATTAGCTACCATCACCAGAATATGATAGCAGAGGATACCCGTCATTCAGGCCTGTATTAGAGGGACAGTGTTTACTGTAAAGTCTGGGTGGTGCACAAAAAATCCACTTAGACCCCTGACCTGACCAGGGGCTCCTGTTAAGTTTTTGATGATTTTACCCCTAAAATATATGTTAATAAAATAAATTAATATTGTATTGATTTTTTTAAGATCAAAATATGGGAACTGAGATCAGTGTTACGACTGGGGCAATTTACCTGACGATAACAGAGTAATGGCGTCTTTGACGTTTTTCCAAACTGACACACCAAGCATCTAGTGTACACTTGCAGTTGTTTTATGACAGTAAAAATAATAATCACGTGCACATCCAGGTACCCTCTGAGTCGAGGAAGGGGTCCACAGACAACAAAAGTTGCAGGTGATGAGATGGGTCACATCAGCCACATAAAACCAATGCAATAAAATTTCAAAAAAAATATGAAGAGGCAGCTGTCCGCACACACATTTCCATTATCAGTTTATCACCGGGTTTATATCCCTGCATGTAATTTAGCTACTGGATCCAAACTACTTTTACGCTGAACATCTGAAAAAAAATGTAATGAAAACACCCTAACACATTCACCTCACATCTTATCACCATGCACTCTCTCTCTCTCTCTCTCTCTCTCTCTCTCTCTCTCTCTCTCTCTCACTTAGGACTTGTTTGGTGCATTTGAGAATCTGCTTAGTCGTCTGGGGACCACACGTTGAAAAGCACGAGTGTTGGCTTTACCAGGACGTGCAGAGGAACAGTGCAGTGTGCTGCACCCTCTCTGTAGTGGAGAGGCGCAGCTGCTGTTTGGTTGCTTTCAGTAACTTGAAGGTTCTCCATCCTCCAGGTGACTTTTTGATGCAAGCGTTACACTAAGCCATGACCAAGGCTAGGGCCCTCTGCAAATAATGATGCTATAGGCTACTCTACATTATTATCGCTTTTCTATCATAAATTAATTTTACGCACTATGCGATTATGGATTAAACGCTGCCTGCACGTAGCAAAGTGGGTGACTTTAAATTTTTTGACATGCATGTCCACAATACACATCCGGACCTACCCTTACTGTAGACATAATTTCCCTACTCCCTTGCTTACCATGTGATAGGCTGAGGTAAAACAATTAATTCAACAGTTAAAAAGTCGAACTATTTGGACGGAAAGTGAAAGTGTTTTTTCTGCTCCCATAAGCAAAACGTCAAACTTCACGTGGAGGTAAACAAGTTAAGATGACCTAAAGCTAGCTCTAAGTATGTCCCCTGTGTCCCCTCACTCAGCAAAGGTGGAAATGAAACAATGCCCATCTAATCTCTTTCAGTGTGAAAGTGTCTCTCCTCTAATAGTAGGAAAAATCTCGCGATAAAATTGAAGTTTACAATCCGGAGTGAAATGCGATCATGCCGAGGTCGTGGGGCCAAACTTTTTAAGACTAATGTTTATTTAGAGAAGTGAGCGCTGTCTATGGGACTCCCCGTTCCCCCAGAATGCAGCACTAATGTCTTTAGCAGGTCTGAGCAGACCACCAGCACGACATGCACGTCTCTGCAGTGTTTGGAGCACGGACACACACTGCCCGAGAAAACTGCCGACTGACATGACGTGAAAAATTAACAGTTATACAAAAATGTTTTCAAAACCTTTTAAACAATAATCTTTTAATAATGCCCCTTTTTAATCACTGCCATCAGAAGACTTTCTGATAGGGCATTTAAATGACTTTTTGGTTTCTCTTCTGTATCTGTAGAGCTATAGCCTACCAAGCTATTTTACTGAACAAATGTACTACCTAAGGTTCTCAGCTAGTATTAATTGCCAATAAAAATAAAAAACGATTTATTGAACAGAATTTTTGAGATACTGTAAAGCCATCTCTCCAAATCTCCGTTTCCTGTGTTGACCCAGTATCAACAAATTTCCCCATAAACTTTCCAAATAAGCGTCAGAAAGTGGGATTATGCAAGCGGACTTTTTGGCTTTTTAGATCGGAAAAAAAGTGTCATCGTGAGGTGTAAAAATGTGCATATTTGCAGTGCATTTTCCCACTGCTGGAAGAGCAGCAGCGTGTTTTCTTACAGTTTGTAAAATTGAATTAGATACGGTGGGGAATCTGACCTCCCGCCAGAGCCGCATATTTTTCACCCCTCAGGTTTTAGTGTTCCTCGGGTATTTTTGTTTTCTCAGCTGGAACTGCCATTAGACATTGTGTCCGCGCCGTCCATTTCTATCTTTACCATCTCTCCTCTCCACCCCCCAACACCTCACTTTCTCCTCCTCTGTGCAGCTCGGCTCGTACCCCGCCACCAACGTCGATCTGAGTCGGAGACTGGACACAAGACTGCAGCACAGGCAGCGCTGCAGAGCTCGGGCATGCGCACTGTAAACACAGTTTACCCAGAGGAAAGCACATGTGTACACACAGGAGAGCAGAGGGGCCCAGGGCCTTCTGTCAAGTGACAGTGTTAATCAGACTGTGAAACTTCCTCATGGTCATTTTCTGAGGAGTTAGACAGGATTAGTGTTACTTTATGAACTGTAGAATTTTTATTTCCATGAAGAATGAGATAACGTGTGAGCCAATACCCCGAAAGATTCAATTAAACATTCATTCATTGTAATAAATGTTATTTGGGGAGCTAATTTTGTGTGCTAAGGTTCAAAATGACCTTTTCTTAAAGATAACAACAGCTCACCAGCTAAGGCTTTTGGACTTTTATAACTCAAAACAAAAGGTGCTTCATAGGGAATAAAGTAAAATCACAGTGGTCTTCTGCTCAAACATGGTTAGTGCCAGACCATAAAAACCACCAGTCCACAAAGATTGATGCCTTCTTCTATGCAAGTTATTGACTGAAAGTGCCTGTACAATTGCTCACAATATAGCCCCATATGATTCTTCAGCACATAAGAGCCCTGAGGAGCCACAACAGCAGTTATAGAGTCAGCAGCATCACAGCCTGCGAGCAGCCACTTCACTGGAGAGGTAGTGTACAGGAAGAGTCAAAAGGAAAAAAAGAAATGTGTATGTGTGTGTGTGTGTGTGTGTGTGTGTGTGTGTGTGTGTGTGTGTGTGTGTGTGTGTGTGAGGTGGGTCTTTGATATCCCTATATTTTCTTCTTCTTTCAATCTGTTTCTTGGGACACTATCGATCCTCTACATCTTCTCTGAAGGACACTACATGGCATTATAAATGACCCCCATGGAAAAGTTCACTGTTGAATGTGTGGTTATACACTTATACACTTTTAGTATATAATATGCCAAGGATTTCCTCTATAAATAAGGATTTACTTAACTCATAAAATCAGGAGCTTTAAATTCATTATTTTTCATATCAGCCCATGAGTATTGCACTGCTTTTATCTGGATGAGTTTAACCGTGCATTGAAGCAGTTAGACAAAACATCATATAAGTCTTATGAATAGCAGCTGGGACATGCTTCTCCAACAAAGAGCTCCTCAAGTACTCCTCAAATACCATACACATGTCAATGCAAACTAACATACAGAAAGCCCTGATAACAAACTGGGTCTCCAAAGAACCAAGCAATGGTAGCATTTATTTAAACATTGATTTATGCCCTTTTTTACGCTACTAATCAGATTCCCTTCAAAAGATGGCTGAATCGTGTTTTAAGAGTATCAGGTTGAAAGGCGTTCCACAGAGTGTATTTCTATCACTGAGGGTTACAGTACGTGAGTGAAGGAGAGCACACAGAACGCCCAGGTTCAAAGGGGAATTGAATAAAAAGGCCATAGTTGATGGGACCACTCTGAGACTCCTCGTGGAGTAGAGATGTCGCATATAAAGGAAGGGAAGCAGGGCAGAGAAACAACAGCCTGCACACTGAGAGGCTGCTGCATGGGTGAAGTAGCCTGAGATTGCACTCAGAGTAGAGGTAAAGGGGCATCTGATCACATATATGTACGTGTGTGTGTGTGTGTGTGTGTGTTTGGTGTGTGTGTGTGTTCGGATGGGGAGAGGTTAATGTTGTTCATGACTACTAGAGTCATTTCAAAGGGCTGAAGGCGCGGCTGCATGATGGATTGGAGGCTGAAGGAGCGAGCAGATGGGTAAGTAGAGAAAGTGAGGTTAAGTGGCAGTTAGATGTTGCAGATCTAAGCAGATTGAGAGCAGCAGTGTATGAGGGAAAAAAAATCAGTCATGCAGGCATGCTTTCAGTTATACAGGCATGCTTTCTTTTAGAGGAAGCCACCGAGATATAATCAAAGAATCTTAGAGAGCAGTGTTTGTGACAGGTTTCTCACTTCATTTCAGGAAAATAAGATTCAAACTAAATGTAGCTTTTAATGTTTTGTTCCAACAATGATTGGAAAAGAGTATCCAGTCTTTACCAAATAAAAACTGTAAAGCCAAGCTATGCTCCCTGGCCTATAAAGTTGTTATAGAGGTGAGGAATTTTCCAACTAAAGTGGAACTGTCTCACAGAATTCAAGACTACCAGTTATAAGTCATATTTAATGGTATTGTTTTGTTCCACATATATTCAGTACACCTGAACATGCTTGCTAACTCATTCACTCACTTTTCATACAACTTACCCCATTCATGGAGACTACAGGACGAGAGAGAGGGCACACCCTGTAAAGGTCGCATAGGAACTCTTTACCCATGCAATTCCATTTGGAATCACCAGATACCGTATCTGGACTGTGGGAGGGAGTCAGAGTACCTGAAGTGAGCCCATGCATTCACAGGGAAACAAGCAATCTCCACACAGACAAAAAATGAATAACCTCATGTCTGTGTGTTAACAGTACTAACCACTGCACTTAGTTTATAACAAGAACTGACTGTTTAAGTGGGCACTCAGTACAGAGAAACAATACCGTTCCTTGTTTGAACCTTTAATACCATATTGTAATGTCTATGTGCTATTTTCCTAACACTAAACCTGCATCCTAGTGGAAAACCATAAACTCAGATTAAAGTTCAAAGTAACTTTTAGAATGACAACTAAATGCTTGTTTTATAGTTCTGGCAAAGTATTGCAAAACTGTCACATCACCAACAATAGAAATACTTTTGGTAGAAACTGTGGGATACAGCTATTTGAGAGCAAGGCCTAAACATCAAAGGCGCACCCACATCACCTTATGTCAAATACTTGCACTTTCATGGAGACACTGGATTCACTAACTACACCAAGAATCTTCTGCTCTGCGCTTTATGATGCTGCACTCTGTCAAGGTAATAATACAGTATATAACACATAGTATATTATATAACATGTGTGACTCTTCTGGAGGTATCAAAGGAGCTACATACTACTTTTTGCCTATACTTGGTTAGGGATGGGAATCGAAAACAGGTTCCTGTTGAGAATCGATAAGAAATGTTTCAACCCATCGATATCATTAGCCTTTGTGCTTAACAACTCTCTTATCAATTCTTTACACTATGCCAGAGCTGCAGGACCTTATGTGACTAGTCTGCCGCAGCTTTCTTAGCTTGACAGTTAGATAACATTTTCCAAGAAAACCCTGTTTAAGGATTTATAACTTGAAATTTTACTGACAACCTGAACACAGAAATCTACATTACTCTCTCACAGGATATTCCTAATCAATGGATTCAAAATAAACAAAATAGTGCTAGCTTGATGCTAATGTATATAGGAAATTGCATTGATATGGTAGCGGTTAGCATGGATCAGTATAACTTTGGCTTCAGAGTAGAATTTCAACTTTCATCACAGAAACATATCACAGTTACTCTTTTTAAACAATACTGAGAACTCCAAATGTCAAAATACTTTCAAGCAAATGAAAGAAAAGTTAGGCTCATGGTTGGCTTCATAACTACGACAAGGTTCCAAACAACTTGGAATAACGCTATAACCACTTCGAGATACTAGATGGGCTATTTGAGTCAATAACATATTACAAAACTGTACATCAACGTATGACGTGCAATTTTTACTTATTTCCTTATATTTACGCCAGGAGATATCCAGATCCGGTGACCAATTACTTATTTATTCACTTGAAAAAGAAGGGATTGATAAGGGAATTGATAAAGAATTTAATCAATAAGCAGAATCGATAAGGGCATTGATATCGATAAAATTTTATCAATGCCCACCCCTATAGTTGGATGTACATGGACCATTTCTGTAAAAGGCATCATGCAACAATAGTTAGAGTGGAGGAAGCACAGAAGGAAAAGACAAACCTGCCGATGCCAACAGGCTTCATTCTCTGAGAATCAACGACCAATTTGAATTTCAGTGTTATAGTATTACAGTGGCAGCGAGGTGGTTAGCATTTCTCAGAGTCTCTAAAGCTGGATTCTCGCATGCACAAAATTCTCCAAAGATTATTAGCTGTGTAGATGCCAACAGACATCATTTTAACCTGACTTTGCTTTCACACATTTTCCACTCCTTAAGTTTCAGCATGAAGCTATGGTGAGCTGATGTGAAAAAGTAGGGGTGATGATGTTTAATTTGCTCTGTGCAAACCAGACAACATCCATAGAATGAATAAAACCTACTGAGGTTGGGGAGGAAGAAACTTTTCAAGGTTAGAAAAGTGAAGATGTCTGTACTCATGTCTGTTTGCAAGGAAGTAGCTAACTGTAACTTTGGGAAATTTTGGGGACCAAGCTCCTGAAAACTTTTAGAAAAGTTCAGGACTGCTCATGTAAAAGAGGTTCACGGCTGGTAAACTTTCACAGCTGACCGTACAACTGGGCGCCTATATAGTTTGGGGTGAAGGAAAGGGAGCTGTTCTTGTCTGTTTGTCTTCTGGTGTGTTATGGGCTGGTTGGTTAGGGACATGCCGTGCGGGTGGCAGGCCTGTCATGGGCCTGTCATGAGAGTTGTCACAGACCATTGTGGCAGTAGGGATTGATGAGGAGCAGAAACAGGATGGCTAAGGGCTGCTGGGAAACAGGAACAGGAAGAAGAGGGGGAGGAGGAAGAGAATTCAAGTTGCTGTTAGGAAATTCAAAGAATAAAATTGAAGATCAGAAGTTTTGCAAATTATTTCAATACTAGAATCAAAATACAAGTTGAATATAAACTAAACCATGGATGTAGTAAGGAAATACGAGATGACATTCTACTACTGATCTTGTAAAGAAACACCACTTAGAGCCACCATTAGACTACAGGAAACCATTTAAAATCAGTACAGCAGTTTTGATGTTTTTACCAACTTCTTGGTTCCCTTAAATCACTCGCCCGCCTACTTTCCCCTGACCCCACCCACCTGCTACTCTATGAAGCCAAAAGCCAACATTATTTGCAAATAAAGTCCTGTCTTAACCTCTTTTTATGCCGACTCTGATCTGTTTCTTAATCTACCCCAATCATCCTAATCTCCCTCCCTCCATCCACTCCATGATGCCCCTCCGCCTCGACAGCCGTCAGGGGATGTAACGGCTGATCTACGAAGGGTAATGGTCCTCCTCTTCCTCCTTGCACCCCTGCTTTCCTCTCCTGTTTGTTTTGCTCGGTGGCTCTCCCTCCCCTAATTCAATTCTACATGCTTTTCTTGGCTTGGCCAGCTCAAGTTTTCTTTCAACAATTTTGCCCTCTGCCTCCTTTCCTTCTTTTCTTCTCTGACCTCCTTCCTTTCTCCATTAATTCCTTTTTCACTGTTTTTTTTTCTGTCTCTTCTTCAACTCCCAGCGCTCACTGTGTTTTTCCTCTTTCCCCGTTCTGTCTCTCATGCTCCCAGTTTTTGGTGTTTTTAGTGCTGCCTCTGATTTGCAACCTCTGGAAGGACCCCGTGTTGCTCTCCCTCTCTGGGCCGTCTGCCTCCCTCTGAGGGAGCAGCTCACTGGGGCTGAGAGGGGTCATGCCTGGGTGAGAAATATCACTTCTCCCCTATATCCTTCTATCAATCCATTCTTATTCACCATTCAGTTACTTAGCCTTTCCTTTCATCTCTCTCAATCACATGATTTGCTTTTTGGAAATCACTCCTCTTCTTCTTCCTTTTCCTTCCTTTCCTTTTCAAGTAAAACAGAAGTGATTTGCTGAATTCCTCCAGAAGTACAACAAGCCAAAATCCCATTAGAGAAATACTTTAAATATGTCATCCAACTATGAGCAGACTGCTTTGGACATAAAAATATACATATGATTTCAACATCTCAGACATACTGCAAAGTGTATTTATGAGGCATATTTGAAGGCAAAAACATGTATATCTCTTTTAAGTCAGTGCTGAAATGATTAGGCAATAAAATGTGTGTAAGAAATTGGTTCAAGTGCTGCTGATTGATTGAACATTCGCCAGTGATAGGATGTGGAGACACAGAGAAAGTGATGAGTAGACACAAGAGGTAGAAGAAAGAAAACGGTGACAAAAAGAGGAATAAGAGACCCGTTATTGTGTGTTCTTGTGGGGGGCAACTGAGGGGATCATCTTCCCCCTCAGCCCCTCCCTGGCCCCAGCCAGAAGCCTCCAGGGGTCCCTGTGTTCCTGAGGAAAAACATCTCGGCCCCCGTCACCCCTGAACCCGGCGCTGGGCTGTTTACCTTGGCCTGGCTGCCTGACAGCTTTACTGATGTTACATACAGGCACACAGGGACCCTGAGTCAGAGAGGGAGAGGGAGCATGGGCAGGAGGCGGAGGAGAAGGGGAGCAGAACGGAGGAGTGAGGAGGATGAAGGGGAAGAAACAAGGATGGAGGGGGAATCAAGGGCACACATTAAGGTGAGAAAGAAAGAAGAGGTTTGAGAACAAGAGGTGTGCAAGAGCGAGTGTGAAAGCTTATTCTGATCTTAATCGCCATCATCTCAATCCATTTCAAGAGAGATCCAGAGGAAAGAGAGCTGTTCAGAGGGCAACAGAGTGCACACTGAGTACACACCAAGAAGAAATATTGCCGGCCGGCAAAAAGTCTGCACAAGAAACACAGGCATTAATTTTCATCAGCTTTCTAAGTAGATCACTGTGTGTATAAAGCAATATTTTGTTTTCAGGATCATTGCTCAATGCAGAGTGTGAGATTTGGAAAAGCAAAACTAATATATTTTTAAAGAGCTCACCTTACTCAACACAATGTGGTACAGAAAATACATTTACTTTCTATGTATCTACAGCTGCTGATGCTCCAACTAATGGTTCACAAAGTTTTATGGAAGCAGTTCCTTATAACCTCTGTGAACAGAGTTAACACACCATAAGAGCTAAAGGAATACAAAAACAAACTGACTTTTTGGCCCTCTAAATACAAGTGGTTATTTATATTTTTTATTTTTTTAAATAATTTTTTTAGCTATAAATTTGACAATTTTTTTTTTCAAAATGATGACATCAGAATAGAGAGCATAACATAATTTACTTTGCATTAGTTTTGACTTGCTTTCTTTTAAAATCAACACAAAAAAAACAGTTTAAACCATATTTTTGCTCACTTCCATCTGTTCCATCTGTCAATTTTCAGTTCAAGTGCATATGATATATAATAAACCAAAGTAAAGTCAACTGCTTCCATCGTAGCATTAAAGTTGCAGCATCCTTGTTAGCTTAAAAACTTGCATATAAAAATTAAAAATACAAAGAGGCTAAAAGAAATTTCCTTATTATGAATGAAAACAGAATAATTTAAACCTCTGCTTCTTTTACTCTGGTTAATCATTTAAAGTAAGTAATTAATGGAAGACAAGTTGTTTGACTTTGGTTCTTTTTCTAACTTCCCTATCTTCACCCTTTCAAAATAAAAGCACCTTACTCTGTTACATCTTTAACAGGAGATACTTTCAAAGTGAAATTAGAGTCAACAACAAATTATTTGCCGTATGTGCATTTCTTATATTGAGCATTGATAACATAGAAAAGGGCAGGAAGAGGCCTCTGGGGGGTAAACCATGTAAATATTTTGTATGGTGAGCATTCTAATTTTAAAAAACAGGAATTTTCTCGTTATTAATAATAACAAAAGAAATTGACTGAAATTGTGACCAGAACTCTTTAGAAATTCAGTGCCAAATCCTCCTGTTTGCACTAGACAAAAAAAGAATACATAAAAAATGCTCTCAGTTAGATGAGGAGTTGAATTTGCATCCTCTAGGACAAAACATCTCCATCATGCCAGCAGTTTGTCTGTTTGTAGGCGTTTGTTTGTTCATTTTTTCTACAGCCACAATGCTGGGCCGGGCCGTGCTGGGCCGCAGGGGTTTCTGTGATGGGGGTGGGAGGTCTGTGTTTTGCGGCTCAGAGCTCTAAGTCTTGTTTGTCTGTCCTGAGCAGCTGGACAAGCTGTAATAATACAAACGGGCCTTTGAACAGGCTGCTGTGTTGTGCCGCTCCAGCTTGGGTTACATCCCACACACACACACTTTCTCACTCAGAAACACACAACATATGACAGGCAGGCAGGCTGACTGGCAACCACAACACATGCATAAAACTGACCAAAAGCATATGTCAGCGCAAGTCGACACAGGCAGACGTGTAGACATGCATGAATGCTCTAATATGACACACAAATACAGCCCAAACAAGTGCGCACTGATCTCTGCCTAACAGTGATTGATCACCTTAAACCTAGCTGTCACTCTGCCTGATGGCCTGTTTGTCTGTGTCCGCTGTTTGTTTGTTTGTTTGTGTGGACAGACGGGTGGCTTGCTTGTTGTTTGTTTATGGCTGATCATTTGTCACTATAAATCATTAGGGATGAACACACACACTCACACAAACTAACACACATTTCAGTCCCCCATGATTGTTTCCGCCCCTCTCAACTGATATAGGCCTCAGCAAACACTTCAGTTTGACTGCCCTGTCATGCTGGAAGCTGCAGCTCAAACTGAGAAAAAAAGTGGGGACATAGTTGAGTGCCATCGCACTCCACTACACTGACGGATGACTTCCTCTGTCATTATGTAATGGAGTTCAGGGCTTCACCTGCCCTAGTCAGGCCAGTGGCCTCTGTGCACAAAGCAGGATATGAGGGGATGGGGAATTGGTCTGTAGGTTGCTGGGTCACTACTCTGGGGATCTACATCAATAATGGAGAAGAGCCACATAAACAATATATATTTTCTTACTCTTTTGGTATTTAAACTACAGAGACTAGCTTATTTTGATGTTTTTATTGTGTAAGATTTGTTCTGTAAATATGTAAATTAGTGTCTGGCTAAGGCTGTGTACATGTTTAGTAGCTACTTGTTACTATTTAAATAAGTGTTTCTTCTTGAAAATGCAACATCATTGGTAACTTCTGGTGCATATGAATGGTTAGTTAGGTGATATTAGAAACACTCAGATACTTGAATATTAATAAATCTATTTCTAAAGCCTCTGAGAGGAACTTTTGGTTTCTCTTAATGTAGCCCTGTATCTCTCACCTCCATCAACTATAATCAAAATGGGCGGTATCAGTTTGGATCAAGTTGAAAAAGTGATTTACAGTACCCCATGTTGACGAGCTGCAGCATAGGTCATGAACCCTGCCAGTTACACAGAGAACATCAATCAAACTATCAAGTTTATATATGTCACATAAAATATTCCTTGACATGTGTTTCTGGCAGTACAACTTGTTCTCATCACACTGATTTATGCCTAAAATCAGACAAATTATGTCTTAAAATTATAGTTAAAAGGTGATTTAATTTTACAAAAAGACAAGATGACATCCAGTTCATTTGACTATTGCGGGCTCCCAAGCTTTGTGTACTGGCTTTGCAGCATACAGCAGACTCAGTGAGAGAAAGCACAACAAACACAACCACAAGCATCATTAAACTTTCCAAAACCATAACTGACAGCTGAAAGTCAACTAATGACATTGTTCTGCTAAGAACTGTAATAATCTGAGGGATCTTTGATGTTTTACAGGTAAGCTTAACTCTAGTTTGGTAGTGTTGTGGGTGTAATGTGAGTCTGTATTAGTTCAAGATGAGATGAAAACATAAAACAAGAGGTTTTTAAGAAAGCAATACTGGACTGCCCAATCACTTATCAGTCTACTTTGCAATATGTCTAAATTTTGATGGCACAAACTATGAAACAGCTGTCTGCCAGTTTTCAAAAAGGAAAGGATTCATTGAGCCACTTGTTAAGTATATTTACATCAACTGTAAAACGGCCAGATAAGTGGTCGCCAACTACTTTTTCTTTGCTTTTAACGCTGAGTTCAGAGAAAGAGCATGCTGTAGTGTGTGCCACAGTCTTGAATCTAACATTGGATGAAATATGTAGATAAAAGTTGTTTTAGGAGTTTTATTAGATTTTTACGTGCCATGATTTTACCTTAACGAAGATGCTAGGACAAAAAGACAGCTTAACATGGACTCTGGCTGCAGGCTGCAGGTTAGGTCAGGTAACTTTGAGCTGAACGTCTGATCAGAAACGCAAAAGTAGAAAATATTAAAAAAAAAAAACTTACTTCAGATGGAGTCTTCAGCTGCTGCTTTTGATTAAGAAAGATCGCGAAGGATAAACAAAATGCTCTTAATTACTTCCTGGTTCAACCATGGTGCTACTTGCAGTTGAACAGGTTAGAGATATTACAAATATTGAAACCTCTAGCTTTCCGTTTAGGCTTCAAAATATACAACCTATCCACAAAATATTCTTCAAATTGATTTCACATCGTTTAAAAGTCATTTAAGAAACACTCAAAAAAGAGAGAGTATTCCTCACCCCCTTGTGCCAAAGTTCAACTTGGTACAGTCCAGGTTTTTGCGGCGGGGTACATACATGCCAGCGTTCATGAGGGTGACACCCCCAACCAGGAAGTGGACCTTAGAGAGAAGAATAATCACAAATAGAAGAAACAAACACACAAGAAAATAGAATTTAATTTAATTTAATTTAATTTAATTTAATTTAATTTAATTTAATTTAATTTAATTTAATAATTTAATTTAATTTAATTTAATTTAATTTTAGTTTTAATTTAATTTAATTTAATTTAATTTAATTTAATTAATTTTTTTAATTTTTTTTATTTTTTTGGGGGGGGGGGGGGGGGGGGGGGTATGGGTATCTGTCATACTGGCCACCCCAGGGTTCCTTAAAGTTACATTGGTAGTATTTATGGTAGTATGGGACTACAGTTAGCAATGGATACCCATGTTTTTTGTTTTTTTGCAACCAAACAAAGACCCAATTTTTGCTTTTGTTCCAGGATCAAAGAGTAATATGACCAATAGGTTGCCTTGAAATTTGTTCAATACATTGCCAATGGAAACACATAGGCCTAAAGAAAAATGTAATTATAAAACAAGTTGAAATTGGGAAACAGAAATCATCATAAGATAAGATAATCCTTTATTGATCTCCAGAGGGGAAATTCATAGAGGGACAAACAGCAGTGTGCCCCTGTTCTGTGCTCCTCAGCCACACTACCCTCTGTTTTTGACCCTGAAACCTCAGGGTGAGTTTCTAAACAGTTTCTTGGTGAACTCAACATTTGATCATCTTGTTCTCTACGTGCATTGGGAAAAAAAATAAAAAAAAATAAAAAAATAAAAACACATTCCAAAACCACACCATTATGATGTTTGTTGTTATACAGTGTATTTGTCTGCTTGTGTTTGTACTTTTATGTTAAAATAATGTTGGTAAAACCTCTCTCTGTTAGTAAGCCTTTTTATTTACTGTCAAACATCCGTGGGAGTGCACATGACACAGTGACACAGTTCATTTTGCATGTTTTGTTTTTCGGGTCTCTTGAGCAATGCTTTGTTTTTACACTGCATGCTGGGATTTGTTGTGCTTGGGATAGATCTTCTCGGCCACAGTCTTGATTAGATGATGAGGGGGAACAGTATTTGTGGTGGGAAGGTGGAGGTCACAGCAGTGTTTGGAATGCATTCGCATGACTGGTCAGTCAGCCCTGTTGCGTATTTAGACGCTGATGAGTCAGTAAAAAGAGTAGTTTTTTTTGGAGAAGAAAACCATCAGTTACCAACTATTTATTTCAAGTTAACTTGGACACCAAAGCTTGTTTTAACTCATCCTTCAAACTTGTAAGAATGATCCCCTCAAACACAAACTGTCTCCCATGTAACAGAGTCATTCATAAATCTACAACCTTTTTACTTTTTGCACAGTGAAACAGCTTGTGTAATCAAACCATACAAAGCATGTAGTTACTCCTAATTTTTAGTTCAAAGCTTTTGCAACCAACTTTCAGTTTGTTCTGTTGCTAGCATTCTTTGAAGATGAAGTGGAATGCCCTTTCTCTGCATATCTCGATCTGTGCATGCACAAGTTGTATATGTGAAGACAAATCTCATCATGCTTTTTTAACAGTAAAACACATGAGTCACTGTGACTGTTGGCCATGGAATTTGTACACAAAGACACTTCTGAGGAGGGTGCTGTTAATTCCCATGTCTGACCTGACCCTGTGGTAGAGTTGACAGACCTTAAACATTTTCAGTGTTGCAATAGCAATCTACGGTGGTACAGTGGTTAGCACTGTTGCCTCATAGCAAGAAGGTCATCAGTTTAAATCTCATTTTAGGCAAGTTAGACATTTCTGTGTGGAGTTTGCTCCCTGTGCATGTGTGGGTTCTTTTCAGGTACTTAGGCTTCCCACAGCCTAAGTACATGCTCACCTGGTTAACTGGTGATTCTAAATGTCTCGTAGGTGTGGGTGTGCATGAAAGGTTGTCTGTCTCTGTGTGTCAACCACTACAGAGTGTACCCTGCCTTCCACCCAAAGACAGCTGGGGTAGGCTCCAGCCACCCATAGCCCTGAACAGAATAAGCAATAGAAAATGAATGAATGAATGAATGAATGAATGAATGAATGAATGAATGAATGAATGAATGAATGAATGAGTGAAAAACAGTCCTCTTGGGGATGATCTTGTTTGCCGTTTTAAGTAATGAGGTTTTGTTTACAACCAAAGATTACTTCCCAAGATTGTAGCTTTGAAATAACTGCTCATTGTTAGCCTTACCTAAATGTATATTTCATTCATTCAACTTTTTATTATTTGAAATTTTTAGAAACTTCTTCTTCCTTTTCACATTATTCATTTCTGATCTGGATGATTTAGGTAGGGCTAAGCTACTATTGATTACTGTTTAAACAATGTTTAGCTCAGAATTATAAAGAAAATGACATTCAGCATGTACAAAAAGTCCTTAAAACCGATGGAGTGGAAATTCTGAGAAGCAAACTAATAACTATGAGCATTTCAGATGAGTGCTGCTTTTTGTACAGTCGGGAAGGTTAGATTTAGCGGCTCTGGCAAACGAAAAGACCACAAATCTAAGACCCTTGTTGTTTGCAACAGCGCCACCAAGTGGTTGCTAGTAGCGCATTTTTTCGCCCATGATGTTACCCTTGCTTCTGTACAATCCCAGCTCTTACTGTAACTATAGCCACAACTATCACGGCTGCGGGAGTTGTCCTGGGATGTGCTCCTAAAACCTATGGCGCTGTTGAGACGTTGTATTGGAGCCAAAAGCGTACTGTTGGAATAACCTGACATAAAACTTTTTAAACCGGTCACTCGGCAGTGACGTCATCAAAGCGTTAACGCTAGTGTCCGGTGAAATTACGCCAGATGGAGGCTAATATTTTAGCCACATTTACAGTATTTTGTCATATTTTTGTACAAAGGATGAGGAAATAACGGTCTGGAGAAATGAGAAGCAGCCGAGTCCAGAAGAGAAGAGGAGGCCTCTGGTGACACCGGTAAGGTATTGATGCAGCTAGCTAACTGCAGCAGTGCTAACGTTAGAGGGAGCTTAAACTTACGTTTTATATATTGTTTGGAGAGGTATGTTTTGTCAACCTGCGGTTGGTTTTGATAGACTGTACCTGAGCTGTGTATCTTGTTCCGCGAACACACAGGTGTATCAAAGGTTTAGTGTGTGGGTGAATGTGAGTGGGACTGTATTGTAAATCAGTTGAGATACAGGGGAATGGAAATCTAGTGGATGGAAATAGTGTAGGAAAGAAGGGCGACAGTAAACGGTTCACAAGAAATACTGGGAATTATCTCAAAGCATTCATAGTTGATTGTTTAATTCAAGAACAAATTTGAAACACATTCTGAAACTGGCGAGTAGACTTGGCACATCCCTTTTGAAGTGATTGGCAGACTCCTTTTCGTTGCAGACCTCCCATATGACATTGATGAATTTCGTTAGTCTTTCATTAGTCTTACTCACAGGTATATGCGCTTGCTGGTCTTCTCCAGTCCAACTGGCCATCCCTATTGCTCTTTCTGTAGCGTTTGTTCACTTCAGAATTGCTCTGTATTGTTGGGTGAGTGAATTACTTGGAAGAAATTGAGAGATGTCAGCGCAATAAATAAACAGAATCATAGAGAGGAAAAAATGAAAAGGCTTTCTTCCATCTGATGAGCTAAGTCCCTGTACCAGCATGAATGATGAAACCGAATAGGGAAATAAGTCCAGGAGTAGTTTGGGAAATTAAATTGGGAAACAAAAACGGAATACGAGCAAAGAGGAGTTGGTGGGAAAGAGCAAAAGGGCATGTGGAGGCCACATGATCCTCAAAAAAAGGGTTGTAATGAAATATTGCATGCAGCCCTGCTGGCCAGTCGGGTCAGATTGAGCGGACAGGGGGGAGTTAGGGGTGAGGATAGGGCTTTAGTGGGGCTATCAGGAGCAGCACATCTGCAAAAACCATTATGGACTGTGTATGTATGCAGTGTGACACTGTGTTTTCTCTGCCAGGCCTGGCTTGGGCCTGTGCGGCAAAACTGAGATCGGGTTTCACCAGCGTGCAGTGGGGGGCCGACTCCAGTTGACGCGTGATGATTTAGTCAGGTGTGAGCGTGCACTTTCCAATTTGGGGGGAAATAAATTAGAAGTGATTTTTTATGAGGCCTCTGTCCCAGGCTGTCTTAAGGTTCCCTCTCCCTCCTGCTGTGCACTGTCAGTCCAACTGATGTGTTTATAAAGAGTGCTGTGGTGGGAGCTGCCCCCACATGAACACATGCACAGTGGAGATGATCTACAAATACACACATGCACATCGAGATAAGACTAACGCAGAAAATATTGTGCATGAAAAACATGTACTGACATTTAAGAAGCAATACACGTCATCAGCTGTTTGCAAGCTGTGCACATCATATCAAATTTGACCTGCTTCTGATTCAGGGTTGATTCAGTCAAGTTTCACAGTGTCTTAATAGTGCCTGTGAAGTGGAGGGATCAAGAAAAGTAGATACATTCTGGGGAGTTACACTTTCATAGTGCATTTTTAACAAGTCTCAAAGCCCTTTTTCCTTCCACTAATGTGTTTGCAGAAATCCTGCATAAAGCGTGAACAAAAACATTATGATTCAGACACGTCTTCATGTTTTTTATATTTACATTTTTGAGGGATACAGCCATGACATTTCTGTATTTAGAAAACTATATACAGTAAACTATATACAGTAAACTACTACTCTACTGAAAATCCCATTGATTAATCGAGTAATCGGATAAAATACATTTTTGTTTAGTTAAAGAGCAGTTATTTTTCAAATGAAAATTTTTCTCTTTAAGAAATAGATTTTTCTGGTACAGCATGTCAATATGAGCACTTGCTTTGGTAGCTCCAAAATTTGTAAACACACTTTGACACATTTTTTGTGCCTTGTACATCTCATCAAATGTTGCGGACCCAAATGGCCCCTGTTTCGTAGAATGACCCATTAGTCTCCAAACTCCAGAAAAGAAGCTAGATTTGTTGCTAGTTGCTATTTTGTATAAGAGGTAGCTTGAGGGGTCTGAAAACTCTCTTAATATGGCCTCAGCTCTATTTGAAATACCACTCCTTGATCTTTTTTAAAATTAAACAATTCCTTGAGGCGGAGAAAATTACTTGAGTATTTTTTGTAATCGAATACCTCAAATAATTCGAGGAATCGTTTCAGCTCTAGTGATTATACAAGTTGACCACAGCTGGAAGAAAAGATTGAAATGAATAACTGATTTAAAAATCTGAGTTGGTGTCATAGAAATGATGATTGTTTTTGGCAACAAACCGAAGCCTTTACAAAACCTTTGATTCAGGGTGTACTTCCTGCCTTCAATTTGCCTCTAAAGGTCAGGCCATTGCAAGCCATCCAGCCTTGCAATGGTAATCCCAGTCAGTAGTTAACTCTACCAATATCCTTTAGCAGGGTTTACTTTTATTAAGGACCTTTAAACAGGAAGTCATATGTGTCTAAATAGTGTCTAAAGATAGTGTCTAAATTTGCTTAACCCTCCTACACAGCGCAGATGAACAAATGAGATCAGGAACTTTGTTTCTGAAGGGGTCAAAGTCTCCTCCCTTTATGAGTTGTTACAACATGAATGGAAGCTCTAGGAGAGGGAGACAGAGAGGAAAAGTGAAGGAGAAGGGGAGGGAGGAAAGGAAGGAAGTAAATGGTGTAGTTTTCCTCAGCTATAGCGCCCCTGAGCGAGGTGAGAGGTGTGGGCCAGAGGGCACCGGCTGGGTGGTCAACATGAACGGAGACCTGTGTGTGTCTGTGTGTGTTTGTATATGTTAACGTCTGCATGTGAATGTTAAAAAGTCAGAAAGGGAAAAAGGGGTTCTGTCTGCAGGGTTTCAAACTGTGAGGATAATCAAAAGCATTTCATATTTCCCCAGAAGACGTTTGGTTTTCAATTATAGTTTTATTTTCCTTCTACTACCACGACCATTCTGGTGTCATTGTTATTCCATGCAGGGCTTACACATGCACACTGAGGCTTTGCTCTTTATGGGCTGCAGAATGAGGTGTAGACCAAAACGACTACTCTAATCGAATAGCCACACGAGTCCTAAAACAACAGACTACATTCAGGCAATAGAATTCTTTTCTCTTGACCATAAAATATCCAAGCTTAAAAAATGGCATCAAGTATTGAAAGCTTAAATGTTTCACTTCATACAGGCTCTTTGTAAGAAAAACACTGCAAGCAGGGGTCTACTTTTGGTCTTGGCAGGATGTGGATGGTGTTCAAAAAGTACTGTTTGCATCTTTGTTGAAGGTTCCTATAACCCTATAATGAATTAGATTTAGAATTAGAAAATCTTTATTGTCCCCAAGGGGCAATTTGTTTTGCAGCCGTAGTACATACATCAACAGAAACAAGCAAACAATAAAAAAATGAATAAATAAAAACATACATGTATAGGTTAGTCTGACTAACTCATGGATTACATCATAGACAGTAAGTTAAAAAGTAAGAATAAATAGAAAAAACAACACTGTATAGTTAAGAACAATATGCAAGGTATGCGAAAGGCAGCATTTGTCTGTATTGTCTATATTATTGAAAATGAGAATGACTCTACAGTGAGAGGACCAGCTGTGTGCAATAAACTGATCAAATGCATCTTTAAACTTACAGTTAAACAGTGAAGATCAAGTTGATTTAAGTTGGTTAGACGTTTATGCCAAAGTGTGAAAACTATGTGAAGATATGAATCATCTCAGTGTTGGAATGAAGGAAAAGGAAAATTTTTAGGGTTAGTTAATTTGTTCCTGTATGTATGTGCTGGATTTCTTATGGTTGCAGACCAAACAATTTTTTCAACTGAATCTCCTCCAGCAAGCCGTCACCAGTCCATATAGAAACCTGACAGGATAAAAACTGTTGTCAGGTCATCAAAAACTCTGATATCAAAAGTGAATCAAACTCCTGGAAAAAGCGCAAAGACTACAAAAGCATCAGTGCTTTTCTTCGTTAAACAGTGATAATTAGAACATCATGTGTCTTTATTTTGTAGCTGTGTCACTGGACCATGTTCTGTTACGATTCTGAAGAAGAAATCAAACATTTCTTAAAACCCACTAATTCTTTTTCTGTTTCAACTGCTTTATTTCACATAAGTTTTGGATGAGAAAACAAAACATAGGATATAATGTCACTAGTTTTAATATTATGAATAAGCTTGTGTTTCAGAAGCACTGCCTCTGTCTCAGAACTACACGTTACTTGATTGTAGAGCTGAAACGATTCCTTGAATGATTCGAGGTACTCGATTACAAAAATTACTCAAGTAATTTTCTCCGCCTCGAGGAATCGTTTAATTTTAAAAAAGATCAAAGAGTGGTATTTCAAATACAACTGAGGCCATATTAAGGGAGTTTTCAGACCCCTCAAGCTAACTCTTATACAAAATAGCAACTAGCAACAAATCTAACTTCTTTTCTGGAGTTTGGAAACTAATGGGTCATTCTACGAAACGGGTGCCATTTGGATCCGCAACATTTGATGATATGTACAAGGCACAAAAAAATGTGTCAAAGAGTGTTTACAAATTTTGGAGCTACCAAAGCAAGTGCTCTTATTGACATGCTGTATCAGAAAATTCTATTTCTCGAAGAGAAAAAAAAATATTTGAAAAATAACTGCTCTTTAACTAAACAAAAATGTACTTTATCCGATTACTCGATTAATCGATGGGATTTTCAGTAGAATACTAAAATATTCGCTGCAGCCCTGCTTGATTGCACAATCAATGATAAACTAAACTTTCAAAAGGCCAGCAGGGGGCGACTCCACTGATTGTAAAGACATCAGACATGTGACAGTCTGGTCTGTAAAGGGGATAGGAACTTAGCAACGCATGTGCACCTGTTTGTCCGTATTGGTCAGTTCTGCACTGATGGTGTCGGCTTCGTTTAGGTCTTAGTGCAGTCTAAGCTTTATTTACATGAGAGTGTTTTCTCCAGCCTTAGCAAGAAAGATGTGAATTTCTCTAGATGTCAAAGTACTTTAAAGTCAAGGAAGTTCATGATTTGATGTACTGTAGTTCAGATTTAGATTCCCTCTCTTTCCACATCTGTCCATCAGCCCATGTCCAGCAGTCCTCTGTCTCTTACTCAGGCTGTAGCAGCAGTATGAGCAGCTGATAGCCACATTCAAGATCAGCTAGCTGTCATCAAACGCTGCTAAGGCTAAACACTAGCAGCCCCAGACTCGGTTCCCGCTCACCCTGATACAACACTCCTATCGGCTTCCCACACCAGCTTTAAACAAGCACACATGTTCTCGCTCCTTCAGTATTACTCTCAGAAATATTCCTTCATATCTTCTCACCCGGCTCTTTCTCTCATTACGTCCACACCCGACAGCTTTGATCTCCTGATTCGTTTACTTCTTGTGCTGTCTCTCGAGCGGATATCTCCCAAATGCACACATGGCAAGTTGGCCTACATAAGGTAAACACCGAGTCAAAAGAGAAGCATTGTAGATTTATTAGGCTTTGATCCAGGGGGTTCATGTGTGACCAAATGTGTTTGTGAGGGGGGGAAATCTAAACCTGGCAGGAGTAAGGGGATGGATCAGCAAGATCAAGCAATGTGGGGTGAGAACATTCATTTCAGATGGCCCGGGCCGTGACAGAATTGTTCCTGCATGCTGTTTTCCATCCAGCGCTGGTGTCATGTTCACAGGTTCCATGCGTTGTAAAGTCAGAGTGGTTTTGGCACGGGGGCCTCGCCAGCTCCTGTTCTGAGGGTGAACCTCATCCTGCCCGATGCATGGTGGGCTGCAGAACAACACAAAGCCAGGCGAAAGGAGTGAAAGTGTTGACAACGCTGAAGCTAGAAACCCAACCCAACCCTGACACAGAATCCTCAGTCTGCCACTTCATGTTCCCCTTCACAAACATCAGCCCCTTCCAGAGCTGTCGGTCTTCCCCTTTCTCTCTTTGTCTGTCTCTCCAGCAGGATTTTTTTTATATTTGCCCCTGTGTCTGGGCTTGAATTTCAAGTTTTTATAGATAATGATGTGTTCAGTTACAGAAAAAGAAAAGCCGCAGTTCAGAAAGGTTTCCCAAGTGTACAAGTCTGTTACTGGTGTGGGGCTTTTTTCCCTTCTTGTCTTTTGCTTTCTTTTTCTCCTGTCGACTCCTGTGGCTGTCCAGTTTCTGTGTTTATCTTTTTTTCTGTTATTCTGCTGGCACTGAGCTTAACTCAGCAGTTTGCACCATCATAGTACTTCACAAATGCCAAAGAGCCTTGAATCACAGTATCATAAAAAGCCAAAGCATAATATTTGCACTTGGAAATAGTCCTTAAAGAGAAAGTCAAGAGTTTTTGAAGCAGGCTTGCAACAATACATATCAACACTGACTATACTGCCTACAGTAAATGGTGGTCAGCACAGGCTTTATTTGGAAGAGCTGCCATGTTTGCAACATGTTTGTTCTGAATCCAAAATAAATCCCAAGGCAGTTTTTTCCCACCACTACACTGGTACCAGTTGAAGGTGCTGCAAGGACTATCTGGAAAAGCTAGTGTTCTTCTGTGATGAAGGCTCCGTTTCCCTTAAAGATGGTATGAGGATCCGTTTTGATTGCACTCCCTCGCCACCTTTTGGTGGAGGCACACTGTTGTAAATTACCTTTATTGAGGCATGTGTTTGTGTTTGTTTTGGAATTGAATGGAGAGCTGATCAAAACAAATTTTCTTTGATCAAGACAGCTTTTAACTGGATACAACACGCCGAGGTGAAGTGGTGAAGTATTTTAGTACAGTTACGTAGCGTTACAGTTTAAAACGTGACATCAAGCAAACGTTGTAGCAGCTAACTATATGTTAGCCTGGTTCTCCAACGTATCTGTAGGCTAACGTGACAACAAGTTAACACTGTCAGTTTGTAAGTAGTTTAGTAGCCGTTTATATTTTGCACAGCTGACAGTTCAGTGCTCTAAGACATGACCGCAATGTGTAACGCTAGTAAATCCTGGTCAGCTATGTCCTGCCAGTCATCTACCAAGCAGAGCTAACGTAACCTCACTCTTCATTTTATTGATAGACTCTCAAGTTTGAACAGACCACTGCAGAATAACTGCTGACTGTGGGCTGGAATGAACATTATCACTGACAGTTTAGCCCCTGTGTTATGGAGTGATAATTGTCTCCTGTTTAGCTTTTTTCTGCTCTTCTGTCCTTTTTCTGTTCAGCAGTTATGCTCCTGTGTCCACCATCACTACAAAATAAATCACAGAAATCGTTTTTAGCAGAGAAAACACAGATATCTGTGTTTTATCTCTTCTCCCTACTAAACTTTGTCAGCCAGTGTAGTGTTGTCATAGAGACCTAGACGTGCCACAGATCAGTCTAGTCCTGGACAACCTGAACTGGAAGCTAAGAAGTAGCAATTTAAAATAACCTGTAACCAGTAATAAGGCACTGATAATATCAGTGTAAAGTGTGGATTACACTCAGGCATATATCTAGAAGAGAGACTTTTTCAAAATCATTTTTAAACTTCTCACAGCTCCTTCAAGAGATAGCACCTACTGCTGTGAAGATCTGACTCTTTGCAAGGCGTGCGTTTGTTTTGAAGCAAGTGAATGGAAAGCAGATCCTTTTAACATTTCTTTTCTTTTTTCAAGACAATTTTGTCCTGGGTACAAAGAGACGAGGTAATGTATTGGGATTGGTAGCTTTCACATTTGAAACGATACGGTGCTGTTTCCGGGTACTTGGCAATCAGTATCAGTACTTAGCGGTACCAATATTCGGTACTTTTGTGTGCGTATGTGGTAAAAAATTTCACTTGTTTAATAATAAAATGTTAATTCTTTTAATTTAACATATTTATTCTTCAATATATAACCATGTAATGCTGTGTTCATGTCCAGCATGGAAAATCTCCTACTCTTCCACTCCCTCACAGTCACAAGGATGCATTCAGGTACCTAAACATGGTTCCTTTTGATTTTACCTGAATTGGTACCCGGTACTTTTGACAAAATTCAGTTGATACCTTTAAAATTACCTAATTCCGTACCCATCCCCAATAGTTACATAGTGTTACTGTTTGAAATGTGACAACAAGCAAACTTTGGAAACTCAGTTTGTACTGTAGTTTAATGGCCGGCTATATTTCGCGCAACTCACAGCTCATTGCTCTGAGACGTGTCGGTAACTTGTAACGTTAGTGAAACCTGGTTATGTCCTTCATGTTCTCATCTACCAAGCAGAGCTAATGTAACCTCGCTCTTCATTTTACTGACAGACTCTCAAGTTTAAACAGACCACTGCAGAATGACTGCTGACTGTGGGTTGGAATGAACATGATCACAAATAGCTTAGCCTGTTTTAGCCTTTGCTCTATCGCTCTCCTATTTAGCTTTCTTATGTTCTCCTTTCCTTTTTCTTTTTGCCAGTTTAGCTCCAGTGTCCACCATTACTACAAAATAAATCCAAGGATTCATTTTCAGCAGAGAAAGAAGACAGATTCCTTGTCTCACAGCCAAACTTTCCCATCCAGCGAGGTGTTTTCATAGAGACTTCTACTTGACACAAAATCAATCCGGTCCTGGATGACCTGACCGTGGATACTGGAAATAGTATTAAAAATTAACCTATTTTGGCTGTGATAATCTCATTTTCGATTGTGGATCACGACCAGGCATATCTAGAAGAAAGGCTTTTTCAAGATCTCTCAAGGAGCCTTTGTAGGGACTTTGAGACAAACTTAGCTGGCAGCTAGCTTATGCTTTGCAAACTTATTTCAGAGCATCCCCATTAAACACAGACAGCCATCCAACTGTTCAAAGTTGTTGATGAAGGACAAAACCTTGCTTGTTTATATTTAATTTCCCTTTAAATTCAGACTTTTGAGATATTGGGAAGCTCAAGTCGGGATGTCTCTTCAACTTCAAAGAATTGATTGATTTTTGGTCATTTGGTCATTTGGTCTGGCTAGATGGGCTGCCAGACAGATGTTTTTTTTTTTAAGTCAGTTTGAAGAGAAGGGTGATACTCCTGCCATCACTTCAGATACCTGTTATTTGTGTAAACACAGAATTACTGTCCCTCAGATGGTGACAGGTTGGTTGAACACCCCCAGATTCATCCAGCAAACATGCTTTGGATAACCTGAAAGTGAAGTTTAAGGCAGCAGTGTTGAGAGCTACAAAGTAAAACTTGAAAAGAAAAGATGGCGGTGCATGTAATCAGCTGCTGTTTTCTCACCCACATACAGCTTGTGTCTTCGTGTCAGTCATTTTATTTCCGGATGATGATGAGGGTGATGGTTATAAAGGTGAAGTAGAGGCAACAACTCATGTTTACTGGCATTGTAAACAGCTGATAAGGGTGGCAAAGTTTGGCATCTAATTCAGCAGTAGCAGCAGTAGCTGCAGTAACTGCTTCCCAGTATTGTAATCTGATAAGGTGTAAATTATAACTCTTCGTATCATTGTTCTGCTGATATACTTGTGTGGCTCTGTAGATATTTGTGCACAGTAAGAACCTCATTCACTAAAGGGTTGTTTGGCCTTCACACCTGCTGAACCTGTGCAAATAACCCATTAAGACATCATCTAATTAAGAAAGCACGCACAAAGGATTAAATGTGCTGAGGACTTTTGTTATATCCATCTGAATGAGCCATTAATGCATTAATTCCACCTCTGATGCCAAAATAAACGCATTAGTGCATAAAGGCTGACAATATTTCTTTCAATATTTCGCTGTGCTATCACGCACAATTATTATTATTATTTTTTTTTTATCAGAACAAGCTTCTTTTTGCTAGTTCACCTCAGGAAGTAAACTGTTTACAAACTGTTAACTTTGTCACATCTCCATGAATCAATACCACAAAGAAACGGTAGGGTCCATCTCAAATCAGCTCATCAGCTTGGATGAAATGTGTCAGGATGAGTATGCACTAAGGTTGTTATAGTTAATGAAAACTATTGAAGTCACCAAAATAAGATGTAAAAAAAAAACAGGTTTTGTTAACTGAAATAAAAACAAAGATGAGGCTTAATACCCCCCCCCCATAAATAAATAAATAAATAAAATAAAATTTAAAAATTAAATAAATAAAATTAATAAATAAAATACCTCTCTTTAACTGTGTTGTGGGTTTACAGAACTATCTAAAAATTGAATTAGAGAGGAAGCTTGTTTTCGTCTTTGTGATTCTGTCTCACACATAAACTTTGTTTGGATATGTAATGTTTTAGTTGTCTGCCTGTCTCGCGCCAGTTGGTGCTTGTGCACAAACAAGCATGCGACTGCATTTTGTCTCCTAGCAGAGCATTAATGGCAGCAATGGTTCGAAAGCTGCAGAGCGCCATTTAGGATTATTATGACTATGACTGTCTCTGATAGGAGCAAGTGTTTTGCAGTGTAAAGTGATAGTGTGCTGAACGTTTCTTGAGAGCAAGAAATCACTTATCTCTAAGTCTATTATAATAGCTCATACAGGGAGGCTAAGTTAGCTCACTGCCCAGCCCCCTTCCCTGACACAGAAGATAAGTCCCGACTAGGGATGCACCAGTGAGGAGTTATAACCTGCATGCTCTACTGTGGGATAAAGTTGGTAATGTTTTGAGTGAAAGACAAAATGAGTACATATGATGAAATTACCAATGTTGATGTTTATTTAATCTACAAGTGTTGAAATGTTTAACCGCAGTTCGGTTAATATAGCAATGCTTCAGAACTTGCAGAAATGACTATTTTACTGTGAAAATTTAATACCGGGTAGACTAAAACATTGTCTAGCCTAGGACTGGGTAATAAAATGATAAATATATATCACAAAATAATGTTTTCCTTAATAGAAATATGAGACATGGTCAATAGAATTCATTTCTTCATGTTTTGACAGACATATGACTAGCCAATCATATCGGAGAGTAAAAGGTGCAAATATAATCATTTGGCAACTGTTAGTCTCTGTTTTTGCGTCTATATTTTGCGCGACTAAAATAGGGCTGCACGATTATCGCAATCGCAATCGCAATCGCAATGTCAGCACATGCAATTATGTAATCGCAAAAGAGGATATCGCAATCGCAATCGCAATGTCAGCACATGCAATTCAGATTTTTCTTCATGATAACCAAGCAAGCCTGTAGACTCATCATAACACAACTCTTTTTATTAAATCGCAAGCACAATCGCAATCGCAATATTGTCCACCTAATCGCAAATCGCACCTTTTCCCCAAATCGTGCAGCTCTAGACTAAAAGGCAGGTGCAAACTCAGACACTTTGAGGTGTAATGAAAGACAATGGAGAGAGTGAATCTTCTGTGTGCGCATCAACACTTTTGGATAGTCAGAAATAAAAACAGTGGAGACATACTATCTGTCCAACAATGGCATTTCTGAGCTTTGATTTTTTTAATGGGGCTTTGTGTTTTTTTGCCGGCTGTGTTGGTCTCCACCTGTGTGTAATGAATGTGAGCAGGAGATGAACCTCCCTCTTCATTTGCTGGTGACTCAGTTGAAGGACCACTGCCACTGAATGACCTCCAGACTGTTGACAGGGTAGTCACGATCAACGTTAGCCCAGACACAGCACTGACCAGCTGCAATGTGTGTGAAACTATGGCCTGAGTGTCATGGCGGAGGGTGCACACCCCAATGGACGCAGGTCTCACTTCCTGTAAAATAGCCTGTGACCCGTACGTCTGAGTTCTCCAACTTCATGGTTTCAAACTCCACTCTGGCCTTGTCGCCCAGCCCTAGTTCAGTCTTAGTTTCAAGTTCGGACTGATCCTTTCCCACCGATACCTGATCCAGCTTTAAGGGGCTGGATCAGGGGTGATACTCGATACCAGGACCGGGTTGTTGCATCCTTGGTCCCGACCAGGCAGCACGATGAAGCGCAAGTCAACTGTAGGGCAGATAACACGGATGCGGGGCTTTCTTATTTTATGAGGATAGTTGTTCATCTGTTCTCAGTAAATACATTTTTGAAAATGAAATTATGTTTTTAGTTTTTACCACACTTATCTTTTTCTGACATTTTTGAATCTTGGCCCACATAACCATTAGGGATGGGTACCTTTCACATCTGAAACGGTACGGTACCAATGCCCGGTACCTGGCAATCGGTACCGGTACTCAATGGTACCAAGTTTTGGTACTTTTTTGTGTTTATGTGGTAAAAAATATCAATTTGTTTAATAATGAAATATATAAAAAAAACAATTTAACAAATTTATTCTTCAGTATATAACCTTGTAATTCTGTGTTCATGTCCAGCGTGGAAAACCAACTACTCTTCCACTCTCTCACAGTCACCAGGATGCATTTAGGTACCTAAACATGGTATCTTTTGGTTTGACATGAATCGATACCTGGAACTTTTGACAGAATTCGGTCGGTACCTACAAAAGTACATAATTCGGTACCCATCCCTAATAACCATGCAAACAAACTAAGACTAAGCAACTTTAAAAAACAAAAACTTAGCTTAACTAGACTAGAAAGGACGCTTTAGGAAGAAATTAAACTTGACTGAAGATGAAAAAAAGTCAAAGCCAGATGAAAAAAAAAAATTAAGAAAAATGCATTTAACTCTTTCACTGCCATTGACGTATTTGACGTCATTTCAGTGCGGAACATGGCCCGCTAAAGAACAGAAAAAGGTAGAGACAATCTTTTTTTTCTGATGAAAGAAGAGAGTCTACTCCATATTTCGGTTTTCTGTGTTTACAGAGTCATAGAACTCAATATTATGTGGGTTTTAAAAGATAGGTTAAAATCCGCTAAAACGGCTGGCAGTGAATGAGTTAACCATAAACATCCTCGTAATTTTTCTACGCAGCCCAGTTCTGCACAACAGAGACCTGCTGATGGCAAAACATTGTTGGAAAATTTAATTTTAATTTTCTGTTATATGAAAATTCTGCCCTTGAAGTCTCATCAAAGCAACAGATAAATATTTCATGTTGGGTTATTTCTGTCCTTTGGATTGATCACGTGAAACAATAATGTCTCGTTAGATAAAGATGTGACAGTTTAAGAGAGGAGAAGAGTTATGGGGATGGAGTTAAAAGACAATGGTTGTGTCTATGTTGTATTGCAGTGATTCCAAATCTTTTTCAACTCAGGGCCCACTTTTAAGTCTCAAACATCTTCCATGATTGTAACTTCTGTCACAAGAGAGCAGAGAGAGATGTTGCGCTTGTGAAAAAAATCTGTTTTCTCCTGGGCAGTGTCAGGTGCACCTTTGTGGCATCGGAGAAATGTTAGTGACGTTCTTTAAAGTTTTGATCACATGTAGAAGAGCCCTGTGCAATATAATTTACACTTAAAACATCGGAAAAAATAAAGACTATCATTCTGAAGGCATAGCGGCTTTTATTTTGGTGTGGCAGTGTGCCATTATCATTTACATGTAGCGGACACCCTGCCATATACGTTTCCAAAGCACTTTTTTATTGTAGATTAAACATTAAGGACTGAACTGAATACACGAGAAACTTTCCGGAAGCTCCACAGTCGCAAACGCAGCATCTGTAACATGAAAATTTTTGTTTTGTTTTATTATTTCATTTATTTTTAATTCACACTTTATTTTATTTTATTATTTCATTTATTTTTATTTCATCCCCACCGCTGCAAAAAAATCAAACTGTTTTGAAAATGATTTGGCAGACCATGAGCAGGTCACAAGGAGGAAGGGGATGGTACAAGAGAAAAAGCCGACAAAGGGAATTTAGTGTTTTAAAGGTTGGTTTGTAAAAGCAAAGAGCTGAGGATAAGAGTTAATGTATAATAGAATATAGCTTCCTTGTATTTTATATAGACGTCCTCTTTACTATACAACCCAAAGTCAATGAAACCTCCATACACAGCACAAACACCCTGCATAATATTTACTTTTCTCACAGTGACCTGTCGCCCTGCTCTCCCAGTGTAAGGATGTGATAATCAATACTCTAAGTTCCGCCTCAAAATAACCCTATTTTCCTAGAGCTTAGCTGCTCTTATAAAAAAAAAAAACCCTGTTATGATTCATGCAATGCCTAAAATCTCTGATACAAACACTTGAGGGCTTCCCATTATGTGACAGTACTTTAATGCTTTGGCTCACAAGTGGATGAAACATTGGTCATTAATGTGCACCAGCTCTCTTAAATCCATAGCCATAGCAAAGCCGACCCCTGACACACTCCATTAACCCTCCCCTGCTTTTTTTAGTCCCATACAACTACATGCACTTTTATGACTTACTTTTTATATTATCTTAAAATGTACAAAAATCATATAGCTTTGCTTTAGTCACTAGAACGGTATATAATTTTTTAAGAGGGTCACCACCCTCTGAATGCAAGCATCAGCATAAAGAAATTAAAGCAAACTGCTGATTTAAACATTAGCTCTCCTGTAAATTCCCTCTAAATGAGAACTTTGACCTAAAATAGATTTATACATGAGAGTCTTTCATTAGTGCGCATCCTGGTCACTCATTAAACTCAAGTTTCTGTTTTGGCACAGAGAAGAAGACATAACTGCATCACAGTTCAAGAAAATCCCCAAGACGACTCTTTCCTCATCTTATCTCGTGTCGTTAATGAAACGTTTCCCCTCGTACGTCTGAGACTCTGGTTTGATTAGCTAATGAGGCGGCATTAAACACGCACTTGTGGCTAATGATTCTGTGTGGTGTGTAAACACTCAGAGGCAGACGGGGAAAAGCTAGTTTGTCTGTTTGGCTGGTGGAAAAACAGTTGATTTAGTGTCAGTGCTGCAGATCAAAAACACACAACGGAATAAATATAGAGATAAAATATAATAAAAGTGTTTTTTTTAATATATTTTAAAAACTCAATTACTTAAAAATGTTGAGTGACTGCTCCTTGTATTAGCTTGTCTCACTAATCTGCTCTATAAGAAAGGAATACACACTATATTTACACAGTGCTGTGTGAGTGACAAAGAAATAACAGGACTGTAGCAGTGAGGTCGTTCAGCTCAGCAGCGTCTTGCTCAAAGCAGTGATTATCTGTGATAGGAGGTCCCCGTGCCTTTATCACAGTCTTAATCTCAGCTCTGGGTTCAGCTGAGAGCGGGTCAAGTTCTCCGTGTGACAGGTTCCCATTCACTGCTGCTTCAACCCACTCCCTTGATCTCCTCCTGAAACGGCAAAATCACACACACACACACACACACACACACACACACACACACACACACACACAGACACACACACACACACACACACACACACACACACACACGCACACACACACACAGTGTAACATGCTCGGTTCAGACAAGCTGCCAACTTCACTGTAGCTGTGAGAAACCCATGTTTGAGGCTGTTTGATAGTTTTAGTTTTTATCATAATGAAAGTAAATAATCTACAGAATAATTGTGGCATAAATGACACAAAACCTGAAACATAGCCAAGAAGTAGGAGAATAATTGTGTCCTCTTCAACAGTTGCTGAGCATTTCACTTTGATTTTTTTTAAATTGACCAAATAAAACTTAAATTTTTTTAACTTAGGTTTAATAAAGACCATGCTGCTTATAATCCAGGGCGGTATTTCAGTTTAAATGACAAGTATGGAACAGTTTTTACTTGAACTGTTATAAAACATGAATTTTGACTAGGACTGAACAATTAATCAATTTTAAACTGACATCGCAATGTTATAGGATGTAATTTTCAAATCGCAGAGGCTGCAATTTAAAAAGAAAAAAAGTTTAATGTACACAAACCTGGAGGAAGTATAGTAACTTTTACTTGTCCGTCCTTATAACCAGCAAAAGTCAAAATGCTGTTTTTTCCAGGCGAAAAGGACCCCTGTGAGCTACAAAGCTCCATCCAGTAGAATGATTGTGGCTGGCAGAGCCATACCCCTTGATCTCTTTGTTTTGTATGGTTTGTTACTCTTACTGACAATGGGAGGTCAGTAAATTTTTCCAGTGTTCCTTTTTTCTTTTCCATTTAAGAAATGCAAAATAAGACTTGTTTTATCGTTAAAAGTACATTTTTTGTGTTAGTCATACTGTGAAATGACTTAAAACTTGTGAAGTGAACGATGCAGAAGATAAATATCCCCCCTAAAAAATCGTATGCTAAATCGCAATCCCAATATTGGCCTGAAAAAATTGCAATTAGATTATTTTTCAAAATCGTTCAGCCCTAATTTCGACCTACTGTAAACTGAGCCTTCACTGGCTTTTGACAGACACACTTTTGACCTTACTCTATTATTCTTTTTTTGATGAAGATGCAGAGTACAAAATTTGCCAAGTATAAAATTTTGAAGAGCCGGCCTTCACTTGAAAACAGTGTCACAAAGCTGCTAAGAGCAGTTTTCCCTACCTTTTCATGAACAAATACAGAAACTGTATGTGTACAGGTGTTTCCTGACAGTGCACTGAATAACTGCACAAGCTAAGGAACATGTGATCACTAAAGAAAGCTAAAGATGAGTGAATGTATCAATTGAATTCTGTGTTTCAGAACTTTGCTTGTTGTAAAATAGATCAGGAAAGTGACGCATAATGCATTTCTAACAGAAGTACAAACCACAACTTAGTGAGTTGTTCAGAAGAAAATGGATTCATACACAAGAAATTGAATTCATACTTGGATTAGTAATCTTTAAATGATGAGGAAAGATTGTTCTCACTAGTTTTCCTCCCCAGCTTTCTGTCTTGGGAAGAGGCTTGTGAATTACAGGATAAATAACGATTTGTTAACATACCGGGTGCATTACCCCAGTTAACTCCACTGTTGCCCATTGAGTCAGAATAAATTACTTCTCCCTCTTCTCATGAAATGGTTGTGACCATGTGATTTATTCTATATAAATAAAGTGTATATTCTCAAATATTTATTGATCAGTCTCTTCCAAACATATCACAGTTAAAAATTCAACCACAGTTAACCCTTGCACATCACAGTCATTTCGCAAGAAGAGTCAGAAAATGTTTTATTACTATGTTGTAGAAATTCTGTTGTTACTCATGAATAACAAAGCAATGAATTACCACTTCACAGAATATAACAAAAAAAGTGAGGATAATTATCTTAACACCACAATAAGTCATAAAATAGTGAGGTGGTAGGTAGTTATTGGAAGATATGAAGGTTGTCACTTTAAAAAAAAAGTTGTATTGATTTTTTACTGTCTGTGATATTTTAGTATTTTTTGTACCCATAATTGGGATGTTATAATAAAACCAACACTCTTCAAATCCTAAGCAGCCGTAACCTCCACCTTCATTTTCTGGTCTTCCCCTTGTGGCTCAACAAACACACGTTCGCACACCCATGTCCACTTCTCGAACAAGAACAACAGCGCACGGTGGAAGTAGGCTGGCAGGGGGAAGAACAGGGTTTTACAGCTCCGGCTAAAATAAAACATGAGGACTTTGTGGTCCACAGTGCAGTTGGAAAGACAAATATTATTTTCTTTATGAGTGAGAGAAGTCCGGGGACAGGGAGCATAAAACGCCTTAATGATAGAATGGCTGAAGTATTAAACCTTTTAACCTTCGCTGTGGGGCCCTGACCTGGATGAGTGGGAGGCGAGAGAAGAGACGATTACTGTTGGAGCAGTTTGATAGAGCAAACTGTAAGTCAGATCAGCTCACGGAGCAACAACAGAAATACTGACACACTTTCTTTGCAAGTTCCTTGGCAGGGGAGGTGGATCTGTAAATCTGTATCCTGGAAAAAATATTGCAGGAAAATAAATTGTCCTGCTTGAGGCTGTTGAATCTTTTACACACAAACTGTATTGGAGGGAAAAAGCTCTGGTGTTTATTTTTTTATTCAGACTTATTTATGACTAGTCTTATTTTCCATTTCATCAAGTTTTAATAAGTTAAATAACTCAACTATGAGACTCCTGACACAAAATGATATACATTACATGGATAAAAGCTTCCACTAAATTTGAGGCGGTTGTTGTCTGCATTGAAACGATTAGAAGTCTGTGATCATTTTTTAGATGAAGCTTTGAAGCTCAGCCACTGTGGGGCACTGCCATGTTCTTTGATCCCCTCCACATTCAGTCTAACCTGGGATTTCCTTTTGCACTCAGACACTTTGAACTCAGTATGCTAATGTTGACACGCCGCACCGACAGCTCTCCGTTACGAGGCTCATTATCCGTCTGCTCCTCCGCGCGATGATCACCATCATTACTCCAACGGAGCTGACACATCCAATCACGACGCTGCTGGTCAGCATTTCAGGAAGGGCTCAGATTCCAGGCGGGCTTTTCTCACGAGTCCCCTGGGGGGCGACGAACGGACGGACGGAGGGAGGAAGAGATGGGTGTAAGAAAGGCAGGAGGCAGATGAGCCTGCAGGCATGTCAGATATGTTAGGACTGTGAAATTTAAGCATGTACACAAATAAAGGCATGTAAAGAGTATGCATGAGAACAATCTTTGACTGTGGCTCACAAACATGCAGCAACGGATCACTGCACCTATCTCAACCACAAGGAGAGCCACAGGTGGTGCTGGCATGGATGCAGATGTCACAGTTATGTCCTTCAGAGTTTCGTCCTAAATGTCCGAAATGATACAGAAAAATTTTTATTTCAGGCAACACGTGTGGCTGACACTTGTATGAAAGAATCCTGAAGCACACGCACTTCAGAGTGTGAAGCTTGTCACTCTTTTTGTGCCTGTGTGTATGTGTGTGTCCCTCTGTTTCCAGCTGCAGCTCTCATGCTGGGGCCTCCTCCTGGTAGCCATTATTGGTGAGTATGTGTGTGTGTTTGTGTGTGTGTGTATTCGTGCATGTGCTTGTGATTGTGTGTGCGAGTGTGTCTGGGTGGTCTCACCCCGTCTCCCTCCTTCTAATAGTTTTATACCGTTCTGCCCTGGCGGTGCCCGAGGGCAGGGGAGGGTGGAGAGGAGGAGGGCTAAGGTTGGGCGGCGGGTGTGAGCGGCCCCGTTGAGAAGCGCAGACGACAGGCCTAATAAAGCTTCACAGGGTCTAGGCCCATCGCTCTCAGCACTTCCTCTCTGCTGCCCTCTCTGCCCCCTCAGCTCGCCGCTGCCCCCCTTGCAGGCACATGTGGTCCGGCCCTAATGGGACCCAGCTGGACTCCCACCTTCTCTGTCTTACGGACCCCAGCCTCTGCTCTCCTCACTGTTCTCCTCGCTGCCTTTCAACGTTCAGGCCCAGATGGCACTCCTTCTGGCAGGATATTCACCACTGGGGGATGTGTTTAGCATCCTTCTTTATTCTCCTCTTCTTGCTCTTTCTTTTTTTCTTTCTTTCTTTGCAAAACTTGGTGGCCGTGTGATGTGGCTCAAATCAGGATTCTGCTTTCCAGAGGTGGTGGTGTGACTGCACAAGTTAAAAAAAGAGGAGAGCAGAGATGAAGCTGTCTTGTCATGCAGCAGACCCTGACGATTGCCTGCTCCCACCACAGCCAGTCATTCACACGTCAGACTCCCTGCGGCTCCCACAATCAGTGCCTCTCTGCGGTGAGCTCGTGTTGGGAAACATTTGCTCCCCAGACCTTCCCTGCTTCATCTCTCTGGAGTGGCAACCTCGACGTATAAACAGGGTGGTACCAGTTGCCCATCACCAACTTTTTATGGTACTGTTGCAGAGTAAACAAACAAAGCTGAGAATTTTATGCAGCAGCCAGCAAAACATTCTCACAGTGCTGCTGCAGGGGACAAGTGTTTGTAAGGCCCCTCAGCCTTAGAGGGGGAACAGGAATTCAAGCACGTATGTAGGAGCATGCTGATGTGAAAGCAGCTGTGCACAAACTTGTACACAGATACCCTAACTTGTACTCCATGTGACATGATGACATACTCTGAAGTTAATGATACAAATCTGTTGTCATGAGTCACTGCATTTTTGTGGCAGAAAAGTGCCCACAACAGCTATTTTCATTTCCAGATTCTTCACGGCTGAAAATTTTTAAGACTTTAGGAAGAGAAAAACAGTGTTGAAACTGTGCAATATTTTTGTGGCTGAATTCAAACGCAGACTCGACAGCACACATAATTTCTAAATCACTTCCTCCTTGCAGCCGTGCATGAAGTAAGTGTGCTCACACACAGGGGACAGACTGCGCACTTTACCAAAACATCTTATCATTCTCAGACCATAACTAGATGTTCACACTGATGACTGGTTTGGGCCCTGCTGTGTGGTCCTCCTCGGTCCCAGCAGATGGTGTCATAGTGGTTCCCCTCCATGTCAGAGATGAGAGGGAGTTGGGTGTGGCGACACTGGGTTTGTGCTCTTGAATTCATTATCTCTGACCAGATCCGTCCCTGTGATCAGAGCAGGAGTCAGGATGGTGGTGGAAGAAAACAAGGAAGTCTTTCTTCCAGTTAATCTTCCAAGATTCCCATCACACATGTAGACACAGGTTATTGGGATAGTGTGTGTATTTATTTGATGCAAACAGGTGAAATGTGATGCAGGTGCGTTTGGCAGAGAGAGTGAAGCAGTAGTCAGACTGAAGCCATGTGACGCTCCATACTTTGAAGTTTGTCCACTGAGTTATAATGTTACAGCGTGCAAAGTTACGTAATAGTGTATTATAAGACACACCCCACTTCCATTTGATTAAAGACAGTATTTAAAAAGCAGATCATAGTTAACCTTATAACGCCAAACATGTCATATTTGATACATAAGTGTCAGAGACCTTTGTCTCATCAACATGTCAATGGTTTTCTTAAAAACCTCTTAAAAATGTAAAAAAAATAAAAATAAAAATTCTACCCCCTTGAGGATTATCACATCACTACAGGCAGCTGGAGTTGAATTTTGGACCCTTTCAATATGGCTACTCTCATACTGTTCAAGCACTTAGTATTTTCTGCATTGAAGGAATTAACGTTTATTAAAAACTTTTAAAAAGTTGTCAAAACCTCTCAATGTGTCAAGTGTGATACAGAAATATATTATTGACAAAATGATACAGCACATTAAAAAAATACATTTCCAAAAAAAGATAAATTGAATTTTTGATTATTTTTGATGGGTCAGGCTTTACTGGGTTAAAATAATTATTTTTGTGTTTCTCTGTTGAAATCTTACCATCAATAAATGTTTAATTAAATCCAGAAATGATAATCATGATCCTCTTAGAATGATGACTGAGTCTAGTGATGGGTACCTTTCACATTTGAGACGATATCGGTACTCAACAGAACAAATTTTTGGTTCTTTTGTGTTTATGTGGTAATAAATATGAATTTGTTTGATAAAAAAATCTCAAAGTTTCTCAATTTAACATATTTATTCTAGAGAAAGACCAATATGGATATTTTGGGGCCGATACCAATACTGATTATTAGTATGCAAGAAGGGCCGATAACTGATATTTGAAGCCAATATTCATTTGCAGTCTATGTGAAAATATTGGCATACAATTTTTTTAACAATACAAACTCAAATACTTAACTGCAATCAAATGTCTGCAAGCATATGTTTATTAAACAGCTCCCACTCTTAGCAGCACATTTTATAAAGTTAAATGAAAACGTAAGAAAATAAATAGCTTAAGTTTCCTACAGTGAATACAGTTTTCCAAAATTTCTATGTAACTATTAAAACTGGACAGAATTGAGTTTGTGCTGCTTTTTACAGGCATGTAATGCAGTTGAATTAATTTCCTTTTTGGTTTTACATGACTGATTTTAAATGACCATCCAGGGCTTCTAAAGTGTAGACAGGGAGAAATTCTGTGCAGAGAAGCATCAGAGTCAAAAGAACACAGTTTTGAATGGGTGTCATATCGGCCGTCGGATTAAAAAAAAAGACTGATACTGATATGCCCCAAAATGCCAAATATTGGCCCCGATAATCAGCCCGGCTTATAATCGGTCTATCACTCATTTATTCTTCAGTACATAAGCTTACAATGATGCGTTCATGTCCAGTATGGGAAACCACCTTCTCTTACACTCCCTCACAGTCACAAGGATTTGTTTAGGTACCTAAACATGGTACCGTTTGATTTTACCTGAATTGGTATTTGGCACTACAGATCGAATTGGGTTGATACCCATCCCTGACTGAGTCACATTTAAATCATTCATTTATTTTATGGGAAAATAGTTTTATTGTTCCTCCACAGCTTTAAGAGACAAGGCTCTACTTTTCTGTCTTACCATCAGTCAGTGGTAGTAACAGGTAACTCCTAATGTTTTTCACCAGTTTCTCTTTCTCAGCTCTCTGTTTTTAACTGTTGTACTTGAAACTGCTGCTGCAAGCCAGAGACCTCTCTATCGCCCCCTGGGGGAGTGGCTGTTAGTTTAGGGAGTGCTTGATGTGATATGCAGCAGCATTTTGTGCAAGTGGAGCATGCTTTAAAATCACTGTCAGTCATGTTGGTTTAACTGCATTACAGCCAAATCTTGATTGTTTCTGTTTCATTTGTTGTGAAGTCCTTCTGTCAATAAGTTTACCTGCCTTTATTTGGTCAACAACAGACATTTAGCTCTCAGCCCTGAGTCAGTCAAAAACACATCACAGATTATTAATGAATTTAAAGAAATCTGTATTTTACTTCATAGACAATACTTGTTGGGATCTCTTTGTTTTTTTGACAGCAAAGAAAACAGAATGTCATCAGAATTGTTCTCTGTGTTTCAGGGATGCAAACGCTATGTTTGGTGAGAAACATGAAATGTAAGCACACTGTAACTGTGTTTGTTTAGGAGGAAATTCCACAGGGTACTTTTACGCACAGAGGAAAGTGTGAGTTTAGTTTTGGGCTGAGTTTGGGTTAAGGATCATCCCTCCACAATGCCCCCTCCAGTCAATCTGAACACTGGCCCTCTCTGACGTGGCTTTCCAAGGGGATTGAAACCATAACCCCCCTCATCTACAAGGGTCCACATATCCTGCAGCAGAAGAGGCCCCAGAGTGTTTATGTGCGGCAGACGCCCAGGTTAAACAGGAAGGGACAGGAGACCGTCACCCTGGACTCAGCAGTCAGACCCACCTCAGCAGGCTGTCTCAGTGTGGATCAGGTCTGCAGCCTTTGGGTAAAGTCAATATCACAAACTTGACAATGACATTTGTAAATAACCACATAAAGGCTGGAGCGCTGTGTGTGGCAAAAGTTCTGTAAATGACTCGAGTTCCCACCTGCGGTATGTGCACACACTTTAATCCACGCTCATGTTTGAGTGTTGATGTGTGCGCAGAGCCGGGGTGCAGCAGCACTCGTGACAACTCAGGCAGACGGTACACTGTCCATGCAGGGCTTCATGTGGGCCGTTCAGACAGAAAAATAAATACTGCCAGTGGAGGAGAGCAGAGGAAAGCGAGTCTGTTTGAAGTTAGGGAGCTGCAGAGAGACACACATGACCCATCCTGTTTCGGAAACCTGAACGCAGCCTTGTTAAGGAGCAGTAATATGTGTTTGTGTGCGGCAGCAATAACACAGTTCCGAGACTTGGCTCTGTGTGTACACATAATCTTGCGTAACCCTACACACCTCCCCGATGATGTCAGATTAGCATTAAGCGTGAGGTTGGGCCTGTGTTTATACACGTCTGAATGAGTGTGTATTCAGTGTGGCGAGCGAGATGTCTGGTATTGTTTTTTGGCCAGTAAGAGAAATGTAAACAGAGGAAGGTAGCGGCTAAGGGAGAGTGGAAGAACAGAGACGTTCCATGTGTGTGTTTGTGTGTATTATACGTGTGTGTGGCGGATACGTGGTGACATCAGCGGCTGGGCAGGGAGCGGGTGAAGGGGCTCTGGTCAGTGTGAAAGTCAAGTCTGTCACGCAGACGTCCTCCAACCGCACGCCACGCTCACAACAGAGCACTCAGCCACTGGCAGGGGCCTGAGGACTGGCTGACGGTGGTCTGCCAAAGCCTGTCAGCTCTGTGGCAGCTCAAACGTTCGGGGCAGCAGTCTGGAAAGAGAAAAGTAACAGTCGCAGCAAATGCTGGCATTGGATTTCTACATTAAAAGGTTTCCATCTCAACTTCACGGCTATACAAAAAGAAAACTGTGTGTGCTTTTCTACGGTAAATTGAACATTTTAAGGTCAATTACTTAAAATTTGGATAGAGTTTTCTAGTTTTGGTCGTTTTTAACTAAAATTAAAATAAACTGCCCCCAAAGGATACAAATGAAAAGCAGAAATAAGAAGAGAAGGTAAATCTGCTTCGCACTGTACATTCAGCTGTGTGCCAGACGAGTTTGGATGTTTCTGATTTCCCCGATGAGACGTGCAGAAATGCCCAGCTGTTTCCTGTCCCTCAGTTTTTATATCCATTAATTCCAGAAGCTACCGTGTTGCACGCCTGTTGTTTCTGGAAGAATAAAAATTCTCCCATTTTCACACCCTTGTATTTTTAAAAATGGTCATTCTTCTCATTTTTTCCTCTTCAGTCTGAGCCCCTGTCACAAGTCGCTGGTCTGAAAAGCGTTTATGAGGAAGAGGAAGGAACCATATGAGCCCTGGAGTTGCTCTGCAGCTGAACCAGCAGCCTGACCTCCACGGTTGAGGGCGAGTGTAAAGGATATTCCCAACAGGGATCAATGAAGTATCACTTTTACAGTAGTGTTTCATTAAGTATTTTTGTTGAGACCACCAGTGAGGGACTGGCTCCAAATGCAGCCAGAGGAATGATGAAACTTCTCTCAGGCCAAGGCTCATCGGTTCTCTTTCTCCCTCAATCAGAGGAGGTGGCCCTTGCTTTTTTTGTAGCCCGCCTTTGATCTGCGTCTCTCTTCTTCCCCTACGATTCATCCCTCTGGCCCAGACAAAGACTCCTCTTCCAACAAACGCAGCCGCTGCCTTTCAGGGCCAAGCGTCAGGCTGTTGAGGAAAGGAGACAACAGGACAGGAGCAGGGAGGATAGAGACAAGGAGAGCATGCAGTTTCACCCACCCCCGGAGGTCTCAGGCAGCCCCAAGCTCTCAGTACCCTACCTCTAGAAGACCTCATTCAGAGACTCACCTAATGAACACTCCTGCCCTCATTCAGCCCCACAATGGAGCCCTCCACTGCCATTGAGCCTGCTCACAATGGAGAACACCGCTCCAATTAAACCTCAGAGACAATGAGCCCGGGTAGGTAAGAGGTGGAGGTGTGCATGTAGTGTGTGTGCGTATGAGGGGTCGAACTGGGGGGTCAGCAGGGTAATGAACAGACCCAACCTGGCGGATCTCTTCGGAGGTCCACTGAAGTGCCGTTGCCTCTGATGTGCTATTTGGATCAGTAAGAAGCAATTAGGTGCCCATTCCCAGCATTTCCAGAACTCTTATCCTCCCCCAGGAACATTTAGCGTGTTTGTGTGTAACTGAAGCACACATGGGAGAGAAAAGGCAGTGACAGGGGGCAGTCAAAGCAAGAGTTAACCATGAGAGAGGACGGATAAGGGAAAAAAAAAATCATGATTATGCAGCATTAAAAAGAAGAAGAGGAACATGAAATCATGAACTGGCGAATAGGAAGAAGAAGATCATATAAAAATGCATCAGAAATAAAACAGCTGAAACCTTCAAAATAAAAGCAGCACATCTGATAAAAAAAACTGTGATTAAAATGCAAAAATGTGTATGAAGAGGACAAAACTACACATAAAAAAAATGTCACATTGTGTCCTGAGCAAAGGGACCACACAGGCTTCCATAATGTTGTACGTCTGATTATTGACATTGATGCTCAAAATACAGTGTCTGCAGAGACATGACATTTGACAGAGGCAGGAGAGCCAACAAAGGCCAGAACAAAGGCGGGATCTGGGCCATGATAATGCTACTCAGTGCAGATCCCACTCATGAATATGGCAGCTGTGGTGGTGACAGAGGTGACGTTGTAAGCGGGTGTGTGTGATGCATGCTTATGTGTCTTACTGCATGTTTGCTTGTGTGCCTGTGCAGTTTGACCCAGAAGTGATGCGTGTCCGAGCACATCTGCTTTTTAACTGACACGCATGTATTGCTGGATCGCGCCTGTTGGTGTTGAGGCATGTATGTGCCTATCTGCATGTGCTGACTCCCACTGGGGCTAAAAAGTCAATCAACGAGTCTGTCAGGGGAGCAGGACACACACTCTGCCCAGGGATCAATGCCCCTCACCCCCTGGGACCCTCGCTTAGTCAGTGGGGGCATCCAGAGGCTCGTAAAGCTTCTTAAATCCCTCGTTCTGCTCTGACAGCTGACTCAAAGGGACACAGCTCTTTGTATGTGTGTGTGTGTGTGTGTGTACGCACTTGTTTAAGTCTGCTGCTTTATTGTGTTGTTTTTTTTTTCATTTATTTGTTCTATTTGCAGATACAGAGTGTGACTGGATTATTTATGCATGTCCCTTTTAAGGCAGCGCTTCTGCTCCCCGCGGTGTTTGTTACCACATGAGATTTCTTCATAATTTCACGACAGTTTTGTGGACAGAAAAACATTCTGGCTGACCTGAGGAACTAAAGGAAAGGAGATAAGTGCCTCAAATGCTTGAGCTTGTTTGTTGTTATTTATTCTCCTGTAAAAACATTTGCTTTTGTCCAGGATTTCTCTATGGAAACAAGAAGACTACAAGCTTTGTACGAGCTCTATGTGCAGCCTTTATTGAAGCCGTCCAGCAGCAACAGCCTCCATTTTGTCGCCCGGTGCTTTCTGTAGGAGTTAGTTAGCTTTGTTTAGGATCTCATCTGCCCCCAATTTACTCTCCGGTGACCTCCTCGCCCTGACCTGTCAGTGCAGCGTTCCTTTCTTTATTACTGAAAGCCGTTTTTGTTTTCAGATGAAAAAGGATATAAATACTCTCTGATATTCTAGAGTCTCACTCAAGTGGAACTGAGAGTTGCAGTAAATCAAAGACCAAAAAGAGGAGTCCCACCACTGTGTCCAAGTGTCCATGCTGTGTGTCTGTGTGTGTGTGTGTGTGTGTGAAATCTCCCTTTGTGTATGAGTGTGTGTTTTCAGGGAACTGGGTGTGTGTGTGTGAGTTCTCGCCTTCTCTCTTATTTTTTAGCACTTGTTGTCTTCCTCGCTGGTGTTGCCACAGACCTCCTCCTCTCTTCCTCTCCGGTTCCTGTGGCCCCTCAAGGTTTCCCCTTGCCGTCAAGACGTAGGGCTGCTAAGGGACTGGGATGATGGTGGAGGGGGTGGAGGTTTCTAGGCGTGGGGAGGGTATCATGTTCACTCTCTCTCCTACTACAGATTTATGTGGGCTCAGTCCTTCTCTAAATATTTGCCTTTCCCCCTGTACTGTGGGAGATTGATGGCCTTTGATGTGGGGGGGTTGATAGAGGATGGAGGTGTGGAGGTTCAGGGTGTTGGGATGGAGGACGGGAGGAGTGTATGGATAGGTATAGATTGGATTTAGGGCCGCTTAGGGGGCCCAGTGGTTGAGCTGTACAGTGGAACGTTGCTACATGTTAACCTTATGTCTGAAAAGTCCTCATTTACAATCTGAGTTCACTCCCCTGTTTTGATCATGCTTTCTGTGTCTTTTCAGCTGGTGCACGATGAAACAGATGAACCCATGATTGTAACGTGATAGTTTAGGAGTGATGGAAAAAGTCTACCAGTAACCTGTTTCTGCTGAGCGGAGCTGCTAATAATAATCCTATCCAGAGTTGATCACAAGTTACAAAAACATCTGTTACAAAGCTAACAGTCAATCTCTCCCAATCTCCACTTGTAAATAATTGGTTTCAGATTCCCCAAATCTATTTTCAGTTCCCCCCAAAAATGTTGCATCATCTGGATTTAAATATGTCAACGTCTGTTTTCTTTCTGAATACAACTCTTGCTTTCTCTCCCAAAGCTAATTGCATGCTCTCCACTGCAAAGGCCAACTTATCCCAGACAATGATGTTTGTAATTGTCGTAAGTGGACAGCAGATCTGTCCTGTTCTCTCTCTGTCTTGTTTAATAAATCCAAATAAATCAGATGAAGACTCCTCAGCCAAAACAGTAACTGCAGTTGAAAGCTAATGCTTGCTTTGGTTATTTGAGCTGATGGGAAAATAAAGGGGTTATTTTAGTTATCGTGATGGTTAAATCAGGCTTTTAGTCTCTTTCCAAGTTTTCTCCTTCTTGTTGTAGAGCTCTGCTCACACACAGAACTACACACTCACACACTCTGTTAACCCACTGCACATCTCCTTTTCTACTTTCCCTATTTAACAGCTCAGTGTCAGGGGGTAAGTACTGGGGCCTTACCTCTGCACCCTGCTGAGAGGGGGGAGCTCCCACCTCACACACATGCAAAAACAGACACTGAAGTGTTTACACTTATATTTTCATACACACATCCATGCAAACATGCAAACATGCAGGGATGCAAAACTAAAAGCACAAGATAATACAAACAGATAAACTGCATGTACATAAAGTACATGGACATGCTTTTTCACACAGTCTGTTGTCACACACACTCAGTTCAACTCTGGTTCCTATTTACCTCCCTCCTCCCAAGGCAGCCATCGCTCCACAGCAGTGCTTTGCGAGTGACATGGAAGGGAAGGAGGAGGAACACAGAGGTCATTGGGATGACTAATGGTAGAATTCACAGGAAACTCCAGGAACATTCTTCCTCAAATTATGCTATTAGCTGCTTGGGGGAGCGGAGAGAGGGAGAGAGTTGGAGTAAGAGAAAAAAAACAGTCATAGATGTGTGTGTATATGTATGTGTGTGTGTGTGTGTATATATGTATGTGTGTGTGTGTGTGTGTGTGTGTGTGTGTGGTAGGAGGAGGGGGTCAGGCCTTAAAACAACAGAAACAGAAAGAGAAAGGAACTTGTAGCCATTTGGCCTCCTGTTCTTTGGCGGAATGTGGTGCAGTGGCATTTACACGTTCGAAGTGATTTATCAGCCCTGGCGCCCCCCCCTGTCTCTGTCAATACAGGCCTCTCAGAGCCAGGAAAAAGCCCTAAGCCCAAGGAGACAGTGGGCCTGAACTATTCTCCCTCTCCCCCTGCACCTGTTCCCTCAGTGGGGGGAAATGCTAGCCTGTAATTATGTGTGAAAGGGGCTCAGCCGGATAGCCGGTGTGATAGTGTCAATCCGCTAATGTTTTGGATGGAGGTGCCAGATGATCCTATGAGGGGGGATTCTTTGAAGATATGTCTCAATATTGTACCACACAGAAACCACAGTGTTAGGGCTGTTAGTGCCTTACTTTCAGACCTAAAGCTTATAACATCCAGAGATTAAAATGGACTACTGTCTGGTGCTTGTAGTGTCACACTCAATCTGCTCAACACTTCAGAGGTGTGACAGAGATGTCTGTTTTATAGTTTAACACATCATAGGTCTAAGTGTAATATCATGGCCATGTGATGATGACGTTTGTACAAATGGTTCTCTGCACTGTTGTAATCTCCAGGAACTAGTAGAAAATGTTATCGAAGATCAAAATCATAAACATGTTGTTAATATTATTAGGAAACCAGTTAATACAGCTTCAGAGGCCCTTTGAGGACTACATCTTGAAAAAGTCTCACACATGTATTTGCTACATCTACCTTTGTGTTCTATGCTGAAATCTGCACGTGTGTTACTGCCAAGTTAGATTTCTGAGGGGGTGGTGAGCTGTCCACCAGCCGGGGAGCGTTGGATCTCCCGAGGAATAAAGTTATAAAAACTTTGGAAGTCCGGAGTGCAGTAATTGCTACTTGCAAGTGTAAACAGCCCAGTTTTATTGTACTGAACTAATGACTTTGTTTCAAAAGACAATATCTACAACAAAAACACAAAAAAGCTGCTAACTGTGGAAGACACTGGGCCTCTGCGTCCGTGCATGCCGCCATCTTTAATCTCTTTTGTAGTATCACCACGTAATACAAATAAATACTTTCCTCATTACACTGTCCTCTGCAAAAAGTTGTCTTGAACAAAGAAAAGTAGCATTGAAGAGACACACTCTCCATTTATTTGCCTGGCTTGGCAAGAGTTAAGTCTGTACAACAGTTAGTGATAGTGCTTATGGGAAACAGAGTCTTTATCCCTGAAAAACAAAGTACTTACATTAACCTGCATGAATGCAAATTAATAAGCCATTGTTTTAAAAGAGAAGTGCTGGGTACAGAACGTTTATGGCACCAACTGAAACACTTGGATAGTACCGAATATCAAAAAACGCTTCATTTTTGATGCCAAGGTTTGGTACCCAAAGGGTTAATCACATGATCAAGATCTGATAATGCCACCAGCTACTGGCTGTAATGTTTCACTTCATTACAGGACAGTGCTGTCAACTAAGTGACTTTGTTGCTATATTGAGCCACTTTTCGGACCCATCTAGCATTTTTTTTTTTTTCAAAAAAGGAAGTAGTGACAAATCTAGCAGCTCTTCAGGAGTCTGGAGACTGATGTCAAAGCATGTATTGATCTCCAGAATCCGCTGCTTTTCAGGTCCCTCCCATTTGCAAAACAGTCTTGCGGAGCAGCCAGAGCAGGCCATGCAAATTTATCGTGCTTATCCTCGTCTCTTTTCGGTTACTTTGGCCAGTCCAAGCCCAAATAAAGGAGGAGAGTTTTATTTTGACATAAAAAAAATAAATAAAGAAAGAAGAGAGTTCATTTATAGTAAACACATTTATGATGTAGTCAGTTTAAACTGACCTGTCTTTGCACTGAAAATTATTTGTTGTTTTTTTTTTTATGTAAGAGAACTGCTTTGAGTGAGTGGAGAAATACCAAAGCTGAACAATAAAACTCAAGATTTGTACTTTAATATATAATGTAATTTTCTTTTTTCTTAGAATTGATTATTAAAAATTATTTAGGAACCGGTATGGAAGTGAGGGTCTCAGTATTGGTACAGGTATCAAAAATCTTTGATTGATACCCAGCCCTACAAAAGAGACTTTACCACTGATCAAAGTAGACGTTATTCCAGCCATAATATAGATAATGTATCCAAAACATTGCTGCATTCCTATTTGACTATTATGTGGTAAGCAGAAGGATCATTGAGCTTATGAATTCACAGTAAACACTTCATTTATTAGTTCAAAGAGGGACATACTGATCTGAACTGGTTGTACAAGTCAGTTTGACGTGCAAATCGGCCAAAGTTCCTTAAGCATCGACATGATATGATATACATTCTTAAACTTGCATAGTGAAGGGTGTGTGGCTCATTCAGCTTCCTGGTTGGCACACTGTGACTGTTTGTGAGGCAGTGACCTTTCCTGCATCAAATTCACTTGGTTGTTTTGTGGCCGCTTTAACTTATTTCAACCTGAGCAACTGATTTAAATATTAATTTATATTTTTAAATCAAAGTTAAGCAAAATGCTAAATTATTTGAAGAATTTCTGCTTTTTTTGCAGTGTAGAAAATTACAAAGCAGTGGAACAAGTGGGTGCAACAAAGGCCCTAGACGGTAACCAACCCAGAGATATGTTGTTATACTTGGTACCACCAAACTACCAGACTACCAGGAGGTCTAGTGTCTCTACTGTGAATCAACATGTAGTCTTTTATGATAAATTAGAAAAACAGCATTGCTTGATTTTCAGTGAAAATATGGAGTCCCTTTGAAATGTTTCACTGCTCTTAGCACCACTAAATGATTTAATATGTGGTAAATCTGTTTGAGTACTTCAGCTGTAGTGTGGGTTTTGCTTCAGGTTCAGGTTCCCCAGCCTGACTGTGGCTCAAGTTGAAAATAGCTGGAGTGGGAATGAGGTCAATTATTAAATACCAATTTCTGTCCTCCAGGTAGCGGCCTCTGTATCCAGTGGTCAGAGTGGGGCTGTGCTAACAATAGCGGCTCTGGTGTCTTTACTTTGGGAAAATAAAAGGCAAACTGGAGGTTAAACTGCAGCTGTGGCAGCCATGTTTGTTGGAAAAGACTGTCGTCTCCCACTCATCCATGAGGGACACAAGCAGACAGAAAAGGTTATTTCAGTTTTTCCAGGAAATGTTTCTGTATTGTTTATGTGTGTGTGTCTGTGTGTGTGTCTTGACAGCAGTGGGTATATACAGGAAACCACAGAAAGCTAACATTTATCTCCATAAAATGAGGGAAAGGTTTTCCTCCACCTGCCTGATACAGAGAAAATCACAAAGTGCGGCGGTCAGACAAAATAACCGGCAATTTCTACAGCCACCACTAACTTTATAAACCATCTGACCCTGTGTGTGTGTGTGTGTGTGTGTGAGAGAGAGAGAGAGAGAGAGAGATTGTAGAGCGACACTGTGTGAGTCATGGCGAGGCTGCAGGTGATTGGTCAGGAAGTGGTCATGTTATTATCTCTAATTTAGGGGTAATTGTGGAGCTGAGTGCACCGTACTGTACGTGTTAGTGTGTATGTGTGTGTGAATGTTTACTTGTGCCCCTCTATGTGTCTGTGTTTGTGTTTAGATGTATGCAGAGTGGAAAATTACATCTGGAGTTTAGGCTTACTGTGATTAAAAACGAAACAGAGTAAACAGTAAGCTTTAGTGGGCAGCACCAGGAATGGCTGGTTGTGCTGTGTGTGTCTGTCTATGTCGGACTGAGATAAAAAAAAAAATGCTTACCATAGGCTGTAAGCTTCCCTTTTTTTTAGCATATTATCATTGTAACTGGTATGTTTTATTTACAGTCTGCTTATTACACCTGCTGGCTCCTCAACCTCTTATATTAAACTGTTTTTATTTCCGTCATATTTAGTCATAAAAAAAGTCATAAAAAATTTGAAATATCCTCTCTTTCCTGTGGCTGACCTCTCATCTTGTGCAGTCAAGGAGTGGAACCCTAAAACAAAACAAAGATGGCAGGTCACAGAGGTTTACTGGTGGTTACAAACCATAAGGTACATTTTTAAATACAATGTATTTGTATGTGCTTATATTTTCTTCCATTCAAATTCAAAAAGAAAAAGAAAAACAGTTGGTGGAAATCCTATTGCGGAATTAGCACCTTCACCACTTATATTCACCATTACTCTGTGATCAGTAGGGCTGGGACAATATGCTATTCTCACAATTCGATTTATAGATTTTATGATTTTGGAGGCGCACATTTGATTTAAATTGCGATTCTTCAATATGAACTATTTTTTAGTTTACTCTTTATTAACATCAGACCATGTGAAAAAGCTAAATGACGATAATGTCTACAGACTCTATCAGGAGCCATATTTTCCCATAAAATGCACATCACGTGAGTCAGAGAGAAACATTTTAGCCCCTGGTGGAGGAAAGTGGTAACTTTTTCCAATCCATTTTATAAACAAAGACTGAAATAAAGTATTTGAAGAAAAAAAGATTTCTTGAAGAATAATCCAGATTTTGATATTGTCAAACAAAAAGTCTCGGTATATTGATTTTTTTCTCCCACCTCTAGTGATCAAGTCGGGACACTGGTGACCGCAATGGAAATCAGCTGGGGATGTTTTTGCACTGAGGAAACTGTTCCTTCACTATTCACAGTTGAAAATTTTGAAATTTGAACTAAAATTCATGGTCCAAACAACAAAACTAGTTCATGTTTAATTACTCTAGGTGTACTTTTTTTCAGTAGAGCTTCCTATAATTTATTCCCAAGCCTGCAACCACTAACAGTTCCTTTACTCAATAAATTGACTTAATTTAAAAGATTAACAGATATTAAGTTTAACAGGCCACACAATCCCAATTTAGTTTTGGAAAAAATTTCAGCTTTGAAAATGTTGAAACACACAACTTTAATTTGTATCTGTCTGACTGTTACTGGTTCAGGATCTGCACCAACTCTAACATCATGGGTATGCCACCGTACCCATCTGTATTTCAATCATTACCCTTAGCAGAGCTTCTGAACTGAGTGATCATCGTGCAAAGAACACAAAGGCCTTGTACACATGTAGGTGGGTATTTTGAAAAACGAATATCCCTCCATTTGTTTTTTTTTTTTAAAATACTTTCGTCCACATGCATGGGGGAAATCTGCCAGTGAGTGCAGATTGAAGCATGCCAAACTCATATTTGGCAGAGTTTTTCAGACATGAATTTCAGAATGCCATCCAATCAGGATGAACCCTGTTATTCAGCTGTGACATTTGAGAACCAAAAACTCAGTTTTTCAGCCTCTAAACGAAACCATGAAACCAGGGTTTTCCAAAGACTTCACTTTGGCCCAGAATTTTCAGAAAACATTGTTTTCATAGACATAAAACTGGGGTTTCATGTAGACGACAGGCCTAAACGTATTAAAACCTGGCTAAGTGTGGGCATGGCCAAAGACTTGTTTAACAAGTCACAGAACATACACTGACTGCATGCTCAGTTTGTGGTTTTTATTTTTATTTTACCGTGAAATATCACTGTTTAAATTATTCAAAAACGCCAACTCACATTGTATATTAATATCTCTATACTTCTAGATCCTAAAAAGTCTTAGGTGGAACTTCAAAAAGTGTGTTTCACTATCTGTATCATTTACACTGGCATCAGAAAATTATTGAAGGAAATACAAGCGGTCGAAGCTGATCAATCACGGGCTTCTTATCACCACGTGGTTTGTATTGTACCTCCCTCCCTTCCTCCATCGCCTCCTGTCAAAGATGTTTCCTCCCGGCATGTTCCCACCTCCCCCATTATACCGTATACTGGTTTGACCCCCTCCCCACCTCCACCACCTGCCCCATCCCAGATAGCTGTCTGTTCTCACCTACTCTGGGGGAACAGGGATCTAATTGAGGGCAATCATTCAGATAAAAAGCCCCCTACAATGATGCCGCTGTGTGTGTGTGTGTGTTTATGTTTGTGTGTGTGTGAGTGAGTGTGGGGACCAGTGGGGTTGGTCCTCTCAGCTTGTACACCTATCCAACCTCACCACCTCCTCTCCTCTCCCACTCTCTTCACTACCATTAAAATGCCATGTTGCTCTCTCGACCCGTCTACCCTGCAACGAGCCTTTTGTGTGGCAGGGAGAAGAGGCAGAGGCAGAGATGAAAAAGAGACATATCTGCACCTTTTGTTGACTGGTTGTCTCTGGGTTCATGTCCTTAACACTCAGAGATCTGGGGTGCTTCTGAAAGGGCTACACTTTTCACTTCCCTGTCCTGTCTTTTCAGCCCTCTTTACAACCACACCAGCACCAATCTGACCCCATCTCAAGTCAAAATGGGGCCTGTGACGTGTTCATGCGTATCTTTGACTTCAGCACATTTGTTAGCAGTTTTGTGGTTTTTAAACTTTTATTTTAATGTGCTGCAAAGAGACCTCTCTGTTTCATTTTGATGACTACACACTAAGGCCTTACTTGTTAACATCTCACGTCAAGTCTTCATTAAGGTTTTTTTTCAGCAAATTTTGGCAAAAATCATCTTGAAGCGGGTACATAAATGCATTAAAAAAATGCAGTTCAACGTATTTCATCTGCATCAAAAGTTTTGTAAAATTGATCTCATTAGTGATTGACACCCACAGCAGCTGCTGCAACAACAAAGCACACCCTAAAATATGTGCAATGATTGCAAAGCCCTCAATGTGAAGAGCACCCAACCGTCCTATCTTGTATGCACCCCTCTCCCTTCTCTCTCTCTATTCACCCAGTAAGCACCAGTGCTGCTGTCATTGTGGTGTGACTGGTGGTGTGACCCCCATAGAGCAGGGGGAACAAAGTGGAAGTGGTGGTGGTGGTGGTGGTCGGGAGGTTTGGAGAGGGTAGAGTTGGGGAGCTCATAGGCTAATAGGGTGGGACAGGCCATTGTCAAGTGATCCAACCCCACTTGGCACCACTCTGCTCCCCATAGTGTCTGTATCCCACTCGGGATTCTTCCCGTTCCTCTGACCCTTCTTCTCAATTCAGGTCCAGTTTCATTCACGTTTTATCAACATGAGATCATTTTTTAAATCCCCCTATTTGTTCCACTTTATCTCATAGTTTCATTATTTCATCATTATGACATGTGGATTACATCACTGCTCAGCTTTTTACTGTCATCGCTGTGAACTGTTTCCTTATGTTTCAGCATTACTTCAGTAAACACAAAGCTTACTTTAAGCTCTCAGCACACTAAAGCGGCGTTTTCACCAAGCAGTCCGGTTTGGTTCAGTACGGTTTGGCATGGTTTGGTGCAGTTAAGCCTGATCCAGCAAAACTGTGCCCTCTCGTGGTAGACAGCGTGTAAGCCGGATGCTAAAAGCCGCAGGTGTTAAACAATAGCGTAACACCGTTGCAGCATGGCATGGTAAACCCAGCTAATAAATCCAACAAAGAAGAAAAAACGTGACACAGTAAACAAAGAGCAGAGATGGAAGACATGCAGCATTTCGTCCTCTCTGTGATTGGCATGTAGCTCTTTGATACAAAATGCAATCAAACTTTGTTTCAGAGAAGTCTGTGTGCCGCCAGGAGAAATGCTGCCGCTGTCGCGGGTTAAGTGACGATTCTACCGACCAATCAACAGTCTGCAGTGTTGTAGCTCCACCTTCCGAGAGCGGATCAGCTAAGTCCGGCACCCATACGAAAGGGTCCCAAAATGTGGTACGGCTCGTCTTGGTTATTTGGGGATCTGTCTCGGGTTAAGTCAGTGGAAATGCCACAAAATGCATGCCGTACCAGGATGAACCGAACCGGTCTGCTTGGTGGAAACGTGGCTTAAGATTACCCTGTTTGTTTCCAGTGGTGTTTTTTCTGCCTCTGTCGCATTTGCAAACCAGCGTGAAATACAAAAGAAAAGAGCAATTTCAATCAAGACACAGTAAACATTTTTGCATGATCTTCTCTGTTCTAGTTAAGTTATATCTGTCCCCAAAGATGAACCTACACCCAGTAATTTGCTTTACTATGGACATTTTCATTGCACAAGATGATTTTTATGGTATATTGAATGTACTCAGGCTGCATGGTGGCGGAACGGTTTGCGCTGCAGCCTCACAGCAAGAAGGTCGCCGGTTCGATTTCTGTCTCACCTGGTGTGGGCATCCTCCCACAGCCTAGAAACAGGCTCACCAGGTTAATTGATCACTCTAAATTGTCCGTAGGTGTGAGTGTGCGAGTGAATGGTTGTCTGTCTCTATGTGTCAGTCCTGTGATTGACTAGCGACCAATCTAATGTTAAATATAAACCTTCTTATCGTGATGTTTTAAAGAATCTATAAATAAATAGAGACTATGGAGTGAAGACAAAGACTGTGTAAAACATGGACGTAGTCTCACCGACGTCACCCATCTGTTCCTGAAACGGTAAATGAAGCACATCGGCTGTAGCGGCCATATTGGTAGTTGCAAGGGCTTTGTGTACAGCTATAGGGCGCCGGCCACGTGCCTCTGATTGGGCGAGCTTGCAATCTTAATATCTTCTGAATGACTGAGATAGAAAAAATTCACCCCCTGTACAGTGGGTGCCGGTAGTAAAATTAGTGGCTCAGACAGGAGACGTTTTTTGAATCAGGCAAAACAGCTTTTTTTGGCTTGGTGTGTATGTGACTTCCAGTACTTCCGGAGCCCGCCTCAAGCGGACACTGGAGAAACAGCAGGTTTTAGCGCTTCAGCATTGTCTCATATTCTTAGACCGGAGGTTGCCGCTTGAGTGAAGATTACAGAATACTTAATGTGTGATTTGGACATCCTTATCGTACATTTAACAGAAAACTTTGCTCCACGGTCAGGTTATCATACGCATCTGCCTGAGCGGCTTGAAGTTCATAGATGCACTCTCCAGTTTTGTAGCTGCTGTCTGGGGTCAAAGACAGGATCTGGCTCCTTTTTTCCCAGTCAGAGATGGTTGGGGGCTCAGTAGCTCCCCGGGCTTTATATCCTGGCTCTCAAAACCACCTTGAGACTGACTATTATTAATTATTGCTTTTTCTTTTAACTGTGTTACTGTTAAATTGCCTAGACTGTGACAAGACCTTCATGTTCTTTTTCTTTTGTTACTGTTATTTCTAATTGTGGACCTCTTGCATTGCATTTCTCTTATGTCTACATCTGACTGATATTTATTCTATTACCCCTTCAAGTTTCTGTTTTTGCTTTCCTGTCAAAGCATGTTGTAAACATGTATTCTTAAAGGTAATAAAGTTGTTGTTTTTCTCCTCTTCTGTACACTTCCTGCTGATGTTAAGTGTCTCCCCTGGTACTCCAGCCATGGCTGGGAGTTCAAAGGTCAACTTCTGACCCTCTGACTTTGTGTCTTCCTGTGCTCTACCAGACCCCCTTTTCATATATTGTGAAGTCACTCCCTTGTGACTATATGTCAACTTTATTTTCAGTGTTTGGGTGTGCAAAGTCATGTGGGTAAGTGAGGAGGACTGGCGGTGAGAGGAAAGGGAAAATAAAGAGAAGGAATGTTCAGTATTTTGAGGCGAAGGGCCTCTTTGGAAGCATTATTCTGCATTTACTTACTTTATAGTTGGCAAACGTGAGAGCCAATAAGTAGAGCTGAATGAAACTTCTGCGTCGGCTCTAATGTGATTTGGAGCTTTTGGCTTATGGGTGCATTCTGTGGGCGGCTACTGTACTCGTTGTAATGTGGTTTTATGTGTGAGAGTGTGGTTGAGTTTGACACTGCAGGCTGTTGGGCAATTCAGTGAGAAGACCCCTCTCCAGTATCAATTAAAGTCACCCGCTCACTTCATTTGCTTCTGTCACCCAGGTTTACCCAGCTCTCTACTGCTCCCAACACACTCGCAGGGAAAACATTAACATAAGTAAGCCCTCTACTGACAACTCTCTCCCTCTCTATTTCTCTCCCTCCTCATATCGCCCTCTCTCCACTTTCTCTCCACGCCTTTTTTTCCTCTTTTTGCAATCTGTCCCTAGTTCTCTGTCCCTCTCTTTGACTCTCCATCCTTCTCTATCCGTCTCTCCAGCAGGGAAAACATCATTGTCATGGAGAGAGGGACGACAACAATGAAACGGCTGCAAATCACACTGATTGTTAGCGCTGGACCTGGTGGATGGGGAGAGGGCTAATGTAATTGTCCAGGCTCTTGTCACTGTTGATACAGGCTCTTCAGAAGGCGGGGTGATTTAGCTAAAAGCTATCTCTGGGCCAAGTAATTAGACACACCATTCAGGGTGGCATTAGCACGGGCTGCTGCCGCTGTGTCCCTCGCTCTGAGTGAAAACCGCACACACATGTGTGCGCACACATTCACACACAACTGGCAAAGGCCTCATCATGCCACTCTGGCTGTTATTCAAACCATTAGCAGGGAGCATGATGTCCCAGGCTGGGAACAAGTGTGTGTGAATTTTTGTGTGTTTTTACATGATAGAGAGATTCACGCTCTTTCTGCTCGCGTGTTCTCGCCTGCAGCTCTATGTATCATCACCATCGGCTGTTCCTGCACGCTGACACGGGCTGTCTAAGATCGAGGTGAGGTAGCGTAACACACTTGACTTCACTAAAGCATCCTGTGTTCCCCGTCTCCCACTGTGACTCCATGCTCTCCCATTAAATCAATTAAAGCAATCCAACACTCAGCTCCAAACAGACAGGACCGAGCAGAGCAGCCACTGTGCCCCCCTGTTCAGCGTGTACTTCAGTGGCATTCTAACCTAAAAACCCATGGGAATTAGACTGAAGTGTGTTGGATTGTTTAGCTATACTCACTCCAGAATAATGCTTTCTGTAGAGGCCAGTTTTCATTTGAGACCTTGAGATGAAAAACAATATGTCCATTCTGATTTCTATAGTTTTCTCTCTTTTAGTTGTGTGTTCTAACCAGTTTGTTTTTTACATGAATGACATGCAGTATACTGCCTGACAGGACAGGATCTGGGGATCTGGTTTTGACTTGAAAGCTGCTGTGGTTAAAAGCTGATGTTGAAAATCAAAAGAAAAATAAAACACTAATTATTTAACTAGAAATATGATCAGGTAAAACAGGTTGACTTATAGAGCTGCCAATCTCTGTAGTTACATAATGGTAATCTGTGCTTTTACCTGGCGTTGCTCCATTTTCCTGATTGGCGCTACGATCCGTGAAACACCAAACCCCAAAAGGGGGAAAAATAAAAGCAACATCCCCTCTGTACATAAAGTACCAAAAGAAATACTGTAGTTTCAACAAAAAAAGGAAAACAGAGAATTGTTTTTTAATTTTTTTTCTCCTTCTTCCAACTCTCCCTCCTGTGTGCTAATGCCGCACTTCCACCAGATCTTCATCTGATCCTCCCCCAGGCTGTGTTATCACAGAGCCAGACTGCAGTACAGCTAGAGTCTCGTTGTCCATATGAAACGTGTTGACTCCAGGCCTGCCTCTGCTAATTATAACGGTTTGTTGTTGTAGTTAAGTGAAATAAGAGCTGGCACCACCACAGAGTCTTGTACTCTGAAAATCTACCAGATGATTTAATATTGTTTCTGTGCTTGATTTCCTGTCCTGTTCAGTCTGCTTTGTCCAAATTGATGCGTCATCGCTTCTGAATCTGGCAAAAAATAGAAGTCTTGAGTATCTGATCCAGAGGGCTTCAACTTACTGGACTTGAAACCCAGTTGGAACGCAACAGAGCTGAGTCAAAGTTATCACATTGACTAGAATCAGATCCTGTGCTGTAGCGGAGCAAAGAAGAGCTGTACATGGATCTGGTAGAATTTGACCGTAATAAAGGTCTGGTTAATGGAGCACCTTCAAGCTAAGTGTTGTTAATAAGTGTTTCTGTCTGGTATAAATGTATGTTTGTCATTAAGTGGGATGAGTAAATGGTATTTAGAGTTTTTGCAGTTCAGTTAATCAGACTGTGCTCAGGGACCATAGACTGTATAAAACATGGACGTATATCAACCGTCTGTTTCTGAAATGGTAAATGAAGCACATTGGCTAATAGCGGCCATATTGGTAGTGGCAAGAGCTTCGCCTACAGCTATAGGGCACCTGTCCGTCACGTGACCCTGAGCTGTGCCTCTGATTGGGGTAGCTCTCGATCTTAATATCTTCTGAACAGCCGAGTTAGAAAAAAGTTCACCCCCTGTACAGTGTGTGCCGTTAGTGATATTAGCGACTCAGACAGGAGACATTTTTTGAACCAGGCTGTAAATAGGTTAATTTCTGCTTTGAGAATGGCTTTTTTGGGCTTGGTGTGTATGTGACTTCCGGTACTTCCGGAGCCAGCCTCAACCAAACACTCGAGAAACAGCAGATTTTAGGACTTCAGCATTGTCTCATACTCTGAGACCAGTAATGTGTAATGACCAAATGTAAATAGTTAAATTCTGATAATAACTGGAGCTTCAAGACTAATTTCTGGACCTGTATTGAAAATAGAACACTTATTTTGATATCTCCCAATCCTATAGAGGGTCTTCGTTTACATCACTCCCCCTCCGGGACATGCCCACTTCAGTCGGATTGAGTGGCAAAATAAACCTCACTTAGAATTGTGGCAGTTAATATGGTGAGACTGGGAAATATGTGGAATATGACAAGAAATTAAGGATAGTCAGACTCGGCATTGATTCGTTAAAAGAACTAAAGACCCAGGGGTCCACGAACATCGACGTGTCGCCAGAAATCATATCCTGCCAGGAAAACACAGTGCAAAGCCTGAAAGCTACAAAAGCCTCAATTTCAATTTACAGTATAAAGTGTATTTACCCAAGAGAATACACGTATTATCTATTTGTACTCTTGTTATTGAACACAGACTGTATAATTAACAGACATATAGTCTCCACAACAGTATTTAAGAATAGTTACTATCAAATACTTAATACAGAACAGCTACAGCTGCTTGTGCTGGAGTCGCTCCTTACTTGGAAAACTGGGTTAGCCTCAGTTTGAGTTGGTTTACAAATAATGTCGAGCACAACGTTCATAATCACACAAAGACAAAAATGTTTCAGTTATGAAAAGCATATCTGAATGAAAATGCTAACATTTAGAGACTTGGTAGTGTAAGAAATAATTTAACCCACAAATACAGCATAAATTTACGTTAGCTGACATAAAATGGGAACAGCAAATCCAGGTTTTGTTGCCTATCTCCTGGTAGCCTGTCAGGAATTAGCTCTGAATGATTTTCAAACAGGTTCATTCAATCAATCATGCAACACCTCTTCCCCATTTTTTGATTTTGTTTTCGAGTTTAGCCAACGCTGCCACTCATCTCCCTCTGTCTTCCCCTCAGTGGGTGTAACCACGGCGACTTCTGCTTGCTGTGACATCATGTGCATACCCTCGACTTTACTTTCACTGTTGGTTGTTTTATTGTGTTGCAGCTTCGCCACTCTTCATTCATTTAGATAACTTGTTGATGTATTTCTTTCATTTCTGTCCAGCCACAGTCCAATGTAAACGTGTGTTTTGCTCTGATGTCAGGCTGTTAAGATGTCATCCATGAAGACTTTCACATATTCGGCCTTCTCAGGTGTCAACAGACAGTAAAACAGTGTCAACCACTTTGTAATTCTAACAGCCATTAAAAACAACTGGTAGCATTAGTGGTGAGTTAGCTTTACCCACCTAGCATCCGGATAGCCTGAGGGAGGTTTGTGTTGAAGTCGAGGCCAAATGGAAAGCACTAAAATTCCCTCCTAAAAATCATTCCCTCTGTCTGTATTTTCCACCCCCTCCTCTTGCTCTGCTCCCTCTTTATGGGGACACCGGACTCCCCGACAGTTTGTTTTAAATTTGACCGTGCAGATGTTTCTGTGGGTGACTGACTTTTATAGTTTAGAAAAGATTATATCAGCTTTCCCTAAGATTGTGTTACTGTATTTAAAAATGGCTGGAGATCGAAGGAGGAGGGTGGGTGAGGAGGGTTAGTGCAGCAGGGGAAGGGGAGAGGGAGTGTATGCTGTAGGTCTCTAAATCCTGGGTCTCCCTCTTGGTCTTAGCAGTGCAGACTGGACAGGGAGGATGGAGGATAAAGGGAGGGAGATGAAAATCAGGGGAAGGAGGTTAGAGTTCACAGCAGCCAGGTTTGGCTTATTGCATTAGACACAGATTCTTTCTAATTTCAAAGGACAACACAAGCGTTAAATTTGAGGATATTAGTTTTTGATAGGCAGCTGGGGCAAAGCACACAGTAAGAGGGAGGGTGCAGAGACGGGGTGAGTTTTACTTTTTCAACACATAACCAGACGGCCTCTCCTCTCTCCATCTGTTTCCTAAACATTTAAAAATCCTCTCTCTGTAGGGTCAGTCTGCGGGGAACTTTTTCTGCGCCTTTTCCCAGATAACTGCCATAACGTAAGCTGCAAATTGTCTGGTTATTAAAAAGGTGAAGGAAAGGAAAGGTGATGGACTATTTGATTTCAACTTGACCTTACAATAGTGAGCAACTGTTTTCTACTTGTGTGCAGACTGGAGTGGCAAAGCAATTTTCAGCTGTACAACTGCAGGTGTAATTCAAGTGTTCCCGGTGGTTAAACCGCAGCATGTGTAGCTGGGGAACTCGCAAAAATATGCCTCATTTATTTTTCAAAAAGGCAACAAAACACGGCAACAAGCTCTACGTGGAGAGAGGTAGAACCTTCTGCACTGAGGAACAAGAAAAGAAGACAGAGACGGAGGGGAAAAAGTGCATATCACTGATGTGTAATCTGAAAATCAGACAGTCTTCCTCCACCGTATTGGTGTCACGATGAATCGATTAGGTCATTCATCCACAGGCTCAAAAAGGGCAAATCCCATCACCGGTGACTTCTAATGTTTCCTTACACAAATATGCAGAATAGCAGCGGTAACTATAATTGAAAGATTAAAGAAATGGAAGGCGGCCATTGAGTCTGGCTGGTTCGACATGTCCAAGCCATTTTAATGAGACATGAAGAAAGGGTGACGTGGAGGTTTTCTTCACAGGTTGGGCCTGTTTGTTTAACAGGGAGCTTGAGTTTCATTCATTAAACCACAGGCTGCTGCTGAACTGTACGGCTGTAATGCATACGTTATTATCAGACTGCGTGGCAGGAACAGCTTTTAACTTTACTGTGAGTCCTGTCTGATCGCCCGCCTGCTGCACAGCCGGACTCTGTGTTTGACTGATTATCTGATGAGCCGGCTGGTTGACTGAAAGATCAAAATACTAGACATGAATGTTCCTTGGAGTCAAAATAAAACTCTCTTTGGGGGTTAAGATGGCCCTCATCGGCATGAGTAACACAGGAAAACAATGCTTCTCCAATCAGCAGCAGTGCTCAGTGGGTTTAATTACAGCCAGGGTTAATTGTCCATCATTTCCAGTTGTGGTTCTGGTGCATAAAGCAGCATCAAAACAGCTCTTTACATACTCATCAAACGAGGAGAAATTGGGCTTAGCTCTTGTAATTTTCTTGCTGCTGTGGGCGGCCCACCAAAGCTGAGAAAATGCATAAAGGTAATGTTGAAGACAAGCTGTGGTGGACCTTTGGCTCGTTGACTGGTCTGATGTCTGACTGGCTACTGGGCGGACTGACTCATCCATGTTGTTGAATCACCACTTCCTCCTCTCTCTCTGCCTGTGAGGTACGATGGCTGCAAACAAGACTAATTTTTTCTAACTTGGAGCTGCTGAGAGGAGATTTAACTTGAGATGAAAGAATCTGAACCAAGGTTATAATAGTTAACTAAAACGTAACTAAAAACGAAAACTAAAATTTAAAATACATTGAAGTTAACTCAAGCTAATAAAAACTATAAAACAATTATAACAAACAAACAAATAATTATAACCTTGATGTGAACCCAAAGCAGATGCATTAGTATGTTCAACAAACCGAGCAAGACCATCTGCGACATGGCTGACTAATTCTCTGAGACAATGAGAGTCCCTTCTTTTCGACACAGTTAGCAAGAGATAGCAGGGAACTGCTTTGTCCACCAGAGGCACAAAAACTTACACAAATTCAAAGCCTATGACAGGAGCTTTAAAGCAGCGTGAACAAGGAAGAAAGCGATCAAAAAGCTTTCTTCTAAAATAAATGAGAATATAACATGGAGTCAGAGAACAGGTGGAGAGATGTCGTCTGTTCTGCAAAGGGTTGTGCACCTGCACTTTATTGACAGAGGACATCCCAACCAACACCAAAGAAAGAGTCATCCACCCTGCAACAGTTCTATATTGAACTTTGTGTGAAGTAACAAAAGGAGGTTATTTTGAAAGTAGAAAAGCACCCAAAGAGCGCAGACCTCCACCAAGCATATTGTGATTGTCACCAACACTTTAGTCCTACTTTAATGTTATACTCCCTTTCAGCAGACTGTCTGCTACAATTTGGTGTTAGTTGCAGGTTTGTACGATAATTTGTTTCCTGACAGTGTTGAAAATTTTGATGGCCCAGTACATATTTCATATTCCAGATCTTAGTATCCAGAATATTGCCAGGATCTGGATCGTACTTTTACATCTGTCAGAAATTATGGTGACCTTGTCTTGTATTGTTTTGCAAAGCAATCTGACCATTTATGGTGGAGTTATATACACATATGATGAAAACAGCCCTATCTCACAATGATAAATAATCCTTTAGAAAAAAATTTGGATCCAGACGGTGATCCAGATCACCTCCAAAATTTAATCACTTCTTCCTCATCCCATTTTAAACATTTCCTGAAAATTTCATCAAGATTTGTTTGTTAGTTTTTGAATTATGTTATTCACAGACAGACAAACTCCCCTCGGCGGAGGTAAAAATAAAAAATACAAATACGTGTGTAAGTCCTACTCTAGTTTACCTTACCTTTAGCTTTCTGGATAATTTCACAACATTTAGGCCTTGTACACAAGTAGCCCCCCCAATTTGTTTTTAAGAAATACTCAAGTCCACTCTTAACTGGGCAATCCTGCTGATAAGTGTGGCTCGGTCAATCAGAATGAACCCTGTCTTTTAGCTGTGACGTTTGAGAACCAAAAACTGGATCCTGGCAGATACAAAAAACATGGAACCAGAATTTTTCCAAATCTTCCAAACGTTTTCAGAAAATATCATATTTGGTGATATAAAACTGCAGTTTCATGTAGATGACTTTTTTGTTTATTTTTTTGTTGTTATTTTGTTATTCTGTGTTGATTAAAAACCTAATCAAGATGGCATCATGTTTGTATCTTATATTCAACTTATTCCCACAGCTGAAGCCGCCCCAGTAAGTCAGAAAAGTATTATTCTGGAGTTAGTTGTGCCACCACCTCTTCACTTTTCCCTTCCTGTCACTCTCCCTGCTGAAAGCAAAGATTGCTAGTTTGCAGTAATGTACATGTAGAACCCAACGTGATTGTCTTGAAATAGATGAAAGGGCACCTCCGCCTTGAACTTTGAGTGGCTTCCATCTTTTTATCATCTCCTGTTGTGTTCGATCCTCCAGGCTACTCAGAGTCGAGGAAGATGGCAGAGGAGACAAAGAGCCTGTACCTCCAGCATCTCGCCTTCCCTTTGTAGCGCTCTCTCCGTCGCTGTTAGTCACACATGATTATGCCCTGTCGACTGGCGACCAAGTGTTGCTATTTGGCTATAATAGCATGACAATCAGTGTGGATCCGTGCTGGGCTGCAAATGTTGTTCACACTCTGTGCTTTGACTGTGTGATTTACATATGGTTAACATACACAGACGTAGCCTCGACTCCTCTTTGTTGATCCTGTTCATACGTCTCCTCAAAATATAAGATGACTGCACATATATGCCACTAATCATGATCTATACTTTCCATATAAATACCCACTTGGTGCATATTGTTGCCTACATCTAAAGGGTAAATATTTGACTGTCTGCTCTCGTCAGATCAGTTATGTTTTATTGTTGTGAATGCTTTTCACAATCACACACACAGTAAGATTGAACTCCAGTGAAGAAAGAAAGGGCTGATGGGAGATGAAGTGAGAGAGAGGAAAAAGGAGGCAATGAGGGATCATCTCCTTAAGTGTTCTGCTTCACCTTTAATCTATGGAAATGTATGGAGCAGATGAAGTATAATTGTAAGTTGGACTTTGACCATTAAAATCTCTCAAGTGCTTGTTGCAGGAGGAGCCAGAAGGAGACGGAGCAGTAATCACTCCGGGTTCACTCTGCTGATGATGGGGAGGGAATTAATTTACCCCGGAGAAAAACAAATTAAGGCTCTCCTCAGCCCGGTGCTTCGTCACACAATAGCATATATAAATATTTTATCTTGGGCGATCCAGGTTAGCAAAGGTTTAGTACATCTCCATTTTCACAAGGGCCCGCTCTCCACGTCATGGCCTCCGCTCCTCTCTCGGCTCTCCTCCTGATGAGTGCCTGCTGTCCTCTCCTTCACCTCCCTATCTTCTTCCTCCTTTCACTTTTTCCTCATCCCCCTCTCTCCCCATCTTGCAGCAGTGTCTCCTCTCTTTTCCACTCAGTATTTCTCCCCTCGCGCCCTCCTCCACTCGAACCCCCGCTGTCTTTGCTCAACACTTTTCTTCCAGTTGTTTAACACGAAAAAAGCCAAATATTCATCCTTGCATGGCTCCGATGTCTTAATCCCCTCTGACACAGACGTATCGCTTGTTGACAGACAGTGTAGAGTACACCGTGAAAAACAGGATTCAGCTGACACAGTTGAAAATGTCACAGTGATTTATGAACCTGTGTGTAAATCAAGTTGGGGCTGTACTGTATTATAGAAACAACTCACTTTTCCTATTTAAAATGAAGCAAGCGATCCTGCTGGATGTTTTGGATTGCAGTAAATTTCCCCTGGCAAGAGCTTGGGGTTTGTTATTTTAGCTTCCATTTTCACTTTCTTTCCAGTTAAACAATAAAAAATAAGAGTGTGTCATACTATATTATAGGAAATAGAATAATATTGTAAAATAGCTTTCCCCTGAACTGGCCCTCACTAAGATTGCTGCTTGTAAAGAAATTCCTTTAGTTATAGGTCCCCTGAAAGTGTCATGTAGCCCACAGCTGGATAGGTGAGGTGTTTATCAAATTAATAATAAAAACTGCTGTGTTTACCCAAGAATAAAACTTTTTTTTGTTTTTATTTGTAGCCATGAGAAATATGGGTGACTTTTCCAGGGTGTTCTCTGCCTCTCGGCCCTAATGGTAGGACGTGGTCCTGCAGCAAAGGAGGGTTTGATGTCTGTGAGTAGGGATGGGTACCTTTCACATTTGAAACGATACGGTACCTGGCAAGTACTCAACGATACTAATTCGTACTCTTTTGTGTTTATGTGGTAAAAAATATCAATTTGTTTGATAATAGAATATGAAAACTTTTCAAGTTAACATATCTATTTTTCTATATATATATATATATATATCCTTGTAATGCTGTGTTCATGTCCAGCATGGAAAATCGCCTACTCACTCACTCCCTCACAGTCACAAGGCTGCATTTAGGTACCTAAACATGGTACCTTTTGGTTTAACGTGAATTGGTACCTGGTACTTTTGACATATTTCGGTCCGTACCTATAAAAGTACTTAATTCGGTACCCATCCCTATCTGTGAGTCATATGTTCATGTGTAACTGTGTTTTTGTGACTTATTTGATTTGATTTGATTTGATTTATTAAGGATCCCCATTAGCTGGTGCCGTAGCAACCAGCTAGTCTTCCTGGGGTCCATATTAAAATAAACATACAACAATTATACAATTATAGATGCGAAATGAATACACATCACATCATACAATGTGCAACGAATAAAATACATACATTTGAAAAAACAATAACAGCATTACAGATGACGGAAACATACAGTAAATTACAGTGTTAAGTAAACCTTAAGAATTCTTTTAAAAGATAGTTTGCTAAGAATTATCTTTTAAAAGAACTCTTAAGGTTTACTTAACACTGTAATTTACTTATTGCTCCATTCATTTCTACAGTTTTAAAATACTTAAGCTGCTTCTTTTGCCATTTTAGAGTCATACTGCCCTAGTGGGGAACTATAAAAAAACTTTCCCTCCAAAGCTTAAATATGATGGGGATTGTTGAGCTTTAAAATTACAAAAGTACACAACTTTAAGTAAAGTGAAATAGAATAACATACAAGCTTAAAGGTGGCTTCACTTTAACCACCTCAGAATTTTTTACTGATACCTTTTTTCTTCCTTTAAGGATTTTAATGCGTCCTCTGTCACAATGTACTTGCCGGTCTTTTTCAAAGTCACACAGGCTTTGAAATGAGCTCATCTGCTTTGTTGTGCAGAAGTTGTGTTGTTGTTTACTGAGTCAATTAGAGCCACAGCGAGCCAGTAATGACTGCGGCAGAAGGAGCATGGCGACACCCGGTGTGAGGAACAGCACGCGCCCTCACTCTGCGTGTCCCGCCTCGCAGCGATGAGGCTCATGCTCTAATGAGAGGGATTTAATGGATTTATAACAGTGGTGGATTCCTGCATGTCCACATGCTCTTGGCTCGGCTGACCAGAAATGTCTGTAATAATTAGTGAGCTGCTTCCACATTAACACAAACCGTACAAAGAGGGAGAGGGAGAGAGGGGAAAAAAAACACTTTGAGTCCTCCTGACTGCTTTCCCACGACCGGGAGGAAAACAGGTAGCGCTGGCCAACATAGAAAGTTGGATTGTGGAAAGTAGTGTTGACTTTTGTGTGAAAGAATTGTTGACCTGAGAACTCGCTATGAAGGAGAGTGTGTTATTCTTTCTATTAAGGTTAGACTACCAGGTGAAATTATTAAAGAGTGCTTGTAGTCTCAGTATTGTCACCAATATCTCCAATGCTAGCATGAACATTAAAACTAAGTTTTTAAAAGACTAAAAAGTTTCATACTTTTCTTTAAAAAAGGCATCAAAAAATTGTTGGTGAAAGATTTAACACATCTCTAAAACAAAAATTTAATTCAACATTGTGTGGAAATGTAGTCATAAGCTGGTGAATTTAGGTCATTTTTCTTTATCATTTATAGACCTTTAAACAAATTAAGATTAAAAGATCTATTTAATTTATTTCCTTTTCTTTCTTTTTTTTTCTTCCTTTTTTTGTATTTAATTGTCAGATGAAGGTCACTTTCCTTTCTCTTATTCCACAACATACCCCCAACCAACCTCACAGTGCTTTCAATAATGCCCTGCATTTAGAGGCACAGAGCCTTGCTTAGGTTGCTTAGGTTGCTTGTAATTCCTCTTCGATCCAACCTTTTTGAAACGGAGCTCCTCACCAGCTGTCACCGAGTCACAGCGTCCTCTGCTCTGTGAATCAATAGGCCCGGTCTGCTAATTCATTGTTAATATGTCCATTGATCAAGTGTCCTGAGGGGCCTGATAGAGAAGCAGCACTGAGGCCAATTTAAACTTAATTCTCAAATAGATCAAAACAAGTCAAATTGCTATGCAAAGCCATGCTACATTAATATAATTAAACGTTATGACTCATTTGGAAATTGTAATTCAACCAAAAGTTGTCTAGCTGCAATTACACTTGAGGTTCTTTAAGCTATAAAAAAAATATTTTCTGCTTGTGATATTTGTGTTTCATATTGCTGTAAGTGTTTATCAAGATTAGATTTTTGATTTGCCTTTTATATTAAATTAATTGATGTAAAAAATATTACATAAGTGGAATAAATTGTCTGTTTTAAAGCATCACTTTAAAATGAAAACACTAATGTTCCCAAACCTTGAGCTTTTGAAGAGTTACCAGGTCATTTTTCCCCTCCCAACTCACCAGCTGAGGAGAATTTCAGGACAAAAGAAACATTTAGTGTCTGCTTGTTTATTCCTGTGCTCGCTCTGTATTTATTCACTCCTGTCACTCATCTTTTTTTCCCCTGCTCTCCCCTGCGGCTCTCTCTCACACACAGGCAGTGTGACGGCGCTGCAGCAGAGAGAGAAGGATCCCGGTGACCATCTGAAACCAATTATGGCGGCGCTGCAGCCACCCAGAAACTCAGTGACGGATGGGGATCTTGTATTTATAGCTGGGGTAATTGGCAACACTCAGACACACACACACACACACACAGACACATACTCACACAACATGAGGAAGTACAAAGAAATGGATGCTTTTAAATGCGCACACACAACGCTGAGTTTGTGTTTACACACAGGGATAGAGATCACACATGCAAAGGCCTCACAAGCTGCAGAGAAAGGTGCACACTCCTTCAGCGCAAGTTGCTGTAAAGTGATGCAGCCGGTGCGTGAAATCTAAGACCTTTGTCATGGGAAGACAAATACGGCTCAGGGATGACCAGAGAAGCATGTTTGTGTTTTCCACGGTCTAATCAGAGCTGATGTTTACAGCCAGCGCTGCAGTCAGGACAGAGGTTGTACATCTCAGCTATCTGTCTCAGCCTGTCAGCGCGTCAAACCTGCATGTGAAAACATATACAAAACACATCTGCCTCTTGTTAGCCACTATAAATGGCTGCCATGTGGTCTGCTGATAAATAGGCCAGTCTATTTATTGGAGCACAACAAATTGGCTACAAACACTGACAAGGAATTGGGAGAACTATAAATATTGCGACGTGATGAAATCTTTAAACGTGCTGCAGGTATTTTACAAGGGTCTCCACTTCTTTGGCTGTTTTATGTAGTTGGAGGTATTTCTTTTGACTGCTTTCTTCTTTCACACACCGCCTTGTTAAAGAGGTGGGGGGACAATGGCACTCTCACACTGAGCAGGTCCACAGCTGAGTGTGTGTGTGTGTGTGTGTGTAAGGCTCAGCCGCGCTAAAGCCGAGCAGATCTGCCACTTGAGAACGATAAAGAGCCCTGTTACACCCCAGCGCTCTGAGAGACGTAACCAGAAATTCCTGAATGAATCGGCAACAGACAAGCCCTAAACCCCGTGTAATTACATATTTGGAGTTTATCAGGGTTTATGCGAAAATGCACAAGTTTCCCTTCCCTGGTGGTCCTTAAACACATCCATATGTTTCCATTTCTGCTCCTCCCCCTGCTCTATTCCTCTCCCTTTCTCTCTTTCTCTCACTCCCCTCCTTTATTTTCCTCCTCCTATTTTTCCTCCATGAAAGATGGCCGTGGTGCCCAGATGGATGATGCGATCCGTTGGAGTGGTGTTTTCCTTTGTTTAAGTTGTTGTTGACTCTCTAGACTCACAGTGGGACAGATCCAGTTTGGTGTTTTGGAGCGTGTCAGGGCCATCAGCGCCGGGCCAGAGCTCTTGGTGGAGCTGTGTGCAAACAGAGGAAGCCGCAGCCCGTCCACATTGCACAGACTGGAACACACACACAAATCTGGGGAGGCCTTCTAACGTGTGTGGGCCAGTTTTTTTTTATTTCTTTTCCTCCCTGTCTGCCTGTCTCTCTCTCTGTGCTTCTCTCTACTTGAGAAAACCGATCTGTTTTAAAACACGTGCTAAATATTACCATATTTACATTTTCCTGTTTCAAGGAGGCAGCAAAGGGGGATTGTGTGGTGTGGATTTTTCTTTTCTTTTCTTTTCTTTTTTTTTTTTTAAGTGGAAAGGTCTCAGTCCCGGGTTAGGCTCTGTTTGAAACTTTAAACCTTTTTCATGCTTATTTGTTTTATGATTCTGCAGGGCACTGTGTTTATACTGAGAGTGCAACATCTGGATTAGATAATTTGTTGGGAATTAACTGAACCCCCAATGCTTATCCACCTCATCTGATTACATCTGTTTGATGTTTGCTGCTTTATTTTTGTCAGTGTTCATTATTTTTCCAGTGGGCTCCTCTATAATTCAGTTTGTGCATTATTTGTCTGATGTGTTTTCAGAAAAATGGAGGATTAACTTTGTACGGCATTAACCTTGGATATCATCATCAGCAGGCAGGTCACATCTCTGCAGCCAATGCAGTGCTGGCCGCACCATAATGACCTATTTCCAATTAAATCTCACTGGTAATGTTTGACATCCTGGTGACGTGGGATTCTGCTGAAATGGACGTGTGAGCAGCAGTTACTGCACTGGTTCTGTTTTCATTAAGAAGACACATGAACTAATTAAATCCAGAACTCAAATCCTGACTCTGATCAAATTTATAGTAAAAGCAGACAAAAGATGATGTTTTAAACATTCCACAAGCAGATTGAGTAAACAGTGAATCTAGAGTATCTAACTTTTATGGATTCTGTGAATGAAACATACTTTGAATTGGCTCTTCTACATTACTTCTCCAGCTACAAAACTTAATATTTAAGCTCTTTTTATTCAGACAGTTTTCAAAGCTTTACCATCAGAAAGCTTGTTTCTCAATATTCTTGGATGTGGCACATCCATGCTGTTCCACCTGCAGTGACAAAGTTGAATGACATTTTTGGCACAGCACCACCTTAGGGCCCAAATAAGACCGATATAGATTTTTAGGGCCGATACCAATACTGATTATTTGTAGTTAAGGAGGCCGATATCTGATATTTGAAGCTGATATTAATTTGCAGTCAAAGTGAAAATATCGTTGTCAAAATTTTGAACAATACCAACTCCAAAACTTAGCTTCATTCAAATGCCTTCAAACAAATGTTTCTTAAACAGCTCCCAGGCTTAGCAACATGTTTTATAAGTTAAATGAAGATATAAAAAAAATAATAGCTAAAGTTTTCTACAGTAAATAAAGTTTTCCAAAATTTCAATCCAACTGCAATAACTGTAATAACTGCAATGCTGATTGGCTGTTTCCCAGGCCATGGCTCTGCTTGTAACCAATCAGATGGTACTGTGGGTGGGACAGTGCTGGGGACTGAGTAGTGACTGCAGACAGCGGAGCGGCTGCATCAGAGCCGCAACAACACAGTTTTAAATTTGTTACTTATCGGCTGCCGGATAAAAAAAGACAGATGTCGCTATGCCTCAAAATATGCTAAACATTGGCCTCGATAACTAGCCCGGCTGATAATCGGTCTATCCCTACAATTTTCAATCTTGTCTTTTTCACAGGGGTTTCTCCAGATTCTTGGATTCCTTTATCGATCGATGTGCTGTAGCTGATGAAACTCTCAAATTCTTTGCAGTTTCATGCTGAGGAACATAATTCTAAAACTGCTGAGTTATTTTCTCAGGCAGAGTGGTGAATCTCTTTCCATCTTTACTTCCAAGGGGACTCAGCCTCCCTGGAATGCCTTAATTATACCCAGTCATCTTTCTAACCTGTTGCACATTTCTTTAACTTGTTGGGAGATATTCCTCCAGGTTATTCTTTTTTTTTTCAGCATTACACAACATTTTTAGTGTTTTGTTGTCCCTTTCACAACTTTTTTGAAACATGTTGCAAGTTTAAAAAAATGAGCACTAAGAAATAAAAATTTTGTTTTAACATAACAAGCTGTCTTTCCACTGTTTTCAATTAAAGATAGAGTTGAAATGATTTCCAGACCATTAAATCTGGTCTTATTAACATTTTACACAGTGACTGAACTCCTATGGGATTTGCAGTTCTACTTGAATTTATGGAATTAGTAGATGCTGGTTGCAAAAAAGATATTGCTGGAGATATTTTTTGTTAGAGAAAGTCAAACTTTTGGAAATCTATTAAATCATGCAAGCATTTCCCCAGATTCATATTGTTGTGAGAACAACTCCTGGTTTTTAAACTCTGAGTTTAGTCCAGAGTGAGAAACATGGTCTGTGTGCTTAAAATTGTTGAAACTAGTTGAGATTTTAATTCATTCAATACTTTTTGGTTTTCATCCTTAGTTAGATGCCTCATTTTAATGCCTCATTTTAAAAGGTTGTGTTATATGACAGAAATTAAACACAGGCCCTGATAGAACCACCACAGCTTCCTTACCTTTCTTCATTCTCAGGTCATGAAAACCTGTGACCTCGGGTGCTGCTTTGCTCTAAAAGAATTACATGTAGTAAACCAATAGACTCATGATAGGACATTAGTTTCTGTCTTTCATTTACAATTCTGACTTAATTTGATTTAAACATTAACCCCCACCCCCAGTCTCTATCCTCCTCTTTCTCTTTTCTACGATCTTTTACAAAGCTGCTTGCAGCCCCCTGGGAGATCCTCTCCGTCCTCTCTAATCTGGCCGGGCTGCTGTGATTCCATCACTCCGGCTCGAACCACACAGAAAGATTAGTCAGACTCTACATGCAGCAGATGTGTCCAGCACTTGATTTGTGTGTGTTTTATTGACTCTGGCCATCTGTTAATACAGTTGCTGGTTCCTCCTCTTGTGTTTGTTGATGCACACGGACAGGGGAGCTGAGTGCCAGGAGAAACATTCAGCGAAGGAGAGATGAGAGATAGAGACGCACAGACGCAGAGAGTGAGAGCGAAGTTGGAGGTAGGGGGGTAATATTTCATTAAAGGCTGCTGGTTTAAGTGTTAACCTGCGACCTGATGTATTCCTGCATGGAGTACACGGGCATTTGCTCTTCCTTTTAGCACAGTTGTAGCATTGAATCAGTAACACACAAGCTGTGTTGGTTGATGAATGAGTCTCAGATGTTCAGTGCTTTCACAAAACATTATGAGCTTAAATTCCTTCACGAGGAGGAAAGTGAAAGATGGCCTCAGATATCTGAAATTCCTCCTGAAACCATTCCTCAGATTCCCACTCAACACTGAAGGCGCATAAGGAGCAGTTGCTGTCAGCATTCTTTGGATTGTCCATTTGTGTGTATATATCTATGCATGCTTTCCTGCATTGCAGGAATTTCTGGCCATGCAGAAGGATGATAATGCCCAACAGTTGCAGCCACTTATGTTGGGTCATCTTGTGTTTTCCTGGATTCTGACAGACTCCTCATCTTCCTTCTCTCGGTGTCGCTCCTCCTTGCTGTCTTCACTCCCATGGTGTCTTTTTTCCCTCTCCTCCTGTCTCACATAACATTTGTATGAATGCCTTGGAAGCCACAGAGCTTAAGAAAACTTTTGCCTCACATTAATTATCCTCGACCTCACTAAAATGCCTAAAAGGTGAGATAGATTACATCTCAAAGCTTCACCTCCTCACTCAGCAAAAATGTCTTCATTTGTCACCTCAAGCTCAGACAATATTTTCACTCTGATACATTTCGTCTGTCCTTTTCTCACTGGCTGTCCTCCCTGCATTCCTCCCACCTTCTGTGAAGCTGCTTGTTTGCCCACTGAATGGAAAGTTGAGAGAGCTCTGCTGTTAGATGCCTGGCTTTTTAGCAGTGATGTTGCTCCCCTCTCTGCCATAATGATGATGTGATTTCTTGACACAGGCCTCACTCGGCCAGTAGAAACCCCAGAACTCTGTGTGAACCTGCTGAAAGGGAGGTGGGCGTCCAGCCTGGGTAAACACAGGGTGAGGGGGAGCCCGGGATGCAGCCTGTTGGTACTAAATGTGAGGGAAAAAGGTCCAATAACTACGCCTGTGGGAAGTGAGCAGGGCCAAGGCTAACTCTAACACATGCACGCTGGGAGCAGGCACTGGAGTGAAGTTGGATCACAGCTGCTCTGAGGGATGTATAGGTAACAAAAGGGATTTGAACTTCGGTTTTCCAAAAGGAAATCCTTTTCCAGGGGGGCAGTTTCCCCTTTGCAAGGCAACAAGATTAAATTCACATCCAAGCCAACCTACCAGGTAGATTTTCTTAAAAATTAGAGTTTGAAATAACCATAAAATTGCTTCACTAACCCTCAAAGAAGTACCTCTGAAATAAATGTATCATTTAATGAATTACAGTTTTAAGTTTCCCTGTAAACTAAGCAAACTGACGGCAGATTGACTTCAACTCTACACAGGAAACATTTGAGCCTTACATCGACTGCTACTTATGTACCCGCCCTTCATCCTGTACATCCACCCCTTTGAAGAGATATTGATATTACCCTTTATGCTTTCCACCGCATTGACTCTATAGCCCCTTAAACTTTGACCGTTTAAGCACAGGCTGAGCCAGCAGCAGGGGGTTTGAAGGAGGAAAAAAAGAGCCTTGCACACAGAGAGAGTAGTGTATTCAGCACAGGCGAGAGGTGTTAACAGTAGTTGTGTCTATAAGAGGGATAACATGGGCAGACCCCTGTTGGATCATCAGAAATAAGTCTCATGTGTGTTTGAACCTGCATAGCTTGTGAGGAGGCTGTCAGATGAAGTAGTTTTTCAAGATAAAAATAGTTGATGAGCCCTTGCAGTTTTTCCTCTTTATTTTCTAAACTTGTTGGCACTGTCTTATGCATTAACCCCAGGAGAAAAGCGCTCACCTTTTAGGCAGGACCACTGAGTATGTTACAAGAAGAGACATCTTTACATTATACACCCTTACATATAATTCCCTTTTGTAAGTTTCAGCATTTCGTTGTGCGTTAATGTAATTAAAAAGCACAACATGCTCCATAAATTTGTCAAACACAGCAGTTGTTAGTTATTTTCTTCAGCATGTTAAATATACTGAGTCATCCTCTAACCCTGCGGCATCCAACCTTCTTCTTTGTCATTGTGTATTCAGAGATGAAACCCTTTTGAACTTGTTCTGGGTCACCCCTGTGGCCACTTGCTCAACGCCTCGCCAAACTGCCACCTCACAACCTTGGGGAGGCAGTTAATGCTGTAATTGGCACTTAATTAGTTAATCGACCCCAGTGTTGTTGGGAAGTAGGGTAACATGGGGACGTGGGGCTCCAGGGGCCACAGGTGAGGGGTGGAGAGGATTGGCCTAAGGTGCTTCCTGTGTCACATCACCAGCGGAGGTACCCATCAACCCCTTTGAACCGGGACACAAACACTGGAAACACTTTCATGGGGCCGATGTGTCATCACAGCCGGGTCCCATGTATATGTATGGGACCGTCTGAAAATATACAAAGTCCAATTTGCCCGGGACAGACCAACCTCAGGATAATGAATCACATGTGAAGTGTATCTGATATGCAGCCTGAGTCATCACCAGATGTTTCAACAGAATTACTTCCAGTTCTGGAGAGGACTTTCAAAGAGTATCCAACAAGAAAGAGAAATAAGTCAGCAAACATTTGTTGCCTCAATGAAAATAAGTTTATAAAGAATGTGTCTCACAAGGCTCTCTGTGCATCTGAAAAGAAGAGTAAAGTGTTTCTTATGGCTGTAATTGGATGCACACATGCCAAATGAGAGGAGTTTTGAGGTCAAGTGCAAAAAAGGAAGTAACTCGTGCACTGGGCCTTCAGATGATAAAAGCTTACAGGTGGAACTAAGTACAGTCCTTCTCATGTAAGCAAGCTGTACTGGCTGTTTGTTCTGGTGTCTGCATGTGGAAAACACAGCTCCAAGCACATAATGTGTTTGCACAGTCAAAGCATAGCATGTACTCTGGATAACATCTCCTGTCTCCTTCACTCTGTAAAGAACTTATAGAATATAAAATAGAGGCTGTCCACCCTCCAGTCTCTCTTTTTCTCAAACACATGCAAAACAAGCGACATCTCTCAGTTTAAAACTTCCTACTTCCCGTTTTGGAAGACATCAATAACTTTTTTGACTTGTGGGAGGTTTGATCCGTGTGTGTGAATCTGCGTGTGGGTTCTTGTGTCTGCCCCTGTGTTTGCACCCATGTGTGTGCATCAGAGAGGGGCGCCCAGCAGGCTGTGTTGTTGTAGGTGAGGGTGAGGAGCCCCCTGATGGGCAGCTGTGGCAGAGAGGCCAGCTTTGATCAAAAGCCCAAGAGGAGGAGGAGGAGGAGGAGGAGAGGAGAGCAGCAGCAGCAGGCCTTCTATAGGAGAGAGGAGGTGAAGCAAGTCTGCAAAGTGAGGGGCAGAGGATGAGGGTGTCCAAAAGCTAATGGTGGGGCTCTCCAACTCAGAAAAAAAGGGAAACACCTGTTTCTTTCATACTGAATCACATATTCTCTGACAGTGGTGAAAACTGAATTGTTTTAAAAGTATTTTTTTTCTGAATTAATTCCATTTAAACAAATTTGGAGCACCTCACTCTTACTCTTTTTCTGCTTTTGGTCTTCTTGGATGAGTTACAAAAATAAGCCATGTAGCAGCTTTTTCCAAATAATTAAATCATGTATTTATTCAGGAGGCTCTGGGCAGCCTATTGATTGTCGACAGATTGAGTTACTCTCAGAATCTGTGGGAAGTCTTGCAAAAGGAGACAACGTAACCAGGGGCATGTGTGCAAGAAGCCGTGTGGCCAGACAAATGTATTCAGACCAAAATCATGGAGCTTAGGTCATGACGGCTACACTTGTGCCTTGGGGGAGAGATGTATTTAATCAGGACGCTTTGTGCTTTCTTGTCTGTCCCATTCTGACCTCTTGTTATGTATTGTGTTTTCCAGTGCTTTTTTTTTTTTTTTTTTTTTTTTTTTACTTTTTGGAAGAATACAGGTATGAATACACATTTAAAAAATAAACATTATTTCAATTTATTTGCTTCATATAATGTTATTCATTTATTATATTTCTATATGAATATCTATAACTCATGAAGCCCTATTTCTTATTTACATTGACTGGGATATTTACTGTACCTATTGACACAATTCGAAAACTCCAACTTCAGGGGCAGATTAATTGTACCTAAACTCAAATAAACTTAAACGTATAATCTTCAAAACAAGGTCCCACAGCTCTGTAAAACAATTCCAGCTTTTTCTGCCAAGCACAAATCCAAACACTCCAAACTATATTTTTATTATTTTAAAAACAGCTCTGCTGTTGGATGTAAAAAACATAAAATAAATCAAAGTTTTTATTTTTTTTTGCTTCACTCAACTGCACTATTATATTTCTGTATAATAATTAAATAAATAAATAAATAAATAAATAAATAAAATAAATTAAACCTTCCAAACCTAAACTTGATGGTTCTAACAATTTAGCTTTTTTTAAAGGATTTGTAATGGTTTTGTTTACCTGATTTTAAGTAATGGATCAAAATGTTGTGTACTGAATGTATATAACAAATGTTTTTATATCTGCGTCACTAGCCTAACATTTAGATAAGCTTATTTCTAAATTTATTATGCCAAAATTATTAGTATTATTATTATTATTATTATTATTATTATTATTATTATTATTATTATTATTATTATTATTATATTTTATTTTTATTATTATTTTTTCTTCTGAATTGTGTGTTGGCTGTTGTCATTCTGGGGATACGGTCAATGAATCACACAGCAGCTTTAGTGACTGTGAAAATGGAGAACATGTGTTTCAGCTTTGACTGCATGATGCAGGTTTCACGCCGTTGTGTGCTCTGTACAATGATGGACAATTGTTTTCTTAACCCCTTCATTCACCTGCATAATGACGTTTCTATGTGTTACAGTGAATGACGTTTAAATAAGGATAAACACGGATTAGGGCTGAAAAAAGAAAGGGCATGAAAATTGACTGAACCGGACCTTGAAGTAAGTGATAACTGGTCACATCAGCCTCTGAAGGCGGGAGAGAAACTCTGACGTTATGACTAATAGGTGGGGGCGGCTGCTCTGTATCATCCCGGGAGCACGCGGACAATTAAAATGGCACTATTACTGTAATTTCCTCCGCGTGCACTGAGGCAGTGACTGCGTCATCGTGCTTTACATGGATAGAAGTAGACTGAGATGCTTTATGCATCTCCTAAGAAAAATAGCCTCGCCCATAGGTGACATGATTTTTGTCTTGCTCAGTCATTTGATATGACAGTTTTTCCCCAAAAGCATTGTTGTATGTGGAATAGAGAAACTTCGTCCCGGGCAGTTACCAAAAGTGGTTGAATAAAACAAATGTAGATGGATGTGTGAAGATGTTTTTTTCATTCAGATTCTAAAACGGATTTTGGCTTGAGTTATAATTATAGCGGCGTTGACCGTTTCCTTGAAAGGAGAAACACGCTCACTAAGCCACCGTCCCGTGTCCGCTCCTCGGTGCGTGCGATGGGGTACGCGGGCCAAGCGCAGCGCCGTTTACTGTGGTTTCAGAGGACTGGTGGCATAAATGCAGTCTGTCCTGCATTACGCACGCGCAACTTGTGGGCACAACGAAAAAAGAAAAACAATAATTAGGCATGAAAGTGTGTGTCCAAACAAACGATTCAAAGGACCCGTTGTGTTTGTGGAGAGATGACCGGTGGGGGAGAGATCTTCCCCCGTCTCCCTCTCTCTGGGCTGACCTTGCGTTTGAGTCCTGCTGCGTGAGGCCGAGACTCACAGATGGGCTGTGATGTCTCACTCTCTCTGTCGCTCCCCTTTATCTTTTATCATAACCCCATTTCTTTTCAGATCAATTCGGTTCAGCTCACTAATTCAGTTTATGTAAAATTCTTTTCAGGTGCCTGATTTCCAACTAGAAAAACAAAATAAAAACAAAACAAATAAACAAACTTTAACCTAAAAGTGCATGCTGTGCAAGCATCATCGTCTCACAACAAATAGAAAAATTATATAGCCTATAGTATAATTACAAATTTACGCTGTAGTGGTTTTCCTGCACGTGAGGACGTGGTTCCGCTCCAGCAAATACAATAACAGGAGCAAACAAATGACTTACTGACGTCATGTTGTCAAAAAATAAAGATTACAAATCATGATTTAAATAAGATAGACTGCGTTTTATGATTACTGCGACGCTCGTCACTAGAGTAAATGACGCTAACAGGGAAAGACCAATTAAGAAAGAGGGAATACCAAGAAACGTAGTATTGCCTGACACATGAGGCTATATTTGATGTTAAACAGATGATTATAGAAATAAAAAAATATATATAACCTAACAAATCATAACGTGTTTATTTTTCACGGTCATATATTTATTTTCCATTAGAAAAAAAACGGAAGGTATCGTGGTTTGACGCAGTGTCACGGTTATTCTACAGCAATAAAAAACGCCTCTTACAAACTTGTACTCTCCGTTGCAGCGCAGCTTGTGTGGCCTCGCAGCGGTGCAAACCCCAATCTGTGTATCTCCGCTGTTTTGACACCAAATAGTCTCAGTCTGATCCATGGTTTCGGTCCCTTTCTGCCACACATGCTGCTCACAGAAGGTTAAAAAAAAAAAACTGAGAAGTGTATGCAGCCTGAAAAGACTGGGGGCCAACAAGACGGACGAGCTGTGGGCCCCAGCCGTGCAGGGCCCCGTGTTTCCAGGCGGTGGAGTCGAGACGTTACATGAGGCTGCATGTGAGGCTCCCTCTGCTTTGGGCAGTAATAGGTTTGGGATGACTTAAACGATTTGTTGACTGGGACAATAAATCTGTTGTGTGTTTCTTGGCATGCTGAGGGGAGGATTACAAGTTGTCACACAAAGGAATGCAAATTGCAAGCCAAACTCTCCGAGAGGCCTGTGGAGTAGCCAGCTATTTAGAGCATTTGTGGGGACCTGTGCTTCTCTCTCCCACTATTTTATCTTTCTCTATTAGTCCTAATAACTGTGAAGGGTCTGAGAGTAGCCACTGTATTCATCTCAAATCAATGGCTTTCCCGCACCAGGCCCTATACACCTCAAAATTTGCATTCTATCGAGTGAGATGACCAGCAGGACTATCGGCGTTGAGTCTCTTTCAGGCGGCCAAATGGAAAGCTTGAATCCTAAATGACATGTTCACTGGGCTCTTTTGCTAAAACCCACTCTTCATATTTATATTATTCTCTGTGCTGAGAGTTTCTCACTGGTTAAAATCTGAGGGGGTGAAAGGCGAAACGAGCTTTGATTCAATCTCTTTCTCTCTATATAGTCTGAAAGAAATGTGCCGCAGTAATTAACACCAGGCAACTTGTGATTTTTATTAATTTATCAAATAAAATTTAACTTTTTTAGTTCATTTTTGAAAGAAATATTTATAGTAATCTTAAAATGTCTGTTTTAATTCCAGTTTTAGTAAAATGGTTTGACTGAACCCACAATAGTTTGCAATCAGTCTGTGCAGAGGAGAGCTGTGTGTCCTCATTCATGCCTCCCCCTAGCGACTGCAGCGTGAAGTGCAGCTCACCCATCATCAGCTCTCGTGCATCAGATGTAAGAAAGAGCAGTTTGAGCGCGTTTGACAACTACAGGAGTATTCTTAAGAATCTTTATTCGGCCTTTGATAGCTATAGCCTAAACGACAAGACCCTCAGCCACACGACTAAAAAATTGTCTGAGCGCTTTTTATGGTGGAGCTTTTTTTAGTCGGTGTCGTGGTCCTCGGGGTTAATTCGGACTGTGGTCCGTGCGCCAACTTTCTGTCAAGCAGCAGATGCCTGGGGCCGGCTGGACGAAACCACAGGACATGGATCAACACGGAGATAGCGGAATTATTCCTCTCATATCTCAGCATTAGCCGCCCTGACCTACCGCTGCTCGACTGAGAGACATCACAGGGAGGAGAAACTGTCTGCTCGAGTTACCCGGCGGCATTGAGCCATCACCCTGACACAAAGTCCCTTTAATAGTCCCAATTAATTCCCTCACTAAACTAGGCTGAAGCATTGCTAATGTGATTACCACGTTTCACTATTTGCTAAGCTCTAACACCCTCTGACACATAAACACTACCCTGATGCATCATTACAAGTTAATTCCTACATGGTGGCAGATGTAGATTTATTTAAAACAAAGCTACATTAAGCTATGCATATACTGTATCACTAAAGATATATTTATCTTCTGATTATGAAAATAAAAAAAACATCATGGACTGATACATTATGTATAGTTTCATGTTTAATCATCAATTCCTGGTCAACAGTTTAAACAAACATAGGTCTATAGTATATGAAAAAACTATTAAAAATATCCAAAGATCAACTTATTAAAAATGCAGCTTATCTCAGGTCAGCTCTCCCTAATAATACACAGGCTTTAGTTAGTCTTTGTTATTTTTCAGTGCATTGGGACCTCAGCGCTGTGTTATTCTCAATATTTAATCATGGCTCCATGTTTTAATTTGGTAAGCTGAAGCTGCTTCAGAGGCCGATCACCTGATTTCTGTAATGAGCTCTGATGGCTGATTCAACTGCGATTGCAAGAGTCCGTTTCAGTTTTGACTAAGCCAAGGCTTGTTTTAATTGGCGATCACTTCGGAAAGTGTTCACACACATTACTTGTGCGCACATACACACACCACCACCACCACCTCCACCTCCGCCACCACTACCTCACAAAGCGCCTGCAACACTCCTTACTGCTCAGTGTTTACAGCCATTTGCTCAAGGTTACCGTACCCATCTGCCTCTCCCCTCCTTTACCCTGCACAGAGATGATTTAATTAAAGAACAACATTTTCTTAGGGCAGCTGCACTCCTTACAGCGAGGAATGCCCTGTTTTCAGTGCTGCGTCAGACAGACTGACAGAGCATGCTGCCTACATTTGTCTGCCGCTCACCCTCCTCCATAGCTTACATGGCCCATGCTCTCTCAATAGCTTTTAATAGTGTGACTGTAAAACGTCTTGTCACATGAGGGAGTTACGATGATGTTTTACAACCTCCTGCTTTCAAAGATGAGCCATAATATCCCCCACCGTAACTTTTAAAACAGGCGCTGTGTGTGCAAAGAGTTGCATAACGCCATGATCCATCATTTTCAAATGCACTTTTGTGTGAGTGAGTGTGTGTGTGTGTACTTAGACACAAGGCTGCAGATATAGACACAGGAGTGAACATACTCACAAGGCTGACTACCCACACATGCACTTAAAGGAATTAATATGTAACATTATAAGGGAGATACTGTCCAGATTGCAGAAATATTTGGACCATGGTTTTTCTTCATGACAGACACAAGCAACAGTAAAACATGAAGTGTTAACAGACAGGCAGGCATTCAAGGTTAATGGGCTGTTTGGAGGGGAAAAGGAAGAAATTGAGTATCCCTAGACAATGCTGAAGAATGATTTTGCAAGGAGAGATGTAGTCCCTGAATACCCTGGTTATTAATTTGCTTTCCATTATCTTCCTTCTTTCAGCGAACACTGGTGTTTGAATGCTGATCTGTTGGCCAGGTGAAGCCCAGTCGCTCACACGACGTCTGAGGCCAGCCGAGAGGGCGGACCGATTAAACAAATTTTTTTTCCTCTTAATCAACACAATCGTAACCCCTGCGGAACAAAGGCACCAATATCCATTTCCAAGGAAAAGGGTGAGTGCCCTCTCGGCCCCCCCACACACACCCTCCCCGCCCTTCCATGTACTGTACTTGTTACCCTGGTAACCCCATGGGCAGAATGCAGATCAGGGGGACAGCGGAGCAGCCCCTTGTCTCCCCTTCACAATTCACCCTGATGATGACTAACACTTTTGTTCATGGAGAGGGCAGGTGGGAGTTACAACATGCTTCAAATCATTGCACCCACTGCGCTCCCTCTCTTACCCCCATCCTTATCTTTCTTCATCTTTAATTTCTATTCATCCTTTTTATATTTCTTCAATTTCTCTAGCTCAGCCGCTCAATTTTTCTCTATTTTTGAAAAGTCTTTTCTCTTGGTGTCAGTGCGTCCTTTCACTCCGAGCTGACAGTGAGCTCACTCACAGCAGATGTGGCGGTGGTTTGCGAGAGGTCAGTGTTATCTAAACAGACCCATTGGGCTATTTGCTATAGCACCCTCCATCAGGCTGGAAGCTCTGAGGAATCAGCCCATCACTTCAATCAGCCACGGTGGAATACAATGAATTTATAATGACCAGAGCCGGGCTGAGGAGAAGGATCAGATGAAAACGGAGTGAGAGAGAAGGAGAAGGACAAAGAGGGCTGAGAAGAAAGTGAAAAGATGGAGCGTTAAAGAGCCAGAGAAGTCAGAGCAGAGTTCAGTTGTCAATGAGCACTATGCAGGAGAGTGTGTTGTTTGTTAGTGGCGTGAAACAAACAAGTGGTTGTTGAAAATGAGGAGATGGACTGTGACTGTGTTTGACAGTAAACTGTTCAGTATATTTGTGTGAAAGGTTACCTCCATTCATGTGTACAGCTCAGAGTTTTCATTACAGAGTATGTGTACATACAGTAGAGGCTACAACGGAGCTGTCCACATGCTTTTATGCATGTGTGTGTGCGTACATGTTTGTGCTCTTGTGTGTTTATTGGCCTGTGTGCAAAGAGAAGTTGTAATCTTATCCCTGTTCAGAGGGTAAGTACATGTGACAGTAGATATATACAAACTCTTGATCAATATCTCGATAGATTGTCAGATAATGAGTCTTCAGGCTGATATGGACAATTGTTTCAATGTGTATGTTTTCCTGGCTTGTTTGCAGACGCCTTGGCTGAGTGCCATCATCCACTATTCACAGTCCAAGAGCTGAGTGCGGTTCAGTCTCTGCATGGTCTGACTGACTACAGCAGGCCCCCCTTCACTCCCTTGCACAGCCTTCAACCTTTGACCACATTAACTGCTGCGGTCAGACTCATCTCCCCGTCTTTCCTTATCACCTGGAATCAAACATTAAAAGAGGGAGGGAGCCAGAGTTACTCATAAAGTCAGAGAAATACGGGCCCTGAGGAGGGAAAGATAAAGACGGTGAGATGCAGCAGAGGGAGCTGATATCAAAGATTTAGAAACACACAGAAAAAGAGGAATGAGGGCTAGTATGATGGTGAGATCAGGACACAAGATCATCAAATGAGGCAAGACCACTAAAGTAAGACAAGGTGTAGGGCGAAATCACGACATGTCGCTGCACCCAATGAGCGGTCACTTCCTTCTCTTCCAAGTTTGACATCTCAAACAAGCAAGGCAGGGCGGAGTTCAGCTGTAGGCAAACAGGCCATTTTACGAGTAACCCATCCCGCAATTACCCGTTACCTTGACTGTCGTGGTTTTAAGAGCGGCCTGGCCTTGGAGTTACCTGGATACACCTGGAGGACGGCGATAAAAAAGAGCCGGGAGTTTTTAGAACCTCGAGGGTGGGTGCTCCTACCTGAGCCGCCAAAGTCCTGCCCCCCCAAAAAGTCCATCTGTCTGTCTGCCGTACCACCACAACTGGCGCCCACACACACCCTGACTATCTGTCTGTCTGCCCGCCTGTCTGTACGTCTGTGTGAGTCAGTGTCCAATAAAGCCAAGTAGTTTCATCAGGTGTTTAAATATGTAGAAGGCTCCACCTTGCACATGCAGACACATACACACACAGACACACACACGCAAACACACACATGTTCACACACAGTTCTAGATCTCAGGCAGGTGGTTTGCTGATAGTGATGGGTAGGAAAATATTTGATGTCCCCAGCTTGGCCATTTAACATTCTCACCCTGTGCTCTGACCTTAAAGAGTGTGCATGCATACAGCGTGCAAAGCTCTGTGTGTGTGTATGTGTGTTTGGCTGTGCGTGTGTGGGTGTGTGTGTGCTTGTTCACTTAGCTTTTAGCCGTGGTTAGCAGCTAAGGTCTCCCTCCCCATCAACCCATCCCAGACACACACACACACACACACACACACACACCCCGTCCTATTAGCACCACCTATCAGAGCCCATTTGACCTCCACCTTCTCCCTGACCTCCATAAGGTGGGGGTCTCCATCCCTTGGGACAGCAGGTTAGCAAGGCGAAAGTGTGTGTGTGTGTGTGTGTGTGTGTGTTTGAGTGTGTGACAAGATGGGGGGTGGCTCTGCTGTCTGACTGTGAGCAAACACTGATGGTCAAACACACGGCCTCCTCCACCCCTCGTAATTTCTCCTTGTGCTCTTCTGCAAGTCCTTCTTTTCAGCAATACTTCGTATCACTTCACCTGTTTCAATGTTGTGACTCTTACAACAGATTCTGGTACAGCTTAGAAAATATTGTGTAAAAAGTATGAAAACTACTCCATTAATCTGAAACGCCTGTAGAATAAAGTCTATACTAACAGGATCTGCTTGCTAAATCCTTCCTCCCTGCAATCTTTGCATCTTCAGCCATACAAATATTGCATTTGTCTGTGTTAACCTCAGAAGCTTCTAGGACTTCAGAGTAAAAATGTGGATTATTTTTTAAGTAACACTAGTAACTGATAAATACCTGCTCCTGATGGTTGATATTAACAAGAATGCTGATAATATTTAACAAAATATGGATATGTATTGATAATACTTAGCACTAATGATACTGTAAACACAAAAGGAAAAATGAGAAGTTAACTTTTGAAGTGTTATTGTATTTCACTTTATCACAGTATCATACTTTACCATCTAGAGATTATGTTGCCTGAGAACTTGGATTAAAAGGTTTAAGAACTGTGAATTCTCACATAGTCTACTGAAGAAGAATTCAACTGCCATCATATGTCAAATCAGACATGACAACAAATAAAACACAGGTAGCTGTGAGGACTAAAACTTTGGGCACTGATGTTGTGGATCAGACTGTGAGTGAGTGTAGAGATCTGATCAAACATGATAAGTGGGAATGTGTCAGCAAAGTGGTGATGACTCAGGATACTGTTGCAAATCCATCTCTAGTAGCGAAGTTGTTGGTCTTGTCTGCTACCTCAGGAAAAAAAGCTACTGCTGCTCTGTTCTCCTTGAATTCATCATGGTTGTGATAATTAGAGATGGGCTGATACACTTTATTACATTCCTATCCGATCTGATCTATAAGAATTTAATTGTGCTGATATCCAATCTGTACTGATACAGTAGGCAACAAAGTAAAACATAAAACAAACTCAACATTCTCAATTTCAAGCCATTTATTAAATAGGGTTGCAACAACCTGAGTGCAATATGTAATGTCATGGTATGTAGGGATGCACCAATTCAACTTTCTGGTTCCGATACCGATGCCGGGGCTTTGAGTATCAGTCCATACAGATACTGATCCGATACCGGTGTTTAATACTAACCTGCATGCCCTGCTGTGGGATAAGACTGGTAGTGTTTTGGGTAAAAGGCAAAAAAAGAGTGGATGGAAAAACTGAAGTAAATATTTATTTAAACTACAGAATATTCAAATGTTTGGCACTATTTTGGTAAAAACAATGCTTCAGAATGTAAAGAAATTCTACTCAAATGTAAACTTTAATACCCTGTAGACTGGTTATGTGAAAAAAGTGCATCAAAGGTAACATTTTAAATCAAGTAGCCATGGAGCTGTTTGCCTGGATCGGCCCCTTTCCCACCAATACTGATCGTGCTTTGAGGGGCACCGATGCATCGATATCCAAAACCAGGATCGGAATCGGTGCATCCCTGGTGATAATGACTTTTCAGGTGACTCATGAGACTTTGTTCCCCCCTCTGGGTACTTGCAGCACACATTTTGCAAGGTGCAACAGCATTGTCGTCCTTTGAAAGCGTTAAAAACAAACATAGATGTGACATCTTTTAGACTTTGTTACATCTGCGCTTGTTGCTCTTTGAGCTGAATGGATCACATACTGTCACCTGCTGGGCTCGAATATGAAGGCTTGTTAATAAGTGGGCCTATAAGAAAGCACCTGTTAGAGTGTGTGTGTTTTAAATTGTACAATTGTGTTAGTAAATAAGAAGAAAATATTCCCATTATCAGCCAGTTATTCACTTGACCTTACGTTAAATCTCTCACCTTCAACAGCCAGGTTAGCGGTTTTCCTTCAGTGTAACTGATGAGGCTTTGAAGGAGCCTGGCATAAAGTCTGTTAAGTCCAGAATTAATGAATTTCAAATAAGAAGAGAAAATTCTGCTGCTGCAACGAAAAGTGGCCAAGTCAAAACAGCAGAGCTCATGGAGCGCTCTTCTTTTTTCACACTTCTCCACCCTGTGTTCTTCGGTGAACAGGCTCCTCTATTGAGAGAGAACAATCGGGTTCTTAATCAGCAGACCTTTTCTCCCTTGTCAGTTCCTGGGTCAACTGATGGACCACACTGCTTTGTAGCAAGTAAAGGGCATAAAATATATGTTTATGAAAAGAAGAATTAATCACACAGGATATCTTTAGATAAAGTCATATTTGTTGTTTTTTTATATCCTTTCTCTAGCTCTGTCTACAAGGGCTTTCATGTGGCTGTAATTACCATATTTCATTAGCGTGTGGAGTGTCAACGCTGGAGCATCAAAGCGGTTGGCTCTTCGCATGTGCAGCAACCACCGCCAGGGAAGTACACAACTATCTGTTTTTTTCCCAGAATAAATTCGCCCGAGCCTGTTTTTGAGTGCACTCTCTCCCTCAAGCTGCTGTCGATATCAAAGAGAACCCATTCCGCATGTGAAGTGCCCCTTGTGCAGAATAATAAAGCAGTGCATCATGGCAAAAAACTGTGAAACACAACACTCTCACCACCATCCCTCAATGCACACATGAGGACACACATGCACATATACGCATGGTATTCCTCTCTCCTTTGTAGCTACTTTACTCTCCTTGGTTCACATTTACTTCTATCTATGCACTCAAAACAAATAATTTCTCTTCTGCATGTTCAAACAGAGAACAAGGAGTGCAGAATATACTGTATGTTTACAATTCTCAAACTTTAATATCCAAACAAACATGCATTTTCTTTTGCAACGATAAACTCCAAACAGTTTTGCAGTAAAACTTTATATGATTAACATTTTTCTTAGGGAATTTGTAAAATCTTTTTATTACTATGCAACAAAACACATCTCAAAAGATCACAGGGACTCTGGTAGACATGGCTCTGTCGCTATTTTCCATAAAATATTACAAACCCATAAAAGAGGCATATTGTTTTACTGAGTGACATATTTTGTTAGTACAAAGACAATCACCTGCATAGTTTCTGTCCTTAGCTTGTTAAACTCAGGCTCAGAGTAATCTTTGAGCTGTTTTTGTGAGCATGCTCAGTGATGTCTGGAGTTGTTTTAGCATAAGTAGCAAAATGTCATGATCATCAGTGAGGCCTTGTTTTTTTGGTTACCAGTAGGGCTTTCGTACAGTTAACTTTTAAAATTACAACTGTCTCCTGCATTTTAATAGTTAATTGAGGTTAACCACGTTATTAATTTTATTTCTTGAGTTCTGTCATTGCTGAGTCTATAATAACTTTGAGTAATTCTGACCAGTGCTTTGATTTGTGAGGCCAATGAATGCTATAAAGTTTACTTTATAATGTTGGATTTAAGATTTATTATTGAAACACAAACAGTGCTCTTCTAAATTTTGTGGTGATTTGCTATGCTGGACAGGAACACAGCATTGCAAGGTTATATATTGAGAAATAAATATATATATATATAAAAAAAAAAAAGATTTTATTATTAAACAAATTCATACTTTTTACCACATAATCACAAAAAGTTTCGAAAATTGGTACCGTTGAGTACAGATTCTGATTGCCACGTACCAGGCATCAGTATCATATCGTTTCAAATGTGAAACGTACCCATCCCTTGGATCAAGTGATTGAAAAAACAAACAAAAAACATTTACTGTTGACTTTATTACATTGCCAGCCTTAGTTACTTGATTACAATTACTTTTACTTTTTGATTACATAGGTTACTAAGCTACATTAGCATATAGCGCAGGGGTGGCCAACCTGCGGCTCGTGAGCTACATGTGGTTCTATGCCTTTCTGTGTGCGTCTCTTGTATTCACCATATAATTATGAGTAACGGTGTACCAATCAATCTAAAATATTGATATACTGATGCCAAAGTTAGGACCAGTATTGATCAATATTTTGGTAATGAGATTGATACTTAAGTTTCAGTTTCTCTTCTCTCGAGTGCTCCTCTTAATAGCTCATGTGCTCATATCTATCTATCTATCTATCTATCTATCTATCTATCTATCTATCTATCTATCTATCTATCTATCTATCTATCTATCTATCTATCTATCTAGATAGAACAATGGAACTTTGTCTCTTTTGCAGTTAAACAGACATTTGTATTTGATACGGCTTCAAATACGAATTTAAACACACATAAACACAATAAATCTCGCTTTGAAAATTAAAAACGTATTGATTTTCATTTTATGTAATTTCGTATATGTGTGAGAAGAAGTGCGTTTCTAAGACTACGTGTGATGCGGCTCTTTGTAGTACCACAGTGATTTTTGTGGCTCTCGGTCTCTGACTGGTTGGCCACCCCTGTTATAGAGCTATAGGCAAACTAACTGGACCAATAAATAGATAAACAAACTATATATAATAGGAATGCACCTTACAGATAATTTTGGAGTTAAATGTCATGGCTGTTTAATTATTATTATTTTTTTAAGTCTAAAGAAAGTTACAAAGTTTGAATTATTTTCCCCATATTTCTTAAGATCCCATAAATCACTATCTTTGAATTTATTTTTACCAGTCCAGTAATACAAGAGAAGATGGGAGAAGGTAGTTTTTGGTGAATTATAAACAATGTTTGATGGGTTATAGAATATTTACTCATTTTACTGAGCTCTATTCTTTTGCTACCGTTAAAATGGGTATTTTAAGAAGAATAAAGAAAAGTAAGATAAGACGGGTAGGTGCAAATTTAGTCATACAAAATCAAAGCTTATCTCCCAGAAATGATCCCTATTGTGAACAGAGCTTTGATTTACCTCAACCAGGCGCTGCCTTGCCTCGGATTCTTGCACCTGACCTGTGTTAAAGCACCACAAGGCCACACAGCTCAATCCAAAGACTCAAAGCCACACATCTTCAAGGGGACTGGGACAATGAGAGACAATAATGTCTCAACCAGCACAAACAGAGATGAGCTGCAAGTTAGCAGAGCTCACCACACAGCACTGCTCTGCCTCTTGCTATCAGCTGCATTATCTGCAGGGAGAGGAGCTATCTCCCGGAGCCAAACACACTTTTGTTTTCCTAAAGCTTTATGACTTCCCTCAGCCAGACAGAATCAAAGCTTTCAGTGAAACGTGTGGTAACATTTAAGACATGGCTGAGGCTGAACAGGGGTTCCTGGTAACTCGCAATTACAGATCCAGCGTTAAATATGAAGTATTGTAAACATCCTCGAGCAGCAACCGCACAAAACTGTTGTCTCCGGTGGCTTTCAGTGCATTCATGTGTTTCTACAATAGATTTAATAAACAAAGAAACAATACTTTGCTCGAATACCATAGTCCTCTGTTGTACTGTGGCTGTGTGAGAACAAACTCCTTGGGTGTGTTATTGCTGTGATTGGTGTGTGAGCTGCAGCTCAAGAATCAAAGCAACACACACTTGAAATGCTCTTAACGGCTCCAGCTGCCTGAGATCGATGTTCACCTTGGCTGCTGTGACTTTCACTCTCTGGGAGATATTGATCAAAGATGAGGCTGCGGCGCTTAAATGTGAAAACACTACAGCTCTTGTGTTTCTTTACCTATTGTGCACTTTTGCCTCTTTCATCACTTTTCCACATGTGTTGTGTACATTGTAAAGGAGAATATAAAAAGTATATGTCAATATATAAGGCTTCTGGGTCCAAGACCTTGGAGCAAAGTTAACAAATGATCTCTTATCTCACTCCCATTTCTTCCCTCTAACTGTTTCAGTGACTTTCTGAGAGCACCATAACATCCTCTCAGAGCAAACACAGCAGTTAGATTCTTAATCCTTTTACCAGAGGTGATTTTTAACTACTTCCTGGTCCTCTTTAGTCAGGTCAGTGGGTCTAAATCCTGATCCACTGCAGGCCTCCTCAGGTCCAGTAAGCCTTAACCTTGGAGTCTTACCCCTCTCCTCTCCCCAAGAGGTTCAGACCAGCAGTAAAGGAAGCAGGGGTGGGGTGGAGGGGTGCCGGAGGTGTGCGGAGAAACCAAGGACCTGCCACATTATATGCTTTAACATGACTGGCAAATCCAGCACGGTTAAACAAACTTAACCTTCATTTGTGAAACGGTGCAAATCAAAGGGCAAAAAACGACTTGTGCAAGTAATTACCACCGGGGGAGAGCAACAGGGCAGGGAGAGGATGGAGGGGAGGGATGGGTGTGAGGGGAGTGGGGAGGGGGTCAGTCTCAGGGACAGCTATAGGCTTTAACAGGTTGAATGGAAGGAAATGGGAATCATTTAAGGTGAGGGGCATTTTTAATGAGTTTGCTCAGAAATTGATTTTCCACTGTAATCTTTTATTTATATGCGGCAGGCAGCGTGTCCCCGGCAGAGTGAGGGTCAGCTCTCAGAGTGCCCTGTCAAGGCCCCCGCTCCTTCAAACAACCCCCCAAAGTCCAGGGAAAATGGTATTCTAGCTAAGGCAAATATTGTCCTGTCTTGGCTTAAGGGGCGAAAAAGCTGTTTGTTCTGAAAAACTCAGCCTTCACTTTTTTTTTCTGCCTGTCTTAAAGAAAGAAATCCTAAACAGCAGAAGGCCTCTATGAAAGATAATTTTAAAAGTAAAACTCATTCATTTTTTTTCTTTACTTAATCTAATTACACACTCCTAATTCTGTCATTAAAATATATCTCATGGTTTGATTCCCATATTAAGTACACTGACTGAATTTTACAGAAAGCCAGTCTGGATTTGCGATCTATTTATTTATTATTTACCTTTATTTCACCGTATCCAGAGGTGTCTAGTAAATGGACCACTTTACATTAAATGCAGGTTATTTAAGTGGTAACCCTTTATTTATTAGCCTTTCTCTTTTTACAAAATACACGTATCTTATTGTATTGTGTCGTGTGTGTTAAACCTTTTGTTAGTTTTTATGTAAGCTAAGCATCACTAAATTTAACCAAAGGCCTAACTTACAGTTTTTACAAATACATTTTAAAAGAAACGTCAAAGATATTTATTTACTTATATCATATAAGTATTTTTATTAAGATAAAATTGTCTTGTTCATTGTTTTATATTGGTAAACCCTATAGAATCCAAATGAAATAAAATTGGCTGTTCCTCAAACACTCGTAGATGTGAGCTGAATTGGCACAAAACCTTTATTTTATTAAAAAAGTTCAACTTGAGTCAGAATTATTTTGAAAGACAGTCATTGGAGTTTTTTTTTAAAATCAGTTTCATGCTGAAGTACAGAATTAATTTTAAATTGACAAAGGTATACATATATTTTTTAAGAAAGCTAATCCACATTTTAAACATAATGAAGAAGTTTCAAACTATTTTGTCCAGTTTCCCTTTGCTTATGCAGATACAATTTACCAATGGATTATTGCTGCTGGACATTTTGCTGTGTATTTTTTGTTTAAATAGTTTTGTTCAAATATTCTCAGTGGACACTCTGTATCAAAAAGCAAAGCCTACCTCTGTGTCTGCATGTCTCCAGTGTCAGGCTCTGGCTCTGAGGCCTTTAAACACAATTTTACAGGCAGCACTCTGTGCAATCTGAGCGTCTGCTGGAGTTATACAAGGCTCTTGTGCCACCTAGTGGTAAAAGTGTAACTACTACACTGCAACAAACTTAGTCGTTTAAAAAAAAAACAAAAAAAACTTCACTTTCAGTACATGGATTCATTCAGTTCAGCTACTGTGTTCTTCTTTTTTAACTCCATCTCTTTAACATGAGTATCTTTGGGTCAAGTTTTTAGCTTAAGAGCCACTGCGTCATACTTCTGTTTGATGAGTATTTATCGTATATCCATTTTCTACATTTTTAACTGTAACAATTAACAGCAACAATTTCACATTGTTTTTTTAAATTATCAGGCAGATGTTCACAGTTATTTAAAATGTTTGATGTGGAATTCAAACAGCTGATGAGCAATTCAGGATTAGTTTATGACTGTACCTGTAAACTACACTGAAATCAAAGGAGTAAATAAAAGTTGTTGCTGATGCACTTTATTGCCCTTGTAGGATTTTATGAATGCTTATTCTAATATAGAGTGACCCAGACTGGCTGATAAATTGTCACAAATTCACAAGATTTTAATCCAATTTGTTGATAATGGTTGATCACTAACTTAGGAGAACTTGATGTTTGTGTGGTGGGTTGGGAGTTCATGCAACAAATACATTTTCTGCAGATACATGACTACCTTACTTTAAAGATAACTGAATTTAGGTGCATCAGATGACTTAAAACAGGGTAGAGATTGATCTGCACTTTTCTTTGCATTTATGTTCACTTCCTTAATTACTGCGTCATATCATCATACAGTCATATTGTCTCAAAGAAAGCCTGCTGTCCTCATCTGACCTTCTCCAACATGTTTTCCTTTGCCTACTCCCTGGTGTTTTTGATTTAATGCCACATTTTCCTGAGTCAAGCTCTGACTTATCTTGTAAATGCCAGATGAAACTCCAAAACTGTTGTGAAGAGGAGGAACAATGCATGTGGTGTTTTATCAGTTTGTCCAGTAGGTGGCAGATTGAGATCACCTGTTGCACATTTATTTTCAATTCAAAAGAGCTTTCGGATATTTACTTGCAAATCATGCTTGTTTGATCTCATCTATGGATATTTCTTATAAACAAGAGTTTTTAATTATACATTCGAAAAATATGGGGTTATTTTTCTTGTTCTTATTTTTCTACAAAGGTAAATTTATTCCTGCTTTTGAAATGGCTTGTTTGACTGCTTTGGTCATGCTTTGTTATGTCTATTTCAAATGTGAATCACTTAAATACTGCCAGCTCATTCATCCAAGCAGAGCTTTTTATGTACCAATAAAATGTTTGTGATAACAGTTATGAATAAAACACCTAATAGACAAAAGATCTTGAGCGATGTTTTCATGTTTTATTACTTCATTTATCTTCAAAAAGCAAGAAAATATACTCTTTTCTTCCAGAAATAATAAATATACAATATTTCTTTATGAACAAAATGCACAATTTACATTAGTGGCAACTGAGTGCTCGGTGTCTTCCACAGTACTGCTGACAGATGCATTTCACTCATCCATCACAGAGTTATAATTAGTGTGTCCTATTCTCATTTTTAGTGTCAGTCTCACTTCTCTAGTTTTACAGTTTCTAGTAGGTGGACAGTTCCTCCACACAAACTCCTCAAAGCTAGTCGTCTTCATTGAGTTTGTTATTCTACTATAATACTTTATCGAGGTTTGATGAGTCTGCCCGTTTGAGTCTCACACAGTTTATCCGTTACTCGACACATTGTGAGACTGTTCACAAAGACTTTCTGCTGATTGGAGCTGATCCCTTCCTGTAGGTGAAGGCCAGACGTTGCAGGGTTGTCCTGCATCCAGACGTTTCTCGGCTGCTGTTGTTCCTCCGTCTCTGTTCTGTGTGTGCTGGTGGTCGTTCCTTGTTCATCAGGTACATTCCACTGATCTGGTGCAGAGGCTGAAGTGCCTTGAGTGTTTGTTTCAGTGAGGTAACGCTGTCCTCTGGTCAGGAGGTGAACAGTATGTGTGAAAGCAGCCAGACTACGATACAGGATAGTATGAGTGTGCTGTGGGCTGAAGAGTGCCGAGCTGAGCTGGGGTTAGGCGGCGTGAAGGACGCTTGACTGGGATGACGCTCTGTGGCATAGATCTCCATCTGTCTGCGCTGCTCCTGATGTGTCAGCGGAGGCTCCACCGTCACATAACCGTTGATTATCCTCACATTAGGTTGTGGAGTAGTGCTGGAGGAGATGGAGACAACACCAGAAATCAGAGTTTATTTTGAAATGTGTTCTCAGATTTGTGCATTTTCTTTGTCTTTTGTTCTTGATAGGTTTGGTTTATTGTGTTGACTGGTGAAAAGGTGCACCCTGGTGACATTATTTTTTAAGTATTAGTTTCTAAAGAGGCTGCCTCACAGCAAGAAAATCCCCAATTTGAATACCAGTTTTCCTGGTGGGCCTTTCTGTGTGGAGTTTGCATGTTTTGTTGCATGTTCCCCATGCATGTGTAGGTTCTCTGCGGGTTCCCCGGCTTCTTCCCACAGTCCAAAAACATGCTCATCAGGTTAATTGGTCACTCTAAATTGTCCCTAGGTGTGAGTGTGTTTGTGAAAGGTTGTCTGTGTGTCAGCCCTGCGATTGACTGGTGACCAGTCCAGGGTGTACCCCCCCTCTCTTCCAATGACAGCTGGGATAGGCTCCAGCCACCCGTGACCCTCAACAGGATAAACAGTATAGAAGATGAATGAATGAATGAATGAATGAATGAATGAATGAATGAATTTCCAAAGGGTTAAAATAGCATGTGATGATCTTCTACATTATTCTTTAATGACAACTGATAACCCATTGTAAGTCCTTGAGCTGCACCCAGAAATAAAAACATTTCAGACTCACAGCTGGGGAAATAATCACTGTTGGAGCCATTTGTTGTTGTCATCTTTAAATATCTGGTTATGAAGCACCTCTTACAGGATAATTACTCAGGTGAAATCCATTCACTAGATTCACTGTCTTTTTTTTTAGTCAACTTATTTGTCTTTTCTTGAAGTCTTTAACAAGACACACTACTAGGCTTTGAAAAAAGTTGCATAATCTTGTTTTGCAGACATTGTCTGTTGAATGATCTCATATTAAGGCATGGAAAAGCTGATGTAAACAAACAGAGACTGAGTGAAACTGCAGTAAAGCTGTACGCTGACAAAAGTAAAAACCTTAAGAAGCCTGGTTAAGAGAATGGAAACCACCGCACAGTTTTTCTGTGTTCAAGAAGAACAGGATGAGAGAAAGTTTCCATGCATTTTCAAAAAAATCTGGGAAATTTACAGCAAGCATGGGGGCAAAGATGATGAAGTTAGTATCATGTGACCATTCTGGGATCAGTGTGATCTCTGTTCACATCTTATCCATTCGTCATCATCCTTACCACTCATTCATTGATACTACATTTAGCTCCTTACATGCTGACATTTTTAGGTAGGATATTTATGCACATGGAACGCCTCAACTGCAATGTTTTATGCACTGAGGTGTAGTGGTGGACCCAAGTCCTCCCTTGGATGCAATGAAAGAGGCCAATTGGGGCAAGAAGGAAGCAATGTGGATTCAGATCTTAAGTATAAAGGCAGAACTCTGTTCTAGCTCTGTTGCAGACTTGCAGTTAGGAAGAAGCTAATGAGGATGCTAATTAAAAGTAGTGTCAGTATGAAGACCAAAAAGCAGCCAGTGTAGTGTCAGAGTCTGCTTTTCCCACCATCTTGGGTATCTTCTTCTATCTTGAACAAGGCAACCATTTAAAATCATGTTTTTCACACTGAGGCTGCGCTCAACAGTGATAACCTCATGCTGCATCCTAAAATGGTCTTAAAATCTAACAACCAAAACCTTTAACCCGATTCTTTCTGATTACAGTGTGAGGCCGATCAAGAATAAATAATCCTGTTATCAGACTCCAGCCTGTGTTAGGTTAGAGAGCTGAGATGACCTGAAAATATGAGATTCCTCACCTGTCCCCAATGCGAACCCACAGGTCGCTGAAGAGGCGGGGTCTCCCATGGTTTCCACGGTGAGCCTTGTGAGGACGTTTGTGTCTGCCGAATTCCTCCAGCTGGCTCAGGCTGTCAGGCAGCAACATGTGAGGCAGCTCTTCATCTCCAAGGCCGGGCATATCATCCGGTTCCCCCAGCTCAGTTTCCATCTCTGGTGGACTGGTCAGCCAGCTGGTCGGGGATGCTGCAGTTGTGTCTGCACTTTCTTCACTCGACCTCCCTGCAGTTTCTTCAGCTGGTTTAGTCCTAAGGCAGAAAAGACAGATTCATCATCTGCTTCAATATATTTTATCACAAAGTCCCATGTTTTTACTTGAACCTTTGAGTCAAGGAAGAAAAACAAACATTTCTTGTTCTTGTGTGAGCTGAAGCTTTGAGACAGTTTCACATTCTCTAAGATTTCAAAGTGGCTGCCAGCAAATGTTCTTGTTTGTGGTTTTTTGACCACTCTGCCATCCACTTCCAACTCTTGATTTCAACCAAGGACACAAACACCACATAGGATGCCTCGCCCTGTATAAGCTATATGAGTGGCAGGAGTATCCAGCAGGCAACATTAGAGGAAGTTGTAACTCTTATAGCCGCACTTTTTTGTCTAAACTAACATCTGCCCAAAGCAGACCACCCAGGATCACTGGCCTCTCCTCAGAAACATTTGCCGTGCTCTGCTTTCTTCCATCCGTTACTCATACTTTCTCCTTTCTTGTTCTTTTCCTGTCAATATGGCTTGCATGTGACTTTATGTTTTAAGAGAGAACATTCAAACAATCTTTTGTGCTCTGTTACCCTGAAATAAGCAGAGGAAAGTAATGAAACAGTTAGACCTGTGTTCATGGTAAACTTTGAATCAGGTCGATTTTTATGATTTCCACTTCTTACACACATTTTTTTATCCCTGCCTTGGTCATCATAAACTTGATGGTCTGCACTTCCACTCTAACAGCCCTGAAAACCATCCTGGTCAGGGTGCTGATAGCTGTGGGGACTGTGGTCCAGCTACCGTGGAGCCAAACCCTGCTCCAGTCTGCTCTGTCTGTCAGTCATACAATCACTCATCAAGACCTTTTGCCAATCAGTCCTGGTCTGAGGCTAACAGCTTTCAAAAACACCTCTCATTCAGCCATCGTGTGTGTGTCTTGTGTTTTTCCTTTTCCGTCACGTCACCTTGTGTCAGTGAGCAGAGAGAAGCTGCATGCATGTACACATGTTACTGTGTGGTTATGCGGTTGTGTGAGGGTGCGGCATAAGCAAGTGTTTAGTGACCACAGTAAGTCAGTCCACTTGTCAGCTTTTAAACCAGAACCATTGGCTAAAGCCCCAAACTGTGCAAACAGGGTGTGGAGACTTGAGGTTGCTGTATTTACTGCTTTGAATTCAGTGAAAAGTTTGTAAAAGCTTCAGGGAATTGATGGATGGGGATGTTAATACTGCTCTATGAAGAGATACCCTTCACTTTGCCTCCTTTTTTTCCATTTTAACATTGATTCAAGTGGCTTTTGTTTCTGTTTGATGGGCCCATGGGTCAACCTCCTTGCTACTCTCTGCCAAGGAATGGGGTGTACACAACATTTGATATTGAGAGAGGTTTTTAGATTTCTTGTGAGGAAATGCAGCAGGATGCCAGGCCATGTTAATGAGTGTAAAGCCCCTCTCCCTGAAAGTAGTTAAATATCCACACAATGTTCAGTCTTTTTCCATCAAAAGAAACATTCTACACTCATTTTCTGTAAATAAAATAAAAGCTTCCAGATATTTGAATGTAAAATTTTACTCCACCACACTGTTCTTAAAAATCTTAATATTTCTGGCTGTGCCCATTCGTATCTGTGTTTGTAAGTGTGGACTGTGGTGCTGGTGCACTGGCCTGAAACAGGCAGAACCACTGCTGGCAGACCAACTCTGGCAGGCAGAGGAGTGGGGGAGTGAGAAAGGAATGGAGGGAGCAAGGGAGGAAGGTGAGGGAGTTGAAGGGCTATCAAAGGATTCCTGCAGTGCTGAGCTGTATTTGTTGCAGAGAACAATTTGGACTACAGCTCCGTTTTGTTTCCATAAATCTAATGAGGTTAGCCTGACTCTAGAGAGGATAAGATGAATGTTGCATGGCTGAGCTGTTTCTTTCCTTCGGTCTCCGATCGTCTTTGTTGATATATTATTGCAATTGTCTGCCAAATCCAATGCTGCAAAAATGCTCTATTTCAAAGGCCTTCATACTTAAACATTATCATGTATCTTTTGATGAGAAACATGTCTACTCGATCCTTGTTTTTGTCCTGTTACATTAAGAGGATCTCAGGGTTCTAAGTCCAACCCCAGAATAATAACCCAGGCAGGAAAAAAAACTACTAATAACTTTTTAAAGTAGCTGTCCTAGAAATATTTAGTAATCAACATAATATTTAACAGATGGGCTTTTATCATTTTCAACTGTTTCAAATTTTCTAATGTAAAACAACAAATAGGAATTTTGGTTCACAGTAGATTATTTGCATCTAAAAAACATCTTTTGTCTGTTTGTCTTCAATCTGTTTGTCTCTATTGAAGAACTTATGTTACAAAACATTTTTCAAAATAGTTGGCAGAAACAATTTCTGTAATGCTTCAAGGAAGAACTTTTATAATACAGCAAACATATGCCATACTACATTCTGCCCAAATTACAACAGCATGGCTCTGTAGTGAAAGAGTCCAGGTGCTAAAATGATCTGCTTGCAGTTTTGACTATGGGCCTCATGAACTGTTGAGCCGCTAATACTTCAGCAGGCAAGAATGGGACTGCATATTACTTTCAGAGCCACAGCAACTAGTCTCCTTGGCTCACAGATTTTTAACAAAATATAGTAAAAAGAAGAGTTGGTGAAACATAGTGGTGAATATGTACCCATCGCAACTTTTTAGAAACATGTTGCTGGCCTCAGATTTTAAATGATAATAAAATCATATCAGTTTCAGTTTCAGCATTTGACATGTTTGCCTTTTCACAATTTGGATTAAATGTAGGGTTTCAGTGATCTGTAAACTATTTCCCTATCTGCTTACTCACTCTGTGACTGACTCCTGGTGATCAGAGGGCATGTGGTTGATTTTGTAGCCCTCCTGCTTCAGGATGTCCAGCACACTGTGGTTCCCGAGAAAGTGACCTTGAAATAGAAAAATGCCAAACGTTAAAACAGACAAAAGAGAGGCAAAACAGAACCAAAAGCAACCAAAAGAGAGGCTGCAGGATATTAGTACAAAGATTCATCGTTCCCCAACAAAAGACACATTTTTCCAAATAATTTTACGACAGTTTTCAGCAGTTGTCAGTAGAGGTGTCCCAGTCCGATATTGATATCGGATATCGGTCCGATATCAGCAAAAAAACAAAAATATCGGTATCGTATTGGAATGCATCTAAAATCTCTGATATAAGCCGTCCATTCCAGACTCCGCTCCTGCTGTTTTTATTTGAGTTATTTAGGTTATTTTCTGGGTCTTCCAATTTATTCTTTATTTTATTCAGTTATTAGTATTTTTTATGTTTAATGTTAAAATTTCTGTTACCCATTGGTTAATAATAAATGGGTCAGTTTTTCCTCATACCCACTGTTGCTGACTACTGTTCTTTGTTTGAATAATATCACTTAATCAAACCTTTCCTAACATGACAGAAATACTACACAATAAGTAATAAAAATATGCATGTTTAATGCTGATATCGTATCGGATTAATATCGGTATCAGCCAATACTCAATTCTGCAGTATCGGTATCGTATTGGAAGTGAAAATTTAATATCGGGACATCCCGAGTTGTCAGCGCCGTACGGCACCATCACAGCGTCGTACTGGGACGTGCTTGTTTACTGCATTGACTGTCTGTGCACTGTGCTGCAATGAAAACGTAGTGGAGCAATGAATCAGAGCATCTGTAATAGTTTAATTTTATGTGAGTCTAACTTTAATTGTATTTGAGTCTGCTCTAATTGTTAGAGTCCAAGTTGCTAATTATTAAAGCTCATATTATATTGTTGTATATAATTTATGTTTAAATTATTTTTATTGAATTTATGGCAGCATTATTTTTACACAATTTATGTTTATATTTTTTATATTAAGTTTATATTATTTTCTTGTGTTTAAGGCAGCAGCCAACAGTTCAGTATCATCATTGACTGAGCAGTGAGCACTATGTTGGACTTGAAAAAAACAGTATTACAAAATATTTACTCTGACATTTTTGAATCCTGCACCTGGTTAATAAGGTATAAAAAACTAAAACTAAACTAAAACTAAACTAAAACTAAACTAAAACTAAACTAAAACTAAGCCTTGTTGCAAAAATCAAAACAAAATAAAAACTAGAATGCCTGCTCTAAAACTAATTAAAACTAAACTGTAATGGAAAAAAATGTCAAAACTTAATAATACTAAATGACAAATCCAAAACTATTATAACCTTGGACTGAACTACCACGGGTACCGCGGGTTGTATGCAGCCATCCAATGAGACATGTTGGCAAGACAGGTGCTGACAACAAATGCCGCTTCATGTGTTTCAAACCATGAAAACACTGAAATATTTGAGCATCATTTGTAAATCTGTAATCTAAGAAATGTGGGACGTTACAACAGCAAACTTTTTATGTGTGAAAAAAAAAGGTGGGACCCAGAGCAGAGCCCTGGGGTACTTTAGTTTGGTTTATATTTGTTTGTTAAACAAACTTCCAATAAATATGGTACAAAAATTCCCCAGAGGATGAACTGTAATAACTTGTAGCTTAACATGTTGACCTCTCTGTTAGTATAATCCTTGCACAATAAACTTGGGTTCCAAAACCAACACTGGATACGCCAGAAATGAAGTGTGTAGGGATACAATGTATTGTTGGACTGCTGAAAATGGATTATGGAGGATTTGTGAGATTGTAAGAGTTGTTCAGAAGCATGTTGTTCTTTATCTGCTGGACCCCCTTGTTGCTCCGTAATAACACCATAAAGCCAGCACTCATCCTTGTGTCTCCTCTCCTCTCCCACTTTCCTTTGCCATGTGTATGATTTCTTGACACGAGCATCAAACATGTGGGTCCAAGCCCCACGATGATGGAAGCTTTTCTTTATTTCTACCATCAGCCTGATAACCCTGCATGCCCAGCAATAACTTACAATGTAGCCTGACATCAGCCTTACTACACACTAAGACAAAAACCCTGACATAAGAGCACAAATTGTTGCGCTCACTTATTCTCAACCCTACACATGCAAACACATGCACATAGGCTGGAATTCACACAATTCACCTCTCGTCTGAAGATCATTAACAACACGCTGACAATGTTCACTCTTGCTTGCTTTTTGTCAGGGCCCTCTGCACCCACTCAGGTTCTCACCCCCTGCCAATTTTATCAACATAATGTTCCTGATCATTCCTGAAAGTCAAAGAAAGAGGCACGCGGTTTTACACTTTCTTGGCAGTAGAGTTCAAAGGCAGCACAGGGATAGGCTGCAGAGTGAAAGGAGGCTTCTAACAACAAAGTGTTGTCGGGCAAGATCAGATGGGATTACACTGAGGGGAGGGTGTGAGGTTTTTGTCTGTGAAGGGAGGGTGTAAGGATTTGTGTGTGTGTGTGTGTGTGTTCTTAATTCTCTATCATCATAATAGCAGGTGTCCTTGTTTCTATAGAAACTTTTTAAGTGTAAGGCACTTAAGCTCATTGTGATGATTAAAAAATACAACTAGAGTGGCATATTTTAAAATATGTATTCACAGTTCGCAGACAGATCATCAATCCATCCATTCCCTTCTACTTATGTAGGGCTGGGTCCAGCGGCAGCAAACTGGGCAATCAATCTTTGGCCTTGTTTACACAAGATCTGCCCCATTGAAAACTAGAATGTCTATCTTTTTTGTGTAAAAGAAACAACAGTGCAACATTAAAAAAAACATCCCTGAAGATGAATGGGTGAAATGTTCCAGTATAAACCATCTTCTTCTTCATCCCCATATTGTTTTCCAGCTCCTTCATTCCCAAAATATTCTACAGTCAGATAGGGCTGGGCGATTATGGAAAAATAAGAATCCCGATTATTTTAAGTGATATTGAAATCACAATTAATATGCACAATCATTCATTTATTCAAAAACTTCAGAACTGATTTAAACACAACTTTAAAGAGCCAACAAGTGGCACATACAGTATTATTGATACACATAAGTCACACACACTCGCTGTGGCTGCACATGGAACACAGAAGAGCTATGAAGCACAGGAACTTGCATTCATCTACACTGTGTGGCATATTAATTGTTTTTCTTCGATTATATTGTTTTTATGATTGTCGGATGGCAAAATTGAAATCACGATTAAAATCCAATTAATCGTCCAGCCCTACATTCAGATGGGATCCCCTCAACAGCTTAAGCATCAAACTTTTGCACCCTGGAAAACTTCTTAAAGGAAGACCCTCAGAGGCTTTCTGATCAGAGGCCCAATCCACCTGAGCTGGCTACTTTTGGGGTTAAGGAGAAGCTGCTCCCTGCTCTGGATGTTTAACCTCTTAATGCCAGTTTGCAAATTTAAGACATTTGCTAGGCGCCGCCCTGTTGGTTATGGCTGTTTTTTGCAGCAGCTCTCTCTTCTTTGTCCGTTCCTTGTAATTTTTTCGTCTCTTTTTCGTAATCTTTGTATTTGGAGTGGATCATTACTTTGTATGGCTCATTTGTTGGTCATGGACACCAAACTTTTTGTTTGTCTGGAGATCCTACATGTAACCATGGCTGCATTGTTTACATATGAACTCAGCTGTTAGCAGCCTGTAGCATGTCAATGCTGACTGGTGTAAGGCCTGATGTCTTCCCACAAGGTGAGGAGAAGGAGGTGAGGATGACGTGCTGGTTCTCAGGTGTGAGCTAAGAAGTGACGACATGGACCTGTCCTTCCATCCATCGTTATTGGGAACATAAGATCTATCTCCAATAAGATGGACGAGCTAGCCATGCTAACCCAGCAACAGAGGGAACACCAGAGGGCAGAGTAGCATCATGCTATTCACAGACATGGCTAACGAAGCTAACATTAGACACCAACGCCATGTTGGAAGAGCTTCACCTGCTGTGAGCAGACAGGATCCAGGAGACAGAGATGGAGCATGACTGAAGAAGCTCAGTCCTGGACCCTGTGGAGGTGGAGGCTGGCTGAACTGGAGAATGATGGACAAGCTGTCATCATCTAATTTCTTATGGACCTTTTTGCACTTTCTGTACACTTTCTTACTTTTGTTTTCTTGATTGCTGCTGTGTCTTCAATTTTGTTGTACTTGTTACAATGACAATAAAGTTCTATTCTATTCTATTCTATTCTATTCTATTCTATTCTATTCTATTCTATTCTATTCTATTCTATAACCTGTCAGGTCTTGATGCAGCTAAAATTACCTTTGTATCTCATTATTACCTACTGATTAATATTCTATGCACACCAAAGATCGTATGAGATCCACTCTGTCACAATAGTTGGTCAGGGGATGAACTTCTCATGTCTATATAAATAATATTACTTAGTTATAACTATTGTGTGTACTATATTCAAATTTACAGTCTCCACTTAATTTATCATCTGTAAGAATGCAAAAACACATAAAAACAATCTATTTCAATAAGTATTAATGAATTAAGGCAGTAAGGGGTTAAGATGTTTACGCTTCACAGTTGAAGTAAAGGAGGAGACAAAGCCTTGTTAAGGACGCTGCTGATTGTCTGATTTATCAGCCATTCTCTACAACCTCATGAACCATGGACATAATGATGAAAGTAATACGATCATGTTCACAAGTGGAGAAATGAGCACAAGTGAGATGTCCTCAGTCAAAAGAGTGCCACTAAAACAAATACCTGCCGAATGACCAAGAGCAAATTCCTTGCCCTGCGTTCTTTCTTTTCTTTCATTTCTTTCATCCCTTTCTCCTAATGAGACACGGAGGCCAAAGTCGGCTCATTCAGTGACTGCATGCTGACAGATCCAACCACCCTCATATCTGTGTCAAGCAACTATTTCATTAATTTCTGCAGGCGGTGAGCAGAGAAGAACACCTCCAGTGTGTTCTGCAGGGTGTGAGGTCAAGCTGACTGCTTAATGTGCTGACTTGATTTCCTCTCCGATGCTGTCATGCCACACACACACACACACACACACACACACACACACACACACACACACACACACACACACACACACACACACACACACACACACACACACACACACACAGAGAAGTGTGTATATGCATGTTTGTTTGAACCATGAAATTGTAGTTTTGCTTTGCAGCCAGCAGACGACCACATGTTGGACACACCTGCTATAAATCTGATGTTCTGTAAACAGTCAATCTGCTGAGTGTTCCTGTCAGTATACCCATTTTTTTGTTTGCAGGATGCTGTAAACATGCACCCACTTCTTAAACAACCTACTGTTTACTCAAACAAACAATCCCACAGTGCAAACACTTGTGTCTACAATGCGCTGCTTAAAGAGGACATGAATAAACTGTCAAGAGCTACAAACACATGAAAAGACAAGTGCTCCCTCAAACATACACAATCAAACTGTCCATCTTTGAATTAGAACCACCGTTTCTCTAAATTTGGTAACTTGGATTGAGTGATCACACAGGTCCTCAAGAGTTTGCAGCGTATGTCAAACAAACCAAAAGTTTTCTGATCTTGCTGTCTGACGACCTGATTTGTAGGTTTAGAGGTATGTTTTTGTGGTAATCCCTGTGTCTGGATAAGTGAGACAAAAAGATGCTGGCTTTTCTCATACAGCTGATGGTGTTGATGTGTGTTTGTGTGAGTGTGGTAGGCAGAGCTAGTGTATTTGTATGTTAGTATCAAAACTGTAAATGTTGGTTCCCCTGAATCACAAACATTCCCATTAGTCAAGACGTAATCAGAGATCTGCTAACTGTTGCTACGTTTTGCACCCACAGGCTGAATGGACTAACAGTGCACTGTGAAACATGCTGCTCCTGTGGTGTGAGAAACTCTTAAAAGTAACCATTTTTTCTTTCCTTAACAAATACATATCTCCTGAGAGTTGTTGCAGGTTTTGTGTCAACATCAGGTGTCAGAGAAGCCTTTTGTAAGTGATAAGGCTTTGTGCTGTAGACTGTTTTTTTCTGCTCTGCAAATAGACTGGAATAGTTCATAAATCCTGTGACTCTTGAAGGCCACACTCAATTAAACATTACAATGAGAAAGAAAAATGTTATTCCAAAGTTTTAATTCACTATCCACACATTGTTTTGATATTCTGCAGCTGCGAGTGGCTTCCTCTTTTCTCCTATAATGAATGTTTTTATGGTTATGTTCAGGCTCGTACTCGTTGCACTTAGTTAATGTTGGGCAAAGAATGAGGCCTTGGTTGAGTATTGAATAAGTCATGAGTGATTTGAAGCATGATGCAGGGTGTGATTATTTGTTTACTTGCTTTTAATTGAAACCATAATCCTCCTCTAATCAAAGAAAGTTTATTGCCTAAACTCAACCATATGTGAAGCTGTACTGCATTGGCCCAACATTCACCCCAAACGACCCTTTTATGTTGTCATGTTTTCCTAAAAAACATGGCAGGTTGTTATGTTTTCCTAAAACAAGTTCCAAGTAGATGCAACTGCCTGGAAACTAAGCTTTAGATTTTTACTTTGTTTATTTGTCCATTATAAACTCTTGTATGCTCGAAACATGTTTTCTAGTTAGCGTTATTTAAACACTAAATTCAACCTGTTAGAAGCATCAAAATGTACGTTTTTTCTTTGGACAGCTGTCAAAAACATTACTACACAATAGAGGCAACTTCTGTCAAGTTTCGATCGTTACCGCGCAACTGGTGTTTCGACATTAATAGTGACCAAGCTAACTGGTGACTTTCAGTCGATGGTAGCCATGATTAAGGGCCAAGAGTCACCAGTTAACAGGGTCACACTTTACACTGATACACCAGCGACGTCTGCGTGTGTGTAATGAAATGTGTATTCTTTATACAACCTCAGTTAACCAGGTTTGACTGCAAACAAGCAATAATAACAGCTGATACTCAAAATACAGATTTGACTTTGTTTATTTAATGAAAAAGTTGGTTTGGGGCTGGGGTTCTGACCAAACATGGACTCAATATGGACAGTAAATACTGAGTGAACCTATAAAATTATGATTAACAGAAATGGATTTTATGACCAAAGTAAGACTGGTCTGTCACAGTCTGATGTGTCCACAGATAATGCAGTCATGAGCATCAAGTGAGAGTTGTGTTTCCTCTCTGGTTACACGCTAGGTTTCTCTGCTAAAAACGTCCGTCCACCTAATATCTGTCCACTTGCTGATCTATTCTGTCCACTCACTGCTATTTCACAAAACTAGGAGCATTTTACCACCCGTCAATGTGATGACATTAAAGGGCAACTCTGGTGTTTTGACACCTGGACCTTATTTATAGGTGTGTGCATGCTCATATACTCACTCAGACAATCATTGTGCAGCTCGGAGTCCTTCAGAAGCTATTTAGATCCAACCGATTTTAGCCGTACTTAGCTGGGGCCACGGCAAGGGAGCTTCAGCGCGGGACATAATCTCTGCAAAATCGCTCATTTCAGCTATATTTTTTCTAGGGATGCACAATATTATCGGCACAATATCGGTATCGGCCGATAAAAGCTTAAAAACACGTTTATCGGTATTGCCAGATATGAAAACTTCTGCCGATAAGGTGCTATTCAGTTAGGATTATTGTTATTTTCCATCTGAAAAATAAGCTCCTTAAATAAAATGTAGCACTTCATTTATTTGCACTGCAGAGCTCTGTGTCTGTCACCAGGTTGTTACAGTAGCTCTAAAATAATCAAATGCAACTTGGTTATGTTAAAAAAAGCATTGTACATTTAAAGTTCATGTGATCTAAAGAAATAATTTTTCTGTATTTCAATACTGAATGTCTTGAGTTTGAAAAAATAATACATTTCTTATTTATTTTAAAATAAAATGTTTTTTGTCTTGTTTTATGTGTGTTTCTTAAACAAATAAGACTGTCACAATTAGAGTAACATATAAATGCCAGTACAGGATAGACTGAGCTTTCTTTACAGTGAAAAAAACAAACAAACTTGTGATTATCGGTATCGGTATCAGCCAAAAGGGGTTTTGATAAATTGGCATATCGGATATCGGCAAAAATCCAATATCATGCATCCCTAATTTTTTCATCCATGGCCAGTGTTATCACAAACACACTCCTCTTCTGTTGACATAGGCGAACACTGTCCACAAGCGCACCACCAGTTTGCATCGAGTCGTGGACGTGCTCCTGTTTGTTGTTCTCGAGCCGGCTCTTCGTCTCTCTCCCTCTGCATCCTTCTTTCATTGAGCTCCTCGTCCGTGTACTCAGGCTCAAATCGGTAGGGACAACTGTCAAACTCGAAGTCGTAGTCTGACTCCTAGACATCAGAAGAATATTCTGCCATGCTGCTCAGCAATGTCGGCAAAAAGTAAATCAGCTGTACCTCTGTGTAGCACGGCTATGACATCATCCAAAGTTTGTTTACCAGGTCAGCTCTGGGTCAGCTGACCCACCTGAAGACGGTAGACGAGCTGACTTTATGATAACACTGGTGATGGATGAAAAAATATAGCCGAAATGAGCGATTTTGCAGAGATTATGTCCCGCGCTGAAGCTCCCTTGCCGTGGCCCCCTCTAAGTACGGCTAAAATCGGTTGGATCTAAATAACTTCTGAAGGACTCCGAGCTGCACGATGTTTGTCTGAGTGAGTATATGAGCATGCACACACCTATAAATAAGGTCCAGGTGTCAAAAAACCGGGGTTGCCCTTTAAGTTAAAAAATGTGGGTTTTTTGGTGGTTAACTCCTCCACATTGGTTGACAAACCATTATACTCCAGAGTGCTTCTGCACCCAGGTTGCGCACTGTAAAATGAATAATAAAATAATAAATAAATGTATAAATAATCCCTCTATACCATCATGCACATCACTCTGTTTAAACTAAAAAGTGATCAGTGGCCAGGGCTAAATTGCAGCAACATGACATGTGGTAATGTGGCTCCAAACCACTCAACCACCTTCACGTGTCATAACCCCTCGCCTTTTGCAACTCCAATGTCATCATACATCCTATAGTTCCTGTAAGGGTCTTTCATGTTTTGTTATTACTGTGGACAAAGCGGTTCTTTCTATTTCTTGATTGACTGATGTTTGTATTTTACATGTGTAAGTGTTTTGTGACATTTATCACATCATCTGACACCAAAAAACAGTCTTGTTGCTAAAGGTTTTGCAGGACAAATATACATCTGCAATAGTTTAGGGCTGTTACATTACGAGTAAAAACTCTTCATGGTAAGGTTTGTCAGTTTTAAGCACAGGGACCAAGACTTTCTGCAGTTTGCACCCTACCTTACAGGGTGTTTCCCCTCCTATGGCTCTTGAGAGCAGAGTTAATGACCCAGTTACTCCTCTATTTAATAACCTCTCCATCCTTATTTCCACTTGCAGTAGCACCTTAATGTTCTCCCGTCTCCCTCTGTCTGTCTGTGTTTACTGTAGCCACCTCTTGTCTCGGGCCTATCTCTTTATCTGTCTGGCTTTGCAGACTTAATCATGACATTTTAAAACATGTGCTTTTCTGGTCAAGGCTCTGTCTTCTCTCTCCATGCAACAGTGTGTGTTGTAAAAGGGGGAGTTGCTGCGTGTCTCTGTGGTCGCCACCCAGGCTTAACTCTAGCCATGACAGGACCTCTTTAGTCCCACCTTTCTTCAGCCCGTATTTTCCTCCTACTATCTCTCCAGACCATTTACCTCACACTGTCACAAGCTCTATTTACCATGCATCTTTTTCCACATCCCCCTGGACATCTGCCAAAGTGCAAAACTGGTAGTTGTGCAGGAGGAGAGTGGCCGCACAGAGCCACTCAAGCACAGAAGATTGACTCGAATTGAGAAAAACAGGAAGAGAAGTGTGTTTTTCTTCAGCTTTGCACAAACAAATGTGTTTTAAATTGTTCTGTGTAAACTACGGATAAACAGATGCACATTTATGTTTGAAGGAAATCTCCAATGGCTGTAAAGCAGACCACCTCATGTAAAAACGACAGCAGACGGGGAGGTAAGGAAATGAGAAAAGAACACAAGGGGAAGGAGATTAAAGGCAATTTAGTGGAGGACTGAGTAAAGCAAAGAGGGAAGGGGCAGAAAAAGGACAGACGGATGAGAAACTGCATTTAAATTGTGAAGAAGTTAAAGAACAGGATAGATGAAGTGTGCGATCAGAGTTAGAGATGCATCCCATTGACGTGCATCCTCCACTTGACCAGAATGCATGCTGGGTACTGTTGCTACATCATGGTCTAAACAAACACAAGCTGTTGCCTCCAGTCGTTGGAACAAAAGATGAAAGAGGGATGACACGATGAGGGGAAACGGGGAGAAAGCACCGTGAGGAAGGAGGGCAGGAGGAAAAAGAAAATCACCCTCACCACTTTAAAGCTGATGAGGGTGTGCCCCTTTAAAAGTGCTTAGAAATCTGTGCCAGCGTGCATAAGCAGGCTGTGATGGTGGGGAAAATTTCTCTCATCTGTGTGTGTTTGTGAATGTGTGTCTAGGTGTCAAGTGGGTGACAGATTGTAGGAAAACCTAACATATAAGGTGTTGGACCACTGCGGGCCACCAGAAAAGCTTTTTTCTAGTAGACTGCACCAAGTCCCTGAACTCTACAGGAGAATCAATTCAATCCTGTCATTCATTTAGTGTTTTGTTGGTCATAATGAGGAAACTGATGAGCACTCTGGTGGGTAATCTTCTTCTTCCTTTCTTTATTATTATTATTTTTGTTATTATTATTATTGTTATTATTATTATTATTATTATTATTATTATTATTACAGTTTTTAGCGTTAGTATTTGTTTTATTAGTGTTATTAGTAGTATTATTTTTATTATTACATACATTGGACTTTGCTGTAAGGGAAAATCTGAACAAACTTCACAGTTATTGTGTCCTTGAAAGAGCTGCTGGCCGAGCGCGTTAGGTTATGTTGTAGGACTGGGTGGAATAATCCCTCGCGTAATCGCAAGTACCTTATACATGGTGGGTAGCAAAGTTGGTGCAAGCATAGTTCCATATCTGTGGTGCTTGAAAGTGGGTAGGGTGGAAGTGGAAGTGGGGTTAAAAGCTTCATTGGGGTCATCAGGTGGACACCCACCTTCGTCTGTGTTTCGATGATACAGTCCATGACACCTCCAGTGGTTTTATCTGCGACACCTGGCGTCCCAGGTGTGCCCCCCTCTGCTTTCAGCTCTGCACTGATGTCTATCAGCATAGAACTATGATGGCCTCTGGTGTTATTCTGGAGCCCAGGATGTGTCTTGCCTCTTCACCAAAAGCCACCTACTTGCTTCTTCTGCAGCACCTGAGAGGTATTTGATGGTTTGACGTTGGGCTTGGCCTTGAATTCCCAGTTCCTTAAGCAGTCTGGTGGTTGACTTGCCCAAAAAGCCTCTGCAGCCGACCTCTAGTGGACGCACCTTGGCTTTCCAACCACGTTGCTCACTGTCAGCTGCCAGCTCTGTGTACTTAAGGTTCTTGCATTCAAAGGCCTCGTCAACAGCATCCTCCCAGGGAACAGTAAGTGCCACGATGTACACAGTGAAGAGCGAGGAGGACCAGAGCACAAGGTCAGGTCACAGATTTGTTTTGGCGATCTCAGATGGGTAGGAGAGCCTTCAGTCCAGATCCGCCACCATCTTCCAATCCCGTGCCCTTCCAAGCTGGCTGGTGTCTGATGGTGCCTGGAGTTTGGTTTGCTCTGCACCTTGTCGGATAAATGCTCTTGCCGATGCAGGAAGAGATGCAGGAAGAGATGCAGGGGCAGGCAAGGCATTTATCTTTCTCCGCCTGTCCTCCAGCGTAGCAGCTTGGCACCTCAAGACATGATTGTGTCTCTGGGTGTAACGGCCTTGTGACATTAAACATTGTCTTGATGGACAGAGTGTGACGTGAAGAAAACACACCTGAGCATTATATCAACATCTGTGTATCTTATTGTTATGAACCTTTGCTGCCCACATCCAACTTTGTAACATTATATGTGTGTATTACAAAACAAATCAGGATAACTGGTCTCAATTATGTGAAGCTCAGCCAGAACATTGAGCGGCTCATTTCAGTGAATAAATATGCCCTGTGCTCGAAAATGCAATATGGTCAATATGTTGTTATGATCTCCCTTCAAATACATGTTTCACAGCATGCTTTAAAATTGCCACAAAGATGCTTTGACTCATCATCTATGGCACAGTGCAAAATAAAGCCAGTAGGTGGTACTAGAAGTCAAATCACATGATGCAGTTGTGATTTTTGGGGGATTTTCCTGAAATTTTATTACAATCGAAAAGTCAGAGAGACATCTTCAATAAATTCAATAAAAGTGTAGTTTTAGGATGGGGCCAACTTCTACAGTAAATCTCTTACTCAGTGACCCCTCCTGGCTTTTGTGGATGTGGAACTGTGGTTCCATTCATTTAAACAGGTTTTTCCTTTACTTAGGGATCTGTTATTAAGCTAATGGTGTGCTGTCTACTCATAGCTTAGCTGCACAAATTTATTTGTGTCCCTGTATGTCTTTCCTAGTTTGTCCCACATATCCTGCTTACCACCACTCCTCTTGAACATATGAGTAATGCAACAAAGATTTTAATAAGCTCAGCATCCCCAGCACCATGCTGTGCAATTCCATTTAAAGTTTCACAGCCACGGGATCCCTCTATAAATCTCACAGCAGCATGAGAATGAGCAGAGCAGAACCAAAGAAACAACTACCCATGGCCCTTCAGAAATAGTTGAACCACTTCTCTGAAAACTTTTACCCAGCATTCAGGATGGCTCTGGGTTCACAGAAAGTGAAGTGTGGAGTGTTTCTCTCCAAGCTCCCACATCTCTCAGTAAGTCCTCATCTTCATAATGACTTCACTTCCTATGCATGCATGACGCAATCTGTCTGTCTTTGTACCACGCTGAGGTGTTATGACTGACAGCTGTTGACAGGACTGTTGGTGCTCAAGGTCTAGCTGGTGGTCTGAGACCAGCAGAGGCAGTGAACACCTTTATGCGATGGACTTGACAATGACCATGTACAGGAAAGGCTGGAGGGTGGGCTCAAAGGGTCAGACTTAGAGGCTTTATAGTGATTCCCCTAGTTTAAATATTTAGACTGTGTGAGCTCAATGCTGCAGTCAAAAGAGCTCTGATGGTTGTTGGGGAAAAGTGAAAAAAGGGGGTGAGGTGAGAGAAAAACAGACAGACCCAGGAAGAGACACAGAGGAAGAGGGGAATACAAAGATTCAAACTAAAAAGAAAAGACAGAGATAGAGGAGCTGGGCTGAGCTGAGCCTACAGCAGAGCAAACTGGAAATCATCTTCATTGTTATTTTTTGTTCCTGTCAGCTGTAGTGTTTATCATCTCTTCCCGCTGGGACAAGAGGAATCAAATGGAGAAAGACTCTTTTCTTATGGAGACACACATCTCATACACACAGACACAAGTGATAGAAGAGGCTTTGGCATCCTCATGGAGCTGTGTCTCATGGCGGCCTTTATCTCTCTCATCTCATTCTTGCACCGTTGATTCATTTCCGCCCCTCCACCCTCCACCCTCCAGATAAAGTTGCAGTCAAGAAGGAAGCACACTGAGTTTTCATTTGCCTAGGTACCTCAATCACATGTTTCCCTTTCGCACAAAAACACAAATGTTTGTGTACGTCATCTTGTTTAGGTACTTTAAAGGCATGCATGTTTGTGTGCATTTGTGTGCGTTCATGATGTTGGCAAACATTACACAGACATGCTGCCTGGCAGGCCTAAGCTCAGAGATAAAAGTAAGTGTGTAGGTATGTGATGGTGTGTGTAGCAGATATGTAAGTACAATGTGAGTGTGTTTTACATTAGTTGTTTCTCAGGCCCAGAGGCCATCTGGTTTTCATTCTCACCATCTAATCAGGATCTGATTTACACCTGGGACACCAGGTGAATGTAATTAACTACCAAGTAAGAAACCAGCAGTCCTGCAGGTCTTGAGAAGAAACCTTTGTGTTCTCCAGTCATCACAGCCTGCATATGGGGCAAAGCTAATGCTCAGGAGATCAAAGTATCAGAACTGAGGCATCCATGTGTTTATGAATCGTAGCATTAGGGTTATTGGCTCCAAAAAGGCCCAAAATGTTCTTCTGGTTGCTAATGAAGTGTGTAATCTTTAAACAAACTAATGAGCTGTGCTGATTTAATTAGAGCTAGGAATTTAACCAGTGTAGCTGAGAGCAAGTTGCTCCCCAGAAAACTCATTCCTGACAATAAACAAGACAATTTAGCCACACATGAGCTCCATGTTAGGGATAACTTTCATCGTTGCAGCAGTTTAATGGTACAATTTGTGTGAGCCCATCAAGCCAGCTTTGCTGATGGAAATGTTCTAATTACTTAACAAAAAAATAAGAGAGGATATTATCTGTTGAAAAGTCAAAATCCCTCTCAATTAAAAACCTAACATTCTGAACAGAGAGAGAATATGACTGAACACTACTGCATGATTAATTGGAGCAATATGACATTGTGATGTGAAAATGCAAGTTCATAAGCTCACAAAAGAGTGCGATTTGAGATAAACAACCTCAGCAATCAGCTGGTCTGACTGTGTGTGTGTGTGCATGCAGCATGTTTGTTTAGTCACATAACTATACAGTGCATAGAGCACAGAGTTACCTATGCATTGGATGGAAATAATGCTTTGCAACACCTGAAAAGTTTAAGTTGCTTCATTGCGTGGAAACATGATCAGTATGTATCATGACCTGAGACAGAATCGAGAAAAGTATGATGAATGCACACATTTAAAGAAATACCTCAAAGGAGGGGTAATGTGCTTTTTTTTAAGGCTTCCTTCTGTCTCTGTGGTACCCACCCTTGTAGCTTTACATGATTTTCAGCAAAAAAAAAAAAGCCAAAAACAAACAAAAAAAAAAAAAAGTTTTTTTTTCTCACACTAGTGTTTTAGAAAACCCTTACGTCAGCCACTGCCTGAACTGCTTTGTTTTAGCTGCTGTCTCTTTAAGGCTCCCTGCTCCACAACCCTCTTCCCTCTGGTTGGCCAGCCCTCTAGGGATCTGTCAGGTAGACCTATAGGTGTTTGAGGCCTGCCCCCTCTAATGTGTCAGGACAGTGAGTTGCATCTTCACAGAGAAGGTGCTGGGAAAAGTTTCTTGTGGTGGTTTTCCCTGACAGGAACTTTGCCGTGCGCGAAACAGCACAAGGAGAAATGTGAACACAACGATGAACGAGTGACACCCCGTCATGTAAATTAGATAAATGACATCAGGCTATTGAGCCTGTTAAATAAAAAAAAACATGATATAGACCTATTTTTAGATTTATTAGAGCGGTAACTGTAAATCACTTTTGCTGTGATATGGCTGCCCCCCTATATCAGGGGTGGCCAACCAGTCAGAGACCAGGAGCCACAAAAACTACCATGGTACTACAAAGAGCCATGTCACACACGGGGTCTTACAAAAACACTTCCTCTCACACATAAACAATCTGACATAAAATGAAAATCAATACATTTCCAATTTTCAAAGCGAGATTTATTGTGATTGTGTGCTTAAATTTGTACTACAGAAAAGAAACTGAAACTTATGTATTAATCTGTTCACCCAAATATTGATCAACACTGATTCCAACATTGGCATCAGTATATCAATATTTTAGATTGATCAGCACACCGCGACTCATAACTTCTTAAATAAATTTTTATGAATGGATCGAAGAGCCGCACAAAGAAAGGCTCAACTTTTTTATTTTTCTCCACTTCTTGATGTTCTTTGTAAATATGATCACTTATTAATAAAAATAAATGTCTGAAATTTGGAGAGTATTTTGTTAGTAGAAGTGTTCCTTTGAAAACAGTTGAATAAGCCAATGTTTGAACTGGGGTGAAAATATGTCTGATACTGATGATTACTGCTGATGTGGACCTTTTTTTTTAGCTTTGGTGGACATTGAGACAGGAAAGAAGTGGCAATGTATTGGACCTAAGCACTACATTTAATTCAATGACGCACACACTCCAGTACCCTGCAGCAAAAAACTGTGTCCTGGCCAAACTGCACTTAATAAAACAAATACACTTAACCCTAAACTTTCAGTAAGGATAGCACTAATGGTGTCTGTCTCCCCTCTCTGTATAAAGGTGCATGTACATATCCATAGGTTTCTGACAAGCGACAAAGACAGTATTAGGCAAAAGAGGCAGAGCTCTCCAGCAATGAGGGATCGCATCAGTTTCATAAAGAGGAGACAGTATAGATGGGACAGAGCACAAAGAATAATAGCTTAAGATGGATAAAGTGGGAAACAAGACAGAGAGACAGGTATCAAGATGGGATTAGGGCAAAGACAAACTGAAGTGGGGGCAGCAGTCAGAGGACAGACTGTTGAGGGAAAAAAAGAGTTGAGAAAAGCAGATATGCACCAAGAAAGGAAGAGCCACGGAGACAAAGTTACATGCATGCCAAGCTGGCTCTCTCTTTCAATCATCACTTCAACACCACAACACCACAAGCGACTGCAAAACATATGGGCCTGCTCTGACTGCACAATGGGTTATTATAAGCCAAACATACGCTCAAAATTCAAGTCTCAGAAGAGGGATCCAAAGTGGCTCAGACTTCAAAACAAACAATACTACATGTGTATTTTTGACAGTAACTACTCCTTTTTGGTGATAAATATCTCTGCAGATCATATGATTTTATGTAGCAAACATACACAGGGACACGTGTGAGTGTGTACGTCTGCAAAGTGGCTGTGTCTAGGCCGTGGCAGCGTCAGGAAATTCCATGGGATGTTTTCAATAAGGCTGGGCAGCAGCAGCCAGAGAACTGACAAATGAAAACCTGCTGAAGCACACCATGGAGCTCCAACAAAACACTGCCTGCCCTCGCAGCACTCTTCTCCCCCTCCCCTGTGTGTACTTGTGTATAAAAGTGACAGCGTATGTTTATGTTCTGCATGTGATCTAGAAAGAGTGTGACTAAGAAAGCATTTTTTGCCGTGCGAGTGATGGAAAAAAGTGAATCCAGGCTTGTATCTGTTTACAATAGCAACAGAACAAGTGTCCAATGTGTGTCCAACGTGTCTGCAAGCATGCTGCTTTCATCTGGTGTTGCTCTGTCCCTCAGTCCTAGGGGAAACAGTGATGGGCGCGCTTGGCCTCTTATTCAGAGCTAACGTCATGCTGCGATGGGTGCCCATGATCCCTGTTGCATAATACTGATAGTAATAGTAAACAGCAGTGACCGCAGAGCAGAATAAGAGACAGAGACAGAGACAGTGGAGAGACAGAGGAAGGAAGGATGAAAACTCAGACGGGATCAGAATATATTTTAAAAGCATTTTCATTCAGTAACTTCATCTTAACAACACTTCTGGTATTTTTCCATCTTTTGGGCTGCTTAGAGTACAGACATGACTTTCAAAGAAAACACATCTACTTATTTTTAAATGACACATTAGGCTGACAGATGCACAGCCTTAACATATTATCCCCCTATTAGAGTTGTTGACCCGTTAGCAAGTTGTCAACACCCAGCAGTGATAAAAGATGCTTTCAACCGCTCTTTGTTCTTGCGTTGTGTCAAATATCAACATTAATTTTCTCTTTTGCTCTGGAGAGGCCTTCATTAACTTCACAAGAGCAAATTGAGACCTTATATGTCTTAAGTTGTTATTGTTCTCAACAGCTAGCTGCTTATTTAGGCTTTAATGTTATTACTTTTGTTAGTCTGTGTTTGGCTGATAGCATGGTTTTTCATGAAGGCCTATTCTAATTTTTAACCAGATGCTGTCACATGACTGAGGGACAAAAGCATTACCCAGGCCAGAGCTTTGGGGTTAAAGGGATGGTAGGTGATTTTCACAGCAGTGTTTCATGAGATATGTGAAGTTATACAGTAAAGGATAGTCAGTGCTGCTCCTGTTAGCCTGAGTTCCTCTGAGGACAAGCTATACGTACTACTGCAGATGAGACCACAAGTGCGGTATATGCTTGTCACATAAGAAGCTGACTGCTATCTATGGTTTATGGCCTGTTCATTCTAAATACTCTGTTTTGATTGATCAAACGACGATGATGGTATTCTTTCATTCTCATCAACAAACCTGTTTACACTCATACCAAGTCAATCTGCAGAAAGTTTGACCTTTTCACTTTTTCACTCCATGATACTAAGATGGATTCATTTTCTGAACCGCTTATCCTGTTCAGGGTCATGGGTGGCTGGAGCCTATCCCAGCTGTCATTGGGAAAGAGGCGGGGTACACCCTGGCCTGGTCGCCAGTCACTCACAGGGCTGACACATAGAAAGACAACCATTCACAAACACACACTCACACCTAGGGACAATTTAGAGTGACCAATTAACCTGGTGAGCATGATTTTGGACTGTGAGGGATCACTTACATCAGGGAAGGGCTTATCTTTATTATTATTATTATTATTTTCTTACTACTTTGTCCTTTTTTAAAATTTTTGTAATATTTGATGTTTATTTACAATAATTGTACAGTGCAGTTGAACCGGAGTCAAATTCCCTGAGATACTTGGCGAATAAAGGCTGATGATTTTGATTCTGATTCTGCCCGTTGACAGTAGTCTAAATGCCAAATATTGTGGGGAAAACAAACTGAAGCTGGTCTTTAGAGTTGGTCAATAATTATCTCTGATTGGGAAAAGTGGAACTAGGTTCTGTCCTGCCAATTCAGACGACAGCAGCAGAGCTACTGAGTGCATCTCTAAGCTTTCAGCTGCTACGACGTAACTTCATTTTAAAATGAAGAAATAGTGACAATAGAAACTAGGGCTGTCACTTTTCCTCAAAATCAAAGTCGAACGGTTTTCAACCATAAACGAAAATAATCGAAGATAATCGAACACCCCCCCCCCCGCCCCCCCGCCGCCGCCGCTGACCGGCTGTGAATCACAGACACGAGACATTTCCTTTATATTCTCAGCCTTTTTTTATTGCCACAAACACTGCACAACGGCACTAACTGACTTATTTTCTCATATTATTTGCCAGAAACACAAGCCTGTCAACCTGCTCAGGATCAAGTGCTGCTCTTTTTTTGTTAACAATGTTGCCTGCTGACGAGAACACCCGTTCAGAGCGCACTGAGGTACCCGGCACACACAGATATTTACGAGCCAACTTTGAGAGCTGCGGGTATCGAGCACACCCTATTTCTCTCCACCAAAGCAGGGGGTTGCTGTCTGCAGAAAGTGGTTTCTCTCTCATGTAGGTTTGTATTTCTTGAATGGAACTCGCGTTACTTACAACAGAGTCACTCGTTTTGTACAAACTCCCAAACAGGGAGCCCATCGCTCCAAGAGCAGCTGCCCTCTCTTCAGGTTTACAGTCACTGTCTGTTTCATAGTCATTCATCTCACGTGACAAGCTGTCAATGACAACATTTTTCTTCTCTGGTGAAAGGTGGACTAAGCGAATGAACCGGGGGTCCAGGAGCGCTGCTTTATTGAGAAGCATCCACTCGCCGCTCTCCTCACAGTAGCGCGCTTTCAGATTAGCCAGCATCCGCTCTGTGAACATTATGAAAAAAAGAAATATTTTTGTCCTAAACTGTCATGTATTCTGAAGTAAATACAAACCTCTGAATAAATAGTTTTTAACACTGAAATACGTATATTTTGATCATTTAAACGCAAAGCTGGCGCAGATTTAGACAGAAAAAAATTGTATGAATACCTCTCACATTCGTGATGACGGGTCTGTATGACGGGTCGGGGGTGCTCAGCTGTGACAGCATGACGTGCTGCAGAGGCAGGACAGCTGATGCTGTGGGGTAGGCATCCGTCGACAGGGCCTGAGTTGCCACTTTAAATGGCTTCAGAATGTCCTTAAGCTGATCCACCATAGACCATTCCAAAGTACTGAGCTCCAAATGGGACAACTTCTTTTCAAAAACAACGGCAGCCACTGCAGCCTGTTGCTCGGATGCGCGACAAATCATGTCGTAAGTGGTATTCCATCTGGTAACGCAGTCATTTATGAGTCTCTCTTTTTTTAATCCAAGAAGCTCCTGCTTTTCCTCCAGAAGGCAGGAGTCGGCCGGAGACCTCCCGAAATGAGCCGCAGTTTGTTTCAGTCTGGAGAGCGCTGTCTCAACTCCTTTAGCCTCCAGTCCCTTGCGCACTGCCAGGTTCAGGGTGTGAGCCAAACACGGTACATCAATAAGCCCCAAATTGTGCACGGCGTTCACATAGTTAAGAGCATTGTCTGTGGTAACAGACACGACTGCCTCCCGGGGTATGCCGAAGTCCTCCAGCGTGCTACTAATACTAGCGGCTACGTGTGCAGCTGTGTGGCTACCTCTAAGCTCTTTAGTGCACAAAACATAGTTTTCAAGTTCCCATGTGTCAGAAATGAAGTGAGCCGTCACCGTCACATAAGCATGAGTAGCCATCGATGTCCACCCATTGGTAGTAAGGGAGAGCGTCTTGTCTTTTAATATAGTCTCAATGTTTGCCCGCGTAACATCGTACAGCTTTACGATGTGGCTCGAAATGGCGGTGCGGCTGGGAATGGTGTACCGTGGCTCCAGTTCCATCATCAAGTCCCGAAAGCCCTCTCCCGTAACCACACCAATGGGCCGCATATCCTTGCATATGAATCGTGCAATCTTGTCGGTAATAGCCTTTTTCCGCACCTCTGGTAAGGACCCTGCCGAAAAAAACGTTGTCACACGGGGCTGAACACTCGATGAAGCACCGCTGCACTTTGGCGCCTCCTCCTCGACTGCATGGCTTGGATGAAAAGCCGATAGATGAGACAGCAGACTTGTTGTTGAGGACGAGTAGGTAAACTGCTTTCCACATAACCGACACACAGCCCGGTCTTTGTTTTTAATTTTCCCATCAATGGCGTAGAACCCAAAATACTTCCACACATTGCTCCTCAGATGATTCGGTGTTATTATTGAACGTCGTCCACTGTGGCTTTCTGCGTCTTCCATTTTTATCAACTATACTTCACTCTTTGGTCACTGAGGTCAAGAGAGAAGTTCATACGCGATGGAACTGTCGAGCTTTGCGGACAGCGCCCTCTGCTGGATGAAAGGGTTCACTGCTCCAGGCGCCCTGATGAGCTGCTGAACCCAATATTTCACGTTCGAATATGTATTTACTAATCGGTTACGGATATTTATCCCCATGTTCGATTGATTATTCGAATATCGAACATAAAGTGACAGCCCTAATAGAAACATGTTCAATTTTGTCATTCATATTAATTATGATCAAAGGTGTGTTTACTTCAAAGCCCAAAGAAGGTAAGCTTAGTAAGGACAGAATTGTAAAACTAATGTTGATGCGGAGTGAAAATGTTTTGTTTAACTGTTTGTCAGCTTGATTGTTTCTTGGGCATGTGATTGACTGTGCGGTAAGCAGATGATAGTGAATTAGAAACCACATTACAAGGTGAGTAAGACCCTGATTCAAGAGCTTACAATGAATTAAACCTTACACAACAGACACTATTGACTTGTTTCTCACCTTCACTACCCCACTTTTAACCTGAGCTGTTCCCTTTTAGGTGCCAACTTGACACATGTTTAAGTAACGCAAATTTATTTGATGCAACCATAATAAATGACATTTTATAGAGTTACGACAGATATAGTGGGGTTATAGAGTACTTAATGATTGCTACACAGAATCAGAGTGCAACAAAAATGCTGTTTGACTGGATGTTTCCAGACTTAGCAATGCTGCTGAGTCAGTATTCTTTATACCACCTTGGATAAATTCAGTCCAGCCTGTACTTCTGTAGTTTGTATTAATATCCTGTTAGTGAAAGTGAGGGAAGCAAAGTATGCCTATAACAACTGTTTGAGAGCAGAGGAAAGGAGAAAGAAAAAACTTGAGTAGTTAAGCATATATTTTTCACATAAAAGCACTTGTCCTACAGGAAGGTGTAGGTGTACAGAAAGAGGAGAGGGGGAGGTTGGGATGTGAGGTGCTGAGCTGAGCAGAGATGGATTTCCTGCCTGAGCCACTTTAAAAACATGCTGTATGCTTTAATTACCATGTGCAAAAAACAGCCTGGTTCTGGTCTACAACGTCAGTAACTCTGGAGGGCTTTGAGCCCAGCGCTGCCTAAACTTCCTTCCCCACAGTCCTGTTTTGATTTTGTGTGCTGGACGTGGTTCAGGGTGGTAGCGAGGAGTCCAGAGGAAAGGCAGTCAGAATGTAATATTTATCTTTTGTATGGCAAGATAGTGACCTGTTGAACACAAAAACAGCCACTTGACACAGACATGAATACACTCAGACAACCACAGTAACAGGCCTCTCTGATGAACAGCGCCAAACCATCACAAGTCCCAGGTTATTCCATTTTACAACCCACAAGTACGAGTGGAGCTATGATCACACCGCCTGCAGTTACACACGTCATATTAATATGATTTCTGAGATCTCACCATAAAGATTGGATTTTATGTGATTGCATTATTGTACACCCACATTTGGCCTGAAAGTCCTGCTTTATGTCTCCCAAAGGCTGCGTTTATTTTAAAATCCGTCTGGACAATTTTAACCCTCACACCTTTATCCTCTTTATTTCTCTTCATAGCCCAAAAATATGCTTGTGGTAAGATTGTAATCAGACTATGAGCAAGATTGCTTCCCAGAGCAAGTCCGACCACTTCCACCACAACCTTTTTTTCTAATACACTGAAATACACATGGAGATTTCTGTGAATCCAGGCCATCACATAATACATCCTGGCATCATTGGATGATAAAATTTCATGGCTGGTTACAGCCGATGGGAAGCTGGAACCAGCGTGGACTGTTACGGGACTGTAAAATCATGAGTCAGCGTTCGAAAGACAGAAATAATAGACCAGAGAAAGGAAGCTTTGTGATTAGAGCATGGGAGAGTCTTTATAAAGGCTGATTCAGTAAGCCTTTTGCATCTTGTTTCTGGTAGATACATTAGGAAAAGAATTTAGTTTTAATAACTTGAATTTTAAACAGACCCACAATAAATTAGTTACAGCAGGGTGGACAATGACGAACCCGATGCCCATTGTACTGTTATTAAGATGTTCAGTCATTTTGTTAAGGGTACAGAAGTATCTGTGATGAAGTATCTCCCGATGCGTTAGACAAAAAAAATCAACTCTGTTCTGTACCCCTGGGGTTCTTTGCTGCTGCTGCTCTCCCTGCCTTGGTTTTTCATGGATGCATTTAAAAAAGTAGAGAAGTGTGCTCTCCTCACCTCACGTCATTCCACATACACATATGAAAGCACAGGGAGCTCCCAGAGCCACACAGCCAAATATAACTTATTACATGGAAATAATTAATTCTTTGGATGAAATGTTTTTCTTTTTAACTGCTGTTCTTATTTCTTGAGCTTGTTCTGCATGGACCACAGAGGTGATGTCAGTATGAATGATCAGCTTCTTCTGCTGAAAATTAAACAATAATTAGAAGCAGATTGTGAGTGCATGTCTGCATGCACTTCACTGCACATAGATGTGACTCACACTGACTGCCTTTTTGCTCCGCTTCTCTGTGCTGAATTCATGTCTAAGTATGAATCTAAGCATAAGCATGGGCTTGTGCGAGCAGCCGGCAGTAACTGTGATGGTTCTCATCACTTCACACGAGCTGTCACTTCACTCACTAACAGCGCTGCAGCCTGGCTGTGACCTGACACATGTTCACCCTCAGTTTATGCAAACCAGGTCGACGTTAAGGAAAAATAACATTCAGCTGCTTGGCTGATTGGCAAACGTTAAACAGGCGACAAGCTTGAAAAGCACAGTTTTGCTTTTAATAGTAGAATGCTGCTATCTCGTTGAAAAAAGCAGACTCCCTGATGGTGGATTTCAGAGTCCCAAATGGCAAACTAACAAGACAACACAAATTGCAGAGAGTGATGAATACTATCACTTTCATGTGGCCCATTGTGTAATAAATGCTAACAAAAGTTGGTTGATGTGCAAAATCTAAAACTCAGACACAGCCACATATTCCTTTATTGAATGCTTCCTGGATTATAAAACAGTTTTTTTCTCCTCACCAGAAGTGTTGGGAACACTTCCTTCAAAATTAGCTCTTTCAGACCAGCACAGTGCTGCATCAAAACTTCCACTTGGCTTATTTTTATAGAGGTTGTATAGATTTCTTCCATCTGTGAGCACTTTTATTGCTTTTAATCAATAACACTAACAACTTCTAATAGGGCTCATGGCTAAAATTGGTTTGCTGTTTGAAGGTCACATGATTTTCATTGTTTACTAAACAAAAGCAAGTGAACTACTTCACCTTCTACAACTTAATGAAACACCAGATATTCCAGTACTATTGCACATGATCAAAGTCGTGGTTAATTTGTGTGTACTTTGTGTGTGTGCTGTTTGTGTGTCTGTTTGCACACACATGGACGTGTACACAGCAGCAGGATGGTGCAACAGCAGCCTTGTCCAAACAAAGAGCAAAAAAAGAGCAGAGGGAGCCCAGAGGAAGGACCCTGGTGTTCAGCATTCATCACACACTGGCACACACACTTGTAAGCACTCTCTCCTCTCCACACACACACACATCAACACACACCCTTGAGCCAGTCCCACCCTTTTTCAGATGCACAAGTATACAGTTTCACGGTCATACAATAAACAGACACATAAGAAACCTTCCCACCACCTGCTTTTTATGTGGGCAAACACATTTACATGTATGGCTCTGTTGATACACACACACTCACACACACATACTCAACACGTTCGCACGCTTCCCTCAGGGTACACTGCACCATTCAGGAAACATTAGCAGCATTAGCCAGGAATGCTAATTGAAACAAACAGCACATGGTTTCTTCATTTCTGAGGTTGGAGTTGGCTGTAATTGAGACTTCTGTGTGTGTGTTTATGTGTGTTCATTATGTGGTTATGCATGTGTGTGTGTGTGGTTGTGTGCATTGAAATGTTAGGACACACCGTCTGGGAATCATTGTACACTGCTATTGTCCTGCTTTTTCCTTCAGTTTTGCTGAAGAGAGCCAGTTGCTGCTGACAGGAACAGTGTTTTAGACCAAAGCGGTGGACATCTCTTTTACTTCACAATTGCATGTAAACGCACACGCTCAGCTTTAATCAGACAGCGCTTAAAGCTGAATAGTTTCAGTTTGGACTTGCTGCCATGATGTATTCTCATTATTCATTGCTGAGCAGCTTAGAGAGACTGCTGAGAGAGACACCTGCTTAACAGCAGGTCAAAGGTCATGTACTGTGGCTAAGGGCAAAGAAGTCAAACCTAAACATACACCATGAACCATCTGATAGGCTCTTACCTGCACCAAATGCAAAAAAGAAGGTCTGGTTTGGGTTTCTCTGTAGCAAAGCAGACACACGGCGAGCCATGCGCTCATTGCGTTTGTATATGAGCTCCTGGCGGAAGTAGCTATCAATCTGCTGCGCTGTCAAGCGGTCGTGAGCTGGCAGGGAGCTGTTGATGAAGTGGGGCAGCTGGAAAAGAGGGAAACACAGACAGAACATTAGCATTATAAATCTCTGTGATCAAACTCTGTAGCTAAACAAAACATTAATGGGGAATTTTAAGCATTCACAAAATACAGAGAGAAAGAAGTGGTCTTAAAGAAAACGAAAGGGATAAAAAGATGAATGAGTAGGACTATGTAGGGGTGTTGGTGACAAACTGGCAAATGTGCTTTTCCTCATGTGAGTGTGAGACCTGGCAACATTAGCATTTGTGATGTGACATTATTACAGAAAAGGACCAACGCCGCCCTTTGTTAAACTTATTCCAAAATTAAACCACAACATAGAACGAAGGAAAGCAAGGGGGAGACATGTGACAAGTTGTGTCCAAGTGGGTGGAAGACAAATATACCCACCAATGCTAGTTTGTAAACATGCGGTGAATTGCCGTGTGATTTATTAAAAATCAGGCGTGGCGAGACGGAGCACTCTGACTCTGCTCCACCCTTGGCTCCCTCTGAGGATTCAACAGGCTGTTAATCTGTGAGGATGAGCAGGGGGCGGCGGTGGGATGGCCTGGGTTTGGCACCAGCTTCTTCGCTGTCAAGCTGACACAAATCTTTACACAGGCCGTCTCACTTCATGTTTCTTTGGTGTGTTCACTTCTTCTTAAGGTTTTTTTTCAGCCTGCTTTGACTTTTCTGGCTCTTTCTCTTGATTTAGAAGCAGGAAAAAATAAAATGTTGGAGATAGGTGAAATCCCATTACACCAGAGATCACTGATTTGGCCTGCTTCAGCTCCTTGGCAGACTATTGCTGCCAGTAATAATGTGTACTCTTAACTCAAGACTCTTAGTAGTATCCCAACGCCAAAACTGTTTTCCATGTGTTGTTTTTCCCAGACTGAAGCTTTTTATGAGAAAAGTTGAGTCCATTACATTAAAATTATCAGTGAAGCTGGAAATCCACTGGCATGATCATCATAAAAAACTGGCGTTAAACCACAATTTATTACACCCTGACATCCATCCATCCATCCATTTTCTATACCGCTTATCCTGTTACAGGGTCGCGGGTGGCTGGAGCCTATCCCAGCAATCATTGGGCGAGAGGCAGGGTACACCCTGGACTGGTCGCCAGTCAATCGCAGGGCTGACACATAGACAGACAACCATGCACGCACACACTCACACCTAGGGACAATTTTGGTGTGACCAATTAACCTGGTAAGCATGTTTTTGGACTGTGGGAGGAAGCCGGAGTACCCGGAGAGAACCCACGCATGCACGGGGAGAACATGCAAACTCCACACAGAAAGACCCACCGGCCGAGGTGGGGATTTGAACCGGTGACCTTCTTGCTGTGAGGCTGCAGCGCTAACCGTTGCACCACCGTGCAGCCCCACCCTGACATCATAATAGAAATATTTTTAAAACTGTTTTGAGGATCTTAAAAGTGGAAAGGTTCAGGTGCGTCTGACTACTACTCCAGAAAGATCTTTGTCGTAGTTTTGTTTGGTCCTTCTCCTACAAACAGGCCTCAGAAGCGACCCACAGATGTCAGAACTTAAATGACAGAAGCATTGGAGACACACATTGTTGTTCCAGTGTCTTCTTTTATCTTTCAGCACACCAGTGGTGATTGCTCTAAGACTGCAAGGGAAGCTCAGCTCCCCCTAAAATGCAAAAAAGTGGTGATATGTTCTGCTGTGTGTACATTTCATTGAAAAAATATGTGCTATGATTCCTTCATCTTTTGTTCAGAATCAGCTACCTATCACAGGTAACTGGCTCCACCTCCTTCTCATTCATCTCCAGAGCGTCTCAGCGCTTTAACACAGTCGGACGCTGAGCGTCTTTTGACTTCAGCTGGGAAGTGTGGGGTGGGTTGTTCCACTGGGGAAACTGGACAGTCATTGGATAAACGCTGGGCTTTGTCCCGCCCATCGGAAGCTCAGCGTCTCTGGGGGTCTATGAGGCAGCCTGTCGTAGTCTTATGTAGCAGCTCCAGCTGCTAGAAAACTGGCACGGAGGGTCGAATTTACGTTTAAATAAATGAACAAATTTATAATGTAGGCCGGAAAAAAAAGAGCTCCTCCTTGACTGACCAGCAGCCGCCGCTGCAGCACATACTCAGATGTGTTTCAGCACCACTTGCTTGTTAGTGCGTCAGGATCACGCATGGATTATTTCAGCTGATGTTTAAAGCTGAGCTATGACCTGAAACTGCTGTAAAACATCTGAAAATGGTGCATGAATCAGTTTGAAAGCTCTCTGTGTGTGTATGTGTGTGTGTGAAAGAGGTGTCTGAATACTCACTGTATAGGGGGATTTATGTGAACAAGGTGCTTCTCTTCAATCTGTTTCTAACACGCAGTTTTTCACCCCTCCACTGCTGGGTTATAACTCATGTCAGAATTTGATTTGCTGTATTTATGATGTGCATTAAGGGGTGTTTCACTGATGTTACACACACTATTATTAGAGCTGCACACATGGAAAAATATTGCGTAAGGCTTTTCCCTCTCATACAGGTGACGTGTGAAGAAATATAAGTTACCTTGTGGCTCATTCATGATTTGTGTCAATACATATACTGATCTCCACAAACACAGTGTACATTTATCAAGGTCACAGAATTTAAGACCTGATCAAATCTACATGTTTGTAAAGCATAAATTAGATTTTTCACTAATTTTTTAAAGAAGTAGCTGATCTGAGTGTTATCTATTTATAGTTAGGATAGTGTGGGGGAAACAGCAAAATTCGCCTTTGTATGGTCCTTCTAGTTTTTTCAGGGTCAGTGACCCAGTTTCATCTGGACAGACGGGGATTTATGAATCAGGAGTGAAATCAACGTCTGTTGGAGAGACAGAGAGGTGGAGAGAGAGCGCTTCATCATTCATGTGATGAGTGGGGATAGCAGCAGTGTTTTATGATGAGAGGAAAAAGGGTTCAGTTACAGAGGGGTCAGTGTGGGAGTGTAACAGATAAGTTATCACAGTGACAGCAGTTAGCTGCTCTTCATCCCAACATACACGAAAAATATGGACGGGGATAGTTTCTCCCTTCCTCATTTCTGGATTTGCTTTTCTCTCATTTTCTGTGTCTCTCTGTTCTGGCAGCAATTGGCTCTTTCTTATTTTTCTTTATGACCAGACTCACTTTTTTACTCTTTGACTTCAGTACAATCTTTCTTTTTATTTCTCACTCTTTGTTCATTTCTTTTATGAGTCTATGTCAGGCTAAAAGACAAGAAAACCTAAGTCATACAACATCCTCCCAGACCACACTGCGCGAAAGAGGTCTGTGACTTTGAGGGGCCTTTAACACAGTTTTAGAGTGAAACGCAATGTTTTGTTGTGTTTCAGCCTCGCGTTGACATGGAAACGGCGTTCCAGCCGACCCAAAGCGCTAACTTTTGAAAATGGCCTCCATAGTGGGATTTTTCTGAAACGCTGCCGACACCGTTGCCGTGTTAACAGTAAGCCGGCATTTTCAGTGAAAACGATGATGTCACACTCCGCCTTGCGCGAGCCCATACAACAGAACAACAGTACCGTTGTTACGATCGTCGCGAACTACCGTGTTGTGCTTGTGCTGCTCAATCTGCTGTATCTGCTGACTGTCTTAACACAAAATGTGCGGCTCAACTCTACTTCAGTGGAGATCTCCCAAAAGTGGCTTCTGGACAAGACAGTTATAGCGCCGACTATATGCCTGGTATGCTTACTAAAGCGTTTTCAGTCCCTCAGCATTTCCGTGTAAACGCCTAAATCTTGGCTAATGAATTAGCCTGTCAGTGCTGGTCATTAGAGTGGGAAGGTTTAAGGGTGGATGGTTTTTTATGGGAAAGTCCAACCTCCCCCAACACACAAAGCTCAGCTTCTTGTCTGTGATGGCGTCTTTTCTTTTCGGCTCAAGTCTCAACCTGGGAGCTATATGGACGGTCACCAAGAGAGAGTGAGTGATTAGCATCCAGGAGGATGTGGCTGGCCGGTCATTGCCAAAGACATCAGGAGCTCCCAGCTAGGGAACTGTGGGTGCTACCACATGGGTATCGACCACAAAGACATCCTGCATTATCATACATGGATGTTCTTAAAAGAAATACTGGTGCAGAAAGCACTGGTGAGCTAGCCAGATGAGCGAAGGATCAGGATGACGGAAACATGGCTGAAGGGCTTGTCTGAGGATGACCATGTTAGCTACGTAACACTGTGGTTAGTTGAGTAACATTAGTTGCATAACCAGAATACATGAGCACTTACTTAAACCCAAGCAAAGACCTTTTTACACCATGACGAAACATTCTGCTCTGCTCCGTCATCCTATCATCAACGCTTTTCTAATATTGTAGAGGACTAAACTGTGAGAGTATAGTGGATTTTGGAGACTTCTGGATTAAGTCCATTCTATCCAAAACACCTGCTCTTTTATGGCCCTGAAGTAAGAACACAGACTCGCCATAGATCAGCAGACAGCACAAGCAGGTTGTGCAGTCAGGCGTCTGATTGCTCTAGCATGTGCTGAGGAATGTTAATACATGTTATTATGACATGAGGAGCAGGGGTGGATTGGTATGATTCAAAGCCCCGATGTCAGGTACTACTGCAGCAAAGACTACAGGTAAACATGTGGCTCACAAGCTCTCCATGGCCCCCAAAGAGAAAGACACAAAGGGAGAGAAAACGGGAATACATGTGTGATTTGGCTTTCTAACTGAGATGAGGTGAGGAGTGTGTGAAGTTGGGCATATTTCCTGGTACTTTGTGTGTCGTGGCTGAAAATGATGTGGAATCTGTGCAGTGAGCAGTGAGCTGAGGTTACATGGTGTGTTAGGTTTAATGAGACTTGATGATCAGTGAGGGAGGTTGACACAGCGTAATTGGCTCATGAGGAGGGCTTTTGAGTAAATCTGCGTTCCACAGAGGAGCAGGAGAGATGAAACGCACACGCACTCTGCTGCGTGTGTATGTGTGTGTGTGCACATATTTTACAGAATGACATGATTGATGAAGAGGTCATCCGTGAAGGAGCAGAGGCTATGTTAGGAAACTTAGAGTTAGGGGAGGTCAGGTGGTGTATTCACGGCTGAGTCCAGGGCTATTAATGTGTCAGACTATCAAGTAACTTGAAGCTGAGAGGGATTAAGAAGGCAACGAGCAGTTTGGTGGAATTGATGTGCAGACCCACAAGTTTGAGGTGACGATGGCGTAATGGTGAAGAAGTGGGTATGAGAGGTTTGCCAGCTCAGATCGAGGGTCTGACAGATTTGGGCTCTTGAGTACTGTTGCAGATGTTTTTTGAATAAGACTGCCAGTTGGTAGTATTTTGTGAGCATATTTAACCATTACAGAAATTTGAACATTCATCTGTGAAAGCAGTCAAAACACATTTTCAAAATCATTTTTTTCTCTTTCATTTAACTTCAATGTTTCTGTCACCTAAGCTGTAAACAGCTGTTTGTGAAGAGTGCTCTGTGTATCCCTGAAGTTTATGGAGTAATGTACTTACGATTGGACACTACATTATTGAATTGAACTTTATATGGAACAGTTTTGTCCCTGAACATAGAAAATAACAATAGAACAGTTTTTTCTTGAATAAAATGAATAAAATATCACACAAAATCTTTTCATATTTGAGTTTTCAACAACTATGATAATATGTTTTCACATGATAGTGGGAGTAAGGACGGTGTTATATGACGTCACTATTCCTTTCACAGCATGACTTGACATCACAAGACATGAGATGAAACAAGCTAATTCTCTATGTTTACAGGCTCTTGGTCTACAGTCTTCATTGGCTTGTGATATTCTGAAGAAGGCATACATAGCTATAATATAAATATAAAAGAAATAGCAAACAATAAAAATTTATTTCTCATGAGTATTTTTCAGTCATTCATTCATTTTCCAAACCGCTTATCCTGTTTAGGGTCGTGGATGGCTGGAGCGTATCCCAGCTGTCATTGGGCGAGAGGCGGGGTACACCCTGGACTGGTTGCCAGTCAATCACAGGGCTGACACAAGCTGTGTTTCCTTTACACCTAGAATTCTGCAAAACGTAAAAATCGCAATAAAGTGGTAATGGAAACACCACATTTTCAAAAAACCTCTCAAATTTTGATTTAAAGTTTTTACGCTCTCATGAGGTGGTTTTTCGGAAGTGTTGTTTTTGATATTGAAGGTTCTTGCAAAAGTGCAATGGAAACAACTTTTTTGCAAAAACGTCACGTTGTCACCTCCCTCACCTCCTTGTATGTGTCCACTGCCACACAACGGGACTCTGGCAGGACGGCTGTGAGCGGGCCAGAGTCAAAGAGCAGCAGGAGGAAGGGGCAGAGGTCTGTGTGCGTGAGTGAGAGTATGTGAGCTGGAGATGATGATTTTCAGTCAGTGTTTTGTTCATGCCTGTTTTGAGTTAGCGTGATCACGGCCGACAGTTTGAGCAGTGAATAAAAACACTCAAGTTCAAGAATCGGCATCATCATGAGTGCAGTGTCCGGACGGACATTATGTTTTACTTTACCAAAGTTGTGCGCATTTCTGGTCATAATGGATACACCGGCAAGATGAAATTGTTCTTTATCGAAACTTCATTAATATCGCTTTTATTTTGCAAAAAAGTGTAATGGATGCACAGGGAGAACATGCAAACTCCACACAGAAAGGACCACCGGCCAAGCTAGGAACTAAAGTGGTGACCTTCTTGCTGTGAGGCTGCAACACTAACCATTGCGCCACCGTGCAGCCCATGAGAACTGGAATATCAATAACTTTCAAATATCAAAAAAAAACAAAACAAAAAACAAACAATACAAATAAAATGGGCTCTTGGTCAAAAACTGCACTGGAATAAAAAACTGAGTCAAAATGCAGAATTTATTTTGTGACGTTTCTCCTCTCATACATGTGGCTTCATAAGCTTTATTCCAACTACAAAAACAAACAGGCTGGCCAAATTGTTGAGTTAATTTCATTTATTGAACGATTAATTGATTTATTGACTGTTACCCAGGCCTAGAAATAGCTCTTTGCCAGCCCTTGAAGAACCATTTATACAAGTTAGTCATCTGCAATCTAAATGTTGAGACTGACCTGTGAGGTGTCATGGTTGAAGATGATGGAGCTGAGGTCACCACAGTTGTAGTGGGTAATGAGGTCCTCAGTGGTGTAAGAGCCTTGCAGGCTGCCCGCTCGGACACCCTCATGCTGCAGGAGCGTTTGGTTCAAAGCAAACAGCACCTTCAGGGGAGAGACACACAGCATGACAGGAAAGGAGCTGTTACTTTATGCATCCACAAAGTCAGTTTTTCTCTGGTCTCAAGCACTTAAAAACAGTTTGCTGCAAAGAGGAAGAAGCTGTGCCAGGATTCCCAGCGTTGATCTTTTAAAATAGGCCCATAATATGACTTGGATATACAATGATGTTATTTCACGTCTCTGAAATTTAACTTCTTTCACAGAATTTTCTTTGCTTTCCGGATATTTTCATATATTTTCCTTACAGGCTGACTGCAGGTAAATGCAGACCACAAAATACATGGCAGAACTCCACGGGCTTTTTACAGAAGGAAGGAAAAAAATCATCGAAAGAAAGTGAGAGCTGAAGTGAGAGAAAGAGAGAGCAGGACCCTTTAAAAACAACCCTTCTTTCTCTTTCAGCAGGCCAGGGTGCCGTAAATTTACAGCACCCATTAAAATCAAAAGTAAACCCTCTTAAGAGAGAATTTATAGTCTGCAGCCGCCAGCCAGCCCAAGGACGCTACAGCTGTCCAAGATACCAAGGGTTAACCCCCCAGTACCCGCCCTCTACAATCCCAGGCCACCTCTGACTGGCCTGGCCGCTGGGACTGAGCTGTCAGTCACAGTTAAGCTCTCTTACAGGAACCAGAGGTGTAATTTTCTGTCAGCGAGCAGCAAAAAATTCTCTCAAGTTCTACATTGCACCAAGTACTTATCAGCTGACTTCATTACAGCCACTGACTCAGCTCGTGATAATTTTAAACCACACCCGAAATATCCATTTCTGTGATCCTAATTATCAAGAAACCCAACCAGAACAGAGTATCCTGCAGGGAGGGTGTCAGCATCCAGGCTCTGATGATTTGTGGAGTAGTGTAAGGCCGGTCCAGCTGCACAACTGATTGAGCCCCATGTCAGAAGTCTGGGTCGTAACTCAAGCAATTAAGCTATGTTTTCGCAATCATAAATGCCCGTATCTTGCATATTGAATGTTTCAACTCCAGGTAACCTTTCCACTGGGATAATCACACCCAAGCTCTAAGCTCAACCTTGTGACTCCCCACCCTTCCTCCCCCATCTCTCCCTCTGAGGTCATTGTGTTTGCTAGCCATTCTTGTGGGTTCATTTTGGCTTTTGGTCGTAATGCAAAGAGACAACTGATGAACCACCATCTTTCCATTGTTCTTTTCCTCATCCTTTTTCTCCATCTCACTGAAAAATAAGTCAGCCTGCTCCTAATCCCAAACCCTTCCTCTCCTCCCTCCCCACAGTGAGTCTAACCTTTTTTTTTTTTAACATTTTTGATTTGTTTCATCAAGCAGTTTTTCTGCCATGCTCAGCGCCGCACTGTCTCCATGCCAGAGGTGCGTGATCCAGGAATGGGTCTAGACTAAATCTGTGACCATTTCAGCCCTGCAAAAAATGAGACTTTCTTTTCTCAGCCCATATCTCACCACAAAACTCCTTAAACCCTGAAGCCCCCCTGTGGTGTTGCAGTAATGCCACTATATCTCATTTTACTTTCCATTCCTATCTCCAGTGAGATTCCTCTGTTGCTCCAAACTTGAGGTCAGGTTGAGGTGCAATGCCAGGCCTCGATACGTTGATTTCAGCTGGTGGCTAACAAGCTACAGTAGCTACTTCTGTGAGCTGAATTTGTGCCAGTGAGTTGCCACTGCTCCCAGTCCTTGACCTTCAGGGCACTCTGCCACGTCTCAACAGTTTTTCCAAGAGAAACACCAAAGCAGACCTTCAGCTGAGTCAGGGGGACGGAGCTGGCAAAGTTAAAACACCTGCCAGGCTGTTTGTAGCTCTGCCAGCTCCAGGAGTTTCCCTTCACATGGCAAAGTGCACCAGACATGACAGACAGGAGTGTGAGTGCAGCAGACGATGCGTGTTAAGGAGGGAGGAGGGATGTGGTTGGATGTGTAGTTAAGGGAGTTGTTATTTCAATATTGTCTGTCTCCTGGGAAGAGAACATCTCTGCAGCTGTAACCATGGCTGCGGAGTTTGTGCTGGGCCGAATGAAAGCGCACGTCAATCACTGCAAAGCAGGGGGAAAAATGCAAACATTCCTCATGTCTGTGTGCTTGCATTGGAATATACCTTTAAATATGTGTGTGCATGTGTGTGTGTGTGCAGGCATGTCTTGACTGACATAGCGGGTGTTCTTATTTACTATTAAGTGGTCCACTCACTCTGCAGCCAGGCCCCTTCACAGAGTAAACTACTGTGGACATTCCTCACAACAGTTTACTACAGAAGGTTTCTTATTTTGTTTTCTCATCTCATCTGAGGCATGCGTGCGAAACTCTCATTGTAATTAAAAAAAAAAGTTTTATTAGAACAAAGCTGGAAGGAGCAAAGCACACGGACGCTCTTGGAACCTCAATCTGAGAGCAGCTCTCCAAAAATTCATTAGCGAGTGTTGGAGGGAAAACAGTGAAAAAAAGGTTGGGGCAAGAGTGGGATCAACACACACACGCACACACACACACACACAGAATAGGAAATCTTTCATGTTTCACAAAATGTTGTTTATCAACGCGTGTGCTTACTCCAGCTATTGACCTTGAAGTGCATTAAATCCTGGCTGTTTGCTGTCAATAGTGTTTTGCTTGTTTGAAGGTTTTCCTGATCTAAAGCAGGAGTAGGTGTCGATGACAGGGTCCTGGAACTGAGAGCTCACTTTGTGGACTGCATCACTCCTCGATTATACCTCCTTAAATCTGCAGTAGAGTATGTGAGTGATGGTTCGAGCTAAAGGGCTTCAGGCTGTGATTTTACTGAGAGAAGTGTCAAACTGTGAAGGCCAGACTCTGGCAAGGAATATAAAATATTAAACTCAGCATTACTCCAACTATCAAAGCTTTTGAAGCTGGTCAAAGTGTGATTGCTTTGATAGTTGTAATGAAAAGTATGAAACAGATAAAAAACAAAACAAAACAGTTTCCTTAATCAGTGTCAGCTTTGCCTTTGTACCTTTTTAATTTCTTCATTTATTACTCACTTCTCCCCTCGAAGCTGTGGGTGAAGCCATGAGGAAAATTTCCCACAGCCGTGCAAACATGCAAACAGACAAAAAAAGAGAACACAAGAAAGAAGAAAGGAGAAGAGGAGTTGTATGAGGAATACAGAGGTCAAAGAACAAAAGCAGGGGAGAGTTGAAAGCGTGAAAGAATGGTAGAAGACAAACAAAGCCTTGTTCTTAAAAGAAGCATGTGTTGTACAGATGGAGGTGATTTCCCTCCGTTGTGTTGTGGAGAGATTGAGTGAGGTGTGTGTACTGGCATGGATTCTGGCATTGGTATGGGGCATAACCAGGCAGTCAGGTGCATGAGAGCATGGCAGGACATTTGAGAAAGTTTGTTCTTCTGTATATCCCAGACTTATTCCAGCTTTCCTTCTCTATATTGATTCATTCCTTTCTTTTAAGTCTAGTTTTGAAGACTTGTGTAACACAGGTCACTTAAAGGGGCTGTGAGGAGTTTGAAAGTAATCTTTAAAAAGTCTCTCTTCTACATATGCCTGATCAAAATCCACACTTTAAAATAAGATTATCAGCGCCAATATTGCTGGTTACAGGTTATTTCAAATTGCTACTTTTTAGCTTCCCCTGGTCGACCAGGATCAGATTGATTTATGGCACATCTAGGTCTCTATGACAACACCATGCCAGCTGATTAAGTTTAATGGAGAGAAAAGATAAAACACAGAGATCTGTTTTTTTCTCTGCTAAAAACAATTTCTGTGACTAATTTTGTAGTGATGATGGACACAGGAGCCAAACTGTCAGACAAAAAGGACAGAAGAGCAGAAGAAAGCTAAACAGGAGGGTGATACAGCCCAAGCTAAAGACTAATTAGCCTTTAGCTAAAGGCTAGTTAAGCTAATTAGCCTTTAGCTCGGGCTGTATCACTCTATACACAGGCTAAACTGTTTGTGATATCTATTCCAACCCACAGTCAGCAGTTATTCTGCAGTGGTCTGTTCCAACTTGAGAGTCTATCAATAAAATGAAGAGTGAGGTTATGTTAGCTCTGATTGGTAGATGACTTGCAGGACGTAACTAACCAGGATTTACTAATGTTACACATTAGGGACATTAGAGCACAAGACTGCCAGCTGTGCTAAATATAAACGGCTGCTAAACTACTTACAAACTGACAGTGTTTACTTGTTGTCACGTTAGCCTACAGATACGTTTTAGCAATGGGCTAACATATAGCCCGGTGCTAAAACGTTTACTTGGTGTCACTATTTAAACCGTAGTGCTACTTAACTGTACTGATAAATAACTTAACTCGCGTTATATCCAGTAAAAAGTTGTCTTGAACAAAGTAAGTTTGTTTTGATCCGATTCCCATTTAATTCCAAAACAAGCACACACCTCACTAAAAGTAATTTACGACAGTGTGTGGAGACTCCAGGCCACAAGGTGGCAAGGGAGTACAATTTAAACAGATCCTCCTCATAGCAACTTTGACAATGTGTTTTACTCATCTTCTACTTCTTTTGAAAAGTTATTCTCTACTCAAAAATCCTCTGAATTTAGATTTGAGTATTTAGGGGAAAAAAAATCAAATGTGAATAAAGACTTCTTAAAAATAATAAAGAAATAGAGAGAGAGGGAGTGAAGGAAACAGCTTCTGAAGCCTGGCTCACACTATGGGATCTTAAAAATCTTAGATGATCCTGAAATCAAGTTGTTTTACACACATGAAGAGAATCATCAACGATTATCTTCTCTTAAATCTTTTACACACTCACACAAGCTACGAGATCTGAAAATAATGACCAACACACACTATCAGATTTCATCAAGATCATCAGACCAGAGAGAGCAACACACCATGTGATCCTACATTACCTCACAAGAAAATGAATGTGAACAAAAGCACAAAAAATGGAGACTGGTGTGGTGCTGCTGGCTGTAGCCATTATTTGCAATGAGAAAGACTAAATGCATCTGGATGAAAAAGTGGTTGATTAGAGGTGGCTCTATTTTAATCTCTGATAACTTCTGACTATTTTCAGTCCCTTGTAGGCAGCTCTCTGAGGTTGGCTATCCACAGTCATTCACAGTGAAAATGAGAGGCGTAATCATCCCAATGAGTATCAAACAGGTTTGGAAATTATCAGGGCACCTCTAGCGAGTCTGGAGGCTGATGGTGATGCTTAAGATTGAGTCTTTACCCACTCAAGCGCCAACCTTGATCCTGGATTGGATTGCTCTGCTGATTTTAGGGAGGGCTGAATCAGGGTCAAATAAGCACGAGAATCCTGTCGAGTGTGCCAAACTCCAGGAGGCAAAAATGAAACATTTCTCTTTCTTTTTAACAGCTTTGATTACATCACACTTTCTGTTTATGTCTGTCTGCTTTTGTTATTTCTAGATTGAAGACGTGGCAGGAGCAAATAAAAAATTGTCAGTATCTAACACAACGTCTCTTGTTGAAGGCTCTAAACTCAAACTTATGTTTTAACTGCAAAAAAACAATGAAAGACAATCCAAAAACGTATTTTTTGACAGACATAGAAGAGAGAAAAAATAATATCTGGGGCACCGTGAGGGGGTGAGTGGAAGAGCATCACCTGGAGGCTTGCAACTACAGTGGGGATTTTTTATTACTTCCGCCAAGGAGGTTATGTCTTTGAGAGAGTTTGTCTGTTTGTCTATGAGCAACATAACTCAAACAGTAACGAACGGATCTCGATGAAATTTTCAGGAAATGTTCAAAATGAGATAAAGAAGAAGTGATTCACTTTTGGAGGTGACCTGGTTCACCGTCTGGATCCAGGATTATTTTAAAGTATTCTTTATCACTGTGAGATAGGGCCGTTTTCACCATATGTGTATATAACTCTACGATAAATGGTTGGATTGCCTTGCAGAACAGTACAAGACAAGGTCACCATAATTTCTGATATATGTTAAAGTATGATCCAGATCCTGGCAATATTCTGGATACTAAGATCTGGAATATGAAATATGTACTGGGTCATCATCATTTTCAGCACTGTCGGGAAACAAATTGTCGTACAAAACTGCAACTAACACCAAATAGTAGCAGACAGTCTGCTGGGAGTATAACATTAAAGTAGGACTGAAGTATCGCAATATGCTTAGTGGAGATCTGCGCTCTCTGAGTGCTTTTCTAGCTCATTATGCATTTATAACATTTAAACAATGGCAGAAGTGTTTATGAACAACAAGTGTGGATGTGCACCAGAGTTTTTTTCTGCTAACAACCAACCAGCCATTCAGACATCCAACCATCCAACATAGGGACCAATCACGAAAAGCTGTCTGACTCTTTACATGTACAGCAGAGCAGGGTAACACTGTAGTCTTTGTGACCTTTGAAGAGACCGTTCATTCCTCCACCTCAATCAAGCCCTGACAGAAAACCTTAGGAAATCTTAAGCAGAGACAGACTCATTGGTGTTTAGCCATCTGCCTGACCTTAACTGGACCAAATAGGCGCCATAGTGGTTGAGACATAAAGAGAAATTGATAGAGAAAAACAGAGAGGGCAACAGGGATTATTCAGTTCTTAAAAGCATTGTACCTTTGAAAACAGACCATACAAGCCAAGTGGGAATACACTTCTTTCTTTCTTGTTATCTCCGGTTATTCAATCCCCCCCTGATAAAGAAAACAGTACAAACAGTCTCAGGGTGGTGCTTTCCCCTCCACCGCTCTCGTCTCCCTGAGAGCCACTTGTGTTTCATCGCCCGGGAAAGAGAAGAGCTGGACCCCTGACCCGGGACACGCACTGCTGGGTTCCTCTGGGCTGAGTGAGTCTCCCCCTCTAGGTTATAGACGAAGAGAAGGGATTGGGTTTGCAGCACCCTGGGGTGACTGAAGGGAAGGAGGTAGGGAGTTGAAATAACATCCAGGACAGCCCAAGAATAGGAGCAGTGTGATAGCTTGTCCCTGTTACAGAAAGAGCTTCCCCAAAAAAGCTAGGTTACCAATTTGTGTGTGTGTCTTCTCTTCGTGGGCAGAGCTGCAAACGAATTCTTAAGAACCACCTCTGCTTCGTCTTCTTTTAACCTGTTCTCTCTCAGTTTGACTTCATGCCTGAATGTGGATGTGAGAGGGTATTTTAAAAGCCTGCTGTTGTCTGACCTTTGAGTCCATGCTCCCTCTGAAAAAGCACTCTGACTACATTACAGTGGACATATGGTGACACACAAGACAGCATCAAAGTGGTCTGGACAGTCTCACACGATAGCCTCACTGTTGTCTCAGTTTTATCAGCAGGGTCACCGAGACTTTCCTTTCTTTCTGTCTTTGCTAATCTCGTGATCTGTTGAGGACTTACCGGCCAAGCATAAAAATAACTTAAACTTATAAAGCCAGAGCATTGCAGGAATAGTTTTACAGCTGTTTGACACCCCTTTCTCTCTCTGTATCGTTTTTTTATTTGAAGGTGAGCAACTCTTTCATCTCATCCCATTTGGCATGAGCTACAGCCAACCCAGGGCCTCCCTTTCTTCCAAAGCTTTATCCACGTTGATACCCGCTATACACACACACACATACAGACATAAATACAACCACCCTTGCACACATGCTAATAATTATAAACACCACATTCTTCTTCGAGTAATTCATGTAAACAAACCACATATTGAAGAAAAGAGAAGAAAATTCAGATGCTTTCCACTCAAGATGGCGCCTGCATTATAAATATTGTTTCTCCTTTCTCTCCGCCATCCTTACTCTTCCCATTTCCTTTTTCTCTTTCCCCTTTTCTCTCACTTTCTCCTGCCCACTAAGTCTCTCACCCGGCCCGGTCTACCTCCTGTCTCAGTTTAGGAAATCCAGGGATTACCAGAGGGACAATCCTGGTGGCAGAGGCCTGCTGCTAACAGCTCCCTCAGAAAGCCTCCTTTTCTTCCACCTCCTGCTTCCTTCCATCCTGTCTTATTTCCTCTCTGAGGCAGGGGGTGAGGATCTAATGATGGGAGATATCCCTCTTTTTGTTTTGCATAGAATGGTTGGAATCTTAATATCAAACTTTTTTTTTGTGGGGTTTTTTTCTGTCTGTCCTTCCTGGAACTGAACAGCCTGCTACCATCCTTTTTTTTGTATTTAGCTTACTCTTATCTTGCTTTTAGTCTTTCCTTCCAATAGCACCTAATAACCAATAGGTGCACACACACACACACACACACACACACACACACACACACATTATCCAACCCTCCTGTCTCTCCTCTTAATAAGGGTCTCTAGTGAATGGGGTAGCGGGTGTCCCCACTACACTTGTCCACAAATAAAACCCGCTGTTTGACTTGGCAGTTCTGCTACACCCGTCATCCCAGCTTTCCTGCTCCTCCAGAAAACAGAGAAAATAATAAAGTATCACTTGATCCGGAGTTAAAAAGCACACAGCTGTGCCCTCATTGTGAATACCCACGAGCAGGGAGGGAGTGGGCGTGAAAGAGAAGGGGGAAATGATGGGAGGAAATTGTGCTAATTTTTGTTTTCTCTTGACATCAAGGGCTCAGAGCTGCTGAACAGAAATATGTCTGTGTGTAAATATGTCAGCACAACAGGGCAGAGCATTACGGGAAAAAGTGGATACAGTTAACGGGCAGTAAGAGCTGAGAATCTGCCAGGGCTGTATTTCCAGTCACTATGAGGAGGGTTAGGTCTAACTCAGGGATCCCCACTTTTTACACAGTTTAGTGTTTCTGTATCTTTAAGCCTGTTGTTTTGTTTTTGCTTATGCACGTTTTTTATTCTATAGCAAAACTTAAAAGCCTTTTTTTTGGCCCAGCACCAAGACACAGTTGTTGAGAAGGAAACCAGTTGATGATAAATAATATTGCATTGATTTGCTGAGAGAAAAGTTCTGTCTCCCCAGCTGGAGGAGACTAAAACAGAGCTAAAAGGAGTAATAATACCAAATCATAAATGCTGTAGTCACATTCATTCACCTAAGAAATATATAGCATTTTTCCGCTCATCCCGCTTATACCACTGGCTTCATAACTGGCATCAGGAATTTTGATATTCCCACTAATCTAAATAAAGTAGTTGAATGAAAAGGTTACAAGACAGCTTTTGATGGTGCAAAAAAAAAAGAGTATATTTTTTAGCTAAGCTTAAATCATGTTGGTAAAAAGAGGATAGGACCACAATTTCTTTTTGATTCATTCATTCTTTCATTGATTTTCCATCCCACTTCCCCTGTGCAGGGCCATGGGTGTCTGAAGCATATCCCAGCTGTCTCAGGGTGAGAGGTGGGGTACACCCTGGATTGGGTGCAAGGTGATCAAAGAGCTGACACAAAGACAATTTTTCAGGCACACAGTCACACCTATAGAGAATTTAGAGCGACCAATTAACATGATTAGCATGTTTTTGGACTGTGGGAGGAAGCTGGAGAGAACCCATACATGCACAGGGAGAACATGCAAACTCCACACTCGAAGGCCCACCGGCAAAGCCGGGAATTGAACCAGTGACCTTCTTGCTGTGAGGCTACACCATGCACCACCATGCAGCCCTCTTTTAAAGTCTTTTTTTTTTCTAAATTCTTGTATTTCCCTGAAAATCTTTCTATTGTTCTCAGAACTAATTCGAAGAAAAAAGCCAGAATTTAGAAAAAAAAAAACTTTGTCAGACTTCAACATGAAGTATAAAAAGAAATGTGAACTTGTCCTCTGTGTAACCACATATACTTTCAATATAAAGATTCTTTCAGAAGGTAAATCCATAACAAGAGGTGTTTTTGTGTGAAAGTAACGCGCTGAAATTTCTCTAAATAAAGCCTGAATGCAGACCGATATCAGATTTTTTTGGTGGGAGTCCGTTTATTTGTGTTTTTGGTCAAGTAAAATATGGCCCCGTCTGAGTGCAGAGGAAACCGGCAGAGGAGCAGGGAGGGGGTCTTTGGTGCGTGCGCTCTGGGCTTCTGCTGCACAAAAACACTGCTGTAGGGGTAATTTCTGCCCTAAACCTTGTGATAGGACCCAACTTGTTCCATCCCGGAGAATCACTTTAAGACAAATTCACACAAAAGAACAACAAAAGGTTATTTGTAAGTTGGACAAGACCACAATTAAACCATAGACTGTATGAAACATGGACGTAGTCTCGCCAATGTCACCCGTCTGTTTCTGAAGCGGAAAATAAAGCACATCGGCTATAGCGGCCATATTGGTAATGGCAAGGGCTTCACCTAAAGCTAAAGGAGGCCTGTCGGTCATGTGACCCTGAGCTATGCCTCTAATTGGGTAAGCTTGCGATCTTAAATCCTGTGAACAGCCGCGTATGAAAAAAAAAAATCACCCCCCCTACAGTGTGTGCTGTTAGTAAAATTAGCGACTCAGACAGGGGATGTTTTTTGAACCAGGCTGTAAATAGGTTAATTTCTGCTTTGAAAACAGTTTTTTTTTTGGCTTAGTGTGTATGTGACTTCTGCTACTTCCGGAGACAGCCTCAAGTGAACACTTGAGAAACAGCAGATTTTAGCACTTCAGCATTGTCTCATATTCGTAGACCGGATGTTGCAGCTTGATTTAAACACATGATGCAATACCAGTTTTGAAGCAAACAAACACTAACATCAACAAATGAAAGAGGACAACTGACTTCTCTTTCCATGTTAACATATTGCATTGACAAAAACAATCATTGTTTTTCTCTTATCTGTAAAGCTAGTATGAGTTTGAATTCATTTTTTCTTCCACTTCGTCGGTTAAAAATCTGGGACTTCAGCCTCAGTGCAAACTAGGTGAAATGGCTCTCTTTGTGTTAACACCACTGGTATTTTAAGAGGCTGCTACAATTGTCACTACTTTTACAAAGTGTTAAAGTGTAGCCTTCACTTAAGCTGTTATGGTCTGTAAAATTATCTCCTTGAAATCCCTGAGATGTTAAACTTTTAATGGTGTGTTTGGAGGAGTTAAACTCAGCTACCATCAGATTCATTTTTGCAACTGTTTTAAGAAGGAGGACCTTACAAGACACATATTTGTTTCGTATGAAAAAAAACCCCTTTCATTTAATTCGACCAATTTTTTTTTTTAACGTTTGATGTTATCCAAACCAGATGAACTGGGTCTTTCCTCAGCTGGGAGCGGGTCTAAACAGCCATGCGTGCTTAAACCAAGCCTCTTCTGCCTCAAACTAAAGTCAAACAGCTCCCTTATCTCCTCCGGCCTGCTTTGGTTGGACTAATCTGTTTAGACGGAGTGAGTCCCAAGGAATGATTTGTCTTTGGTATGGTCCACATCTGAGACCCAGCTGAAACATGAGAGCATCACATAATCTCCCGCATGAACATAAATTGTGTAATGGAGGAAAAAGCGGATCCAGATTGAGAAAATGTCCAAACAATCAGCTGGTCCATGTGACTGAAATCAGCTCTGTAAAAAGACAGATCTCTGTGGCTTGCGAGTGAGCCGGCCAATCACATCATCCTGGTAGTATTCAAAAAATATAATGCCAAGACGGACAGATTCTTGCTTAAACAAAACACATTTTCTGCTCAGATTTATGTAGTATTATTTTTTAAGTTTAAGTGTCTCAGCAAGCATCCAAGTCTGAATTGTTCTCTTTTGTAGTATCTGACAGGTGGAATGGATTTCCCCCACAGAGAACTGGACACTTTAGTAGCACAGTGTGTAATGCAGCTGACTTCAGCTATAAAACAGCATACTTTCATATCAAAGGGACATGATTGAGAGGTTTTTATGTAGGAGTTAACATCTGCACGTCAGGCATATGTGTTTAAGTGTGTGTCAGTATAGAAGTGATAGTAAATGGAGCAGGAGGGGGAAGAAAATATGTGGAAATAAATGAGAGACAGCATGGGAAGAAAAGAAGAAAAATAAAAAGTGGAAGAGGCATAGCAGGGGGTGTAATGTAAGGAACAAGTCAGAGAAAGACACAAAAGGCCAGATGTTTGTGGTTAATGAGAAGAGGTATGGAGAAGAGGAGGGAGCAGACCTATTGCCTGCACGTCCTGCTCCTCCTTCCTCCATTCTTTTTCCTTCAAACCAGTCTGGAGCACAGCTGGACAGTTTTACCCTCCACCATCTTTGCTGTTCATCCTCCCAAAGCCCCTCCATCCTCGGCCCTTCCCCAAACCATCCAAAAACAACTCAGGAACATCTCTTCATCTTCCATCAGTTCTCAAACCTTCAATCATCAGCCTTCCTCTCTTTCCCCCACCCAGGTTATGCACTCCCAGTGACAAATCTCTAGATTATACAGTTCACCATCAGCCCTTTATCCCTCCTGCTCCCCTCTCTTTTCTTTCATTTGATGGCAGCTCGCCTTCCACCACTGTCACTGATCTCTGTTTGTTTAGCTTTCATGTCCTTCCTCCTTCCTGTGCCGCACTTGGTACACACTCGCTCTCTCTGTGAGCATGCACTTGTAACTCAATGCTTGTGTGTATGAAGTGTGTTTGTGTTTCCATATGTGTCTGTCTTCACCACAGAGTTTGTCCAAATTGCACAGGGCTATGACTGTCTAATAGACTGGAAAAGCAAAAGGAGGAGGAGGTGGACCAAACTTCCTCTCCTCCTCCTCCTCCTCCTCTTCCTCTCGCCCTGTTTTATACAATACTGACGCTAACACACTGTAATCCCACACAAGCACACCATTTCACGGCAAATCAGGACGAGAAATGTTCAATTTCACGCAAGTTTATTCAGCCTGCTGCAGAAAAACAGAAGGACAGAGACAGAGCCCGATCCCAGTTTATACACCTCAGAGCCACAAATACAGTTCATGGAGAGGCAAAGATCACACTATGAGAATAAGACACAAAAACTGTTCTTTTAAAGTGAAAGAGAGTTCATATTCCCCTCTTGATGAGAAAAAGATACCTCAGATTTTCCAAAAAACTGACACAAATGTGTACAACCTTGGTAAGGTTTGCCATCACCAAACAACAGTAGGACCCTGGTAGGACTCCTAATGAGTCTGACAGACAAAGACTATTTTTACTACTGGAAAAACATAATGCCACATTCTGTCCACAGTAGTGTACCTGTGTGTATGTTTAATCAGACCTAACTTTGCAGAGCAGATGGACCTGAGGCCTGATTCAGTTTCTGAAATCCTGCAGATCCATCTTGCCAGGCTCCATTGACCAAAAAATGCACTCCGCTAAATTCTTAACAGTCCAATCAGGAAAGAGAGGCGGGTGGAAGTTATGAGCAGATGAGACATCGGCAGACTTTGATACTTGACAGTGCTCCTTTGATTCTTAAGTTAAACAAAAATGGCAGCAGTCGTCTAACGCCATAATCACAGCTGTTCCCGTAGTTGTTTGTCTATTGTTTCTCAGCAGCGGTGCACATAAGCTACATCATACCGTGGCTTCACGTGGATTGATCTGTGGTGAGTGTGTCAATCAGATCGGTCGTCCAATCACCAGCTGCTGATTTTTTTGGAGGTCCTGCCTCTAAAAAAAACAAATCTGAAGAGCTGCTGCCCAGTAGAGGCGGGGGATACTGGGAATTTTGGTATCGATTCGATACCAAGTAAATACAGGGCCAGTATCGCCCATAACAATAACAATAACGATACCAATACCTTTACTTTTTAATATTAAAGGTTGATGTATCATCAAACTGCTGGCCTGTAGGTGTTTTGTGATTTTTCTTTTTTTTTTTTTTTTTTTCGATTATGTTGTTAAAGTCTAGGACAGAATTTGGGCAAAGTTTAAAGCTGACTGCAAAATTTAGTGTCATGATAAACATGTTCAGAAACAACAGAACAGTAACAAAACAAATTTTCCCCTGAACATTGTTTTGTGTGGATTTCTGCTCTTAGGAAAATAAACTGCAACAAGTGAGCACTTAAAGGTGAAATTAAAACAAAATATTTTTGAGGTACAGAGTTAAAGGCTACAATAAAAAAAAATAAAGTTCTCCCATTATTTTTTTTATATATATAATAAAGTATAAGGAATTTTTACACTGAAAAAAAATAATTGAAAAAAGATATATATTTAGTCGAGTCTGAGCCATATGATATTCAGTATATTTGTTTTAATTTAACTACGTTTTTTTATTTTCTGTGTTTTTTTTAACTTAATGTTATCAGGATCTACATATTATTTATGTGTATGGTTGTTTTAATATTTGTGGGAGATTCATTGTTCTTTTCACAATCTTTACGGCAACACCTATCTTATTATATCTTTATGTTTCCTTATTTTCATTTTGTTTTCACTATGTTTGCTTGTTTCCCTGGCACCGCTGAGCCTCATGACGATACAACATCAAAACACGGGAGGGGGAGTGAAAGAGTGTGCTGCCCCACGCTGTGACTCAGTGGCACAGACACAGTCAGGTCACCACTTTTAAGAAACGCAGCAGTCAGTGTATACAGGAGAGAAAAAATAGAGTATCAATGTTTTTACACTGGTACCATTCGATATCAATACCAATGTTGGTATTGATATTATTGACATTTGGATCGATGCGCCCATCCCTCCTACCCAGATGGACTAGTGAAATATTCCTGTGGTAGATATATGAAACTGTCTGGCGTGTCAGGTTAAATCAGACCCACATTCAGCTCAAGTTTACGTGACTGTTTTTTTTTTTTTTACCTCAAAGCTAGTCAGTTACTTGGAATTTAAACTTTGATTCAAGCAGCAAGGAAATTTGTTGCTCAGAGACATCCCTGGTTAGAAATGGCCATCAGAGAGCTGGGCAGTGAATGCAAGGTAACGTATATTCAAACTGTTATAACCAGGCTCTTGTCTGTCACAATCATCTAGATATATAAATAAGAAACTTCCTGTGTTTGAGCACAGACATTACACAACCTTTGGTTTTCTTTTCTATCATTCTGACTCTTCCTCCTCTCTTTGTCAATGAGAAGCAGATGAAGAGAAGAACACAGTCTGTTCTGTCAGGTTTAATATGCTAGACTGACAGGGGGAGTCATAGTACACTTGAACACTTAATCCACTTCCACAGTGTCTTGATCAACCCGAGAGATATTGCACACTAACAGACACACAAAGATATCCACCATGATTCTCACAGAGGCCTTTAAAATTGCAGCCAACAACAGACGAAAAGGAGTAAGGAGCTTGGCTAATTATAGAGGCCAAATCTGTCCAAAACTGAGCTCATTGTCCTTCCTGCTTGTACCTCGGTTCAACTACAGATCAATGTCCTGCTTGACTCCAATCAACTTGTGCCACAAACTCTGCCAGAAATCCTGGAGTCATGATTGCTGTCCAGCTGACCTTTCAGGTTCATGTGGCCTTAATTTTACGGTCTTGTCGATATGATATAACATCAGGAGGATCAGACCCTACCTGACACAACAGGCCACGCAGCTTCTGGTACAGGCCCTTGTGATATCACGCATCAACTACTGCAATTCCCTCCTAGCAGGCCTCTCTGTTTGTACATTTAAACCTTTGCAGATGATCCAGAATGCAGCAGCAAGTCTGGTCTTTAACCAGCCCAAAACAGCACACATCACCCAGTTGTTAATCTCGCTTCACTGGCTTCCAGTAGCAGCTGGAATCAAATTCAAAGCTCTTCTTCTGGCTTACAAAACAATGGCAAGAATGGCTCCTACCTACCTGGGGTCCCTCATCCAGGTTGCCCACTACGCTCTGCTTGTGAAAGACGCCTGGTGCTTCCAGCCAAGCGCGGCTCCAAATCACTAGCCATACTCTTCTCCTCTGTTGTGCCCAAATGGTGGAATGAATTCCCTAACTCTATACAATCCAGAGTCCCTTTCTACTTTTAAGAGATGTCCAAAGACTCATCTGTTCAGGAAACACTTGTGCACTTAATCTGACCCTTCTCCTCTTTGTCCTCAGGGGTAGAATGAGTCAATAGGTCTAAGTCTCAGCTCTTATGATTATTTAGCACTACTACTAAATGTTGTTGAATTTTGAAGTATACTGTTGCAGCAATTTATTGTGGTTTGTTGGCTTGTTGATTATTGACCCCCCCCCCCCCCCCCCCCCCCCCCCAAAAAAAAAAAGTAATAAAAAAATAATACATAAATAAAATGAAATAAAATAAAATAAAATAAAATATATAAATAAATAAATAAATAAAAATTGCACTTAATGGCAGCACCTGCAGCTGAATAAGTTGTAGCACTGTTGTTGCACTAACTAGGTTTTCCTTCTGTCCAAATTCTTGCTTGTGTTGTACGTCACTTTGGACAAAAGCGTCTGCTAAATGAAACTGTAGAACTGTTAAAGCTAGACATTTTACTATTTCATTCTAAGTATTAACCCATTTTGTATTTGGTGATGACTCTGTGCTGTGTGGAATCTTTGAGATTTCTAAAAAAACACATATTTAACTTATGAACCTTTGAGTCTGACTCATCTTTACGGTCAGAGAAAGTACAGTGATATGCTCAGTGTGTTCATGTTTATCAGAGTCTTATTTAAGGGGGATGCACTCATTGATTCTGGTGCGGTAGGATCACTGCAGGCGTCCAATAAACTAAAAAGCACCTGTAGTCCACCTGCCACTTTTTTTGCCACTGGTGAGCAAAAAGTAATGTCAGTGTCCATAAATCTGATTATGAAAGATTTTTTGGGGAAAACATATGCAGTTACTGTAGGATATCTCCAAATAGATTACTGAAGTGCCATTCTTAATTACTGTGGCTCTGATGTTTTGGCTTTATGCCTTTTTAATCAGCTAAACATGTTTCTGCTGACAGCTGCAGCAGACATCTGACCTGATGGAGGAATTAATCATGTTTACGAGCAACCCATGAATGAGCATATCCGCTTCATCAGAGCTACTCATCAAACTACACAATGAAGTTTGTTTTTGTTTGAGTATTAGAGAAAATAGAGACACAGTAAAACAGTGTGTGTTTGGCTGCGTGTGCAGAGGAGCATGAGCAGAGGAAGAGGCGGTGAAGCCAACATAGAGACAGAGAAAACACACAAACAAACAGGATGGAAAACTCAAAGAAGCTCTGAGTGGGAGGCGGTGAAGGGGGGAGAGTCCGGTGATAGGACATGGGAAATAACTCCTTCATGCTGCCAGTGGTTAAGAGGTGGAAGGCAGAGTCTTGGCTGCATGTGGTGGACGACTTACAGTAACACCAGCCATAGAGTAGCTCCTCTCTGGATGGCCTTGACTGCCTGCCATGTTGGCTGTGCCATCAGAGACAGAGGCACTTAACTGCTCTCATAAGACTCTCATTATTTCATAAATCTGCACTTTCGGCACACAGTTAATGTTAATTTGAGCATTCGCCAAAGCTTAGAATGTTTTTACAATCTGCCCAATTTATTTACAACCTTAATTCTCCCCCTTCTGCACGAGGATGTGGGAGTGTAAGAGTCGGGAAATAGTCTCAAAATTGTAGCTGACAGGGAGAGAAATAACTCTATTTACTTGTTGTTTGCACGGCTTCTGTATTCATACATGCTTGTGTGTGTGTACACGTGAGCTTACGTGGCACAGCGAAGCACCAACAAAGATTTCAATCTTGCTCTGTCTGGTGCACACATTGAATTATTCTCAGTGACACATTTTTCTAATACCAGTTTTATTTGCTCTGTCACATTCTTGGCTGTTCCTTCCTTTGTTAGCAGGAGGCTGTTGGCTTTAGTTTACTACAGTATATTAGAATAGAATAGAACTTTATTTCATTGTAACAAGTACAACAAAATTGAAGTCACAGCAGCAATCAAGAAAACAACAGTAAGAAAGTGTATAGAAAGTGCAAAAAGGTCCATAAGAAAATAGATGATGACAGCTTGTCCATCATTGTCCAGTTCAGCCAGTCTCCACCTCCACAGGGTCCAGGACTGAGCTTCTTCTTCAGTCATGCTCCATCTCTGTCTCCTGGATCCTGTCTGCTCACAGCAGGTGAAGCTCTTCCAATGTGGCGTTGGTGTCTGATGTTAGGTCTGTTAGCCATGTCTGTGAATATCATGATGCTGCTCTGCCCTCTGGTATTCCCTCCGTTGCTGGGTTAGCATGGCTAGCTCGTCCATCTTATTGGAGATAGATCTTAAGTTCCCAAAAACGATGGATGGAAGGACAGGTCCATGTCGTCACTTCTTAGCTCACACCTGAGAACCAGCACGTCATCCTCACCTCCTCATCCTCACCTTGTGGGGAGACATCTGGCCTTACACTAGTTAGCATTGACATGCTACAAACTGCCAACAGCTGAGTTCACATGTAAGCAATGCAGCCATGGTTATATGTAGGATCTCCAGACAAACACAGGAGAAAAAGTAGTAAAAATATCACTGAAGCCACAAAAAGTTTGGTGTCCATGACCAACAAATGAACCATACAAAGTAATGATCCACTCCAAATACAAAGATTACGAAAAAGAGACGAAAAAAAATTACAAGAAACGGACAAAAAAGAGAGAGCTGCTTCAAAAGGCAGCCATGGCTAACAGGGCGGCGCCTAACAATATTACACTTAAAATCTTACAAACACACATTAAACACTTAAAACTATACATAATGCAGACCTTCTAATGTTCATATGAGCACGCCTTTTTTCAGGCACAGACACTCTCATGCACTCCCATATTTATCCAACCTCCAACCACCCGGAGCTCTCAGCCTTGTATCGTCCAGAGAAAGTGCTTGGTATGTAGAAATCCAATATGATTAAGACTATGATTGCTGCCTCTAATAGTTTTAGCACCCATACCCTGTATTAAGAAAAACATTGGGTTTAGACCACAGCTCAGTGGAGGCTTCTGACAGAGTGGATCAGCCTGTGGGAAGGACCCATAATTCAATGTTTTAGAATAAATCTGTGCATATGTGCGTACTGTAGGTGTGAGCTGTTTGTATGTGGGTACATCTGTCGCTGAGCCTCTCTTTTTCTATGAACATGAGGCCACGTGTGTGTGTTTGTGCAGCCCACAGTAGCTCAAGCGCAGACTTGGTCTGCCATGCTGAAGGGTTGTGGTCACTCTGACCAATGGATCACAGGATTGTGGCTGGAAATGAACCACAAATCACAAAGCAGTCCACATGGTTGGAGAGGAATGCTGCAGAAGATAGAAGGAGTGCTGGATAAACATGATTACAACTTAAGCAGTTTGTCTTTACTGGAGGCAAAAGATAAAACCTTAAGAAGAAACAGCTGAGATCAGTGCATTGTAAGGTCTTTAATGAGCTTTGCTGTTTAAGTGGTGGAACGGTGTATTTATTTATAAGACCACAGAAGCCGGGTTAGTTATTTGTGTTTTAGTGTGTAACTTCATTTGTTGTTAAAGTAATTTGATTTTTTTTCTGGATGGAAAAGTTGAAACTAAGTGTTTTATTATTGGTCCACGGGATAGAGAAACTTCACTGACATTCATTACAAATTTTTTTCTGCCACTGGTTTCTTTATTTGGTATTTCAAAAAAGTAGTATTTTTTTCCCTACATGTTAACTCACTCTTGTTTTCATTCACTTGTAGACACTTTTCATTTTCTTTTCAACAAATGTTAAAACATAGTTCCTGAATCTCAAGTGTTCATTTACTGTTGACTTCCTCCATCCTCATGTTGCAAACATTTAAGTAGCCTAGTTTTAACAGTCAGAGGTATATTTTTTAATCATCAATGCTTGACTATGATGTCTGCTTTTGACAGTTGTGAGCACACTCCAACAAAAAGGAAGAATGTAGGGTGCTGGTTTGGCTTGGCTTGGTTTGGTTGAATCAAGCAGACAGCCACGGGTTTGACTCCAACCCGCAGCCCCTCGCTGCTTGTCATTCTCCACTCTCTTCCTGATCTCCTACTCTGTCCACTGTCTCATCTCTCTCAGCAAAGGAAATAAAGCCCAGAAATAAACTAAAAAGGGGGGGAAACCATCAATAACAGAATTAAGACTGCCAAAATATGCTTTTTTATAACCCATGACTATTAACTGTCTGTAAGCCTGACATTGTAAAAACTCCACAAAAAAGAGTGAATACAAATGATAGTGCAATCCTTTTTTACTTTGGTCTCTACTCTTAGTCATCCTTTTCAAGAAATGTTGCTTTTGGTTAACTAAGACTCAGACTTTGGGGGAGCTTAGCCCCAGAGAGACTGTAATAAAAAGTTTCTTGTAAGTGTTGTAACCTACCACTAAACCTTGTATTTTCTTAAAATTAACATATATTTTCCTACGTATGGCATTTCTATTTACAGCATTGATATATAACTTGTTTCACAAAATATTTCAAGAAATAAAAGATGAAATTGGCAGTTTTTGCAATGGTACAGAATTTGTACCAGCACTTCTATTATCAAGGGTCTGATTTTCATTTTCAGAGGTCAGAGGAGGTTCAGGAGAATCCACGCTGAATAAAAAAAGTGATTAGCACATTGATGCATCAGATCTTCAGGGATACACCTGTTAACCATATCATAGTGATTGTGCAATTGTTGCTTATTCAAAGTTCTTTGTTTAATTTGAAAATTAGGTGATGTTTTTCACCACTTAAAGGCAGGGTTGGCAGTCCTGAAAAACTAGCATGAATTTGAATGTAGCATCTCGTCAGGACTCCGCCTAGCTCCACCTCCCCCTCCTCTTGGAGCTCCTCCAAAGCAACGCCCCGCTCACATGCATGAGCCCCGCTGATTCACGACTATGATTGTCAATGACTGAAAGACGGACTCAACACATCATTTCATGTTTTGCAGTACGTCGAGTCATGTCTCATTTAGAGGAAACACCAAAACGTTGAAACGTAAAGCTAAAAAACAAACGTGACTTTTTTTAGTACTCTCAACTTTCATGTTTGCATTAACCACTTTTACCTGTGACACGATATCAGGAGTAAAGCTATAATACAAATAGTACATGTACATTTTCTCTAGGACTTACAAAATATCACACATTTTTTTTGCTTGTCAGAGCCCCTGTGGTGAGAGTTTATTAGACTCTGATCCAGACTACAGCCCAGAGACAAGTACCTCATCGGGTCAGAGGGGGCAGGCCTGAGGTTGAATGAGAGGAGCAGTAGTTAGAGGCAGGGGAACAGAAAAAGAAAAAGAAAGCCTCTGTCTTTCTTTTCTTGCTCTGTTTAGCTGGAGGAGTGGTTACCAGTAATCAGAGTATGGGTAGTTTCTCACTGCTAAACTCGGGAACAGGCATTGAGTCAGGGGCAGTGTGCACCGGTGAAATGTACTCGCAGGAGGAGGGCAAAACGGCAGGACGGATTTGATTGGTTTAACAGATTGGATCCTAATTGATGTGATTGGCTGATGTTTTCCTGGGTTCTCTCCTGCTGAAGATAGCAGATATTATTCACTCTCATTTAAGAACACATCATGTATTGTTTGCCATCGGGACATATAGATCATTTTAACCAGCATAACAAAAAGTGTATCTAAATTAAATTACCAATTATACCTTAAAAAAAGCATGTCTGGTATCTGTTTTAGAGCAAACTGTTTACATTTTTGAACCCTCATGATTTTCTCGTGGGTTTAACACACACACACACACACACACACACACACACACACACACACACACACACACACACACACACACACACACACACACACACACACACACACACACACACACACACACACACACACACACACACACACACCTCAGCTTAATGAGCCAAACCTCACCACAAAGGAAACTATTTTCTATCAAAGCTGATGTGAGTTTCATTGACTCATTCAAAGTGATATCTCTCCAAACCATAAAATAGAGCCTTGTTTCTCCGAGTCTTTTGTCCAACCTGATCATTGTGCTTGTTACAAGCCCTGAAAGCAATTGCCTCTGCCCCTGTTTATTTATCTGTGTATTTCTGCTTGTATTGTTTGAACACATAAGGTTTTATTTTTTCACCACCAAGCTCTCCGTTTCCATCTCACCACACTCCCTGCTGGGCCAAAGCCTATCTTAATCAACACTGGGATTTTACTGGATCACTGTTGGTTTAGTACCAGCTACACATCACCTTTGACAGTAATTAAGTGCTGAAGTTGAGGCTGAGGCTCAGTTGTGTAACTTAAAATAAGAATGTGTGATAAGGCTCACACAGTCAGACACACAGGGACGTGATCTTATTGAGTTGTGGGCCACAGAAAACAATGTCTGCTGGAGTCGATTGAGTAGAAATGGCCTCCAAGCAGGGCCACAGTGTGTGTGTATGTGAGTGTGTGTAAGTGTTTATGTGTTCTCCTGCATGCATGAGTGTGTGCCAGTGACCCGATTGTCAGTGTGTGGTTACGGGTGAGTAGCCGTGGTTTCAATGGCCCGACACATACACACAGAGGGGATACTGACAGACGCCTTACACATTCACGGTTACAACAGAAGAACAGAACAGAGTACTTGTACTTTGTGGCTCCACAAAATAAATACCCTGTCCACCACAGCCATTGTTGTGAAAATACCATAAAGGAAGCAACTAGCAATCAAACACACATTGGTATAAACATGCATACACATACAAACACACGCTGAATCAAAAAGCATTTCTTAAAAAGCCAACTCAAACTGATGTTTGCAGTCCAGGGACGTAATCTTTTGAACAACAAGGAACAAGCTCAGGACTGTTTACCCCACTAAAACAAAACTCATTTCTCTTTCTTGTTCCCACATCAGCATTTCTTTCTCCCCCACCTCATTTCCTTCCCCTAAATGACCGCCTGCTCTCCCCGTCCACACCCCCACCTGGTTCATTTGGGTCCAGGGTGGCAGTAACCATGGCAAGGCTCCAAGAAGGTGGGTGAGTCAACAGAGAGCTGAGGCACTTCCCAACCTTCGCCTCTCAGGGGACCTCAACTTTTACGGCACAGTTCTTGAAACGACTGAGTGAGAGATGAGGAGATCAGGAGGTCAAGGAAGCAGAAAACATGCAGGAGAAAATAGTGTAAACAATTTAACTTTGAAGTTTCTTCATCTTTACAGCAAACCCCCCTCTAATGTGAGTCATATTGGGTTGGATGCCAGTAGCAGTTGTGCTATAAAAGAAAGTCTGGAAGTCCAAACTTTTACAGTATTGTTGATTTTAGTTTTTAAAGCAGTATGGGCCAACTTAGAGAGCCCAAAATGTTTTTGCCAAAGGAAACACCTGTAAATGTAGCTAATTAGTTTAGAGAACAGACTCAGAAACAACATTAAACAAGAAGATTCACAGGCAGGAGAAGGGTACATCTGCCCAGAGGTTCTGAGCGTCCGTAAACTTCAACATAAAAACATACTTTTCGGAAATGATGGCAGATTATTTGCATTTTTAATAAAGACTACAGCAAAGAAAATGATGGTAAATGGGGGGACAGAAATGGGGATGCTGTGTAACAAAGGCTTCCAGCCAAGCATGTTTCAATCAAGTGTTATTTTAATGGACTCAGAAAGACACCTTGGTGTGATTTTTGTCAGTGCCAAAACACACACGGATGAAATTAAATATCAAACAAGCAGGTTGAAAAAAATGTCATCAAACTTCCCGCATCACTCATTTACACATTCATGTTTTTAATTTCACTTTAGTTTCCTCTGGCTCTTATTTCACGCAGTGCTTAAGTTATTTTATCCCCTCCTTGAGGGTGTAAGTGAGCAGCAAGTTGGGAGGCAGGTGAGGACAAGACTAAAGAGAAAGGAAGAGGTGATGCAATGCTTTTGGATCTGGCTCTTCTGTTGTGTTTCGGGTGTGATGGCTTGTGTCAGTTCGCACTCATGCTGTACGCTTCTCCAGCTGTTGCCACAAGGGTAGACGAGGTGTCAGTTAGTGTGTGTGTGTGAGAGGGAGCGAGTATATCATCATCAGCACTGTCAGTGTCAGGAGTCAGAGTGTCTGTAACAGCTAACAACGCAGACATGCAAAGTCGCGCACACATAAATAGCGCAGACACAGACACATGTTTATCATTGAGGGGATTGGTTGGATTCCTTTCATGTGAAAATGGCTGATGGTTCCCTCGCTCCCTTCCTGACCCCTCTGCTGCCTTTATCTCCCACCCTCTTTCTCTCACTTTCTCTTCAGCTCTCACTGTATCCTGTGTGACCTCTTTACCTCTCCGTCTTGTCTCCCAGCCCTCTTTTATTCCTCTAAATGTCTTTCTTTCTGTCTCCCTTTCAGCACCTTCTGACCCATCTGCTTTCCATCTGAGCCCAGAAAGCCGATTGTAGCGGCCATGATGGAGCAAGGTGGAGACGGAGGGGAAACATCCTTAAGATTATTGTTGCTGACTGATTGACACACACAAATAGGGCGTCTGCATCTCATCTTCATGTGTGTTAACGTGTGTGCATTCCTGCATGCATGTGGGAGAAAAAAATAAGAGAGTAATTCAGCTTCACCGGGGATGTTTTGCCTTCTCGTTTTAAATGCACACAGATATTTGGCACGCTCAGGCACCAAACCCCCAGTCCCCACTCACACGTACACACACATCAGCTCTCATTGGATGAGCTGTCAGTCCCTGTTAGGCTTGGCATTCTCGTTAGCACGCGGTTTGGATCCCCTTTCAGAGGAGCTGAACTCAGGACCTTTTCCCCCTTGACATTCCAGAAAGCAGCGAACAAGAAGGAGAGAAGACAGACAGGAATACTGAGCCAATGACCTCTCATTATATCACAGAGTTTGTATTAAATCATTTGTTGAAATATCTGCGGTGCTGCATGATTTTTACATTTCACAGAGTATTCCTAAATGGCCTCAAAGCCCACCTCCATGAAATGATTGTGTCTTCATCTGAACTTCTGTGTGATCACTCTTGGGTAAATCAAAGACCATCTGTGGGGGAGAGAAATCAAGCTTACCAAAGCACATTTACCTTATGAATAACTTTCATTTTGAGTTTCAATTACATTCTTTCCAAATGAGCCCCTGAAGAGCCCACCGCTGATTAAAAGGCATTTATTTGTGTTTCTACAGAAGGGAATCTGGAATGGAGTCCCCTTTTCTGTCTTTCTTTTTTTTTTAAAATTTACAGGAGCCAGATCAGCAGGTCCTCCTGGGTGGGCAGCTCTGCCCAAGAGAAAAGCTGAACCCCAAACCAGACATCCTTCAAACTGATTTCATCCACAATCACTGCTGCAATGACGACCACAACCAATCCAGGATAAGCATTTTTTTAAGAAAAGAAAGAAAGAAAATTGCTCAAAGTAAGGGGAAATGTCCGCAATTTCAACGGAAATTCCCGAAAATTTCTCCCAAACTTGGCTCCCACTCAGGGAAAAAAACTCCCTGCTAAATGGTTTAGCCAGAGTGAAGACGGATGGAATTCTTGAAACATTTACAGACTTAAACCAGACTTTACACTTTCTAAACCCATCTTTCTTATTCAGTTGAGGTTTTTACAAATAATCTGCTCTTTCCTTTTAGTGCTGGTTGAGGTGTGAGGAAATGTGTCAAGCATGCCGGATTTGGTGGCACAAACTTAAGGATTTTGGGGGTTGAGAGATTTTGGGTGCAGTCTTTCCTTTGGGGCTTATCATTTAAAAGAAATGGAGGTATCAATGCTTCTTAATAGGCCCTTTAATTCTGTGTAAGAGTTAAGCCACCTGATACTGTTTGATCTAAGCAAAAATTTCATGAACATTAGCAATTTGTTCCTTAAAAGTTTCACTGATGGTTCATATCAGTGTGCAGTGACTTCTCTAAACATCAGATACTTCTTCCAACCTTGTGACGCACAAACTAAATACCTCAAAAATATGTCGACACATTCACCAGGCAACTCATTTGTCCACATCACCAAACTGTACAGTCAAGGAGAAGCTATAGGACTTTGTTGAATATTTGTCTTTGCTGAAAGAGCTCTTTTAATTCCTCCTGTTTGTTTTCCTTCTCCTCTTTCACCAACTCCTGTAACTTCTCTCTTCCCCTTCTCCCCTCATGATCATTCTCATCCTCTCTTCCCAGGGTTTCCAGGGAGCTGTCCAGCTTTTGTTTGAGTCGGGGGGCCGTTTAGTGTAAACAGCAGCCGGGTTGAGGTAAGATAGTGAACTTTATGGAGTTTAAACGAGCTGACCGGATCGTTACGTCAGTGTACCTCCCCTGACAAATATGATAGGAACAGATTCTTGCTCATTGTGGTTTCTCCTTTTCCTTTGACATTTGGACTTTTCCTCGACTCATTAAATTTGCTAACTTTTTAAAGAAACATCAGATTAATTTTAAGATCTTTGGTTGGTTAGTCATGAGTGAACACTCATCAAAATGTTTTAGTTACCTCAGTTTGCTTTCTCAAACATTAGCAACAGCCTTCGTTTAGCTTAACTAGCCACCTTGGCAGTGCTGCACAACACTGATCCAATACATGCAGCGAGAGACAGAACCCACAAACTACATACTCTACTATTTTGCAGTGTAAGCACACCATGTTTTAATTAAAAAACCACATTTGTTAAAGCCAAAAGTCTTGATTTTTATATTGTATGTTCAGTGTATGGATATTTTCTGTGAGGCTGAACACGGCTACAAAGAGCAAACAGCTGAATGTAAAATGTAGAAAAAGTCACACACAGGCATTCTGTACCATTACCATTTGTGTTTTAAATCACTTGCGTCCTCAATATAAAGAGTCATATCATAGCAGTAGATAATGATTTCTCCAGAAATTGGTTAAAGGACAAAATAATGAAGGTAATTTTGCGATCATTTCACTCCTACACCTTCCTTTACTTTATAGACACAGTTACAAGCCTATTCAGTTTCAGGCAGAGCTGCAGTGCTGGCCAGCCTTTGTCTTAAGGTCGCTGTAGGAAAATGTAAATCACGACTGCAGTAATAGACGCTTTTTCAAGGCCAATCCTGAACACACGCCAAGTCCAATACACTTAAAACAAGCCATCGCCTTTCACTGACAATCGCCACAAAGGGGTGCAAATTTGTCAGGATTGCTAAGGTTAGTGTATCTCACTGTATTGTACTTATATTGGACAGCAGTTTCTGAGTCAAATGTGAGTGAGTGTGTGATCATTAGCCAGCTGGACATTCATCTATAGATAGCAGAGCTGTGGAGGCAATTACTCCTGTGATTTCCACATAATTGAGACGTCATTTATGTCTGCAAAAATAATAAGACCTCAAGAAAAACACAAAGGCACCACCAAGATTAATGAAACTGGAAACAGAGACAACACCACAGCCTCGCAGACCCTGATCAATAACAGTGCAGTTGTTGTCAGACAGTTAAAGATCCTGAATTTGAGCAGTAGTGGTCATCTGGGATCTCATGTCCAAACATTGTCATCATCTCATCATTTCTCCATCCATCAGCGGGTTCATTCATCCACCCGCCCATCCCGCTACATACCCGGCTGTTAGCAGGCATTAAAAAGCCATTCACACTGCTCTCGAGTGCTTGGGTTGGCCGTCACCAGAGCTGACTGCAGAAGCTTTGAGGTGGCCTGGCCTCTGTCTCCAGCTCTCCCTGTCTCTGTGTCTCTCATGCGCTCTCCCTTTTCTGGATTTTGGCAAGCTGATAAAATAAACGTGTGTTCCCATTCCAACGCTTGCCTGCTCTCACTGAGCTTTTCACAAAGATGGAGCTTTTTGGCTGTCAACAATAGCACGCATGCCTGCACCGTCTGTCTGTCAGACTTCTGTCAGGCCCCGAGGCGTTGACACTATTACCTGAGAGAATCAGCAGCAGAAAAGTCTATCAAAAACAGGGGATTTGTCCATGTCGATCCAGACCGTAGCTTGGCTCACACTGTACTGACTCCATATTTTTCACATTATGAGATTCTGTGAAGTTTCAGCCTGAATTAAGACACTGAAGGCCACATCCGTTTCAGAGGGGTGGCGAGGAAACATCTCTGTGGATCTTTTCAACACTGTTGCATCAAAACACAATGAAGTATTAAAGTGTGGAACAACTGAGACTGATGGCATGAATGGAAAAAAAACAGATTCTGTTATTGTGAGGATGCACTCAGGCAAAACCAGTGGAAAGTGCATCCTCAAAAAGTATTTAAAACCTAATTTGAGCCACACTTGTTTTATTTCAACATTAAAAAGATGGTCTTCAGTCCATCAGCAGATACTTTCCAAAAACAGTAACTGTAGTGAATACAATTCAAAAGTCTGACACTGTGAGCCTTGATTGTACTTTTAAACACTGATATGACTTCAGTCTATTGCCTCAGACCACAATCTGTGCTTTGTTCAGAATATATTAAAGGTCCTATATTATTCAAAAATCACTTTATTGAGTCTTTCAGTGAAATTTGTGGGTCTTTGGCTTTCCTCCCAGCTCACAAAATGTGATATTTAATGACAAAACCTGTACTTAGTAGTGCTTGCGAATGTAAAATCCTGACCTACAACAAGCTGTTTGGATTTTGGGGATTTGCCGATGTCAGTGATTCCCTTTTTTGACCCATCAGGAGCAAGTCTGACCTGATTGGTCCACCGGAGCAGATACCCCAAACCCCCTCCCCGCCCACTCCACTCCCTGCTGCTGGAAAATGCTGAAGTTGAAGAGCCATCACTGCTCTGTTTTTGGCTGTAAACAGCGAAATAGGTCCATGCACAAGCTTCCCATCTCGGAAGAAGACAAGACTAAGTGGCTAGAGTTCATTTATCAAGGAAATGTGCCAGCTACACTCAGTAAAACTGTGCATGTGTGTGATTGTCACTTCACGGCCGACTGTTTTTCCAACTTTGGACAGTACAACAGAGGGCTAGAGAATAGACTGGTCCTGAATCCAGGCCCATTACCAACTATCCGCCAACAAACCTTGGACCCTGGAAATGTGAGTATTTGAAATGCTGTGTGCTGTGGAGCAGATGTTGGAGCTTTTCCTCAGTGTCCCCCCTGTCTTTGTGTTAGCTTCAGGATGCTAACTTTAGCTGCGGTTAGCTTGTTGTTTTAGCCTGTAATGTTAACAGTAAATGAGCTTCGTTTTTTCCTTAACATTGTGCACTCTGAGCTCGTGGCACCGCTCTCAGTGGCACTGTGGAGCGGGGTGGTATCAGCGTTGGCTCATTTACATATGAAGGTCATGCCCACTAAATCAGAGCGTTCTGAACAGAGGGGCTATGAGAGCCTGGAAACAATGCTGCTGTGCTTGATTTATTGGCTTTTTGGACCAAAACATGTTACTACCATTTCATGAAGACATCAATGATCCATATTAAACTGCAGAAAAGGGGCATAATATGGGACCTTTAAGCATGAGGTTTACCTTTACCAAGCAACAATCATGAAATGAGAATGAGTGTGCATAAACACACTGTGTTTCAGAACAGCCAGATCTGGTGTCTATGTCCAAGTCAATAAAAACTGTACTGACAACCTTCTGTAACAGTCACCTTTATTTATCTCCCAAAGCTTCAAACCTGCTTAAAACAAGTTTTATTTAAGAATCTGTCTCATTTAAGTGAATACAACAAAAAGTTCCCTGGAGAAAGTTAAACAGCCAGCCAGCCAGAAAGATTTGATCAATCTGTCAGCCCAGTGGTTTCAATAGAGTCGCCCTGTCAAAAAGAAAGTGACAAGGGAAGACCAAGAACACTTCATCAACGCAACAAAAAGTGTTTCTCAGCAAACTACTGTAGATCCACATTGAATGGCATATTCAGATAGTGCTCCCTCCCAAAAGCAGGTAGTCTGGCACTGAACTGTCAAGCGCATCAAAAAGCAATAACTTTGTCTGCTTACACCCTGACTTTCTCTAGCCAAGTTAAACTCTTGTCTCTGTCTGTTCCCAGAGTCAACTGCAGCTGCAAAGATGAATGGGACAGTTTCTCTCTTCACTGTGTTTAACAATCACATCTTTACACTGATGGTTTCCTAAGTGAACCCTGAAAATCCTCACAGGATTTACAGAGTCCAGGAGAGAAGACTTTGACATTTTGGAAATAACACTTAGTCATTTGTTTGTCAAGCTGAGGGATGGATGGTGAGTATTTAGAGGCTTCAGATGTCGTTCCCCCAACTTCAGTGGGTTCATGTGGTTTCAATTTGGAAAATCAGGTTTATTGTTACCTGGCTATTTGATCAAGGTTAAATTTTCACATATACTAAAATATTGCTTTAGTTACCGTACCTGCCTTGTCTTTAAGGTGTTAGATACCATACTATTATTAACACATCACTTTTCAAGCCACTCCAGGTCACTTTCTGGACACTACAAATAATAGCTCCATAAAAGAAATGACATCTGAGAAAAAAGTTTAGGTGAAACACTTGCAATAACAAAAAGTCCTCTTTTTTCAGTAAGGCACCAAATTGTATCATTTTCTGTCTCTATTGACTGTTTCTGATGAGTCCACTGCCTCATGGATGCAGCATTAGCATATGTAGAGGCAGTAATGAGTTTTTAATCCTTCAGACAAAATAATAATGTTTCTCAATTTCTTGTCTTAAAGGGACAGTACAGGGTTGGTATAGTCCTGCTTTACAACTGCCACTACCACATAATTTAGCTGATTTTAATAAAGTTTGACCCAAACACAAACACTTACGTCATTTCAACTTAGACATCTACATTACTCTGCCAGCAGAAAGCCACTTTGTTCCAGGACTATTTCCCAAGCACAGCATCTAACCTGTTCCTCCTTTGATTACTCCTGTAAATAAAATAGGATAGAATAGATAATACCTTATTTATCCCAGAGGGGAAATTCAGGAGTCACAGCAGTATAGAAAGTGCAAAAAGCTCCATAAGAAAATAGATGATGACCGCTTGTCCATCATTGTCCAGTTCAGCCAGCCCCCACCTCCACAGGGTCCAGGACTGAGCGTCTTCAGTCATGCTCCATCTCTGTCTCCTGGATCCTGTCTGCTCACAGCAGGTGAAGTTCTTCCATGTCTGGTGTTAGCTCCGTTAGCCATGTCTGTGAATAGCATGATGCTACTCTGCCTTCTAGTATTCCCTCTGTTGCTGGGTTAGCACAGCTAGCTCGTCCGTCTTATTGGAGATAGATCTTACGTTCCCAATAACGATGGATAGAAGGACAGGTCCATGTTGTCACTTCTTAGCTCACACCTGAGAACCAGCACGTCGTCCTCACCTCCTTCTCCTCACCTTGTAGGGAAACATCGGGCCTTGCACCAGTTAGCATTGACATGCTACAGGCTGCTAACAGCTGAGTTTACATGTAAACAATGCAGCCATGGTTACATGTAGGATCTCCAGACAAACACAGGAGAAAAGGTAGTAAAAATATTACTGAAGCCACAAAAAGTTTGGCGTCCATGACCAACAAATGAACCATACAAAGTAATGATCCATTCTGAAACCAAAGACAAAAAAGAGATGAAAAAGTTAAAAGAAGCAGACAAGGAAGAGAGAGCTGCAACAGGGCGGCGCCTAGCAAAAAAAAGTAAAGTAACCTATATAGCCCTGCTTCTAAAAGACGCACTGTCCCTTTAATGATAAACTTATTGGTTACAGATATTGGCCCAAGAGTTATTTTGTATGACTTCAAACAAACTCTCACAACAATGATAAGTGTGTGTGTGTATGTATATATATCTTGTGTGTGTGCGTTGGAGCTGGTTACACTTTGACCTTTTGTTCTGTGTCCAGTGGTGCATTATTTGTGGCTTGGTGTAAACTGAGATTTGTGTCCTCAACTGTCCTCAAACCACACTGCCCCTCTGGAGGATTTGAGGGGGTTGGGCTGAACATTATTAAATGCAGCGACAGCAAATAAAACTCTGCACGTCTGTACTTAGGGTACATGTGTAACTGTGCATTGAGGCCACAGCTTTTAATGTTCCCTGCGTGCCTGTGACAACAAATTTGTCGGTGACAGAGTTAAGTGCTCCACCTGTTCACCATTAATACAGGTTTAACTCAATCAAACTATTTCCCACACAATACCACATCTGTGATACGCACAACACACACATTCAACCTCGGCAGCCCCTCAGGCTGACATGTTTCCCCGCTAATCTGTTTGCACAACTCTGGTGTGACCACAGGCCAATTACAAATCGTCACATGATGCACACCCGCTAGAGAAAGAGAGAAGGAGGAAGGAAAAATGAGCAGAGAGCCACCCACTGAGAGACCCTCTTTCTTAACCTCTTCTTCCCTTACCCTTTTTTTTTTTTACTCAACTCTCATTCTCTTCCTGGCTCTCTAACTTATCTCCCCCCCCCCCCCCCCCCCGCTCAGTTTGTGGCTATAATTACAGCTGCCCATCATTTAGACTCCCTAAACATCAGCACCCCTCAGAGACCACAGTCCTGCTACGACTCTCAGAGTAAATTTGATTTCTCATCTCATTTACATTCCATAAACTCTGCCATATGTTTGATATTATGTTTAAACTGTTCCAGTGGACGCCAACAGAGTGCACGCCTTGGGAAAGGTAGAAGAGCTGTGTTGGAAAAACTGCACTGGTGAGTGACAGGTGAAATTGGCCGTGATGAGAGCGAGCAGGAGGGGGAAACTCTGAAAACCAAAGAAACTTCTCAGCAGCATCCTGGATTTTTTTGTTATTGTTGTCTTTTATTTTGGCTCAGAGGAAACTGTTGAGTGCAGAAAGTAGGCGGTTTCCTGTGTTATTCTTGATTTTCTCTTGTCCAATACCGCTAAAATGAACAATTTACTTTTCCTCTTCTCTCTTTTCCTTTTTCACCAGAGTGGCAAAGGGTTCACTCTGCTGCTCCACAACCCCTTTCCCATCCCCATTTGTCCACTACTTTTTCTCATAATCCCTTTCTACGTTTCTTTTTTCTCTCTCTTCCTCACTCTCGTGGAAAGGATTGACTAGGTCACACGTCAACTGAAGGGCAGCCAACTTTATCAGGATTTTTTATTCATTTTACGTGCCAGATGGATGGAAGTTTTTCACATAGGACTCTGGAAAGTTTGCCAAATAGTTCAGTAAATTATTGTGACATTACATCAGTGTAGTTTCCATCAGTGCCCTGATGTAGTGAACTTGTCTTATGGAGAGAAAAAAAAGGCAGATTTCAATCCATCCAGGCATTCGTTAAACCTCTTACGCAGTTAAACCAAATTGGCAAAGACTAATTGAGTCAGAGCAAAGAACTGAGAAAGTCATGTTCAGCAGCAGGTCAGAGGGAGGTTGAGGAGGAGGTTCTTCTGGGGTCATCCACAGGGCAAGGTTGAGGGCAGTCAGCTCCCTCAGCTCCTCCTCCAGCTCAGAGTGAGCTCTGGGAACCCCTCATTTAAAAGGTAAAACAGTGGCCTGAATGCTCTGATGTCTGAAATCCACGAGCTACCGCAGTCTGCAGTCACGTTAGGCAGCTGCGAGTCTTGGAATAGTTCTAAATTGCTGGTATTTTTAGTTTTCATCAAGAACAAAAAATGTGAATGATAATGACCTGTCTTTTTAGTATTTAACTGTTTTTATCCTGTTATATTCATGGCCCTAAATATCTGATTCGGTAGCAGCTTTTGCCATCAGTTCATCATTTTTTTAGTGATGAGGGTTTGTTTACAGTCACGACATTAGACAACAGACATCTCAAAGATGCTCTCTGCTAAGTAAGAGGGCTGTCTTCACCATGGCTGCACAAAACACAGGCTTAGAGGGGTCTCACACTGGTTGGTGAGGAGCCTAAAGATGATTTTGGCCATATGGAAAAGATAATTTCCCGGTAATCCAACAAACCAACAAAGTGCTATTACTGCCGTAGATATAGGGATGTCCCGATCACGTTTTTTTGCTCCCGATATTTTGAGTATCTGCCGATCTCGATATTTCCCAATCCGATCTTTCAGCAATGCGTTAAGAAAAAAGAAAAGAAAAACAACTCCTACAAGTTGTCCTTTGAGTTTTTTTATTTATTTAAATGAAGGTATCATTTTAGCCAACATGGATACAGCTTTTTTTCTCCACTTGGTGCAGCATTGGATCAACAAAATAAAAATAAAGCTTCTCAGTGGTGCACCACAAGATTACCTTGTATGTGTGTGACAATAAGGTTGCAATTTCTTGTTTGCAATTTTGTTGTGCTTGTTGTAATGACAAATAAAGTTCTATTCTAATATGAATAATGATGTGCCATTATACACATTTTAATTAAAACAAGAACTAAAGCCCCAGGCTTTTTCCGATTCCCTCTGCCCCGATCTCGGATCGTTAAAAAATGCCTCGATCAGCCCCGATTCCAATCACGTGATCGGATCGGGACATCCCTACATGGATATGATATTAGTCAAACAGCTATGACACGCTGACCATCAAATCAAACACACCTCTAAATGTGACTAATCACGCACGACTCAGCCTGATCAAAATGAACAAAATATCACCAATTGATTATTAATACAGCATTTCCAGCCTATGGGAAACCTCTACTTTAGAGGGAAAGGAAGTGATTGGGCGAGGTCCAGGGTTTGAGAAAAGTGGGAACTTGATAAAATGTGAAAAGTTGCAGTAATCAGACAAACTCACCCTGAGGTGAGCACTGAGGATGCACAGATGACTGATTTGTATTTAGAATTTTTGCAGTTGATTTAATGTGACATCTGGGAGGGTCTCCTGTATTGAGTCCACTTATCACTGAGGAAGACTTGAAAACACAGCAATACAATACACAGCCTGGGGTGGATGTAGAGAACAGCAATGAGAGGATGAAGGAATAGAAGAAACAGAAAACCCATTGGTGACTCAGGACAGTGTGACCTGTGAAGTTCTGTGTTGGTGATTTTACTCCTCCCTGCAGTAATCGATACCCACTAAACAGTTTGTGCTGCTCCATGAGCGTCTGTGTCTGAGCTCTTGTTAAAGTCATTGGAGCCTGTCTCCTGCTTCCCAGTCTCTCTGTCTGCTGTTTCTTGCTTTTTTCACGGCCCGTAATGTTTCATTGCCTCGCTGTCTGTTTACCGACAGATACTCAGGGCTACAGTGTACCTGTCTGTCTTTCTGCAGATGTATCTCTTGTTTTCCTTTGATTGAGAAATACTTAATGGATAGGTGTGTCATAGGTGTCACTCAAACTAATGACACAGGACAGAGATAGGACGACTGACAGGATTTATGTGCTCCCTAGTAAAGTTTACGAGAAAGGCCTTGTTCCAAGAGGTCCAACTTGCAGTTTTCACATCAGCCAGGGAGACTGGACCAGCTTCAGGGCCCAGCCATACACACTCAGTTAGTGGCATCAAAAAAAGGCTGTTTCTGAGTCAAGCTGGCTTTATTTTTGAACAAGCATGAAATCATCAGTTTACAAGGCCAAGTACAAATTTCACTACTTCCTTTCAACGACTAAGAGTAATTTAACACTGAGTCACCTGCTCCAAACCTAGAGTCTAAAATTTTACTGACATTTACTTGTGTCTGTGGTTGAAGTCTTTATGATGCTGGGAATTCAGATGATGGGATTGAATAGAGCGTAAAATACGGTCATTGCTCAGTGTTGTCATTCTCAACTTGACCATTCACAGGGTTTGAATTAAAATGATTGACTTGTGATTATTACTGCTACCAAATGACTAGCTGTTGGATTATAAATGACCTGTTTCAAACCAAGATCAACACGTTTTAACGAGGGTTTAATATTGGGCAGATCTAAGAGTGAATATGACGCAAAATGACACAGAGCAGCAGAAAAAAAAGAACATGGTGTATGTAAGTCCAACTGGATAAACATTAAAGTTTAACTGAGACATCATGCTGGACTTGCAGGCGTTCACAGGTGAAGCTGTGAAAGTGAAAATGAGCGTGAACACATAGGTCATTGAGGAGGAGAGGTACAGGAAAGTGAGAGGCGCAGGGTGTAAGCCGAGCTGGACTGCTCCTCTGGGTCATGTATAACGGGACGGGGCAGAGGGGGCACTGAGGACTCATGGGTCATATTAAAAGCGGGTTCAGTAAGAGTGCTCCGCTAATGCTACCTAATCCTTGACAAGCCTGGCTCCTACAACACACACATACACGCAGTTGTTCTCCGCTGGCACTTATTTATGAGTGTTGGCCTGCAGTGTGTGAGAGGTGTGGTAGTATGTGTGACTGATGTCACAGGCAGGGCGCGACGCTGAGTTCATCTCAGACCACCAAGCATCCAACATGGAAATTCACATGCCATGGTGTACTGACAATCTTTGTTCCATGTTCACCCATACTGGCAAGTAAGGTGTATCACATCAGCTGGTTGCTTGTCAGGTGCCTCTCTTCACTCTCAGAGCGTGAATACTGTGACCGTTAATAGCACCAAGAATGGTGCACCATTTGCCCTGCTACATCTGCTGCATGTCAAGGTCTAATTTGCAGTTTTCTGCAGTGTCAAGCTGTGCTGTGTCTCATCCTCACGGTGCTATGTTTTAGCCATGTGTATGATGAGCTGGATGAGGAGTGTAGGTCCTTACATTTTATTTTAGCATCAATTCATGTCAGATGTGACACATATTTCAAAAGTTTATATCCAGCTCACTTCCAAGAGAAAGCATGCAAACGCAGTCCCTCCGAGGGAGAAATCTTTGTTTTGATCACTAGAACTTTGAGCATCACATCTATTGACATGATGGCACAGTTGCCACCAGCACTGGGCTACTGCAGCTACTGCTGTCTTGTGTCATTGATAAACTAAAGGTAATGTACTTTATGCTTGATCGAAACACAATTTGTTTGGCATGCCCAGAATTCCTTATCCTTTCTTCTATATTATGTTCAGACATTATTTTCACATGTTAGCTTGCCCTCAATTATAAGGACCTGTGTCCACTAACAACATTTTTTTTCACTAGCAGTATCTGTTTCTGAACAAAAACAATGCAGTCCAACTTTTCCAGTCTGCCTAAAATACCCTCATTGTAAGCTGTTTGTTTGTTTGTTTGTTTGTTTGTTTGTTTGTTTGTTTGTTTGTTTGATTGTTTGTATGTGGATGCGCTTTAAGGCTTTCAGTTAAAAAATGGTTGAACTTCTAGAACACCGTTTGGAATCAAGAAGGGGATTTTAGATATGAACTCTTTTAACAACAATTGCAGAGATACATACAGAGGAGGAACTTATCTTACAAGGGGGTAAAGTTTCCAGGTCTAGATCTGCTGATAATGAACTGTTTGAAATGTCTCTGTAAAATTCTGTCAAACAAAAGCAAGTCAAAAAAGGTAACTCCAGGGGAGAACAGAAGTGATATGGGACATCTTTTGTTCTTTGGTAACAGTAAGAGACAGTGAGGAGTGGTGTACACGACAACGGTTTTAGGGTGAAATGCAGAAGTTTTGTTGCGTTTCAGCCTCGTGTTTACATGGTAACAGTGTTTCAGGTGACCTAAAACGGAAACTTTTGAAAGAGTGGGATTTTTCTGAAACGCTGCCGACACCATTGCTGTATAAACGGTAAGCCAGTGTTTTCAGTGGAAACACTGACGTCACACTCTGCTCCGCACATACAACAGGACAACAGTAACGTTGTTAAGATCGTCGTGAACTACCGTGTTGTGCTTGTGCTGCTTAATCTGCTGAATCTGCTGACTGTCTTTATACAAAATGTCTTGCTCCACTTCTGCTCTTAGATACCCCAATACACCAGATGATCGGCTAAACTCTACTTCGGTGGAAATCTCCCAAAAGTGGCCTCTGAACAAGGCAGTTATAGCACCTACTACAGGCCTAGCATGATTACTACAGCGTTTTCAGTCCCTCAACGTCTCTGTGTAAATGCAGATTTTTTTTCAGTGTGTTTTAGCGTTTTCAGATGAAACGTCGCGTAAATGAGGCCTCGGACTGTGGGAGCCATTCTGCTGCTGGTAGTGGACACAGGCCCTAAATTCAGATTGGCTTCTTTATATGAAGAAAAAAAAATCTGTGTGATGTAATACCTGAACTACTTTTTCATGTATCAATTTTTTGTTAGTTGAACTTTTATCAGGTTGGCTTTCTACTTATGTGAATTAACACCAGATGCAAAAACCACAAAACCATGCTCTGCCCCCAAAAAGCTTTTCCACGTGGTGTTAATGTTTAAAAGACAGGACATTTAGGCCCAATCTCACAGTTAAAAATGACATAAACATTGGGGGATAATCTGATTCTGAGTGATAGCATCAAGAGAAAAGCTTGACCCTGTTTCATTGCATACACATTGCATGATGGATCCATACAATGATCTCTGGTTATGGCAAGGCTAACCCAGTTAAACAAAGGTTACAAAACAAAGATGTCCCAAAAGACAACAACATTCCAGAGGAGCCAAGTGGGTCTCTGAGGAAATCAGTCAGTCACATTCCTGTCTGTGATCAATCAGCCTCTAGCCCAGACAACCTGAGATTAACCCCAGCCTGCCTGGAAACTACCTGTCCCTCCCATTTAACAACAACCCCCAGCTCTGCACAATTACAGCTTTTTCCCTTATTTTGATGAGCAGATATGGAATATAGGAATATAACACATGTGTGGATGTCTTTCAGACTATCTGCCTGTAGGAAAACACCCCCATCCAACATAAATTTTACAGCAATTTCCACTGTTTGAATGACAAAATAATTATACAGAAACATAGCACAGTTCAGGTGTGTGTGAGTGTGTGTGAGTGTGTGTGTAGGCGTGTGCAGAGCAGCTCTGGTCTTCGTTTGAAGCGAAGATGGCTGCAGAGCGACGATAGATCCGTGGTGTGATTTGAGGCTGTAACAATTGAGGCAGAAAGGAACGCTCAATTTCTCGGCCATGGGGAGAGGGGAACGTGGGCGAAGGAAGTGGAGAAGGATCTGGCGCGATGAATACGAAAGTATGGAGGAGCACTTTGACCTGCCGCACTTTACTCACTACCTCAGTCACACTCAGGTCAGTGGCAATGTGGTGGAGTCATTAGCTCAGGTCTCCCAGGCACAGGTACTGTTAGGAAAGTGGGGAGGGTCATGACCTAGAGGCAAAACATGGGGTTTGTTGAAGAGCAAAGAGATCACAGGAAGGAAGGACGATGACTAACGAGCTCAACAGATCAGATAAAAAACAACCAAGGATTACTTTTCTTTTTTTTCTCATCGTCATCTGCCTGCCTGGTCAGCTGTACACCAATCAATCAATGCAACATGATTAAGAGTGTGGCCTCGACCTGTTTAAGTCAAGTGTCAGGAAATAATTTCTGTTGTATGAATAAGAATTGATTGATTTACTTCTGCTTCAGCTGCCAAACTTGCCTCAACAGATTTTCATTGAGTGAGTTTCTCTTGAGAGTTATCCTGAAAGCAGTGTTGACTCAATGTTTCCAGTTAGGTTCACTTTTATATCGTTGCACTTTGCCCAAGTGGAACATTTCTTGTAGCAACACTGTACCAGGTTCCTGTCAGCTCCTGTTTGCTCCCTGTTTTCAAACTCAATCACAGCTTTAACATTTTTTTCCTGATACCTCTCATTTGTCCTCACACAAAAATCCACAAGTCCAGTGAAAGGAATTATGAAATTTTGATTTATTTAGTTGTCAAGTGCACAGTTTTCTCAGCCCCTGTTTTCACAGCATCCATATCCAGCCTCTCTGCCTTCCTCCACATCATCGTCAGCCTGCTGTTTTCTGGCCAGCACATAATTGTCTAAGTGCTTCTGGATGGCAGCAGGCTATTTGGTCATTAAGGGGACCTATTAAGTCATTAGTGCAACAGGAGGACTGCCGTCTGCCTGCCGACAGCACCAGATGATCGGCCCTGATACGTGTTGCCTCGCAGTTTTCCACATATTTGCGCAGGTAATTATAGCTTAGATGTGAAACACCCTCAGATGTCAGGCTTAAACAGGGGATACACGTCGCCAGCACACTTTAAAGGTGATCTCCTCCTCCCCTTCTCCTCCTCTTTTTCCACTGGGGGTGTGTTGATGTATGCGTGTGTGTGCCGGGGAGCAATGGGTTAGCAGTGGGGCAGTCAGAGCCTCAGGATAAGTTCGGAGGAAGATAGAAAGCGGGGAGGAGGCAGCAGAGATCCAAGAGGAGCGAGGAGCAAAGGAAGAAAGAGGAGCGGAGTGCAAACAAAGAGTCGCTTTTTCCATCAGTCCAACAGCAGCCAACACAACCCTTCAAACCCAAACTTACACACCCGTCAGGGAATGTAAATATTTGGATATGGGCAAGGTTGGATGTTACTTAATTCCTCGCTTTAAAGATGTCCTGTTTAGGTGAACACGGTCCAAAAAACACAGAGCAAAGTATTCTGCATGATATGATACGACGCAGGAGAATCTTATTTTGATTTCAGTGCTGCTGTTACTCTTAGCAACCCCCGCCCTGCCTCGCAGAGACATTCCCTACTCTGGGCTCACGATATTTGATTCACCGCTTACCATAAATGCTCATCAAATCACTGCCATGCACAGCCAAAAAGCTCTGAACAAAGAAGAAAGAGAAACATTCCTCCAGGAAATGTGCAGTATTTTACTGTTTTACTGTTTTTAGAGTCATTTTCACTGATTTGTATCCTGGGGCGGTATACTTTATGAAGTCCAAACTGAATTGGAAGAGCAAAGAAAAACACAAATCAAATTGAATATCAGGAGGAGTAAAAGTGACTTATGGGAGGCAGTGACTATATGGGTCTTACCACAGCTAAAGTGAATATCTCTGGCTCAGAGGAACGAGTTTCACTTCATGACCACTGTGTGTAAACTCTGAGGTTGCTGCGCTTGCACTTTCCTGTATAGATTTTCATACAGACAGCATTTTATCATAACTAAATGTCAATACACTTAATGTTATTTTACGATAAATACGCACAGTATTGTGATGTTTCAGGCAGATCCCAAAGTTCCCCGCTGTGACCACAGCATGTGTGCGGCTGCAGTGTCAGCACAGCAGAGGGATGGCACAGGGGCTGAGCTGATTGAAATAGACATGTCAGGTTGTCACTGAGGCACTAAACAGGGCTCCCTCCTGCTGAGAAGAAACCAGATTCTGTCACCTACCACTCTCCAATTCCTTGAAACACTTCTCAGCTCCACCTGAGTTGACAGCCCCAGTCATCCCTCTTTATTCAGACCACACATTCATGCGAGCAGTTAAAAACAAGCCGCAGCGCAAAATAGCCCGAGCTGATGGAAACTCGGGTTGTTCAGAGTCCTCTATCTGATCCACTTGCCTGCTCAGCAGTGCCCAGACTGACCCCCGCAGACTGCCAGTCTCCTTACCGCTCTGCTGCTCCACCACCACCTCCCGCTGTGACCCCTGACCCCTGCCCAGGATACAGGCGCCACAGATATGATGCAATTTCTCTTCGACATGGGCCAGTGGTCTCGGCTGCAATGCGACCCGGGGAAAATAAATATGAGTTGTTTATTTGGTGAGAGTGAGGGAGGCCCACAGGCCGGAGCTGCCTCGAATCTCCCAAAAGCTGCAGCGTCACACTGCGCAGTTATTGTTCTCTATTTATGCTGTTAGGTGCTCTGTGTACCATCAGTACAACGAGATACACTGACCCTGTGATTTAACTATGAGTAAGTACAGTCACTTCAAAGAGATCTGTGCGTCTTAGTTATGGAAACAACAAAAACATTTGCAAAAGTCAGAGTCATGATGGTAGAGTATTGATTCACCCTTCCTGGGAAGATGTGTGGGGGTTACCTATGGGAGTCCCCTCTCAAGGCTGTGGCTGCTGTTTGCATGATGTTAGCAGATTTTCCTTTTTCCTAATGTTCCTCACAAATACTACGGCACTGTTTGACCAGTCCAGCTGTCAAGCTACATCGGCCTCCCAAAGACCAGAGAGGAAACATGCACCGTGAGCTGCTTTTGTTTCCAGAACATCCACATCGCCTCTCAGAGACATGTTTCATGGACTAAAGTCACAAAGTTAGTCTGCCTTTGAATTTCTATCTCACTATCAGCACAATCAAGCTTGGTTAAAAAACGCACTTTTCATTCTTCGGTCCCAGAGAAAGTGAATAACTGGACCTTTTTCACTTCCCATGAGCTTGCAAACCTAAACCAGAGCCTGGAGGCAGGATGTTTACCCTGTGCACTGGCACCACTGGGACCAGGTGGCTTTGAGAAACCTACAGTGTGACACATGATAAATCGCCTGTGTTCCTGAGCCGCTCCGTGAGGTCAAAGTTACAGGAAATTGTAAGCAACTGCTTTTATTGGGAACAAATAATATGTGGGCCGTCAGGGTTTGGAACCTTTCCCAACTTAAGATCTCACTTTGAGCTTTGCTCATGTTTCAGATTAGCGTTAGCGGTGAGACGATGAACATCAGTCTCTCTGCGTTTTCAACCCAAACACTGCCTTTTGCACTTTTTCAGCTCCCCTCAAAATTAGTATCTCTCTCTCAGTGTCTCACTTCCTTGTCTTTGCAATCCCACCCACACATTTTCTCTTTGAGTCTTTCTCTTTCCATCCCTCTGACCTCATCCTGAATACAGTCAAGCGTAGAGGGAATCAATCAACCATTGTGTTCAGATTAAATCACAAATTATTATAATTGAGAATAATGGTTTCCATGTCAGTTTCAGTTCAGCTCTGAATTGTTCTCATACAGATCTGAAAACAAGAGGGGCTGGAAGCTCAAAAGTCCAAAGGTGCTTGTGCTTTGAGGTTGTAAGATTCAAGTTATCCATGGTCCAATTTTGTGTGAATTTTCATGGCAGTAAAACCGTTATCTGTATTTGAACACCTGCCTCGTAAAATGATTACTGTACCTTGTAAATTCAGTGCATCCTGCTGTTTTTTTTCTCTTGGGGTCAAAAGCTTATACTTACTAGAGTCAAATAAAAGTTAAAAAAAAAGGAAAGAATCACTTCTCTCTAAAGTTGGATGCTCCTCTGCTACTCAACCCTTTTAGGATGTAACTTTAAACAGTGTTGCTTTTGGGGGAAACTGCCACATTAAATACATATCAAAACTCAAGTGAGACTGCTTCATAGATAAATAAACAAGAGGAGTAAGAAGATAACAAGAAAACAACACATCCACAGAACATGAAACACGACACAAATGCAAAGCCTTCCTAATGACATTAGCATTTCTCCTCTTCATTACCGAGTGGCTCCGAGTGCCTTGCTGGGATTATTTCTAGGGGCAGTAAAGCTCTCAGGCATGTGCAGGGGTATGCAGTCTGACTTTGACAGCGTAGTTAGGAGGTGCTGATGAAAGTGGAGAGGCTGGGAGCCCACTGCCTCTCAAATTAGCCCCACCAACCTGTCACATGGAGGCGTAGGCCCTCAAAAGATTCTGTTGCAATGCGCCACGATGTGCATGTATGGAGCTTTGCGTTCTTCCAGTGCGTCTTTGTGTGTGGCGTGGCATGTGGTGCGTGCAAAGCACATGTGTTTGGTTGCACATGAGCGCACACACTGAAATGTTTTTCCCTCTTAATGTAGATCAAATGCTGCATGAATGTAAATTAGAAGAGAGCATCCTCCTTGTGCTGTCGGGCCTGATCAGAGATATTTGGAGGACCTCCCACCACATGAAAAATCACAGAAAGTTTAAATTACCTCACACAATACACATTCCCTTCTTTTACTTTTCATAAAACAAGATATTTAAGATGGATGTTCTCCCCATGTTTTGCTCATCAGGTAATTAAATTATTCTCTTCATCTTCCAGTCTACGGTTACAGTCCAAGCTGCAATGCTGCCAGACAGACAGTCTGCATTAATGAAAGAGAGATCTCTCCGCTCTTCTCACCTTCTATAATCTGTTCTGCATGTGCAGCGCTCAGCCTGACACCCTCTGTGCAGATTCAGCTGTTGAGCGTGTTTGTTTAGTGAGGTGGATGGACATCCATAACCGTAAAGCTGTCTCTAGTTTGAAAGGTTTGAATCGCTTTTTTCCCTCCTCATATTGTCTTCTCCCACATTCTCGGACCAAGTGTGTTCAACACCCAAAAGCTGTGTACACACCGTACCTATCCAAGGATTTCAGAGCTCAGCCTGCTGGACTTTACAGGCGCTTCACTCTGAGCAGAGTGATACAGGGCACACAATCTTAGATGAACTCATACTCCTATGCTTGGCTGTTTTTTTGAAGTTTGTCCTGGTGTGAACACGCTGGAGATCAAAAACAAGAATAGGGGAAACAAACTAGTTCAGAGTCCTCTTACCTGAGAGAAGTTGAGCCCATTCAGGGGGTGACACTGTTCCTCCACCCGCTCCACAGCTCCTGTTATCTTCCCCATCCTTTCAGCCTCTTGTGCCAAAAACAGATCCAGCACAGGTGTCCCTCTTGATCGCACATCCCACTCTGTCAAGGAGTTCACCATCAGCATCACCCACACAGGCCTCTTCCTCTCCCAGTTTCCTGCAATCGCATTGAACAGGTAGTCGGCGTACAGGCCACGGCCTCGCTGGTCAGGCGTCATCCAGTGAGGCATCATATGTTTGACATAGTCTAGGTGGCGTTTGAGGCGACGATACAGGTCCCGAGGTAGCAGCGTCTGCAGGTTCTCCCCGTGGGGGAGCAGCTGGCAGCTGGTCAGCTTGGAGATGGTTAAAGGGTCAGTCAGGTCCAGCTCAAAGAAAACGTTGCGGCTGTTATGGAAAGCCTGTTTAGACCGATCAGGGATGAAGTCCCAGACTCGGGTGTAGGGCACGTGGATGGTTCCAAATAAGTAAGACGGTGGGTGAGGAGGTGCACGATTGATCCTCCACAGGAAAGAATTCATGTCACTTTGCTGGAGAGGAGGAAGAAAAGATTATCATTATGTCAGAGCAATTGAATGCATCTTTAAACTAAACCTGACACTTCTCTTTCCTGTTGTGCTTAGGCAGCTCATATTTTCTGGTCAACAAGTTAGAGATTAAAACACACTTATGAGATGACAGCAGGGGAAATACAAAGTGTAGTAAGCTCAGGGTTGTGCTCTGAGGGCTGCTGTGGTGCAGGTGGTAGGTTTATAGAGGGGCCTTCTGGGCTGTAAACAGACCCCCGTGTATTGTTTAGGTGCATACCTCGGTTGCCAAAGCCTCTTTCGGCCTGGGAAGTATTTTCAAGTCTGCAGTGCAAATATACTGCAGTGCAGCTCATAAAAGCCAAAAGCTGAAAGAAACCCTGCTCTCAGTCCTGACCCTGCTGTGATACTTTTGTTTGTGAAACATTTTACACTCGAGCAGGGAGATCTGCTGCTGACAGTCCGTAAGTGCGGCACAGTTTTTGTCCTTCGTGATTTATATAACAGGAAGTGTTTGTCTGGTGTGGTTCTCCTTACACAAAACAATGCCCCAATGGAATTGAAATCAAATGAGCATAAGGCCATATTGCGTTTAAAGTATGTTTCTTGTTAAGCGCTCTGCAGCTGTGGTGTGCATGTGCAAAGACTTTGATGTTGGCATTATTCAAATATGAAAAAGGATTAAGTTCTATAAACAGTATCAAACTCCTGGCTTCTGAGACACAGTGTAATCAGGCTTTTGAGGGATGAAACCCATTACTGTAAAATAAAGTTATTCTTAGAAAATGTTTATTTTCTAAAATTCAATCAAGGTTTCCCTCAGCTGTGTTCCAGTTATGATGCCCTGCCAAAGCTGCCTTTTAAACAGTTGATTCTGCTGCCAGGAGCGAGTGAGGTCGTCTTGTGGGATGCTCTCTTAACATCACGATTAAATACAATGAACATGCAGTAATTTATGGTGCCATTGGATTCTACACAAAGGAAATCCAGAGTGATTTGTTTAATCCTGGGGCAGTTTCTTTCGCTGCAGATAAAGTGAAACTGTTAAACAGCTGCTCGACTCTTGATTTCAGTCTTTTAGGAATGGTTTGGGGGGCACTGGATACATCAGTGCATTCCCCATCATATTTCTCTTATGAGGAGACATAAATAGCACAACTTTTCTTTTTTCTTTTTCTTTTCTTTTTTATGCATCTGCAGCATTTTGTTAACTAGCAACCGTGCGCCCCGGCCTACCCCATAAATGAAGGCTTTTTGACATGGAAAGTGTGGTCGTGTCCTGCGGAGAGTTGAGATCCCCTTTGCTAAAAGCTGTGTGGACCTCTCTCCGGAGAGCTCTGACGCGTGAGGCGGCTTTTTTTTTATGGGGGTAATTACTCCTAACAGAAAACAGAGAGCACTGTACTGACGCATTACAAATCACATGAAGCGAAGGAGCTCGTAGTCTTCAGTGATCTCTGACAACAGATCCATTATCCGCACACACTAGGAGCACAGAAACAAAAGCCTGTGATCTCCAAACGGCTCCTTAATGATGAGTGTCAGATTAAAAAACCTGCCTGATGCTGTGGAGAAACAGACAAACTGATAACTGAACCAGCTGCTCTGCTTCACTTTAAGATTTCAAACCGCATCAATCATTTGATGTGATTTAATCATGTTATTAGGCATACATATGTGTTAATATAGGCTAGTGTGTTGCACGGAAACGCAGCGTCTTAAAGGTGGGAAGTCACCCGTGGGTGTTCCCCGCGTGCAGTTGTCACATAAACAGCCATAAAGTTGGCGCGTGCAAACGATTTCTTTCTACAACTGCTTTCATTTAAAGCACTGGTGTCTTCTGGGAAGTTATTTTACAGACGGGTCCAGTAACATTAGGATTTTATGTCTGCGGATATTTTTAGAAAAAATTCTGAGCAACATTGAAATTACTGTTTTGGTTATTAATTAGCATAATTTTAAGGTGGAAATAATTGATTTATTGTGGGGTTTTTTTTTCATTCAGGGACGGACAAACGGTGCTAATAACTACTGAAACTATCATAACCCTTGACCCTCATGTGGAGCGCAACAATGATAAACTCAAAGGTGCGTAAGGTGTCGTAAATGTGTCATATGAAAAATAACTTTATGATGTATTAAACTGAAAATATTAGGAAATATTCCCGCATTAAAGTAGACCATTGAGGATCATTAGGAGAACAAGTGTCGCTCGCATCTGAAGGTGAAATTACTAACATGTCAGACCTATTAAAATCTTCTGTTTTGGTTTGACCACGCGTTTATCCAGTCATAAACTCTGTGGCTTGAACTTAGTCCCAAAACTCAACTCACCGACTTCGGTGTGTCACACTGCCTCGGTCTGTCCGCTCGCCCTGCGCCCCAGGGTGCCGCTTGATGTAGAAGAGCGCTCAGGAAGACCCAGCTGAACCCGGGCAGGCAGAGCATGGTGTCGAGGTGACAGGACACTCCGGACAGTCAGCTCCTATAGTGTGTCTAACTCCCGTTTCTTCCTCTTCTTCCTTGCTTTTTGGTTGTTAATTAAAAAAAAGTTACCGGTGGCCTCTTGGCTCACATGTGCCGCTTGGCTGGAGGACCATTCCGCGCCTTTTACTTTTCCCAACTCTCACCGCGGCTCAGCTTCTCTTTCTCCCTCTGTCCCTCTGAAACTTTCTCTGTCTGCTCAAACTCGGTGCTGTCCTGAAGCATGAGCTGAAAGTCTTCAGAGAGTTTCCGCGCTGCGCTCCCAAAGTTTGGAGCGTCTCACTGTGGGGAGAGAAAGGGAGGTGGGACGATTTCAGTTTCCCCCCTCTACCCAACCCGAATACACACAACACACTTAATACACTCAACACACACACACATGCACACACACATGCACACACACATGCTGCTTCTTTTAGGAGGAGGGAGGGAGAGCAGGTTTATAGAGGGATGACAGGTTTGCGTGAGTAAAGCAGCACAATGCAGAGCCAAAGAGAGTGAGGAGTGAATGAAAGTCCTTATGATGTTCTCATGGCGTCCTGCAGAGTGAGCTTATACGTTTCTGATGCCAGCATGGTCGACACTGTGCTATCTGCTGCAGCTGTTTTCATCTTGCATGCCAAATATTATTAAGTTAAAGTCTATTTTTGTAGTTTTAACTCGTTTTTCATAGTTTTTGAGAAGACTGATCAAGCATTGTATAGAAAAATGGTGGGGTAGTGAATCACAAGGTATGATAATAAAGGTAGTCTGATGCATGGCCCACAGTCATGATAATATACTAATACAGATGAGACATAACTGATAAATCCCACAACTGTTGTTTATTGACCTATCCCATCTGATGACTAAGAAAAAGAATAGAAAATGCCAATTAAAAAGAGAAGGTGCAGGATTGACATATAAATATGGTGGAATGAAAACACAGTGATCTTTTTCTGTTTGTTTCCTTCAGATTTCAGCAGAGCCATTTAAGAGATGTTTAAGAACAGTTTTTCATATGTTGTCGTGTGTTTCCTCTCTGGGAGAATCACATTAATCTCTGCCTGTCTCTGGCTGACAACCCTGAGGCCAAACATTAGCATGAGACTTGTGTTGCGGTGAGGAACCTCAGACCTTAAACACATGATTAATGGCGACAAATAAACAGGTCTGAGTAAAGAAAGCTGTGCGAGGAGTTTCATTTATTTTTTTAGATTTGTTAGCTATGACACGGAGCAGGCGAGTTGTGTTGAGAGAAAGTGGCCCCCTCTCTCTGCGTAGGCTGTAATGTCAACGCTCAACTACTCTGCTGTGACCTCAGTTATTGTCCAAGTGGCAGACAGTGTGACAGAGTCAAGTAGTGGGAAATTTATCATGGAGACCCCTCAAACAAGTGGCAGCGGGGGCCCCTCCCTGCAGGCCAGTGGAAGACGGACCTCGGACAAGCAGCTCTTTGTCCTGGAAACATGTTCTCCCCTCCTCTCCACTCCTCTTCTCACCACTCCGAGCTCACTTTTTTGAACTGGGCAGCTTTGTGAGAGACCCACAGTCCCTGAGCACTCATTGTATTTTGTGTTCAGATGAGGCAGATTGGGGCGTTTCTGCTGAGTCTCTTTGATCAGCTTGTCTTTTTACACAGTTTCACGTTGTAAAACTGTGACACAGCTGCCCTTTGACCTTTTGACTTCTTTTATTGGGCACCATTCATCACAATCATGTAGAATCTGAAAAGCTGGAGAGTTGATATTTCTTTTGTGCTGAACACAGCCTCAGATGTTTTCAGATGCATGAAGCAGCTCATAAAGGAACAAGACAACAGAACCACACTGATCCAACGTAATCTTTTCATCCTTGCTACTTTTTTCCTCTTTGTGTCTTTCTTTCTAGACAGGTGTGGGATTTCAGTTAGCAGTTTCATCTGCTCTAATACGTCCACCTGTGGACTCAGGTACTTGCTTTAACCACACCTTGCAGAAGGGCTTTTCTCTTTGAAGGTGCTTTTCCACATTCTTGGCCGGTTAGGAGACGACTTATGAGCGGCTGGCTGCAGGAGATTCCTGGACAGGGGCCAGTGCTTACAGCATGGTGCACATATAGTCAGAGACGAAAGAAGACTTTAAAGTTAATGTTGTGTTAGCAGACCGCAGAAATGCTCACTTGCAGGACTCACATCTGGGCAGGCGTGAGAGGGAAGAGTGCATTCATATCCAAAGGTATTTTTCAAAAGTCAGAGTATTTCTGCAAACAAACCAGCCAATAACACTGCTTTCTGCAATTCATGTGTTTATTCTGTAACATTTATTCTCAGTCCAGAAAAAGGAAGAGTTGAAGTTGGGGTGAAAGAAAATGAAGAGATCTTGTCTTTGTGGCCCTGAAGCTCCAAGGATCCTGTGTCTACATGTCCTTGTGGCTCCATTACTGCATGTCTGTTTGATATTGAGCAGAAGTCCTGCCACAAAACCCCCAACATTAACTCACTGCCTCTGCCTGAGCGTCATTACTTGTCTAATGATAGAGGTACTACTTCTATTACAAGTGCTGCCGCTGCTGCTGCCGCTGCACCACATGAAAAGGAAAGATGAACTGTTTCTGAGAACTGAGCCTGGATGTGTTTGTTTATCATGCACACAGGGACCCCTAGTGGTGGGAAGGAGAACTAAGATCCCACACTACGTGGGTGACTACAGGGATGATTGACCTGAGGGCAGAAAGATGGTGCTTCAAAGAAAATGTGAGTATGATGGATATGAAGGGGTGTCTCGTAGCTTAAGGCAGCACCGCAGTCCTGTCTCTTGTCTCTGCTCACTCATAAACACATACTATCTCCACCCGCCTTTCTTTCTCTCGGGGTTCCAATATCCTCTGTCCTGCTTTGAAGATGTCGAGGAATAATATTGACTGAGTCTCCGGTGAAATGTTTTTGTGGTTTCTCTTTCCGGACGTCCCGGGGAAAAGCAAGGACAAGACAGAAGGTGATGCAGATGGAGGGTAATCTTAAGGGAGGGAAAATATGTCAAACAATGTTAGAAAGGGGCCTAACTATATGTGTGAAAGCCCAGTTATGAGAGATAGAGCTCAAGATTGACAGTAAATGGAGTACAATGAGTACAAATGCCCTTAATGTTGGTTGTTGTTTTTGAATGGTGTATATGAAGCTTGCAGACACTGAAGAGATCTGTATCAAGTTCTTTCCCTTGCTGTTTCTGTAGTAACTCTGCTATTGTCAACACATTTGAATATCAGTGAATATCGAGTGACAGGGGTCATGGTCAGGGTTGTGTTTTTGGGTTAATTTTGGAAGCAGGATGTTGAATTTTTCCTTGTAACATTATTAGTTTGCTTTAAATTAGCAATATGGACAATGAGCAAGAAAATCAGATGTTTTGTACAATCATTCATTAAATAAATTTGATAGTTGCTAGGCGCCGCCCTGATGGCTATGGCTCGCTTTTGCAGCAGCTCTCTCTTCTTTGTCCGTTTCTTGTAATTTTATTTTGTCTCTTTGGCCTCATCTTTGTATTTGGAGTGGATCATTACTTTGTATGGCTCATTTGTTGGTCATGGACACCAAACTTTTTGTGGCTTCTTTTTTTCTCCTGTGTTTGTCTGGAGATCCTACATGTAACCATGGCTGCATTGTTTACATGTAAACTCAGCTGTTAGCAGCCTGTAGCATGTCAATGCTAACTGGTGTAAGGCCTGATGTCTTCCCACAAGGTGAGGAGAAGGAGGTGAGGACAACGTGCTGGTTCTCAGGTGTGAGCTAAGAAGTGATGACATGGACCTGTCCTTCCATCCATCGTTATTGGGAACATAAGATCTATCTCCAATAAGATGCACGAGCTAGCTGTGCTAACCCAGCAACAGAGGGAACACCAGAGGGCAGAATAGCATCATGCTATTCACAGACATGGCTAACGGAGCTAACATCAGACACCAACGCCACATTGGAAGAGCTTCACCTGATGGACAAGCTGTCATCATCTATTTTCTTATGGACCTTTATCACACTTTCTGTACACTTTCTTACTTTTGTTTTCTTAATTGCTGCTGTGACTTCATTTGGTTGTTCTTGTTACAATAACAATAAAGTTCTGTTCTATTCTAAATACAAACTAGAAACAAAAACAAGTGTGTATTCTAAATATCTTGTTTCAAATGATAAAATCCACTTTCTTTTTACTTTTATAAACTGTGCTTTGGTATAAAATCCCTATGATAACATATTAACAGTACAGAAGGCATCTGTTTCTGACTAACATGCTGCAGCAGTCATATAAAGATGGCTCCTTTCCTGAGATTTTTTACCACGCATCCGTTTTCACCATAATGTTTATTTTGGCTCTTTTTGCAAAAACACACACATACTTACTGCCTCTCTTCAGAGAGAGACCCATCTTTTATTTGCTTTCTAGAGCTTATAATGTGCTCACATCAAAGGCTCGGCTGGCAAAGTCTCCCTATGATGCGTTGTGTTCTCTCCCACTGATCATTGGCATTGTGAGTAATTGTATTATCCACATCGGGAACCCCCCTGCTATCTTCCCTCTCATTCTACCCCATTTACCCCTGAGAGCCGAAGCAGGGGGGGTTGGAGGAGTGAAAAGACCCCTCCTGCTGTTAGGCAGATCTAGCTTTGGGTATTTGAATGGTAAAAGAATAAGATATGGAGGAATAATGGTGCCTCCCTTCTTGTCATTTCAACAGCCACGCTGACGCTGCTGCAAATCTCCACACTGGATAATAGGTGTATTCATAACATGATATTATGGAAATGCATTACATGTACAGTATCTAGTGTGAGCCTGGCTAATACTTGTGGTGTCTATTGTCAGTATTCTGTTTGTGGTTTATCTTTGCAGAGGTTCAACAGACGCTGCTCAAGCCAAACAAGGCCTCAGCACTGACAGTAAAAACAGCATGTGTTGTGATACCATTAAATTATAGCCTCTACTCTGGTGTGCAGGAACCCCCGCATGAATTCCTGCCTGAAGGATCGGATGAGCTCTTCAAAAACCTGGATTTGGACTTGACCTGCCTTTGAAGACATTCATCTGCTCTAATGAGGTTCTTTGAAGATTATCTTAGTGGCCAAGGTGCTTTAATGCTGAATGTATAGTTAAATTCATGGCATCAAAGCAGATGCAGTGCTCAGAGATCAACAGAGATGGGTGTTCTTCCTCCTTGCTTGTGTAATGTGAGTTTAAAGCCTGGTCGTGTGTCTGAGTCAGTGCAGCCTCAGTCTGCTTGGAAGTAGATATTTCTGTTTGGGTTCTGACTGAGACTCAAAGCTTGCTTATCCTGTGTTAATCCAAGGTTTATTTGGTGTATGACTTGCTCATCTCTGTCTGTAGTGGTGTCTTATCCACATTGATGTGGCCTGTGTTGGACGTGACTGTGTCAGGGGGAGGAGTCTTAGTCATAGACTGTCTTGAACTTTGTTTACCCGCATCTGTGAAACCAGGTGTCCAAAATACCACACGCTATAAAGCTTAATTTAGCAGAAGCAGAGCACAGACTGTCAGCTCTTTTAAAGATACTTATGGCTCCAGTTTGTGTTTGAATAAAAACACCTCAAGTACCCCCTGACCTGTAGATTGGCTCCAATTAGGTCAGCATAGACTCTGGCAGAGGCATGTGGTTTGACCTCACAGAAACAGGCACAGGAGGGAAAGAGAACCATATAAAGTCCTCACAAGCCCTTCGATCTGTGTGATTTATAACACTGGACTTCAGCAGGGAGGTCAGAGCGAGTACAAGGCCGTGGGAGAGAGCCTTCCTCCCCCTTAATATGCATGTAATGTTGTTTTGGTAACACAATATGACATTTCATGCTTCCTCTTCATCATCTGGTCTTTTTTCTCTTCTTCCTTGTCTTTTAACTCAACATCTCCTTTTTGGTCTCGGGCTCTGTTTATTTTCAAGATGAAGGCGCGGTTCTGTAACACTTGGCTGGTCCGCTCTCTCTAACCCAAAGACTGAAGTTCATGTGTCAGTGTGGATTTGGATTTGTCCTGATATAATACATAAAGTGAGGTGAAAGAAAGAAAAAGAAAAGATGCAAAAAGGAAAATGTGGTGACTGAAACAACAGGAAAGCCAGAGAGGTGATTAGACCTGATTAATGACTCTGTATTGACACAACACAGACATAATTTACTGCCCAACATGAGCTTTCTTCAAGAGCTCAGATGAATGGTTTATAGACACAGGTCAAAGATGGAGGGGGAGGTTGAAGCTTTCAAGACCTGTCTCCTTAAAAACAACCTGGCTGTAGAGTCTGATAAACACAAAGACACACATAGACAACGACATGATGCACACACACTTCAGGCTTCTCTCTCCTCTTTGGATATCGCTCCTGCTGGTACTCTTCACTCACACGTAGACCTGTTTTCTCCCTGACAGAGAGCAGAGGAGCTGTCATCAGGCCCAGAGCGCTACCACACTACACACACACACACACACACACACACACACACACACACACACACACACACACACACACACACACACACACACACACACACACACACACACACACACACACACACACACACAGGTATAAACACAGAATCTTATATCGACGTGCAGTTAAAACATGTCAAATGTCTTCTTGGTAAAATATACACATGAATAGTAGTTAAGAGACACATTCAACAGGAGGGTCTGTGACTGAATCAAACCTAACACACTTGCGTGCACAGACAAAGAGCTGAAACACATTAAACAGCATGACTGTTATGACTGAATACACAAACACACACTTGCACACACGCAGAGACAAATACACAAACAGCTGGCCCAGGGAAGGTCTACAAACATAATTTTCTGCTTCTTCAGCTGATCCTGAACATGTGTCGAGGTTTAAACTGTAATCTACAGTAAGAGACTGAGAAGAGAAAATACACAAACCCCGCCTCTCATTTCATTTCTACATTTATTTGTGGTCTTGCCTGAAGCTCTGCTTGGTATTAACCACTTCACTGCATGAGGCAGATCACCATGAAACACTGTAATAGATTTGCTCCTCAAACATTTTTATCTTGTGGTGAAATCTGGGATTTCTTTAAGAAATTTACAAGAGTTCAGCTCTGTCCCCTTTGGCCTCAGTGCGGCCCATCAGTAACATGACGATGACAGCGTATCGTCTCCATGTGGCCTCGCGGAGGATGAATTACAGAGCTCTGATGCTCAGGGCCAGGTGGAGGGTACACTGGGATCCTTAATGCCCCACCAGGGAGGCCAATAACACAGTAGGAGTGATACAGATGCATATATATATGCTTTGAGTGGGCATATAACACATCAGCATTGCCCTCTGTACATAAAGAAGTATGAAAAAAACCTCTAATAGATGGAGTATGGATAAGGATGAGCAAAAGTGTTAGTTATCAAATTCTTTAACAATATGCAACAAGAGCAAATGATCGTTGGATAGCTGTTCCTTTTATACTCAAAACAGTTCAAATACAGCTTTGCTAGCTGTGCTTCAAACTGATTACCTCCACCAATGAGGTTATGTTTTTTCGAGAGTTTGTCTGTTTGTTCCTCTGTGAACAACAAAACTCAAAAAGTAACAAACGGATCTTGATTAAATTTTCAGGAAAAGTTTAAAATGGGATAAGGAAGAATTGATTAACATTTGCTTTGCAAAACAATACAAGACAAGGTCACCATCATTTCTGACAGATGTAAAAGTATGATCCAGATCCTGGCAATATTCTGGATACTAAAATCTAGAATATGAATATGTACTGTGTCATCATAACTTTCAACACTGTCAGGAAACAAATTATCATACAAACCTGCAGCTAACACCAAATTGTAGCAGACAGTCTGCTGAAAAGGAGTATAACATTACAGTAGGACTAAAGTGTTGTGTCTGAGTACTTTTCTAGTTGCTAATGTAAGCATGTTAACATGCTCAGAATAACTATTCTGTTCACAGTTTTAGCTTAGCTCAACTCATAACAATGCTAACGTGATTATAATAATCATAATTCTTCAGCAACAAAAACAAATCCTAAAACACTGCCAACTTTGACACATATGTATTGGTCAAACTATGCAAGTAATTTCCCATACAGAAGCGAAAAAATTGTCTTATGTGGAGGGAAACGATGCTTTTGCTTTGTGGATAAGTTTTTTTTTTCAATGATATAGTTGTAACTTTAAGATGATTAAAAAAAACAAACTATCCTGATTCAATTGTTATTATTGTTATTATTTTCTTTAAAATTTATTTAGAGAAATCTGTTGTTCCAGAAAATTCATAGAGCCCTTGATGTCTGTTCCTCATCACCATCTGCATCCTTTTACCACCAGTGGCAGCCAAGCAGCAGTATCACCATGAGGTCTAGTCACCACAGACTTAAGATATTAAACAACCTTTTTAAATTTTTCTTGAAACAAATTACTGTTCACTCATCATTAGGTTTCTCCAGACCAAAATTTTTCCAGCAAACACTAAACAGGATACACTGTGTCAGCTAATGAATCCAGTAAAAGGGAAAAAGCTAAAATCCAACACCATAAATCAAAAGCCAAATTAACAACTAAAGGAAATAACTTAAAGGCAGTTTACCCACAAGGAGACCAAAGTCAACCTGGGGGTGAGAAATAAGGGAAAACAAATGAGAGAAGTATGAGTAATCGTTTAATCAGGATCAGATTTGTAGTGAGGTGGCCCACAGGTGCAGCACTTTAAATAAATTCGCTTTGCATTCATGAGCACTGTGCAAAAACTACCCTGATATTACATAGAAAGCTTTTTATCTTTTCAAACAAAACATGCTTGCACTTTTATAAAAAATCATAAGGACAGGTAGTACTCCATGTTAAATCTTTACATTCATTGTGTTCCACTTTTTACTTGCTGGAAAGCACCCGTCATGTGCTGTCCAGGTCTGAAGTGAATGAACAAAGAAAGGCTCTTGCAGTGACCATACTTACTATTGTTTCCATACTGAGGCCTCATGACTGACTACACAGGGTTGGAACATACATTACACTCTGTGGAGTTCACTACTCTGTAGCCGGCTCACAGTCAATTGATTTATGAGCCGGGGCTCAGCCCAGCCTAGTCCACTGGGTCCAGACTCAGGACCATGATTAAAAGTCACATCCAAGCCAATGTAGCGGCTGCTCACTCAGCACAGCGCACTCACCCTCCGATATCTAGGCTGTGTTTTGATATCATGGAGTTTCAAATGAAGTTGACAGAGCAGCATTTACAAAGTAATCTGAGCCCACAGGACACCGAGTTTGCTTTTGTAGTAAAGTGTTGTTAGAAATCCTGTCCACTCACATTCCTACATTAAGTAGTGATTATATCTGGCCTTTTAATCTTGGCAGAAAAAAAACAGGTTAAGTTTTGTGTTTCAAACACTAAGTTCACTAACACATGGACAGTGTTAGCCATATGGTAATCTGTCTGATCTGTTGATTTAATGCATGGTGCTGGCCGGGTAGGTCAGCTGCCATTTAAATCAGTGCAGACATTAATGTCCCCCATAGGAACAAATTAATATCTGTGTTGTTCCCTTTCATTTGCATCCAGCAGCGTGATGGGGTCAGGGTTTGAATGAAATGATGTACGTCTGATGTCTTTCTAACCAGCCTCAGCTGTGGCTTTGATCCAAATCTGTGTTAAGCTAAGATGGTGAATGTACAGTTGTACCTTTAACCTCTGGAGTACACTGATATGGCTGTAGCTCAGTGGTAAAGTCATTGAAGGTTGGGGGTTTGATCCCAGCTCCTAGTCACATGCCAATGTTCCTTGGGTAAGACAATGAACCCCAAATTGCTCCTGCTGTTAATCTGTGGATAAGTATGAATGTGTTAACTAAAACTGGATGATGTAATTGTAAATAAAAAGGGGGCTTCATAATTACAGGTCCATCCAAGTCCATTGTAACAGTGCATTCATCATGTGCCTGTGTCTTGGAGCAACAGTGCTCCTTTTGCAATATTTTAGCTCTGGTGGGATCAACTTGATCATGTGTTTTGGCCTATGAGTCATTCCCTCGGTTAAAAATGCAACTGTTAAACTTATAACATGAAGTTATATTTTGTATTCATACATACATTTGAAAACATTGTGTTAGAGTTGGTTTGGGGAGATAAAATCACAGATTGTGTTGTAAATTGAGTTTATTGGACAGCTGAAGAGCTCTCAGTAGTTGAGTGATAAAAGCTTTAGCAAACAGCTCACACTGTTAGGACAAAGTGACCAAACTGAACCCTGTGTGTTTTTGTGTTGAGCAGATAATCACTGAGGCCCCGTTTACATGACGCCGAAAACGGTTGATTCCGCAAACATTTCGTTGCGTTTTGGCCTTCCGTTTAGACGAGACCATGTTGCGTTTTCAGTGAAAACGCAAACTTTTGAAAACGCTCCCCAGAGTGGAAAGATCTGAAACCGCTCCTCCATCCAGCTTCGTGTAAACACAGAGCGGAGCGTTTCAGGGTGAAACGCTCACGTCACCGCATGCGCACTCGCAGTTTCAGGTGAAGGCTGCTCGCTCAGCCACATTTCCAGTTGAGCCATTCCGGTTCAGTAGGTGGCGGTAATGCGCGTTATGGTTGGATTGCCGACCGTCTCACACAACAAAACGGCAGAAAAAGAAAGAACAGAAGAGGAGACTTGTCCTCCTGGAGTCGTATGAACGCGGATCGTTTTTACGCCGTCCTCATGTAAACGCGGGTGGCTTTTGAAAACACAAAGGAAGAATCGTTGCGGGGGTCTCCGTGTAAACTGGGCCTGAGTTACACTGACCCTTTTCAAGGCAGTTTTCTTACTTTCACTTTAAAGGTCCCATATAATGCTCCTCTTCTGCAGTTTAATATGGATCATTGATGTCTTCATGAAATGGTAGTAACATGTTTTGGTCCAAAAAGCCAATAAATCAAGCACAGCAGCATTGTTTCCAGGCTCTCATAGCCCCTCTGTTCAGAACGCTTTGATTTAGTGGGCGTGGCCTTTATATGTAAATGAGCCACCACTGATACCGCCCCACTCTTCAGCGTCACTGAGAGCAGCGCCACAAGCTCCAAGTGCACAATGTTTAGAAACAGCGAAGCTCGTTGACCATAGCATTACAGGCTAAAACAACAAGCTAACCACAGCTAAAGTTAGCATCCTGTAGCTAACACAGAGACACTGAGGAAAAGCTCTCACCTCTGCTCCACAGCACACAGCATTTAAAATACTCACATTTCCAGGGTCTGAGGTTTGTTGGTGGATGGTTGGTAATGCGCCTGGATTCAGGACCAGTCTATTCTCTAGCCCTCTGTTGTACTGTCCAAAGTTGGAAAAGCAGTTGGCTGTGAAGTGACAAACACACACATGCACAGTTTTACCGAGTGTAGCTGGCACATTTCCTTGATTAATGAACTCTAGCCACTTAGTCTTGTCTTCTTCTGAGATGGGAAGCTTGTGCATGAAACTATGTGGCTGTTTACAGCCAAAAACAGAGCAGTGATGGCTCTTCAACTTCATCATTCTCCTCCCCACTGCTGGTAAGAATTCTCTCCAGCAGCCACATTCACAATAGAGCCCAACAGATTAATCGGTTGGGCCGATTGATTGGGCCGATTATGCCTGTCACCGATTAATCAACATCGGCCAAAATGTAGCCGATTATAAATAATTTTTCTCTGCTGAGATTCTGTCACTCCTGTTCCTGTGTGTCTGTGTGTTGGGCTGCACACTGCCTGAGTGCCTGCCCCCTCCGTCCACCATTATGTAATGTAAGACTATAGAACGGCGTTTAAACGTCCTGTTAGTTGCTTTTTTGAGAGAGAAACAGAGATAAATGCTACTGTTAATTCACACGTCCACCCTTATCTAATGTATGACCATAATACGCCGCTTTAACGTTTAAGTTGCTCATTGTGTGTTTACATTTTTTATTTATTTTTATACTTACTGTGTTTAAAGTTGATCTTATCTCGTGTTTACAGATTGTTCTTATTTATCATTGGTTTACACTACAGTTCTTATGCTGACAGTTTTATAATTAAAGTTCCTTGTTTTAATTTAATAGTGTTCTGTTCTGTTTCATTCTTGAATCATAAGGGTATTATGATAATTTGTGTTCATATACAGTATATATCCTGTGTATGTCAATGAATTTATTATATGTATATATATCGGCCGATATATTGGATATTGGACAATATATTGGATATCAGCTTTTTTTTGTCCCCAGTATCAGTGTCGGCATCAGCCCCCAAAATCCCATATCGGTCGGGCTGTGATTCACAAGCACTACTAAGTACAGGTTTTGTAATTAAATATCACATTTTGTGGGCTGGGAGGACAGCCAAAGACCCACACATTTCACTAAGACTTAATGAAGTGATTTTTGTATAATTCGGGACCTTGTGTGACTTTAAACTTCATAGAAATATCTTTTGAACTTTTTCCCAGATAGATATATGTTAATAATGTTTAACTCTAATATGGTATAATTAATAACTTGGCATACAAAATATTATTTTTACATATCTTTATCATTCTCCCTAAAGTTCAGACTTGTTAGAATCGAATATGTAACTATGACTAGGAATGTAACAAAAACCTGTGACATATATATCAAGTTGTACATTTTGGGCTCAGCATTTTGGGTTTAGTTATGGCACTTTTGGGTCCCATTAGGCTCTAACATGCTTTGCTCTTACTTGCAGTTTTGTGATTTTGTGGAGAAATCATTGATAGGAAGTCCCCCACTGTTACCCTGTTGTTAAGTCTAATGGAAGCGACATCTTTACCTTTTCTCTGCTCCTGCCTTTCACATCCTCACTGTGGCAAATTTCCATCAAACATGAAACACTCCCACTGTGCTGGAAAAAGTCTCTCTTTTTTAAAAATGTGTTCCTCATTTCATGTTATTATCATATCACTGGACATGCCCATATGCAGCTTCTGATTTTTGAAGACTGAGGATTCAGACAGTAAATGAGCCTCAGAGTCAGCCATTCGAGTTCTAATCCCCTCATAAGCCCAAATGGAGACTGTGGAAACATTTTCAAACCAGACATCATTCAGGGGAGGAAAGCGAAGAAGTCGGTGATAAAGATGTCCAACCAATCCAAAAGTTCCTGTTTGTCTTGGCTTTCTATGCTGTTATGTGATGTGTGAGTAAGATGGAGAGAAAGTGCTGTAAACATGCATAGACAGATATTCCTGTTGTAGCATCAGTATAACTGAAGTGAAATGAAAGGAGCCTGCTGTAATTATGTGAGGGCTGGTGGAAATTCAACAAAGAACCATCTTTGACGGATGGAAGCCATGATATAAATTACTTTGCCTATATTCTTCTCTGAGTTTCCTCCTCATTTGAAAACATTTTGTGTTCATCCTTGTGAGTTTTCCTCTTTCCAGTTGCTTCAGTATTGAGGGACCCCGCTGCCTTCCCAAAATACAATGTACACATGTAGATGTGTTTATAAAAAAAAGAGAGCTCATAATATATAAGAAAAAACATATTGGGGATTTACATTGTGTATCTAGATATTAGTTGAAACCACTGGCAGCTGAACCAGATTTAATGATTGAATATAAAACATTAAGAAATTCATGTATTTTTGGATAGCTATATTTCCTCAGAGGGTACTTTCTGTAAAAGGCTGTGTCGCCTTCACAGATGAATAGACCGGGGAATGACTGAAGTAGCAGGATTATGAAAATGAAAAAGTAATCTTAGTGATGAAAGAAATGCGGTGGTTTTGAATTACTGCACACTCCATCATTTTTATGCATAGAAGTAACTTCATCTCCATCATCACGTCTAAACGTGGCTCAAACTGGGCTCAGACAACAGCCTTTGATTGCATCTTAATGGTTTTGGTGGGAACAGGGTGTCTCAGAAAGACCTTCGGGATTGGTGATTAGAAAAATGTCTCCTGCAACTAGAATATTTTATTGAGCTGCTGATGTGTTCATAAGCAGGGTAAGTCTGAATCCTCTCAGTGCGAGCCAAATAACTGTTCTGTCAAACACACCAAAGCCAGGGTGTTGGAAAATGGGGACCTGCTAATGAAACCATTTAAAATGAAATTGCTGCTTTAGGTTTCAGCTGGCATCTTACCATCCATGGGTTTGTGGTTCTGTACCATTTACCAGTGTTTTCCTTCAAGGCCTGATGGGGATTTGAATTGATGCAGGCCTTGTGGACAGGCCCTGGAGTGTGTGTGATTTATCAACCAGTGAGCCCTGTGCTGAGGTTGCTACAAAACCAGTTGATGTGGTTCGGAGACATGTTACCAATTTGTGTCCCAAACTTGACCTCTTTGCCCAAACCTCAAATTTACAATCTTGGCTGAACCAAGCAGTGGCACATCCTCTTGAGCTTCAACGTATGCATGAGTGATAAAAAGGTCAAGTGGTTACACATTCATGTCTGAGCAAAATGTGTAAAACACTTTGTTTTTACTTGTAATGTCCACTCAGAAACACTTTTTTTCTGGATTATACATTTTTGGACAATATGACTTCAGCATCCAAGATCCAACCAATCCTCATCACTGGCATCATATAAGATGAATCCATTTTCCCTCTTACACACAGCTGGGGTGGATTTTCCACACTTTTACCTGCTGTGCTCTCATTTTGGTTCATCCAGGGGGGCAGGGGACTTGCAGAAAAAACAGTGGAGTTATATTGATTTTTTTCCCTGCTCATGTTAATACATAGGGCTCTAATTTCGTGAGAGAGGTGCTCATTTGATTGGTGAAAAAAGCGCTCGGCTGTGTTAAACCCACTCACAGAGTTTCTCCTCCCTCTTTGCCATTTGCGCGGAGGGAGGCGTGGACGCGCACCTCTGCGCACCTCTGCGCTCCTCTGCGCCTTGACTGCGCCTCTCTTGGCACTGCAAGAAACTTGCAAAGTGTGCTGGTCACTGTCCGCGCGGCGAAGGCCGGCGCAGGGCAGGTGCGCCTGCACTTGCGCCTGGTCTACGAAATTAGAGCCCATAGACCTCACCCTGACAAATGTCTGCAAGTTTTAAGAGTTTTGTACATGTGTGAATACTTACATTTAAAAAAAATATCTGTTCAAATAAACAGATTGGAAATGTATGCATCTTTCAAGTTAAGTACTCAAATTCTTTAATCATAAATTATTGTCGTTACTTCTTTAAACTCTAAACTTAGACCTAAATTTGTGGAATTGGCCATTTAAACTGGAACTTCAACTGTGGTCTTCTCTAGCTCTGCCATTATACCATCACATATTGTCACACTGCTTTATATTTCCCATTTAACCAGCTCAGTCAAGAAATTAGATCAGAAATGAGAAATATGATCAAAGATCAAAATTCAACTCTGTTTTAGCAACTAATTTATGTTCGTAACCTTGTTTTAACCCAGATGAAAACCTGATCTGGAACATTGCTTTTATCAAAAAAAACAAGTACTGCAATTTTAAATTGTCCATATCACTGCTACCCACAATTCAAAACCTGTTCCAAAATGACTTGCACTTACTCAAAAAGCTCCATCCATCTTACTAAGAATCTCCCTCAACCTATCACACATTGTTTTGCTCTGGCAAATTGTTCACTTCACACACACGGACACAATGAAGCAGCAGAATGAAACCATCTATCTTCTTGACACTAAAGTCTTGCATACAGAAGGAGCTTACTGTCCTATAAATCTTTCTCATGGCCCCAGCCAGTTTGGTCTTTACTGTTATTACTGAAGGATCCAGACAAAATGCCCTGCGCTCTCCCTCTCTGCCTTCTTGTTTTTCACTTTTGAGCACGGAGGTCCAGCTGACAGACTTGGCAGGAGATGTGAGAAAGAGGAGACAAAGACGTGCAGCAGGGGAATAGAAGTTCTGAAGTTGTCCGGAGAGCCTCCCATAGCGTCTCTCATGGGAGCCGACTACCTCTAACCCATAAAACTGGAGACTCTGAGTTCAGTGTGTTAAGGATCAGCCAGCACACAGAGGAGGCTGTGATACTAGCACAGATATACTTTGTGTCTCCTAAACCCAAGAGGGGCATAACTTTTTTTGCTGTCCATGTGTGTGTTAGGGAAAAAGAAAGCAGGGGAGAGGAGCAAGTACAAAATCATAAAAAGCATTTATGTATACTGATATATTTTGCATCTGTGTATGAGCTTTTACTTTATCCAGTGATGCGTTTTCAGCTGATTTGTGTTCAAATGTCTGGGTAAGTTAAAGCCACTATTTCAATATGTTTGTTTTGTTTTGCTTTTTTTCTTGAGGAGAGGGTGTGAAGCTCAAACAAGATTGTAAAGACAGACTCAGCATAGAACTAAAAGAATAGATTTTTATTATTTATACATTTTCATTGGGTTCAGTTGTGTGTGTATGTGTGTTCTTGTGTCTACTGATGTGTGTGAGATAGAGAGGAGAACTCAATGTTCGGCCAAGGACAACAAGAAGTTTCTTGGACAGAGGAGCTAGTCATGAATCAGGTGTGATACCTGCGACCAGCTTCAGCCAGACGCCAAAATAAACACAACCAGAAGTGGAGCTGCTCTCCAGCTCAACTTCACTCTGTGTGGAAGTAATTACTGAGGTGTTGAGGTTGTCACTTTTCCTCTGCTGTTAAAAACCTACTTATTTCAGCTCTAACACAGATTTCACTTCAGGGCTCTGCAGTGGGAAGGCCCAGCAGTTCACCTTCACGGATCATTGAAATTCACAGCAGCGTGTTTGATCAGTCTGGACAAACATACTTTGCCAAATCTTTTAAGTTCAGAAAACTTCAGTTCTTCAAATATTATTTTAATCTTTGGGCCATCAAGTCTCCTGTGACCTCCTAATTCCACCTCTGCCAGCTACATCTGAAACACTCAGAGACTCAGTCCTAGTCTGTTAATAGTCCTGTCTACATTGGACAGCAAGCTTTTGTTTGATGAGGTCAAACTCATAGCCTGAGAGACATCCTTTGATGCAATCAGTCTCGTCCTCCCTTAAAGATGTGACCTCTAAATTAGGGCACAGCTACTCGTTGACCTTCCAGGATCAGAAAAAGTGAAAAGACAGAAAATAGTAAATTACAGGTTTAAGTTGGATCTGTAAGACTGAGGTCATGGGCATGGCTGTTGGGGGAACTGTTTATGTCAAACTCTCAGTTTAAAATCTAACTGGACATCCTGGAAATGAATGAGGATGACAATTGCCCACCAAGCGGTTCAGTTTGGCTCATCTCAGTATGGCACACATTTTGTAGCGTTTCCATTGACCAATTGAGACAGATCCCCAAATTATGACCTGTGTCATTCCACTTTTTGGTACCCTTCTGTTGGGGTGCAAGACATACTGATCCAACTCCAGGAGATGGAGCTGGAAACACTGTGTCGCGCTGCTGTCGTTTCGCTGTTACCTAGCTGACATGGCTGATGGTATCCCACTCACACGCCATCTACTAAGAAGGGGCTCAGTTGGCTGTGGAAACCATAGACTGTAAAAAAAATGGACGTCATCTTGCTCAGCTTGAAGTGAGGTCTCCACAAAAACAGCTCCCCCTGGTGGCTGGCTGCAGTATAGGTCAAAAGAAACGGCTTTCCAGCCATTCTATATGAGCTGTGGTCAAACTTTAAAAAATTAATCCTCCTCGTAGAAATGTTTCTCACGTACGATTGTTGTGGTGATTTGAAGATATCATTTGGCTGTCTTGTATTCAGGTCCTTTTTGTTCTGAAAAGTTTGGTTTTCATTAGTTATACGAGGTTAAAAACGAGGTTTTACGTCACGTTGAATGATGATTGACAGATGCTGTTCTTGTATATTTTTGGGGGGGATTGTAAAATATGTTGTGAGGTAGAGTCAAGAAGTGATTAGACTTGTGAAAGAAAAAAAGATATATATTATTTTTGTCACCCAGCTCCACTCAGATTCTCCCAGAATCCCTCATCGTCTCTACTGCGCAGACTCTGGCTGCAATTGCTAACAATGGCTGCGCCTGTGACGGGCTAATGTTTCCACTTGAAGGACGTAAAGAAATGTCTGAAAAAAAACTTTTGAAGATGAGCTAATGAAGATGGCTGGAAAGTGATTTCAAAGTTACCAGCTGTCTTAAAATAAATCATAAAAACTCCTTAACCAGAGAACTGGGATGTTATTCCTGTTTTTCTGGTAATGCATGAAATGTTTCATCCTCCTCTGTTTGGGTAATGTCGCTCTGACAAAATCTTGTGCATTAAACATTGTTTTAAATCATGTGCCATTGGTTTTTATTTAGTAAAGGGTTTTGGGGTTTTTTTTTGAGAAAGTGAATATCAGTTAACTTCTCTATCACTGTGCTGACCTGTTAGGTTCATTCGCTGGACTTGTATAGTAATAAAGTTATAGTCATCTGACCCCTCAGTGTTTCACTGCACCTACTGGGGCTGTGATTTAAAATCGTCAGGATTTATTTGTAACTGGAGTCACCTCTAGATGGTATTTGCTTGATCGTATTACTACAAGCAAATGCTTTGATTAATGACTGAGTTATACCTCACTATTTTCTGACAGTTATGGTTTAAAGCTGAAGACAGCAGCTGGGTTTATAGAGCAGGGCGGCACCAGCAAGGCTTCGCCCACGGTGGGGGTGAACAGACCTGGACAGGCAGATCTACAGACCCCATCAGGGGTGGCTGAGCGGACACGGTCACTTTACAGGAGAGGAGGTGAGTGTTGGGTTTCAAGTGTCATGCAGCGGTAACTCCTGCATCCCCCATCACCAGCATCCATTATGTCCCAATATGTGCCTCCCTCCCCCTGTCAGCCTTTGCTGCCATCATGGCCCACTGCGCTCCCAGCCCCTTCGTACTCTGTTTCACTGCAATAAATGTCACCTGAGTTACTCTCCCTCTGCTTTCCACAGACAACCCTTTCTTTGCCACCCTTTATAAAAGACCCCCGCTCACATTTCGTGTTTTCTTATTTTTACTACGTGCCAAAGACCCCCTCTTCTCCCCTTTTCCAAGGTCATATGATAATACTCATATGTTTTCTTTGATCAATTAAATTTCAGTAATCGTATCAGATTGTTATTTTTTTTACTTTGAATTTCTGTAATTTAAAATGATCACATAACAGTTAGGGTAAATGTTCGGTAGGACTTACTGTTTTAGATTTCCCTCTGATCTAACATCAATCTAACCAGCAACAGCTCAGAAAATGAAACTAAATTGAATTGAATTGAATTGAATTGAATTGATTTTATTTCGGTCATGTCAGCACACTTATACAACATCACACATTGTCAATACATGATCACATTGTACATGTCTGAAAGGGAAGACGGGAGAAGCAGAGCTTATCTAGTCCCGTCCCCGTTCACTCAATATTTAGTCTCCTCTTTGTCACATATCGTCAGATTAATATAAATTTTGATTCCATTTACCGAAGTTTGGCGTAATTATTTATTGTCCTTTAGTGTCCATAGTTGATCTTTAATGTCCAATCCTGTTTTTCACGTAAGGCATTGTCTTTTAGTGTCCATAGTTGATCTTTGGTTCTCCCGGGCCAGCTTGGCGGGTTGAGAAAACCTTATCGATTGCGTTGAAAGCCCAGCTTAGTGGATCCATTTTGAGAATAACTGCCCCTCTGCAGTTGGTGGGATATATACTGCTACCCCACATGTCAAACAGCATCACCTCATTCACAGTCATTGTTTTGGTACATTTGTCCTTTCTGCTGTCTTCAACATGTCTCTTGTAATGCACCTAACAATAGTTGTAACAGTAAATTTTACAATATTTTGTTGAAATACTAGACATGCACAGAATCCTACCTAAGCTATGTTATGTGATGTTATGAAATCTGGTTGACATGAAAAGGTCCAAAATTAGATCAAAGTTGATGGTACCCTTGATCCTACATACGGTTAATGTTGCACATAATTTCTTGCATATATTGTAAAATAATCTCTGAGGTGTTTAAACATTTATCAGATATTTAGCTTGAGGTTCTGTGTTCAGTTTGAATCTGGGCATGAGGGTGTCAGATCATTTAACACTTACGTTCTTGGATTTGGGGCGAACACGATACATTCACACTTGTTCCATGATACTTGGTCCATTTTCAGCAGAGGCTGTGAGAGGCCTGCTCTGACAGTGATGACAGCATGATTAATGCTTACCTCCGTTCCCACTCACACACTAACTTCTCACACCAAGTCTAAGTGGCCTGAAGAAAAGCTGAAGAAAGTTGCCCACAGTGCCAACAAGAAGTAGCTAGTGTTCAAGTGAAGATAAGACACGCTTACAGTTCAACTTTAAGGAGAACTGTGAAGGTAAATACTGAAGGCAGTCAGCTAAAGGTTGTCTGTGCCCCTACTGCAGGAAAAAGTGTTTAACAAAACACTTCTTCTCCAAATACAAAACTTAAATACTAATTTATGACATAAGAGTTGAATTTTCTTCTTTTTATTTACTTTTGTGGGCTTTCTGTGTCATATCTTTAACTAAATTTTCTGCCTTTTGTATTGTAGTGCTTTATTCAAATGCGATTGCAAGGCTTTGAAACATCTTGAAACAAGTATTTACATAAACCAACATCATTTTGTCAGTAATGACATTTTAAAGGGATGCTTCATGTATTTTTGAAGAAGAGTTTAGTGAGGTGCTCGTCAATAGGTGAAGCTGCAGTGTTTCCTGGTTAGTTAACCCCATCCAGGAGCTATAGGCTCTGCAGACAGGGTTAACTCTAACATGTAAACAGGCTACTTACAAGAAAATCAGTACCAAACATTTATGTTGGTGTAAGCGTATGTACTATTTAAACAGTTTCCAGCAACTGAATTTGTTGCTTTTGCACTATTCCCAAGACTCAGTGAACCAAAGGAGTGAGGGAAGAAACATATGTTCAGGGCAATAGAGTTTAAAGTTACCAAATTGGACAGGAAATGGGAAACTCATTTGTTTCCTGTAATGATGACAAAATGTGTTGTACTTACATTAAAAAATAAAATAAAATAAAAAAGTTTTAGTTTTGTGGGAAACAGGAAAAGTCATGCTGGCTCCTACGTCAAGGATCTAAATGTGCCATGGATCACAAAAAGTGCAAAAAAAGTAACTGTCTAAAAGCAATACGCTGAGGTTTTCTGAATTTGTTTACTCTCGCTGAAAATGTTTGGGTTGGGCTTTTCTAAAATTAGCTGTCTGCATGGGTTGATAGTTAATCTCTTATGTCAGATGTCTGGCCAGTTCCTCAACAAAAGGCTGAGCTGAATATGGGTCCTCTGAGGATAATACAAGAACTAGTGGTGAGGGTATTATACAGCCCCCCCCCCCCCCCCCCCCCCCCCCAAAAAAAAAACAAAACAAAACAAAAAAAAAACTCCTTATTTCAAATACTTAAAGGGCATTTTACAAAAAGAAAAACTTCCAAACAGTTTGACCAAAGTGTCAGGATGAAAAGTGAAATAGAATAGAATAGAATAGAATAGAATAGAATAGAATAGAATAGAACTTTATTGTCTTTGTAGCAAGTACAACAAAATTGAAGTCACAGCAGCAATCAAGAAAACAAAAGTAAGAAAGTGTATAGAAAGTGCAAAAAGGTCCATAAGAAAATAGATGATGACAGCTTGTCCATCATTGTCCAGTTCAGCCAGCCTCCACCTCCACAGGGTCCAGGACTGAGCTTCTTCTTCAGCAGTCTGTTCAGTCTCTGTCTCCTGGATGCTGTCTGCTCACAGCAGGTGAAGCTCCACCAATGTGGCGTTGGTGTCTGATGTTAGCTCTGTTAGCCATGTCTGTAAATAGCATGATGCTAATCACTCCCTCTGTTGGGTTAGCACAGCTAGCTCGTCCATCTTATTGGAGATAGATCTTATGTTCCCAATAACAATGGATGGAAGGACAGGTCCATGTCGTTACTTCTTAGCTCACACCTGAGAACCAGCACGTTGTCCTCACCTCCTTCTCCTCACCTTGTGGGAAGACATCAGGTCTTACACCAGTTAGCATTGACATGCTACAGGCTGCCAACAGCTAAGTTCTCATGTATAAAATGCAGCCATGGTTACATGTAGGATCTCCAGACAAACACCGGAGAAAAAGTAGTAAAAATATCACTGAAGCCACAAAAAGTTTGGTGTCCATGACCAACACATGAGCCATACAAAGTAATGATCCACTCCAAATACAAAGATGACGAAAAAGAGCCAAAAAAAATTACAAGAAATGGACAAAGAAGAGAGAGCTGTTGCAAAAGGCAGCCATAGCCAACAGGGCGGCACCTAGCAACCAAAATACTAAGAAAGTGTTAAACTTTTTTAGTATCTTGCTTTCCCTCTGTCCAATATTTTCTACAATAGATGGCAGGATATTTAATACCTAAAAGAAACTGTGATTCATAATTTTTTGACTGAAATTGTCCTTTTTAAAATCACCTAAATATAATAATAATAATAATAATAATAATAATAATAATAATAATAATAATAATAAAAAGCTTGACACAGCTTGATGGCCTTTGTGAGTTGTGTATTAGTCATTAGATGTTCATCACCAGCTTTAGCACTTTATGTCTGATTCATCCCTTTGCAGTCAAAGAGAGCTGCTCAGCAGACTCTGTGATGCAAAGGAGCTCCCTCTAAAACACCTTCATTCAGCTCAACACCTTCATTAATCTTCCATAGGCATCTATAAAAGAACCTGTGTGGAGAATGCGGACGCTGTTTGAATCCTTTGCATGCCAGAGGCCAAATGGTAAGTCAGAGTAAGAGGAAACTCAGGCTGGCACGCCAGTTCCATGCCAGTCACTGCCAATACAAGCTATCAGCCACATAGACTCCACAACCGCTCAACACTGAGGAGAGTAACCTTTAGACTGCCAAGCCCGATGGCAAGCTGAGGATCATTTAATGGAAACCATGGATTAAAACTGCACCACTGTTTTTCTTCCCCTGTTAATGCGTTTTTATGTCACCATGAAAAATGAAATCTCATAAAATTCATCCCAAGTTTTAGCAAAACACTTTTCAGACTCATCCAAGTTTCACACCTGTGAAGTTTTTCAACTGGGAAACGTGTGTTTTCTTTGTTTTTTACAACCATGTCATTAATTATTTTACAAAGTTGGCTTTTTTCTTTGTAATTTATGTCACATTTCATTTAACACTCCACTCTTCATTTGTAATCCATATAATTTCCCCAGACCACTTAAAAAGTCTTCCAACTATGTAATACTAAAAAATTGAAACAATCATTACTCAACTCTTAGCAGATATAGTTGAAAATATTATTTATTGCAATGCAGGAATTGGAGAAATGTGTATTTTTAATTTAACATTCATGATATAAGAGAAATACAACCTGATTTGGTATGTGTATATTGTGTACAGTTTGTCTCACACAAACAGTTTATCAAAGCAGGCTGAGCAGTATGGCTTCCCTTTCTGCTCCTTGAAGATGCCCTGGCTCAGCTTTCGCAGACAGAAGGCACACACAAAATGCTCAGGGTGAAATTTTCTATTAAGAGCCGAGATGCAGCGGCCTGTGATTGGCTCGCTACAGCCTCCGCACAGAGTGCCCTGCCGAGAGTGGAAGTGCAGCGAGCAGAGGGGTCGGCCTTCCAGCTCCATGAAGCAGCCGTCGGTGAAGGGCTTCAGGCAGTCCTGAGAGCAGAGAGAAAAGAGAGTGGTAGGTAAGATGGAAAAGATGAGGGAGGAAAGAGAGGAAATTAAAAAAGGAGAGATGGTAATTTACACAAAAAAATACCACAGCTTTAATACTGCTTCAGAAAACATTTAAAACTGATTTTTTTTTATGGGTAAGATCAAGAAAATGTGGAAATAAATCTGCAAAAAGGAACTTTGAATCATCCAGCTTGTCAGGTTGTCTGCCTCTTATGAACATTGGTAAGTCTGTACAAAAAGGATGCTGCACATGTTTCTGTAGTGACAGCAGTTATTTCTCTTGGACGTTTTGTGTCATGGCAGTTAAAGCACTATTAGCAATGGCCATGTTCCAGTGTATGTGTCAGTAAGCCATAGTAGTGCGCCAGCAGGCACAACACCAGGGTTCAAAATGGTACAGTCCATTCACAGCATGAGAAACACCTGTGTTTCCCATGCCACATGTCTGCAGTGAGAAAGATGGGTTTTCTGTGTTGTTGATGTCTGTTTTTAAACATTAATCCAACTAAAAGCAGGACTTTGGGGGATTGATAAGATTTTATGGTATGGAAATGAAATCAAAGGTGCCAAATTTTATGAACCACCTCATGTATTCAGCAGCCCTGGGATAATTACAAAGAGCTCTTGATAGTTCTGAGTGTCCACTTCATCCTTTCAATGGAGTGTGGGACCTGCTGCACCCTGGACATAGGTTTATGTTCATGAAGGCCAGGTAACATTCTGACCTGGCCAGTAATGACTGCTCCATATAAAACAATGTGCAGATCCTGTTTTCATGATAAGTCGCTTGTTTTGTTCATGATGACACAGATAAAAAATATCAAAATGAGACTTTGCCTACTGAAAGTAAAATCCCTGGTGTTGTCATTGTTATGAGATGAAGAGTCACTATTGTGAGATTTGAAAATTATGAGGATTTAAATCTTTAGAATTTTTTTTTTTTTAAGTCAAGAAAAAAAGTCAAATTTCAGCAAAGTTATGACATTAATGACTTTTATGCTTTTACCTTTAAACCATGGCTTACTAACTCTTAATTTCAACTAATTATTTTGGGTTTTATGGCTACTTCGTTAATGATGAATGATGTTCCCACACGCAGTCAAACGAGAATATGGAAATATGGAAATTTATTTTCCACAAATGACAAAGGGTTGAGTTGTAAATGAACAGGCAGGCACAGAGAAATAGATGGTTGTATTGATTAGTTTGATTAAACAAAAACTCTATTGAGCAACATGGACCAGCTCATCTGTAACTGGATCTTTTCTATTGGAGCTATACTGGTCTGAATCACTCTGGGCAGGTTTACTGTATATGCATCTTTATATCATAAGATATTAACTTAACAGCTGTATTTAACAAGATATTCAGTTTCAGAACATCATGTCAAAAATACAAACTCCATAAACATGAAGTTTAAAGTCCCTACAAACTCACCCAGATCAGTGACTAAAATGAAAACGAGTTAATTTTCCCTGATAGTCTTTGGTTTAAACTGAGTCTGTTATTAATGTAAAGTTGTGCTGAGAGCAGATTTAGGGCCTGTGTCCACTAACATCGATTTTGTGCTTGCAGCATAGATGATCTCAATTTTGAAGCGCTTCTTACCAGCTATTTTGTGAAAGTTGTCCTTAAGACGAGTACCTTTAACAAAACGAATATTGTGACTTTTCCTGTCTGTACAGATCAAAGGTCCCGCCCCTCTTTGATTGGTTGGTGTTGCCGAGATGATATTGATGAGAACAGTGTTCTTCAAATAGTTAATTTTTCCAGAGGGACCTTAAAAAACAACAACTGAATCTTAGGACGCCAGCTAAACTTAATGAATGTGGTGAATAGAGAGTCACTGCCACAGCAAAAACACTGGTAGTGGACACAGGCCCTCACTGCATCACAGAGTTTGAGATGAACTGTTTTAAAAAGGCATAGAAAACATTAACATTTAGAACTTCAAGAAACAATAATATAAGAAAAGGTGTTTTATGTCAACAGAAAGTTAATTAAAAATAACATGAGCACACCAAGCAACAATCTTTGCTTAAGGTGAAAAACACAACTTGTGAATAAAGGACTGGATAAAACCAGGAACTGACAACATTGTCAAATCTTGACTTTGTTAGCATATTTACGACTAATTATCTCAATCTTTTTTTTTTTTTAGATAATTTTTCTCATTATTTTGATATTACATCTCACAGTGTCAACCCAATTCTCTTTCAATTTTGACTTTATCCTCAAACTTTACTTTTCAACTCATAGCTTTAATTTGATACCTCATTGATATGATGTTTAATTTATAATCAAGGCTCATCACCTCACAATCATGACATATTTTCTTCTTCTTACATCATGATTTTGACTTATGTGTTACAAAATAATAACTTACTTTCTCTTGACTTTGACTTTGGGCAACAGGGACTGAAAATGCCTCACAGGAGCTTAAAATTTGAAAAGTTGAAGTCTGTACTCTCTTAAAGTATCTGTACTTTATGACACCCTTAAACCCACTGCACACGGCTGAGTCAAGAGAAAGCATAATTCTGCACACTGAACCGTTTTCAGCCAGATGCTTCATACTCAAGTAGTTTGGAAGAGAATGTAAAAGATACCCACTCTGAGGAATATGGTTTCCTTGATTTATTTGCATCACATCAACCACAACGTATTCATCAGACATAAGGTTTTCATCAGCCTCGTGGTCCAAATGTTGCAAATAAAGCAAATGTGTGGGTATCTTTCTCATTTATTCCTAGGCTTCTGCGTGAGCCAGAGCCATGTGTGTGGTCTGAGGTAGAAGACTCACCGCACACACAAAGCACTCTGGATGCCAGGTGCCATTGGCTGCAGTCAGGTAGTTCTCCCTCACTGACTCCCCACAGCCGGAGCACTTTGGTGCAAAGAGGTGGTAAAAGTCTCTGGAACAGTATGGTTTCCCATCCTTCTCTAGGAAACCTGTGACAGGTAAAAGACACATACAGGAAAAATAAACATTTATTACTTTAGCTGAAATACAAGCGTACAGAAATGCATGCATATGCTTTTTACCCTCAGATCCAAACAGGCCTCCACAGTGTGTGCAGAAGAAGTGCTCTGGGTGCCAGGTCTGATCCAGAGCTGTCAGGATGTTCTGTTAAAAAGCCAAACCGGAAATCTAACTCTGTGGTAATAAAACAATTACAGAAATCTGTCTCATATTATGTACATATTCAGATGTCAGGAAGGGGGAAATGAAGGAGGGATTACATGAAGTGAAACATAATGAATAATTCTGATAAATGACTTTGGTCCTCCACACAAGTCTGCAGAACCCCAAAATGGTTTTGTGCCTTACTTATGATGTGTCATGTCGATTCAGTCAAGAAAAATGATCTGTATACTTCTGTATGTCATTATCCAGACCTCATAGGATTATTGTGAGCTCATTTATCTAACAACAAATTATAGTTTGACTGAAAGGGAAGACAAGCATGGCATTATGAAAGCCATGACAGAACGTATCTTAAATACAGTAAACAGAAAAGATTTTCTCACCTGCACAATGGGTCCCTTGCAGTAAGCACACCGTGGAGAGAAGAGCTGGTGGTAATCTTTATCGCAGTATGGTTGTCCCTCTCTCTCAAAGAAACCTGTGGTGCTCAGCTCCATCTTACACACCACACACACAAAATGCTCAGGGTGCCACACCTGCCCCAGCGCAGTGATCATCTTGAAAACAAGATGCAAGAAGAGGAGAAAGACATTTTTTATTGTGCATGAGCCTCTTTTGGTTCTGTGGTCTCAGATCCATAAAGCTGGTCGAGATTTTACAACTTCTTCATTTGTGGATGTGATTCACTGTACCTTTCCCACTATGCTTTTGTTGCAGGACACACAGTGGCCCTTTGCTACTGTGCGTACACCAATCTTCTCCAGATCAGAGCTTAGTCCTCCAAGTAGGTCATCTATTGAGTCTGTTTTCTTACTCGTGGTGGAGGCCTTTGCCTCTGAACCTGCTGTGCTGCGGCTGCTGCTGCTCCCATGGTTCTCTTGTTGCTCTACTGCTTCTGTTTTCTTTTTCACAGACTGCTTTTGTGTAAGAGGGGGAGGGACCAAGGAAGATTCTGGATCCTAAAATGAGAGTACATGTAAGTGTACATTTCTAATAATATTTATGGTGTTTTTGAGGTTCTTTAAGGACAGAGCTGGACACTGCTCCAGCCTCTGACTATAAATTTCATTACTTGAGGCTATGTTGTGCTGATATTAATGCAATGCTGCCCCCTGTTGTTAAGACTGTGTAAAGACACTCTTCCTTTGCACTCATCCACTGTTTTTACCCCCCCTTTTATTATTTTTTGAATACTCCATATATAAATATAATAAACAGAATAGATACTAGATATTAGATACTACAGACATTTTACTGACCCCTTCTCCCAGACTCATCAGCTCCTGGAGGATGGAGTCCAGCTCCTGAGTGGGCGAGTCTGGGGTAGGGGAAGCTGCCACAGGAGCAGGCAGATCACTGAAATCCCAGATTGGGGTACATTGCATTAGACAGTGTTTTTTTGTATTATTTTTTATTATTTTCTTGAGTTTTCAGTAATACCGCAAGAACACTGACTCAACCGTGGTCTTACTACAGATGTCTGTGTTTTGACCTTTCACATAGTATTCAACTGATGATTTACAGTCATGTGAAGTATGAGTAATAATTCCAGGGAGGCCAGACAATACCAGTAACAACAACATACAAACTATACAAAAATTGAAAAAGGGATATTTATACCCTTATGTGCAGTACAATTTAATAAGCTTTATATGAGAATTAAGGTGTTTAAATGTAGAAGCAACAATAAAAGACACAGCTCAAAATGGCATGAGGTTTCCTGGTACGTGAGGTTAGCATGTTTTCAGATTGATATTTTGAATGAAGGGTCAACAAGAGTCTAAACTTGTAAACCACCTGTAGACATTTGAGCAGACTGGGCCTTTTCCATTCTTGTTCAGTCCAGCAAGAACTGCACCTGACACCTGTAGATATGAAACAGAAATAAACCTCCAGGTTCCCAAGTATATGATTAAAGCACCAAGATGATACATTATCCTTTATTTGAGACCAATTATTTATGTTTCTAATTTCAATGTCTGCTGCACGAGTTCCTACGATAAGAGTAAAAAATAGCTGAAAGTAAAAATGTTAACAGGGCACATGTAAGAGTAACATTTTTGCCCTCATCTTTACCTCTCCAGCAGTTGGGTTATTGCTTCTGTTCTCATCAACAACCTGTGAGTGTTCTGAATTCAAGGCCAGCTCCTCCAACAGCAAATCTGTACCAGGAAACAGGCCATAAATCTTCTAACCACACATTTATTCACTTTAATACATGTGTAGACTCGCATAAATAAACACTACACAACCACCAAGACAGCCAACTTCACACTCTGTGTATTTACAGTAAAACCAGAGGGTGTTTTGTGAAAAAAAAAACCAAGAGTTCCTGCTTAGTGTTTGGAGCTCAGATCAATGTACAGATAGAGCTGCTGGAGGATGCGTTTTAGGTTGCTTCATATGATTCAGCTTCCTCAGGAAGTGGTTTTCAGTACCCTGCAGAAGTGAAACTTTTTCATAATGTTGCAAGAAATTGGTTACTAATATCACAAAAATTCAACTCTGTCTTTACAGGGCATTCCTGGATGTAACGGCTAAAACTAAACTTATTTGTAACAGGAAAAATATAAGTTTAGACCTCAAGTGCTTTTGCAAGTCTTCACAAGTTAGCTTTGTGTGCACATCCTATTCGTAGGAACAAAGTAAATACAAATCATATTTTAAGATGTTTAAGTTGTACATTTATGGTTGAGTCACTGCATCACGAAAGAAGAGCATAATCTAGATTCACAATTCACAATCCAGATTACACAAATATATGTTAAGAACTGAAAGATCAAATGCTTAAATACACATAAAAGAGCTGAAAATAGTGTACACGCGCCCTTCACAGAATGCATAATTTGAAGCAGTCATTCTATTGTGTAATCTATGAGTTAACTCCATTATTTAAACACCTCACAGTTAATGGTTTAACATCAAAATAACCATTCCACATATTAAAGTTGGATTATAATCAGCAGTGTAAAGGGGTACAGATGTCTTACCTAGTTCCTCCATGTTGTCCCTGCAGTCACTGCTTTTCACACAGTGAACACTGTATGGCTTTTGAACAGCTGAGGTGTTACTGACGTGACGGCCCACTTTCTCTTAACATCAAAACCGTCACTTCCTCTGACACAGGAAAGAAAAAAGAAAAAAAAAAACAGAGACAACAGCTTACTTTTTTGGTTGGTCCTAAAAATGAGCTTGCATCCTTAATGATCATAGGAACATATGTTCCAGTATAAACCTGTGCGTTAGAATATGTTGAGACTCTGGCTGAAAAGATGGCCATCTCCTGGAAAGAAGCCATATTTGTCACTGTCAGTCGTTTCACATTTTACATCCTTCCCACTTTGTTTTCTTAATGATTTAGCTCTGCTAACATCTTAAAGACTTCTTCTGCTGATTTTGCACCTTGTAATATTACGCTCTTTACAAGTTCAACTATTCTACCTACCTACCTACTATTGTACCTTCTTCATTTCAGGAAGAGGGAAGGCAACAATTTTAGCAGCTTTCTGCAATTTCTTTTCACGTGCTCCAAACCATCAGCTGTGTCTCACTACTTTGAACATTCTTTTTCTCATTTCTTTATTCTTAGATTTGTTTCACAGCTTTCTGTCATTCAAGTTCAGCATTTCAATACATTTGCCGTGAGGAAATACATTTTCAAGTGTTACTAGTAGATAGTTTAAAGAAGAGGACGTCCTGTGGACATAAAATTAGCTAAAAGCTAATAATAAATTAATTTCATGTTAATGTGCCATATAATATCCAGTGTAACATGTAATAACTCTTATTTCTTTTCAAACCTATTTACCAGTGACCATATGCTATAATTTATTTTAACAGAAATAAATCATATCAAGAGCTGTCTCCAGTGTCTCTTGTGCTGATCAAACTTTATTGAAAATGTATTCTTCAAAAAGTCACAAACAGAAGAAATGTGTCAGTTTGGTGTTGAAGTGTGTTTTATTTTACGATTTGTCTTTGCAGCGGGAACCGTGGGAATGTAAATTAAAAAATATTATCTTATATCTCAAATATCGTCAATAAATTATTATTTTACAACGTGCTTTACAGTTGTCTGACAAGAGTCATGCTCATTACACATCTGTACCTGCGTTATCTCACACCACTCCGGTTGCAACCAATCGCTTACGGGGGGTGGGGATGTTTCTGATCTGTTTTATCCTAAAACAGACGATTTTAACAGTTATTTTAAGCTTTTGGCGATGTTCGTGTTGAAAAATAACAATATACTTGGCAAGAAAGGACAAAACTATCTCCATTAACTTTTAGAGCGGTTCTTCAGAGCAATGTTTCCCTGGCTCTGTGGTTTCGTCCATAACCGGAAGAGTTTGTGTTTACAGCGCAGCGTTCGTTAGCATCGTTGATTCGTCAAGGAGGGAGTGAGGATTTAACCTGTGCTTTTATGCAGAATTCTCGACAGAATAACATTTTTTGAAACATTCGCTGAACTGTCGATTCAAGTCAGAGGCGTCGCCAACAACGGTAGCAATGACAAGCTGGCTAACGTAGCGCTGTTGGTTGGCCAGCTAGGCAACTAACAACGCTAGCTAGCTAACTTATTGCATAGCAGCGGTTTATCCAACCTAGGGAAACAGGTAACTAAGTGATGACTGTACCATTCAACAAGGATATACATATTTGTGTCAACATATTTTGCAGCCTTGTGTTGCGTCATATGCCTCTTGGCTTGCATGGTCAACGTCCCTTTACCCTCCACTTTGCCCCCCAGGTCCAGCCACACTCGCGGCCATGGGTGCGGAGAACAGTGCGGTGCGGGGCTGCACACTGGAAGAGCCGCTCCTCACCCTGCCCTCCGGACTCACTATGTACTCGGCAATGCTGCAGGATGGAAAGCCTGCTTCCGTGTTTGTTCACAAGCGGGGCAACGAAGACAAAGTCAACAAAGCAGCCAAGGTAGTGGCTTTGAATCCTTGTCCTGATAAGTTGTTATACTGGTCATAACTTTTATACCCCACAGTATGAGTAGTAGCAATTGTAGGTATAGTAGTTGCTAAATTATTTTCCACGTTAGAGTGCCCTGCCCACGTGGAGCTAAGTCTCTGGGGACCTTCTGTATGCTCAGGAGATCCTCTGGTTAATCCTTTGCATTGTGCTGGAAACCTGTTCTGTTTTTCTGCAGAGGTGAAGCACCCTGCCTGTCCTTAGCACCTGGCCACAGCTTTACCTGCTCTGTTGATAGTAGTGTGTATTTGATGCTAAGTGCTTATTAGTGGTTTTAAATATTTAGTTACATTTTGTTTCTACACATGTTTTTGGAACTACTGTGCAAAGAGGTTATGTGAAATAAACAAATACTTTGATTTCCTGCAGCACCTCAAAACCCTGAGGCACCCATGCCTGCTGCGTTTCCTGTCCTGCTCGGTGCAGGATGGGGGCATCCACCTGGTGACAGAGCGTGTGCAGCCCCTGGAATTGCTGTTGGAGAGCCTTTCCCCAGAGGAAATCTGTGCGGGAATCTATGACCTCCTGCAGGCCCTGGTCTTTCTACATGAGAGGGTGAGCACTGAAAGGAGCACTATGTTGACTTGCACTGAACTTTATCCAGCTGGAGGTGATCTTTACGTACTTATGTTAAACAAATGTTGGTACTAAGGCAGTTACATCTCTCACAGCGCTCCTGCACTGTTCAGTTTCTGACATGACTCATGGATAAATGGTCCTAACCAGCCTGTCTGACCTCCAGGGTAAATCAAGCCACAACAATGTCTGCATCTCATCTGTATTCGTCAGTGAAGATGGTCATTGGAAACTTGGAGGGATGGAGACTGTGTGTAAGTTCTCTGAAGCAACACCTGAGGTAAATGACTGATTTGTATATTATCACAAAATGTAGTCTGTGTGGGAGTTATTCTCTTCTATGGTTCAATTAGTGTTAATTGACCTATGAAATATACTTTATGACATGGGCATATTGTTTTTATTATTATCACTGTTTGTCTAAAATGTTCTACTCCTCAGTTTCTAGCAAGCATGAAAAATGTGAGAGAGGCCAGCTGCATTCCTCCTGAGGAGCAGGTAAGAGGATTAAAAGCTGTGAATACAAATGAAAGATACAACCAGCATTCAGAAGTTCTCATGAAACATGTCTTTGACAGGTTGAGGACTTAAAAATGCTTCTGGATAAAAACTCTCACTCTCGGGACTGTTACTCTTTTGGCGTGATGGTGGAGAGCCTCCTCTCTCTCCTCAGTGGTTACGGTGAGTAAACTGATATCTGTATTATCTTAAAGCCTGATTAAAGCCGTGTCTCCACCAAGCAGTCCAGTTCAGTTTGTCTCAGAGTCGGTACGGCATTTTGTGGTGTTTCCACTGACTTATCACGGGATCCCCAAATAACCGATCCGCTCTCGGAAGGTGGAGCTACAACACTGCAGACCAGTGATTGGTCGGTAGAATCGTCATTTACCGTACGACAGCGGCTATAATTCCCCTCGCGGCACACAGTCTTCTCTGAAACAAAGCTTGATTGCACTTTGAATTAAAGAGCCACATGCCAATCACAGAGTGGACGAAATGCTGCATGTCTGTCATCGTTGCTCTTTGTTTACTGTGCCACATTTTTTTTCTTCATTGGGCTTGTTGGCGGGGTACACTGTGTCGTGCTGCTATGGCGTCACACTACATGCAGCTGTCGGCATCCAGCTTATACCACAAGGGACCACAGTCGGCTGTGAAAGCGCAAACAAGACCAAGCTTACCGTGCCAACCCGTTCCAAACTGGACTTCTTGGTGGAAACGTGGCTTAAGAGTTCCCTTAGCTGTATTTTTAAACAATACCAATGATTACATGCACTTAAAAGTTTCCTCTCCTGTTTCCAGTGTCACAGGAGCTGTCTGATAGCCTGCAGAAAACCCTGCAAATAGGCCCGCTGAACTCTGACCCCTCATCTCGACCTCCACTCAGTTCCTTGCTGACTCATGACTTTTTTAGGTGAGTGTGATTATACTCAGTTTTTTTTTTTTACATCATTTTTTGTTTATGTTTTTTCAGTAAACCAATCTAATCTCAACTGATAACAGGAATGACTTTCTGGAAGTGATGAACTTTCTGAAGAGCCTGACCTTAAAGACAGAAGAAGAAAAAAATGAATTTTTCAAGTAAGTTGGTCAATGTACTTTTTGTAATTTGCAAGGTTTGTACCTTTTAAACAAAATATCAGCAGCTGTAAATTTCAGACTCAAAGTGAAATATTATTCTCTTGCAAATTTATTTTTGCTTGCTTTACTGTTGGCACAAGATGCAGGGCGCATTATGCTATTCAGGAGTACATTATGTGCCCTACATACTCCCCAGTTGAAGCTTTGATGACTCTGGATAATTCTCCCAACATGCTTATTATGTTTCTTTTATTTTTTTATTTTTGCAGGTTTCTTCTAGACCGGGTCCAGAATCTCCCTGAAGAGCTAATAGCTGCACGCCTTGTCCCCAAACTCCTCAACTCCCTCGTTTTTGCAGAGCCCATGGCTGTCAAAAGCTTCTTGCCTCATCTATTAAGGCCAAAGAAGGGTAGGTTGGCTTTAAGACGACTTTTCTCTCCCACTTTAATTATACCTCTGATCTTAAATCCCCTATCAAAGAGAGACTCAGACTCCACCTGTCAGATGTAACTGTTGTGTGAAACGGAGGTCATTCTCCTTCTCTTTGTCTCTGTGGACAGATTCCAGTGGAGGTAGTGGTGAAGAATGCCTGCTGTCTGTGTCTCTTTACCGTAAACATGTGATCCCCCAGCTTCTCAAGCTCTTCAAGGTCAACGAAGAACACGTTCGGGTCGTATTGCTGGCACACATCCACATCTACGCTGAGTTCTTTACCCATGATGAACTCAAAAACCAGATCCTACCTCAGGTGGAGTGTTGACAAGATGCCAGAAGTTTCACTCGTGTTGTCACTCTTAAATGTTACTATTCCACAGTTACACTATGGTTTTTGTGTCTGGCTGCAGGTTTTATTAGGAATGAGAGACACCAATGACTCTCTGGTTGCCATGACGCTGCAGAGTCTGGCTGTGTTGGTTCCCCTGCTGGGGGCTCAAGTTGTTGTCGGTGGAGAGAGAAGCAAGGTCTTTAAACGCACCACGCCCAACTTCACCAGATCAACAGAGGTCACCCCAGAGAGTAAGTTACACTGGCTATTGATGACAACAGACCAAAGAAAGCTGCTCCATAAAGATGGCACATCTAAAACTGCAGACATTCATTTATCAAGACAATTATTCAAGTACAAACACCTACCTAAAGGTGTGTGCTGCAGAAATTCTGCTGTACTTTTTAAATTCAGAATCATTGATATTTACCCAAAGTGCAATGATTCCTGCAATTTTGTCATATTCAGCTCTCTGATGTAAACAAAAAATGATAATAGATAGAAGGATATGCACATTGTGGGAGACTGTCCCCTTCTCTGGGTCTGTATTACATAGGGATGGGAATCAAAATCCGGTTCCTGTTGAGAATCGATAAGAAATATTTCAGTCCATCGATATCGTCAGCCTTTTTTTGCTTAACGATTCCCTTATCAATTCTTTACATTGTGCTGGAGCTGCCGGGCCTTATGTCAACTAGTCTGCTGCAGCTACCTTAGCTTAACAGTTAGATAATGTTTCCCAAGAAAACTCTGATTCAGGATTTTCAGCTTGAAGTTTTACTGAAGAACTGACTTCATAAAGAAATGTACATTACTCTCTCAGGAGATTCATATTCAGTTCATTTGATATGGTATCAATCACCTTATTTACCAAAATAACAAAATGGAGCAAGCTCAATGCAAACACATATGCGAAATTGAATTGATATGCTAGCAGTTAGCATACATCAGTATAACTCCAGCTTCAGAATAGAATTTCAACTTTCATCACAGAAACATATCACATAAACGCTTTGTAAAAAAATACTGAGAATTTCAAATGTCAAAAGCTAACAGGCAGTTGAAAGGCTCATGGCTGACTCCATAACTACAGAAAGCTTCCAAACAACTTAAACCATTGCTATAACCACTTTGAGACACTAGATGGCCTTCTTTAATTGTTAATATATTACAGCACAGAACATCAACGTCAAATTGTGTGCAATTTTTACCTGTTTCTGTTTAATTATGCCCAGAAATATCCAGACTCAGGGACCAATTACATTTTATTCACTTACAGTATAAAAGTTGTTGACACAGAAAACCTGTAAAGCTACTTTTTGTACCAAGAAAATTCACAACAGGAATTGATAAGAGAATCTATAAAGAATCAGATCGATAAGCAGAATCGATTAGGGCATCGGTATTGACAAAATCTTATCAATTCCCATTTCTAGTATCACAGTTGTACTGCAGCGTTATGGTAGATTCTTAACACTTTAAGTCGTATTCTTGATCAGCTAAAGAGAACAGGACAGGTTGGGCTGACAGTTGGAATGTGTGTGTCTGTTGAGTGGGGTAATCTTAGCATCAAGGTTAAACAAACAGGTATTTTCAGTTAAACGTTTCAAACCAGAATATCAGGATGTCACTTTTGGATTCCATCATTCATATTTGCACAATCAAGCTAACTTTAAAGAGCAATGTGTGATATATGAGGGTTTAAACAAAGATCAAGACAAGAAAACTGATGCTTATGTGAAGGTTTACAAAAAGTCAAATACAGCTGTATATTTTCTAATGTTACCTTTTTTTTCAGCTTCACCTGTCCATATAGTGGGAAGCTCTCACCCTCAGATGGCCCAGCCCTCAAAAGGCTCATCTATGTTCCCCAAGCAGATAGGGACTGAAGGTCTGGTCCTGACTCACATGGAAAGCCTTGCTGGCATTAAGGAGACTCCAAAAAGTTACCCTCCTCCACCAAAATCAGGTAATAAATGTTGATTCCGTTCAGTTTGACGTTGTTGTTCCCAGAGCTAAGTCCATCATCTTTTGTTTTGTTTTGCAGACATTTGCAGACAGATGTCGCTGCCTTTGAATGGTTTTCATCAGGTCAGAGAGACAGAGCCCCTGTCATACAATCCAGAGCAGGCTAAAAGACTAGAGCACCCAGCTGAAGACTGGCCCGACTGGAGTGACCCTGAGGAGGCTGAGAATAGAGATGGACAGCCGGTCCAGATCCACATCCAGGCCTCAGAGAGAGAAGATCCAGTCGGCAGAGGATTGTCTCTCTCAAAACCTAGCATGGAAGAGGAGCCGTGGGATGACTTCGAGGACCCTGAACCCACCTCAGATCTGTCCCCCACAGCTCCTACATCAGATCTGTCCCCCACAGCTGCTTTACCAGAGCCGGTCATACTGACACCACCCAGAGAGAGCTCTGCTGCTACTTTGAAACACACACCTGAAGCACTGAGACTGGGTTCCTCTAAACCCCTCAAACTGACCTCAACACTGAGACAATCCACACAGAGCATAACCACTTCCTCATGGGATGATAACTGGGCTCAAATAGACAAAGAAACACCATTAAACCCCAAGTCCAAACCTACAGTGCCACCGAAAAACGGTGGGATAGGAAGTCTGGGGGAGGAGTTTACTATTAAAGTGAAGAAAAAGATAGAGCAGGACCCAGAGCTGGATTTGTTTGCAGACATGGTGCCGGACATCAAACTGCCCTCTTCAGCTATGCTGCCGCTAGATGAGACACTCGACAGCGTTAGTGGACTCTCCACGGCTGCTTCAGAAAATACACAATCTCTGCAGATTGACCCATCCATCAATACTGAAACACTCACTGCCAAGTTTGCAGCTGCCAACCTGACTGAGGTGAGTGCTCCGAGATATTTTTTTCTGCCTCTTTGATGTCGTTAAATGTGAAACAGTATTTGATCTCATACCTCTAACACAGGCAGCATGTTAGTGAGTTATGAGCTTGGTTGAATCATCTGTTTTCATTTTAAAAAGTCTGAGGCCCAGGGAGGAAAATAAAAACAACTTTGACAAACAGGATATGAAGGAAATATCTGGAAATCAGGCAGATACTTTGTCGATTTTACAGTAGAGCAGATATGTTTTTTATAGAATAAATTACAGCAACACATCAAAAGCTGTTTTAAGTTTTTTATTTTAAAACTTCAACTAAATGTTTGTGTTCCCACGTAAAGGTTTACAGGGTATATGCTGAAATCCTGAGGTTAAATCCAATACTTTTTTAAGACTTTTTAAAAAACCTTTCAAAAAGTTTTAAGACCTTACCGCGACTTTAAGCTGTTGTTAGCAACGGATCTTTGACAGAAGTTTGCATAAAGCTTGAAAGAATAAATGAAACTAAAGACAGGTTGATTGACATTCCCTTTCCCACAAAAAGTAGCAGCAGTTATTCAAGGCTAACTTGCAGAAATAAACTTGCTTTCTATCAGTGTAACATATGGCTACTAAACTACTGTACAAACTGAGTTTGTTGTCACATTAGCCTACGGATATGTTGGGCTGCCAGTGCTACGTATAGCCCGCGCCTCACAAAATTACAACTTTGCTTGTTGTCACATCTCAAACAACAGTGCTACGTAACTGTATTGATAAACACCTTATCTCATCGCATTGTATCCAGTAAAAAGGTGATTTGAACAAAGAAAATTTGTTCCAAAACAACTGAGATCAGGGGAAGCTTTCTCTAAATCATAAGAATCCAAGATCCCAGGTTCTCAAAAGTCTGAGTCATTTTCTCAGGAGGCTTAAGAAACTCTTATGATCTAGAGAGAAATATTTTGAGATGCTAAAGCTTTTTCCAGATCCTCACGCTGGTCTGTGATGAGTATGACGAGCAGAATGATCGTCAAATCTTGTGGAGTTATTTTTGAAGGTTCAGACCCTGAAAACATTTTCCAACCAGGTGGACTGTTTCTGTGGCGGATATATGGAATTGTCTGTCTGGCGAATCAGATAGTTTGTAACAGTCGCAAGGCGGAAAATAAATAATCATGGATACGTTTGGAGTCAAAGCTTGAATACCAATAAAATTTAATACCTCATAACATCACGATTAAGACTTTTTAATACTTTTTAAGGGCCTTAATTTTCCCACAACTGATTTATCAACTTTTAGTACTTTTTAAGACCCTGCAGGCACCCTGGTTTAGGTAATTTTACTGAAGGGAGTTATCTCTGCATTTACAAGTTTACCAATATGCTTGATTTTTAACAGACTGAGGCAGAAGGCTGGGGAGATGACCTGAACTGGGAGGATGAGAACGCCTGGTGATGTTCTTCAATTCATCTGAAGCAAAAGACTACTTTTAAACTCAAACTGTTAAGTTTCACCACATCTGGAGGCATCAGTTCTACATCAGACTGCTCTGATTTCACCGAATCATGATGGACCCATATTAATATCCTATGCTGTTCATTCCCAGACTTTAGTCACAGGTCTGTTCATAAAGGTAAATTCAATTTCAACTGGAAGGATGCGACACATTTAAGTTTGTGCTGGACTGGGACAAATGGAGCCATTCTTAATTTTTTTTTGCCAACTTATAACAACATTCACCTCGGGATGAACAAAGATCTACTCATAGTTCATCATCACGTCATCCTGTTTTTAACTGCTTCTTTGAATTTTACTTTGTTTTATGTGCCAAATTCAATTATGGTATGAAGATCAAGTTATACTTTTTGGCAGGATGAAAGTCCTCCAGAAAGTGTCAGGGTTGATTTACAGACAGCTTGCACTTTGAATGAATGTGAACTAGGAATTAAATAATTTATTGGTAGCTTTTGTTGCTGGTTAAAGTAAAGATTTTATTGTATCAAATAAGATCCTGCTCTGTCCTCAGATTGATTAAATTTACATTTCTTCTGACATTGAAAACTTCTTTGGACATTTTTAAACAAGCAGATAGTAATAGGCTTTATTCAATATGGGAATATACAGAAGTTTTTACAGCATAAGTTAGTTTAGTTGGTAGACTGCTACTGTTTTGGCTTGAGGATCGGTCAGTGGATAGAGCAGTAAATTGAGAGGAAAGAAAGAGACAATGAAAGGTTAGATTTTTTTAAATCGTTTAATTGACAATTATACTTATCATAACTGACCACAGGAATTTAAAAAAGGCAATCAAAAAACACAGATATCTACAGCCCCAGAGTCATGAAACATATTTCCTTACAGTAAATAATCTGGAGCCTCAATCCACCAGGAGCAGCTAGATGGTGTGTGGAGCTGTCCTAATGTTAGTGATGAGGGTCTGAAGCTCTTGCAGTCTTGATTCCAGCCACTGTGGAGGTGGTGCAGCTGTGTTGGCCTGACCCCCGATAAGAGCCTGGAGGGCTTTCAAAGCACTCTCAGCTGTCTGGATGTAACGGCTGTACTCCTCCTCTGCACTGGTCTCCTGTCGAGCCCTCTTTGAACATGGCTGACAGGAAGAAGAACCAAAGAGAAAAGTTAAATGAAATCCTCACATTCATACGACTGGGTGGAGGGGAAAGACAGGCAGGGATACAAATCTGACTGTCTGACTGGACAAGAAGCTTCACTGAAGTATTTTGCTAAAATTACTAATTAACACAGCTTTTGTGATGGTTTAAGTTTTGACCAGTGTTGCTAAATTTGTCAGATCTGATGACTGCAAACCTACACCCAACAGATCTGGGTCATCAGAGTTGAGGAAAGGTCTGCTCATTCTGACTCACGACATCTGGAAATCTTGCCTGTTATTTCAGCCACACACAACTGTCGCTTTAAAGTGTTTTCAGTCATCTATCAAGTGACATGGTGTGATAAAATATGCGCAGAACTAAAAGTGTAAATGTGGTACTTGGACACTAGGAGGAGGTGTTGTCCAGCCCAGGAGCCACTCAGGCTTTCTGAATCTGCACATACACAGCTCTGCTTCACACTGATGTTTGCGTCTCTCACTTTGAAACTTGAGTTTAATTGATGATAAAACTCACCTCTGGATCTGCAGCAGCTGGAGCAGCCACTTTGTTTGAGGAATTTTCCACTGTGTCGTTCTGCAGCCTCTCGTTGTGTTGCTCAATAACAGCGGTCTGCAGCTTTAGCCTCTGCAGCCGTGACTCCTCATCTTCCTGTGAACTCACCGTCTGCAACAGTACACAGCCTTCATATCCTCCTCTTTCACAATAGTTGATTATCGTCATCATTACCACCACTGTGTTTATAACACTTACCTTGCTTAAGTAGTTTACGACTTTAGTCTTGGTCTCTTCTTCACTCAAACTCTGGGAAATGACTTCTTCGTGGGTTGTTATCTTGATAAATAAAAAGGGAGGGTTATGTTTCTGATAAGGTATGAACCAAAGAACACTGGCCCTCATTTATCAAATGTGCGTACTCCTGAAAAATGGGTGTACGCTCATTTCCACGCACAGATCTACATATATCAATCTGACCATGGGCGTCAGGTGCGCCCAAATCCCACGCTAGGTCTGAGTTTGTGTACACAAGTTTCATGTCAGTGGGGAGTGCGGTGCAGCGAGGGAAATTTATCAGTGGAGGAGAATTAGATCATATGAGGGCAGAACATTTTCAGAAATAAAAACTGTTGTTTAGATTAATATTTAGATCCTTGAATTAGATATGACACCAAGAATGTTTCTAACATTTTACTCTTCTTCCACCAATCTACAAAATACTTCTCTATAAAAGAGCAGCGCGCGCTGTCGGCTGATTTAAAAAAATGCTTTCCTCTATCGGTTTACTTTAAAAAAAAAGAGAGAGAGAGGCTGTTACCAGTTTTTAATACACTCCCACTTCCATGATAAAGTCTCCGCAGAGAACATTCCGACGACGCTGAATCAAACTTTTAGCCCGGATTTTTTAAGGAAGCTGTATTGATTACAGGATTTACTGTGAAGATTATTTCACTCCTCACAATATTATCATATAAACATGAACTGTGTGCGAAAAAAGTGACAATACCATAACAAAGGACGTTCATTTACTTGGGATCACAACCTATGAGCTCGTCTCGTGGTACGAATAATCGTAAAACTCTGGTCTACCTGTGCGTAATTTCACATGATCAACACACTTCAGCTCCGCTCCCTCCTCAGTCTGTGACAGGTTCAGGCTGGAGTCTGCAGCTTCTCTCAGGGCTCAAACACATTTTAAAGAGAAAACTTTCCACATTTCTGGACCTGAACGGAAACAATTAATAATATTGTTGCTTCTAACAGTCAGACAACACGGATTAATTAATCAAGGTATAAACAAAGGATGTGTAAATTAGATATTTAAAACTCTGCTGTATTTTACTGTCACATCCACGCTGCTGAATCACTGCAGTGATTTCCTTGCAGGTGAGTTTTTTCTGATCCGCTCAATTTTCCTGACTGCCAAACAAAGCGGCGTCATTGCCTCTCTACATCTGTTGCTATGGCGTTCTCGATTACCGGCATGGAGAAGTTCCTTTTTTCCCTCCATGTTGTAAATTCTGTGGGTTCAGCCAGCTGAACCTTGAATATTCAGGGGCATGTTATGTAAATAACGATTGTTTTTAGCTGCCACATTTATCAACAGCTGATCAGGCGTGCGCTGTGATTGGCCCTGGGATGCACATTTCATAAATCACATGTGAACGTTGCTGTGAGCTCATTTTTACACCCAGATCAGCCAATTCTCACGCAAGATTGATAAATGAAGGCCAGTGTGTTCATTAATGAGTTCTCACCATACCTCTGCAAAGTGAGAAAAGGCCTCCAGGGCGTGCTGGTGTAGTAGCCAGTATCTGTCTGACAACAACACTCCAAACAGACTGCTTAGCCTCGGCAGAATCTGACTCTGTGGAACGGAAAAGAAGGTGGATATGAGAAAACCTTAATGAGGAATATCATGTGTCTGAACCAGAGTTTCAGTTATTTTTTCCCCTCCAGCTCAAGGTTTGTAACATATTACAAGTTTATCAATGATCAGGGACAAGAAAACTTACATTAAATAAATAAAATATTCATTTAGTCTTTGCAATAACAGATAACGTATTTCATTTGAAAAGGACACCACAAGATGCTAAAAAACAAGCAGCTCTAATCTTGAGAAATGAAGCTGATAAAGAGCTGCAAAAACCCAGAGGGTGTGAACACTACGTTGAATAATAACAATGATGAAGATTACATCTGTTAACATCTATTAAGCTTGATAACAGTTCCCCCTCCAAAGAAGCTAAAGATAAGATTCTCATTTCCAGTTCACCTGATTGTCAGGAGGAAAGGAGATCTTCCCCAGGGAGGCGAGAAACTCCAGAGCAGCCAACAGCAACTGATCTGCACACTTCTGGGACACCACAGTCTCCACACACATCAGAGCCTGAATCACACAAACACTGGTCAAACATCGTATTCTCATTTCCATACCTGATGATTTTGCATTCAACCACAGAATGATGACAACATACCTGCAGAATGACTTGATGTTCGATATCTTTTACTAAAATGGCCGATAATGAGAGGAGCAGCTGCAGAGTTCGCTGGAGCACAGGCTGGGTCAGCACCTGCAGTTTAACAGTTACACTGGTGAAAGTCGTGCCTTTTTAATACATCTGGCTGTTTTCATCAGGTGTGTTTGTGAATCTCACCTGTTCTGGACTTATTCGTAACCACAGCTGTGTGACTATCTTCACCAAGGACAACATACACTGCTCCTCAGGTGATGACTGCCCTCCAACCACAGCCAGGAGGGATAATAGCGCCGTATTCTGGACACAGAGGTGACTTTTAAAAACATTACTGATGGATATTTTCCATTTCAAACATCACCGCCCTGCTTCCTCGCATTGTTTTTTTCTTCTTTTGCATTTAATAAATCTGGCACAGATCTGGCTGCTGACATGCTACACGACCTCAGCGCTCTGACAGAGAAGATGGATGTTCACAAATTTGAGGATGTACCTGATATTTTTTGAGACCCATGTGAAGCACAACACCGGTGTTGTACTTTCAAATTATTTCCATTGTTATGGAAAGGGAGCAGAGTCAAGGATGTTACCGTCAACACTTAAAACCCTCCATGTGAGGTCAGAGGAGAAAGTGGCCTCAGTATTGTGACAATTGTTGGCTCAAAGATTTTATACACCAGCAAAACACAATCCTATCTGTACCCTCAGGACTCAACCCTGAGAACAAGCTTATCTAAGACCTTGAAATCACTTGACACAGATAATCGTCATATGTGTACTCCTACTTTTACTTGCACAAGGCCACAAACTACGCAAATGCCTCGTCCTTTCTTTTGAGATTTATTTTAGGTTTTCTTGTCTTGACTAAAATAACACTGCCTGAGAAGGTCCAGGATCAGGATGCTGTGACCAGCACCGACTGATTGAGATAATTTCAATTGGAAAGATGGATGCATCTCTGTTATGACCCTCACCACTTTGTTCACTTGTCCCAGTTTGCACCCTCCGCTCTGCCAGTCGCTCAGAGCGTTCTGAGTGAGGCTGATGACGTCTGTTTCCACCCGCTGACCAGCCTCAGTGGACAGAGCTCTGAGGAGAACATGTCGCCACACGGGGAGGTTTTCCAGCTCAGATGGTGGGAAACGTGTCACCAGCTCCATCTGAAAGTGACATACAAAAACACAAATAACCATGTTTTCAGCATTCATCTTTTATTCTGATTACAGTTACTTGGCCTTGCCATGTCAGGAAATTATTTTTGTGCAGTTAAATGTATTTGTAAAAAAAAAGTGGTTACTATTTGTCACAAATTTAAATAATGAAATGTGTTAAAATATGTAAAGACATAAATTTGGTTGCAATCAAAGGATTTTAGATGTTTACTTTTCCAAAATGTAAGAAAACTAATAAAAATGAAAGAGCCTTATAATTTACAGAAAGAAATATAGATATGTTTTGTTTTTTGTTTTTTTACAAATTTTCAGAAATAAAAGCTTTGTTCTTGTAAATTTACAACTATACAGCTCAACTATACAACTAAACAGCTCCCTTTATCCTCATTTAGTTATATCTGTATGCTTGTAAATTTACACATTTATTCTCATAAAGTTGCAACAAATATCTTACGCACTTCTTTATGTGAATATTCCCCTTTTTTCCTCTTTTCTCAATGTTTATTATTGTGGTACTAAGACTAAAGATAGACCGATATGGATTTTTCCAGACCGATACGATAACACTATTTGTAGTCAAGGAGGCTGATAACCGATATTTGAAGCAGATATTAATTTGCAGTCTAATTGCAAACATCAGTGTCAAAATTTTGAACAATACAAACTCCAACACTCAACTTCATTAAAAAACCTTTAAGCACGAGTTTATTAAACAGCTCCCAGGCTTAGCAGCATGTTTTATAAAGTTAAATGAAAACCTAAAAAAAATAAATATCTAAAGTTTTCTACAGTAAATAAAGAAAGTAAATTTCAATGTAACTGCAATAACTATAATAACTGCACTGCTGATTGGCTGTTTCCCAAGCCATGACTCTGCTTGTAACCAATCAGATGATACTGTGGGTGGGACAGTGCTGGGGACTGAGTCAGACTGCAGACAGCCGAGCGGCTGCATCAGAGCCGCAACAACGCAGTTTTACATTTGTTTCTTATCGACAGATAAAAAAAAGGCTGATGCCGATATGCCTAAAAATGCCAAATATCGGCCCCGATAATCGGCCCAGCCGATAATCGGTCTTTCCCTAATGAAGACTTTATCCTGGATATCTCTCTTTTTTTATCCTTAATGTGACCGTAATGCTCCATCAGAGAAGACTAATTTCAAAACAAAACTGATGACTTTGTTGTACTTCAGAGATAATGTAGTTATTTATAAATTTAAAAAAAACACTTATATTAGGTTTTCTAACCTGGTGGTTTGGTGTCATAAGGAAAACCATGCGTTTGAGCAGCAGGCCCAGGTGGAACGACTCCTGACACTCGCCAGTGCAAGCTTTAGCCTGAAGGGGAAAAAGCAGAAGCAGAGAGGAGGTGAGGAACAGTGTGAGCATCAGTGTGAAGACTCAGGGGGAGTCAAAGCGGCGGGACATGAAGATGGAAGAAAAGCAGAGGACAGATAGTGGGGTATGAAAACCGGAGTGGAATGCAGCTCAATCCGACGACATAACGAGGCTACGAGTTATGAAAAGGTGTCCAAAAGGTCCAACAACACTAATTGTCACCTCTGTTGGGGTGCCACAGTCCACAGGCAGGACCCCATACTTCTCCAGGGATTAGGAGGATTAGGAGCTATTTTGGGGAGAGCTTGATAAAAAGGTCACAGACGTGGAGAAAAATCCATGACCTTGTGGTGTCTGAGCCAAAATGCCACCAGATTAGATTCAGTAAACTTAATGTGCAAAATACACAAAGTAATGAAGGTTGTAACCTCTCTGTCTGTTAAACTGAAACAAAGAAGAAATGTCTCTCAAAGGTACTTTGTTTTCTTGGTTTATACCCACCAGCTGAGCAATGAGGAGGACATGATGAAGACAAAGTTCTGCTGTCCCGTACCTGCAAAAATAATGAGACAAAACAGGCAGAGACGAGAAAATCAAGAGGGTGACTGAGCTTCCTTAATGAGTTTAAAAGTACTGTATTTAGTCAGCAGTACACTGTGGGAGACTGATGCAGACTGTATACTTTCCTTCATGTTAAGCTTTATACCGTACATTTTGATACAAGTGGTTCATGTGAGTACAGTCTTACCGCGCAGTAAAACACCACACATCGGTTGCCAGTAGAGCTGTCTGAGTGTCAGCCTGAAGTAAAGCATCAAACAAACAGTGCTCCTGGAAAAAGACAGATAAAAGAGAGGGGAAGTCAGACAGAAAGGAGGAGGGAGTCTTGCTAAAAGCAAATACCAATACGGCATGAAGTGAATAGTGAAGATAAAAATAAAAGTGAAAGAATAACTTGCATCGAATGAAGGGAAATCTCGAAACAAAACACAGCCTTGGCTGGAATCGAGATCCAAAATACACAAATCAGAGAACACAAGAGCTACACTAGAGTCACGTTCCACTTCTGATTCGCACACCCTTTTCCACATCTCTGTGTATAAATCCTTCATTTCTAATTTACAGTAGTGCAATAAATAAAACACTTTGACTAAATGTTTGCCGTCATGTCCAAACCTTTCCAACAAAAACATTGATGTTTGTGAAAGCACTTTGTGAGTGATTTTTTAAATCATGGAAAGCACCATTTACAGTTTGAGGTCAAGTCAGGTTCATGAGTGACATGAGAAGAGTACATTACAATCAAATCATGGAAAAACCTCCATGATAACTCTGCTGTTTTAAGATCAGACCGTTGACTCTCAAGCTCTACACTTACAATTTAAACAAACTCTGTCTCTCTGTCTGTTATAAACTTCTTCATTAAAACTCAAGCAGACAGCTGTGCTATAATCAGTCCAGCAGGTCATATGGAAAGCTTGTGCACTGCTACATAAGAGCTGTTGGGTTTTGGAAAAGTAGGCAGCTTATGACACAGTATATGTGGTATTAATGTAGATCTCACCAGTACAGGGAAGTACGTATGAGGAAGAGCAGCCACATTTGAACAGAGCTGCACACAGATGTGCTGGTGCAGTGTCACGTTGACCTGGGCCTGACCCTTCATCATCACCCCTGGCAGCAGCACTGGTGCCTGACGTTCTATGTAGCAGCGCCTGAAACTACTGAACAAAGCCTGGTAGAGAGGAAGCCTGGAGGGAGACGAGATAAATTCTTTCAACCAGCCAAAGTACACAACTGAACAGTACAAACTGTAGCGTAGCGGCTGATATTTTTGGTAAGTTTGATGCAATCATCAAGAAAAGAGAAAATGAAAGTGTGGGCTTCTGACCGTGGTGTGTCTTCTGAGAACTGGCTGCCGGTGTACCAAAGCTTCAACACTTCCTCTGGTTGGTAGGCCAGCTGACCCAGGACATTCACCAGCAGAAGACACTGAGGAAGCTCATGTTCAGGACTTAGCCCTGCAGGCAGCCAAGACAAGAATCATCACATATATCTGTAGCCTTTTTAATCTATACATTCAAATTTTCCTGGTGTCTTTCCTGATGAACCAAGGGTGTGGGGAGAGGCTTCAGGAAGCAGGACATGACATCAAAAGCACAATGTAAAAGCCACAGATTTATTTTTTTATTTTTAAGAGGGTAGACAGGATGATGTTTGGGTAAATTTGTGGAGAATTTTGTGCATGAGAGTGTTAGAGTATGAACATGTTTTCACATTTATAGAAAGTTGTGTAAGTAAAAGGAAAAATAAAAAGATAAAAAATACACATTTATTAGTTTTTGTTAGTATTGTGTACATTAAAGTATACATATAGAGAACCAGGGTACAGTTTGCTATCCATACACTGTGGCAAAGCATCTGATAAGAACCAACAGAGGTCAATGCTTTTTACTCACGCAGGTCTTTCTGGAGGACGATTTCTGCAAAAGCCCTCAGTGGCAGCAGCTGGAGCAGGAGAGCCTCCATGGGAATAAGTGCCGCAGCCTTCAGCTCCTCTGACAGAACCAAGGGTAGTGTTGGAGCACATAAGCTGGGAGGAAACTTACTGAAAGACAGATACTACTCTGAGTTTCCATAAAACGTGACCACTTTAACAAAATCAGGAAAAATCCCAACCCCAAACAGGCTTTTGACCCCAGCAAAATCATACTTACCTAATTATCTGGAGATAGAGTTGATAAAAACCACTGCAAAATTTGGTCAGAAAATGCTTGAATTCCTGTCAAAATATAAAACAAATTACGGAAGTTAGTTTTTGCAACTCAGGATTTGGAAAAACAGACTATCCAACAGCTGAAAAATAATAAAAATGGGCATTAACAGTTGAGTAAAATAATGACAAAACTGGTATATTTTGTACCTTGAGGTAGTGAACTAAAGTGTTGGCAAAAAATCTACACATCTTGGAAGATTTCTGGAAAAGCTTGTATTCTGCACTCTGTGTCGCCTCCTTCAAAAGGACAAAACAGCGTAAAAGAGGGTGAGTACACATCCACAGTCAAGTAAATGCTAACATTTTTACAATGGTGAGGATCTAGTTCTTCTTTGGCTGTAGCGTTTACATGTATTTAATAAGTGTGCATCAAATCTCTATTGCTAAGTACCACAGAGACATACTTTAACCAAAAGTCTAAAAACTCAAGAAGTTAAAGGAACATAACATACATCTTAATAGAATTAATAATTTCCCATGAAACAAAATCTGCATCATCTGTAAATGATTGATTGTTGCAAACAAATCAGAGCCTCCCTACCTGCAGCCCAGCATGTTTCATCTGTTCAGCCAGATCTACACAGTTATGGAAGGATGCTAACAGGTTGTCACAGAGGCTACTGCTGATGTCTCCGTGGTGCAGATATTCCTCAACCAACGACTGGTACTTCAGACTCTGTCTAAGTATTGAACACAAGACATTATTTTCATTCATTCATCCAACTCTTGCAACAATTTGAGTCATCTAGCACAAGATATAATGCTTTTCTTACTTTATGAGGAATTTCCATGTGTTTGCATGCAGTGCTATGTCCAGGTTTGAAATGATAGAGCAGATATCCAGGAGGCTGTGAATCACTGAGGAAGATGAAAATACATTGAATTAATGAGAAAACTAAAACTGTACCAGTGATGTGGCAGTGAATCAGTCATAGATGCTGTCACAAGTTGAGACGGACCTGTGACGATATATGAGACCTCTTCCTCTGAGGCACTGCTGTCCAGGGAGATCCTATCCAGCAGCTCCAACAGACCCTTTTGGAGGGAGTAGGCCTCTTTAAAGAGTCCCTGTAGTAAATCGGCCACCAGTGACAGGCGACCACAGTAGACTACCTCACTCTCCTGATGACAAGATATAAGACATTAAAAGAAACTGCTCAAGTGCACTGCTAAATAGATTAACATTTTTAAAATCTGCAACTTAAAATGAACATCCTCAAAATGTGACCCTTTCAGCCAAGTTTCCAAATTTCAAGAACGTGAAATCTAATATCATTGAACATTAAATAGACCAACCTTGCAGTGATGAAAGGTTTCCTTGAGGACTTTGAGAATACAAGTTGGTAATGAGCGGATTGCATTGAGGTAAGGAGCTTCTTCAAATGTACCAATATGGCGCACACAAGTGGATAGTGCATCAATTATCTGCATCATTGCCTAAAACAGACAAACAAAAGGGTTCTTTTAATCCAATTTTCATTCAAATAAACCACAACTAAGTTATTTATTAAAGCACAATAATATCAACAGTCTTTACAGTAAGACTTTGGAGTACCTGCAGAATGTTCCTTAGTAAGGCACGCAGCTCTGTGTTTTGACTTGACAGCTCCCCAACCTGGTCCAAGATCTCTTTCAACATGCAATCAAACATCGTCACAGCCTGCAGACATTTGAGACAGATGAGGACAGTGAACTGAAACTACTTTGTGCAAAACAACAAAAGTTTTTAAAAAGTAAGTCCCACAGTCACGACACACCCATCACATTGTTTACCTTCGGTAGGATCTGAGAGAAGCACTCATCTTCAAGCTCTGACAAGCCGATATGAGGGAGGAACATGTCTGTAATTATCTTCAGAATACCTGCAGAAATGTTGTGTTTTTAGACAGTTAATACTTGGACAGCGAGAACTGGATGAAAATTAGCAAGCGAGTTGTATAATCAATGAATGTAAAATGAGGAAACTTACGTATATGATCATCCCAGCTCTCTGACTTATGATGCAATGAGTGTACAGGGTCAAAGAAAAAACATTAAAAAATATAAACACAACAGGATAAGAATAAAGAAAAATCAACAGAGGGTCAAAAGATTTTAGACTAAGATATAAAAGGTGATTTTCCACAAATTTCATACTACCAGGACTACTTTTAAGGTTTACTGAAATTGTTTTTCTGACCAGAAACAACTGCTATTTTTAGGTCTACGAGCCGTAAAATCCCAAGAAAAGATGAGTTCGGGTAAGGATATGGTGAGCTCTGGCAGGACAGACTTCAGCCTTTGGCGACAGGTTTCCTGACTCCACTGTACCACCTCATCCAACAGAGACGTGTTGGTCTGGGACATGATGACAGCAGTCACCGGAGGAGGGCAGGGGAATTACTGTCCAGGAGATGGTTGCATAACATCAACACAAAGTGAGTCACTCAAAAAGACCGATACCTTACTCAGGCTATCTTCATCATCTGTTTTCATCCCAAAACGGATTTGACTTGAATAAGACTTTGTTTTAACTGATAGCTAACGTTAGGCTATAGCAACATTTAACTCTGGCAGGGTTACGTTGATGTTTGGAGTACAGCACCCTACCGTAAATGCACCTTTCCCTCTGCTTGGGATCATAATGTCACACAACAGCTCCTGTAAGTTGGTTTCTTTGCAAGTTATCATCCAGTTATATTCTTTTTTCAAAATCTGCGACTCAAAAAAGGATAAGAGTGGAGAGCTGATGGTTTACTACGGAATAACATATCGCGCGCCGCTGTTTGATTCGGATATGACGTAATGGGAGACGCGACTAATGATGCTTCATTGTGATTGGTTGAGAAGTCTGGCTGCAAAGTTTTAAACCAATGAACGAATTCTGTCAATCCAAAGCGTTGAGAATAACAACGCTACAACCAAGCTTCAGGGCTGCCAAGTCCGCAGTTTCCCTGCAGCAATGAGCTGCCATGAAGATTTTTTTTTTTTTGTTCTCGAGATGAGCGGACCTATTTCTTCACTTTTGGCCCAAAATATTTAAATTAGCGCAAAATACATGTCACAAAACACAAAAAAACAAAACACCAAAACAAAACTTAATTTAAACAAATAATGGCATTTCAGTGAACATTTCAGGATCACAGATCAAAAAAGAAAAAAAAAAAATCACCGATCAGAATAAATTTCAGGAAACCGGAATGGGCTGGACCATGGTACTTGTCTCTGATTGGCTCAATCGAAGCATGTTAGACATCAGTCATCTCTCATTTCCTGTAAACATCGGATACCGCATGTAGCCGGCGCGAAATTTAAAGCATCCAACTATAGCAACTCCTGGCCAAAATAAACTGTTTCGAATAAAAAAAATAATTATTACGAAAGAATTTTGGGCGAAGGTGTTTCACATAGATCACGAAACAGCTCACGGCGAAAATTACTGACTTCCTGCACGGAAACATGATCGACCATCCCAGGTAATGTGCAAACTGTATAATTGTCTGTTGTAAATAGTATCGTGTGTGTATTTACTAACAAATTCAAAATAGGTTTACAGACATGTTAAGCTACGTTAAAAGTAATAATCTAATCATTTTTACATAAAAACAATGGGTGGTATTATTTCTTACACGTTTTAAATTGGAATATTTGCCTGTCTCCTTGAGGTTTAGATACATTTCAATGATTGTAATCATAAACTAAATATGCAGTACTTGGAAGTGGAAGGAGAAATCATAGGTTATCAAGATAATCTAAGCTGAGCCTGCAACTGAACAACTCAATGCAAGAGAAGGCCCAACAGTGTTCAATCCTGCTGTCAGAGAAACTCTCATTCCACTGGCTCTTCTGCAACAAACCCACCCACTAAAGCACAACAAATCTGCTTCCACCTGCCTTCATCTAAAAACACTTGGGAGGAAGCTCGTTGGGACTGCTCTTCTAACAGAGTAGACCTGGCTGATTTTGGATGGTACAGACCAGGCTTTCCCTGACCAACACAACCTACCAGTTTGGGCTGCAGCATTCTCAGGCGTGGACTGGTTTTCATTGTCAAATGTCCAATGTCAAAATAAATGTTTTTCTGCTTTAAAAATGTAAATTAAGCTTCTTGTACACTTCTTTTATCAAAACAGGTACTGAGTTTGATCACATCTAGTAGATGTAACATAAGAAAAACGTGTCTGGGAATTTCTGAACTGTCTGGGAAATAGTACATTGTTTTTACATCAGCCAAGGGAAGGATGATATTTATCCTTTAGGCGCCTGGAATTTCTGTGACTGCTGACCTGATAAAATCGGTGTCTATTGTTTCACTGATGAGATTCTGGCCATCGAACAAAGTCCTCACACTCCTGCTACACCTTTGTTTCCCCCCTGCACGAACTGTCAGCTGCTGCTGCTGCTGCAGGAAGAGACGCACCGCCTGTTTGGGACACAGGCATGTGCACTGATGCCAATCTCTCCACATAAACAGTTTATTATTGTTTGCTTGCCACAACACAAAGACTGTAGGTCAGACGTGTTAGAAACATTTTTATGTTCACCGCCCACAATCCAGCTTTTCTGTAACTCTCGTGTCAGCATCGTGACAAAGTGCACTTCAACGATAAACATGATGTTTGTGTCCAAGTTATTAAAAATACCACTACTACTACTACTACTACTACTACTTCTACTACTACTACTACTACTACTACTACTACTACTGCAACTTATCACCACCTTTATTATCATCACCGTAATGACACTGATCAGGATGCAGCATCACCTCTTTTTAGGAAACTGGTCTGGGAACAAGAGGTCAGGGTTCAAGTCATGGTGCACAGACTTATACTGAACTATGGTAACAAGGTTTAATGGGGAAGTGCTTGTTCACTATCTATTTACCGCTGAGCTGCAAGACAACTTCAGGAGTATCAGACCTTTTCAGATTAAAGCATCAAACTCACCACTATTCCCAAAGGTTAAATGTACTTGTGGTTCCAAATGTAGCCAATCAGTTTGCTGAACCTGGAGGTGAGCTAACATCCAAAGTTTCTCCGCGAAAAACTGAAGGCTATTATTGAGCAACAGCGCTTGTTTCTTGCCAGGCGCTGCTCTGTTGGCTATGGCTGCCTTTTGCAGCTGCTCTCTCTTCTCTGTCTGTTTCTTGTAATTTTTTTGTTTCTTTTTTGACATCTTTGTATTTGGAGTGGATCATTACTTTGTATGGCTCATTTGTTGGTCATGAACACCAAACTTTTTGTGGCTTCAGTGATATTTTTACTATTTTTTATCCTGTGTTTGTCTGGAGATCCTACATGTAACCATGGCTGCATTGTTTACATATGAACTCAGCTGTTAGCAGCCTGTAGCATGTCAATGCTAACTGTTGTAAGGCCTGAAGTCTTCCCACAAGGTGAGGAGAAGAAGGTGAGGACGACGTGCTGGTTCTCAGGTGTGAGCTAAGAAGTGACGACATGGACCTGTCCTTCCATCCATGGTTATTGGGAACGTAAGATCTAACTCCAATAAGATGGACGAGCTAGCTGTGCTAACCCAGCATCAGAGGGAATACCAGAGGACAGAGTAGCATCATGCTATTCACAGACATGGCTAACAGAGCTAACACCAGACACCAACGCCACATTGGAAGAGCTTCACCTGCTGTGAGCAGACAGGATCCAGGAGACAGAGACTGAACAGACTGCTGAAGAAGCTCAGTCCTGGACCCTGTGGAGGTGGAGGCTGGCTGAACTGGAGAATGATGGACAAACTGTCATGATCTATTTTCTTATGGAATTTTTTGCACTTTCTATACACTTTCTTACTTTTGTTTTCTTGATTGCTGCTGTGACTTCAATTTTGTTGTTCTTGTTACAATGACAATAAAGTTCTATTCTATTCTTTTCTATTCTATTCTTTTCTATTCTATTCTATTCTATTCTATTCTATTCTATTCTATTCTAACAGTGCTTGTTTATTTCTATTTTCCATGTTGAACCTTCTCTTTGTAACTTAAAGTGCTGGATGAAATGTGGTTTGAAGCATTTACTGTAACATTTACTGTATGCTTTAGTGTTTTTTTTCCTGCATTCAAATCATTGTTTCTAATCAAGAAGCATTTGATTCACTTGTAATAAATTAAATTTTTCTCAATTCAACTACTTCTGTATCAATGCAGTTTAAGGTGACAGTTTGCTTCTCGTTTCTTAACTGAAGTCAACTAGTCCTGGATTAAATTTAGCACACCCTCATTTGAAATGAAGCAGTTAGGAACATTTTACAAGTAGACATGTTTCAAATACAGTAGAGAACAAACAATATGAAAAAAAGCTTTTAAAAAAATGTAAAAAATAACCCTTGCAACCATCATTGTTTGAAATTGTACAGAATTTAATAACACGTCGACTACATAAAAAATCTCTGATTAAAAACCTTGTTTTTATATATCAGTCTGCTTTGTTGTTGTAAGGTTCTGTTTTACATGAAATCTCATTAACCCTGACGGTACTGTTGTCACTTTCCAAGAAGAGGGTTGGGCCTTACACAGTTAAAGACTTTTCCCTGCTGTGCTGACCCTCCTGTTTGTAGATAATGGAAAGGTTATCAGTCTACAGGAAACTTACTCCGGGTTAGTGATGGAAACCAGAAGGCCAATGCCTTTTTGTTTGTCTTTCTTTGAGGTCACCGGGTGTGTGGCAGGATGCATTGTTAGAGGAAGCTAATGAGGGTTCAGGTGAATGGAGCTCTCATCAATGTGTCAACAGTTACTAAATTTGGTCATGTAGTATCCAGAGTCACCCGTCAAACTTCCTTTTCACTTTTTCTCGAGAAGCGATGATGAGTCACGGATGTAAAAAAAAGAATGTATACAGGAATGTGCTCTGTAGCTGGCACGCCATGTATCATTAAAGACTGGGGTGTGGGAAAACCCAAAGGAAGAGGATGCAGACACTTTTTGAGGATTGTAGAATCTCACATGGAAAAAGGCGACATTGTGGTTAACTTTTTTAAATATAGATTTTATCACGAGACTTTAAAAATTTTAAGGAGTCTGTCATCTTGTCTGACAACTGTAGGCATAAAAATGATTTACAGTTGCATCCTAGATAATTACATTGCAGCAAAAAATATTACATAAATTTCGTCAATTACTTATTGAAATAGAAATTTTAATACATCGAGGATTTTTCACACATGAAGAGAAATCAATTTGTCTATTTTTATGTTTATATTTGTGGACTTCAGTTTAAAAAAATGTAAAAAGAAGAACATATCTAGTTCTTGGTTTGTGTTAATATATCAAAACACAATTTGTTTACTTCTGTATACTCAACACCAGTCATGGGGAAGACAGATGATTTGACAGTTGCCCGGAAATCAGCATCACCAGCACCTCCTCCAGCACCTCCGCTGAAGAAGGGTAATTTCAAGAAGATCCACTGTCAGGTTCCTGATATCAAGCCACAACGTCCGAGGTGTCTTATTTGGGCTCAAGAGAAAAAGAACAGGACTTTTGCTGAGTAGTCCAAAGTCCTCTTTCAATGGAAGGAAAATGTTTTGGACCTATATCATTTTTGGAATCAAGGTCCAAAAGAGCTCAGAGGAACAGCAGAGATACATGAACTCAAAGGTGTTTGAAGTCAGGAGTAAAGTTTATTTGATGTGACAATTTGAGGTGTCATGTCATCCACTAGTGTTGGGCCAGTTTGTTTTATCCAAGTCCGAAACAATGCAGCTGTCCACCAAGGGGTTTCTGGGCACTTGATGCCTCTATCTGCAAAACCTTAATGGAGATGCTGGTTTCCTTTTCCAGCAGAACTTGGCACCTCCTCATGGCGCCAAAACTTCTGCCAAATGCCACGTGGCTAACTGACCGTGTTACTTTTCTTGATTGACCAGCCAACTTGCTTGACCTGAGCTCCGCAGAGGGTATACTGAGTAATGTCGGGAGGAAGAAGAAAAATAACTGACCTAAAAATACAGTCGAGCTGAGGGCTGCTATCAAAAACAAGCTGGGCTTCGATAACATTTAGCAGTGCTACCGGGTGATTCTTCCATGCTTTTAGGTCCTGGTGCTGAGTATGAAACCAGACACAGACATCGGACTTTTCTGCATTTCAAATATTCAAAAAAAGTTTCCCTTTCTAAAATGTATCTTCCAAAGTAGTTGAATCAATCTTTTATTTGAAACACAATACCCTTTAAACAAGCTCATTTTTTTGTAATTAAAAGATTGGCTGCCAGTGCCGACAAAATTTTAATGTTTAAAATAAGGTTGAGGACTAATTTCATCATGTTCCATTTGAGCAGCATGGCAGAAAGAGGAAAGTAGTCTGGTTACTCATGCTTTTTAAAACAGGAAATGATAAACTTTGTTGTTCTTTGTGCAGCAAGCCAGGATTTTGAACTTTTACTTCACACTTTTCAACTTAACAAAGTAAAGTGTTTCTGAAAGCTGCTTTACCACAACTTGATTTCATGGAGCTCTGCTTTAGAATCAGTGGATCCAAATATGGGTCATAGAGTAGACATCAAAGGGAAGATAGCACATCTTGTTTTCACAGCTGTTTCTGAACCATGTTGGCATTTATTTTTATTTTGTTTTGTATTTTTTGTGCATGGTGCAAAAAGAGAACATGCTTCTGTGGAAAAGCTGTGATGACTTCACATAGACGTGAATAAACAAACTGAAAGGAATGTGGTCTCTTCCGATAACGTGCTTGTGACTTCAGGGTATTTTGTTTTCCTGTCACTATGATTTTGTTATTCTTGTCTCAAATTCTTTTCTGATAGTTTTTAAACATTGTTAGATGCTAATCTGTAAAACACTGGAGTTTTGGTGAAAGTTCCCCTCAAGGTCCATGGCTTAAGAACTGAGGTGAAAGTGAAAAGTGAAAGTCCCTATTTTCTGCTTCTTTCTTCAATTGAAAAACTTTCCCGCTAGTCACAGGATATGATACGATGTCCAACTGACTCACCCTTTCCTGTGGTCTCTACTCTTGGCACCTGGGCTTTAGTTCTCTATAACTGAAAAATAAAAAAGGGCAAGAGGAAGACGAAGAGATGATTCCATATAATTAACAGGTTGTCTTTGCAGAGTCTTTACCCCATCCTTTTACATTTTCAATGAGTAACAAAATATTCATCAGAGACAAACTTTTTTCAAAGAAGGATTGTGTATTTTAATCAAATGATGGTTGTTCAGATGGATGAAATCATAATGAAGGATACTTTTCAGAATGAATAAATAAAGGCAGAGGTGTTAGACAGGTTGCAGGGTTAAACTCTACTTCTTGTCATCAGACCAGGAGATCTCATAATCACTGAAGGCGCTCTTCAACTTCTCCACAGATGCTGCGTGGTCTGCTTTACCAAAGGCCTGAAAATTAAAAATGAATAAAGATATGGGTATTATCTCACTGAAACACTGCTAATTATGTGTGTAATGATGCACCACCTTCATGAACTTACAGTTGATTCACCAAACACCCTGAGTTTCTTGTCCTGGTTGTTGTGCTCTATCTTCCCTCCTCCAAGGCATTTACACTCCATCCCCAAGGCTTCCATTGCTGGGTTGACTTTATCAAATATGTGATCTGGAAGTATTTCAAATCACTGAATAAGTCAAAACAGATAAGACACGTGTTCAAGCATTAGTAGATGTGTACGGTTCTGTGTGTTCAGGTCTCTTCTGTTCCCTCCAATATGCACACTGCATGTAAGTTACAGTATGAGAGCACTGCTTTGTCCGTGCACACTTAATGCACGCCTGCAGGCTGCACATACAGAGCTGGTGTCAGATCAGCTCATCATTATGTATTGACGCATATATCTGTGTCTGCTTGGACCTGAACTCAAGCAGCACTGACGCACACTCTGCACTAACTTTAACCTCAGTATTCAACTTACTGTGATACTCTGCGCTTTTAGTGCCACGAACTATGTCTTTATGCGCATCGCCATCTTTTACTTTCACTCTGACCAGAATGTACTTAAAGGTTCCTTCTGGATCAATCTCCACATCGGGGATTTTAGCCAGAGCGTCTGCCATTGCGACTGTAGCTTTACTCAAAGAGCCGACAGACCCTCTCAGACTGGTCAGTGGTCTACCGAGGACAGACAACATGGAGCAGAGTCGCGTATGTCTTTATTTGGATCAGGTCTATTTCCTGTCTTAAAGGGACACGACACGTCACCGTCACTGTGCAGAGTAAAGACGTACGCATGGTGTCGACACCTGGTGGCATCAAAGGGAACTGAGTCTCAGTTCTGTTCAAATTCAGACATAACTCAAGAACGACAAAAATGAGTTTGGAAAATGAGAATGTTTCTAATTTAATTCAAATGACTAATGACTATTTTTCACCCAAGAGACTTTTATTTTACCTTTCCATGTTCATCTAGTGATAATTCTAGTGATTCAGGAATCCTTCTTAATTTAGTTTAGTTAGGTTTATTTCGGTCACATCAAACATGAAATCTCACCCACAAACACCATAGTGAGAAGTGACAAAGCAAACAAATGTTACGTTTGTGCTTACCCGCATTAACCCCATAAAATTAACAAAATAATGCAAACTAACAAAACAAGACCGAAAAATTGTAGGCTGAAGCCTTTGCTTATTTTGGCTACCCTTTTCAAATTCATAATTTACTCAGCTTCCTTTTGGTTAATGTGAAACAATCAGAAATTCACATGTTTCCAAAATCTGGGCACATCTTGTGCTCACATCATAGTTCTGTACTTTACAATCGTTTTTTGTTTAAGCAACTTTTTGAAGCTACCATGTGTTTGACATTCTTTCATTTCTCTGTCTAATCCATTCCACAGACTAGCTCCTTACACTGAAACACATCTTAGTTTAACATTTGTCCTGCTCATTGTTTTTGTAAACATACAACTCCCCCTCAGTTTATACTCACACACTCTAATCTGGAACAATCTCTGGATACGGTCTGGCAACATTTTATGGTTTGCCTTGTACATCAGTGAAGCTGTCTACAGATCCACAAGTTCACAGAATTTTAGAGCTTGCAGCTTTATAAATAATTTGTGTGTTGGTTCACGGTAATCAGCTCGATTATTGAGCCTGATTACTTTCTTATGAAGCAAAAAAATTGGAATTGTGATCGTTTCATATGCTCTTCCCCAAAGTTCCACACAGTAAGTAATGTATGGAAGTATGAAAGAACAATACAACATATGCAATGAATCTGAGTAAAGAATATCTTGGGTTTTATACAATATTGCAGCTGACTTTGATAGTTTGGTTTCAATGTAATTAACATGAGGTTTCCAACACAGTTTGTGGTCTATAATCACTCCTAAGAAAAAATGAGGTTGGATGTTGGATGTTTGTTTCAGGGGACTAAGCTGAAGTCCTCTGAACTTGGTCCTGAATCCACCCAATAGTCTTTGATTTAAGGCCAGGAAACTAACAGATCACAGAAGCACGTGAGCCACTATCAAACTTCTCCCTCAGAGGGAGATTCCTGTTTTAATCATGCAAAATTAGACTGTGATAAGACTGTCTCTGTTTATATACAGTAGCCTGTCTTCCAGCTGTATTTTGGAAGTTTATTGAAAATGCACAAAAAGCTTTTATTGTGTTGTAAAGTAGTGTTGTATTATTGTACTATAAAGTAGTTTATTTAAATGTATAAAGACCTCCCTTTAAGCTGAAGAGCAATAAAGCATACAAACAATAAAAGCAAGGAGGTAACGTATTGAATATCAAACCCCCTTAAAACCAAGCAGCTCTTGAAGTGCAGGCCTTTAGAGGACCTTGAATAGGATCACTGTTATCGGAGCTCAGATCTGTCCTAGCAAGTGTTTTGGATGTCCTTATCAAAGCCAAAACCACTTTCTCCCAAGGGTCTTGTTCTACATTCAAGTTAATAATGGGGTTGATTTACTTTTTAAGAGGAAAAGGTGGAGGCAAAGAGGTGTCAGGCAACACTGGCTGCTATCCGGAGCCTCGGTTCTGGGAGGAAGGATATGAACTGTCACTGGGAGCCAGCAGGCGCCTCTGCTTCTGCGCCACGTTTCCCCCGTCCCTGAAGACTCGTGAAAAGTACCAGCAAATTGTTTGTTAGTGGCAGTTTGTATTTTTTTCAATATCTTTCTTCTTCCCATTAGCACATCCTTTGACAGGAAATGCTAATTAATTTGTCTAAACTTTTAGAAGAAGCCTATGGTTCAGTTTCAGACTGTCCATCCACACACTTAGCACGATTCTTATATTGCATGATCTCATTGAATCATCACACACTGATTAGGCTTTAACTGACTGTGGTCCAAATTGGTTTACTGACACAGCAGTCTCTCTAATGCTGCCAACAACAACACTCTTTGCTTTCAGTGGGCACAAAAATATCTTGCTTTATTAACTTTACATAAGAGGTCACAATGAGAGTGTCTACATGTTTTTCAGTCTCTGTCTTATCAGCTCACAGGATTTCATTACTTCCAGCAGTAATTTCCTCCTTAAACATCTTTCACTTCTTACATGAATCAGGGAGCTGTCATGCTTTCACTGGGAAACTTATCAGTCTCTTATAGTCAGTATTTGTTAGTCTTTGCCAAATTTTCAGCTTTTAGGACATTATCAGTACATGAGCACATGGTTAGTCAAGTGATGATATCATCTGCTTTTGTTTCCCTGGCACAGCTTTGTTAAATACTTCTGTGCAACATGGAAAGTTTGATAATCCAGTCTAAAGAAAACATGCAGAGGCAGCAAAATGTGTTTTTTTTTCTGCACAGTCTCTTTTCACTGGTGAAATGTATTAAATATATTTAAGATATTACTTATCTAAAAATTCATGGGTTTATGATTTTAGACAACTTAAAGACGACTCAATGTTTAGAGCGCAATTTATGAGCTATAGCCTTTGTTATAATGTGTCATGTGGATAAAAAGTTTATTAAATTAACAAAAACTGCTGTAACACAAAGAAAGTGTACAATGTTAAACTCAATTATTCTTTGTGAATGCTATAGTGCTGTAATAAAGTAGCTTGAATTGATCCAATTAATGATGGAAATACTTTTATAAAGAACAGCTTGCGTGTGTACTTATCTTTCACCATAAAATAAATATTGAAGATCAAAAATAATGGCAAAAACATTCAGATCCTCTTCTAACAATAAAAAGAAAGGAAAAATGGGAAAGTTCCCGAGACCCTCGTGGGATGTGGTTGTATTTAGGAAGGAGAAGGAGGTGGGGGGAATTTCCAGTAAAATGCCCGGCTGTGATGAGAGCTTCCAGGAAAAGAGGAGCAGGCCGAGGAGGTGTATAAAAGCAGGCACCTCAGCCAGTATACCTCAGAGTCAACTCATCTCTTGAGACTGAAGCACTAACAAGACTTCTCAACAGACTGTTACATATTAATGAAAATGGTGAGTGGAAGAGTCTTTACTTGAGCTCTTTTAGGGGCATATTTCTTGAACGTTTGCTTGAATCTTTGGTCTCATTTTTGCTAACCTCTTCTCTTTACTGTTTCAGACTTGTGGACCTAAAACTTCAATGTGGATCAGCTTCACCTTTCTCTGCACAAGTAGGTTAATCTTCTGCAAAATACAACCTTGTTTCTCATCTTAACATTTCAAACCCTTCCTCGTTGCTCTGACATCTAATACATGTCTGTGTCCTCCCGCTCAGTGCTGTGCACGTGGTCTGTTGCACACTCCTGGTCCTATTTCTACTCCAACAGCAGCATGACCTGGCAGAAAGCTCGGACCTGGTGCCGGACACATTACACAGACATGGTGGCCATCCAAAACCAGGAGGAGATCGAACATCTCAACGAGTGGCTGCCCAAGAGAACCAGATACTACTGGATTGGGATTCGCAAGATCAATAACGTGTGGACCTGGGTGGGGACCAACAAGGCTCTGACTGAAGAAGCAGCTAACTGGGCACAAGGAGAACCAAATAATGGAAAGGAAGGGAAGAATCCAGGGTTGAATGAGGACTGTGTGGAGATGTATATAAAAAGGGATCAGCAGGCTGGAAAGTGGAATGATGAGAGATGTGGGAAGTTAAAGACTGCTCTCTGCTACACAGGTAAAGAAAACTACAGATTTACCTGCTTTGTTTTTCTACTTGTGTGATGCTATGGTTAAGTTTTATTGTTTTCTTTCCTTAGCTGCCTGCAAGAATGACTCCTGCCAGTATGGAGACTGTGTAGAAACCATCAACAGTCATAAATGTGTTTGCCATGAAGGCTTTTATGGAGAAAAGTGCGAACACGGTAAGAAAATAAAACCTTATTTAAATCCTAATTTCAAATCTCTCGCAGCCAGGTCATGATATGTGACTTTGTGTTGTTTTCTCTGCAGTTGTGAAGTGTAGAGAAGATGAGGTGACAGTCCCGGATAAAGGGAGAGTAAACTGCACTCACAAGTATGGTGAATTTGTCTTCGATACCTCGTGCCAATACTCCTGTGAGGAAGGCTATCAGCTGAGTATGCCTGGACCCTTGACTTGCACAGCATCTGGAGAGTGGTCAGAGCAGCCTCCTACATGTGAATGTGAGTTTAAAGGAATGTTATTCTAGGCAATGAAACATCTAGTTTCAAGTGATCACATTAAGAGTGACCCAGTTATACTTTCACAGTGATGAATTCTGCTGCAATGTTTTCTCATGGTCCTGTTTTCCGCAGTGGTTCAGTGTCAGAAGATGTCTCGTCCATCAAGAGGATCCATGCAGTGCTCTGGTCCACTGGGCCCATCCAGCTATAACTCCACCTGTGTGTTTACATGTGATGAAGGCTATGCGCTCACGGGATCCTCGTCCAGTACCCTGAGATGTGAAGAGTCAGGGAATTGGAGCAGCTCTCAGCCACTTTGTTCAGGTATACTCACCTTCTAGATATGCTTTTAGCCAAAGTTTGTTAAAAAAAATGCTCACCATTTTCTCTTTTTAAGGCTTCTTTTAATAGTTTCTGTTTCTCTGTGTTGCAGCTGTTCAGTGCCCAGATCTCAAAGAGCTTGAGAACGGGGCGATCACCTGTGGAGATAATGAAGACTCAAGGTTCAGCTATGGAAACACCTGCACGTTCAGCTGTGCTCAAGGCTACCAACTGGTAGGACCGAGCAGGGTGACCTGCACATCTGCTGCCGAGTGGAGCGAGAGAATGCCTCGCTGTGAAGGTAAGAGCAGCTTTGAGTCCAATATAACACCCGAAGAGTACTTTTTATTCCTTTCTGTGGCACTAAATTCACTCTTTTCTTTTCTTAGCTATTACTTGTAAGGGTCCGGAGGGAGATGTTCATCTGATCACTGAGTGTAACCAACCCATGACTGATTTGAGACCAGACTCCACCTGCAGCTTCAGCTGTGAAGCAGGATTTGAACTGCAAGGAGCAGAAAGCATCCAGTGTTCAGAGAATGGAGAGTGGAGCACCACCATACCAACCTGCAAAGGTAGCATGTTTAAAAAAACCAGTGGAATAAACTTTCTTGATGTATTCACTCTGAATTCTGTGCTTAATCCTTTCGCCTCATCATCTTTTTCTTCCAGCAATGAGCTGCTCTGCTCCTGAGGTTCCAGCAAACGTCCAGATGAGCTGCAGCCCCTCTTCACCGTCTGACCTGACCCTCCACCCTGTTGGTATGGTCTGCACTTTTAGCTGTGAGGATGGCCATGAGCTGCAAGGTGCACCCAGCATGAAATGTGCACATTCAGGCCACTGGACCTCGACACCACCAACCTGCACAGGTAACACACATGCAACCAATTCACCTGCACTGTCCGAACTAACTTAATTTGCATGCACAAGTTTTGTTCTCGTTTGTTTGATTTGTGTAACTAAAGAAGATCACATTTTAAATAACATGTGATGGTCAGCATCTAAATTCCTGCCGTCTTTTCCCACAGCAGTGAGATGCCCGTTGCTTGAAGCTCCTGAAAACGGTCAAATCAACTGCTCCAACGATGGGCAAGTGTACAACACCCAGTGTTCCTTCACATGTGATGGAGGTTACTCAGTCTACGGCCACAGCCTGCTGATCTGTGACCGTACTGGCAGCTGGACTGGAGAGAAACCCACTTGCCAAGGTAAACAAAGACATAATGGTTGAAAATAATTGAAATGAAACATCAAAATTTCAATTAAGGGTTAAATCACTAACTTGTTTCCATGTCTCCACAGCTCCAACTTCTCAGACCACAGCCGTTGTCTCTGGTCTGGCCACAGGGGGCACTCTGTTGTCAGGTCTATCTGTGGCCATGTGGATCCTGAAGCGAATGAGACAGAAAGCGAACAAGTTTGAGTTGAACAGGTAAGATAACTGTTTGTGTTGATTGAGTCACGTTTGTCATTAATTAAAATCTCTTTGAACAAACTGTAACTGTAAGGCTCATCTTGTTCTTTCTTTTTGTCTTTTTACAGCAACTCTGAGATAGAGCCTCCCCCACAGTATTACAAAAACAGCATCGACAGTCTCATCTAGAGGGCAACAGTATTCCTCTGAGACAAGGACAGACGCCTTCATTCATCTGTGACATTACTGTGTTAGTCATAACACTGTATGACAGTGAGAGATATGTTTCATTACATGTTTGTATAATGTTAAGCTGAATTTCAGGATGTGCTCTGTGTCATGTTGTCATGTTCAGACACATATTTCCTCCCGATGGGAGTTTTATATTGAACACATTGTTCTGAAGTTTATGAACATGCTGGACAGGAAGCTCCATCCATGTTACCGTAACAGAATGACTGGGTGATAATCTTCTTGATGTATGACTGTGACTCATTTTTCTGTTTTGATGTCAGTATTTATGTGCTATTTATTTAATAGGTTGCATTTTAAAATGTTTGATCATATGCCTATGTTTAAAGCAGTGCTTTGTTTGTTTTGTTTTTTTTTTCATAATAAAACTTTAAACTTCCATATGATTGGGTCCTTCATTGTGATCAATTTTCATGATTATTGTACCCCCCCCCCCCCAACAACAAAAAAAAAAAATTAAAAATTAAAAATACATAAATACATAGATAAATAAAATAAATAAAATAAACAAATAAATAAATAAATAAATAAATAAATAAATAAATAAATAAATAAATAAAATAAATAAATAAATAAATAAATAAATAAATAAATGCTTTTAATGGCAGCACCTGCAGCCGAATAACTTAAAGCACTGTTGTCGCACTGTAAAACAAGATCAAGATTGCACATTACACTCCTGGCAAAATCTTAAGACTGTGGAAAAATGACAAGAATTTGAAAGTCACAACTGATGGATCCTAAGCGGGTTGTAAGTAGAGCTTCAAAATGCAAAAAATAAGGAAAAAACATCAAGAGACAAAAAATAGAGGGTTGCTAGTTTATTGAAAACTGTGTCTAAACCAAGAATGATGGGGTTTTGGTGGGCAGTGGTGATGAACTTTTGATCACCTGATGAACTGTCTGTTTGAGTTTAAATATGTGAATATGATAGTTCTAAGTATATTTTTCCCCCCAAGTCTTAAAATTTTGCTCAGAGCAGTACTTGTCTGGACAAAAGTATTCAACAAAAGGCTCTAAAGTCTGTATTGCAAAGAACACTTCTTAGTGGAGACCCTAATAATATTATTATTATTATTATTATTAATAATAATAATAATAATAATAATAATAATAATAATAATAATAATAATAATAATAATAATAATAATAATAATAATAATAATGATTATTCAAAAAATGCAATAAATAAATAAATAATAATAATAAAAACAATAATAATAATCCCTTCATCCCTCTTTGAAAAATGAACATTTCATGGTGAAAAATGGGGACAAATGTGGAAAGATCACTTGTGCGCAGAAAGGATGTAAGAAACTTCAGTTTGAGCCAGTGTAAAAATACTGTTCATAAAGCATAAAGTCAGTCCATAACTGCACAAACAAACAGGCACAAGAGTTGAAAAATCAGCCATGTACATGACACCAGGTTATTCCCACACATTTTTCAGATGTATCTATGCTGACTCAAAAGGACATTATGCATTTTCTCAGTGGCTGAAGAGGAAATGCATCACTGCCCTAATGTCCTTGTCTGTGACCTCAGGTACAAAGGTTTGGAGAGGTCTGTTGTTATATAACAGTGAGAGGTATGCGAGGAAGGAAGAGACACAATTTACTGCTGAGCTGAATGGTTTTTACAGATCACCACTTATATTTGTTTGTTTCCCAAGACCCAGAGTCTTTTGTGTCAGCGCTTGAGCCGAACCAGAAATAAAGATGAAATCTTGCATTTGAGTGAAAGCAACAAGTAGACAGTTTGACCTTAAAAGAAATGTCAGGATGTAGAAATGCAGTGCCACAAAAAGTAAAGCCAAAAGATCCTTGAGTTTTGTAGGAAACTTTAATGCACACCAAGCATTTTTACGCTGTGGATTACATAAAGTTTGAAAGCGCAAATTAATTGATTGTGATTTGATTCCAGGCTTCATGACCATGACTATGTTCTACTGCAATCTAAAACCCATTCAGCCTTTTTTTTGTGAGGAATTGTTACATATACCCCATATTCAACCTTTCTCAGGAACAGGTGGCACTTCCCAAAAGGTCTGCTTAAATAAAACAAGTAAAAAAAGTCAGTCGTACATTTATCATTCACCACCTACAGTCAGTCTGTACCGTAAACATCCAGGTATTATCCATAAAGAGCCGAAGAGCTTGAGAGAAATATAAAAGCCCACCACTGGCTCACACTTGCAACAACCACTTCTACAGCTGAGGTAGTCTGATAAGGAAAATAAAGAGTTTTAGATCATTTCACAAACCACATCTGGGTGGAGGCTTCTCTCTCAAGTATTTGTTTGATGACTTTAGCTGTACTACTTTTTGTTCTCACTAGAGGTTCTCACTTTGAACCAGCATCAGGACTAAAAATGAGATTGATACTTGTCTTCCTCCTTGGTGAGTTTTGGTGATCTGTCAAACGCATGATGTAAGATTTAAAGTATCTTCTGATGTGAGACAGAGATTTTATCATTATCTTTATTTTCCTTGAAACAACAGGCTGCTACCTAGCTGAGACTACCTTTGGCTGGACATATCACCACCACAAGAGACCCATGAACTGGACCCAGGCCAGGGAGTGGTGCCAGACCAAGTACACAGACATGGTGGTCATCCAAAGCCAGGAGGAAAACAACTACTTGGTGTCAAAGCTGCCAAACAGAACTGGGGCTCCGTATTACTGGATAGGAATCACCAAGCAACATAAGGACGAAAACTGGACCTGGATTGGAAATAACAGCACATGGATTGGTGAAGAGTCCTGGGCGGATGATGAGCCCAACAACAACCACAGCACTGAGTTTTGTGTGGAAATCTATGTGAACTTTGGAGTAAATCGGGGAAAGTGGAACGATGAGAAGTGTGCTAAAAAGAAGTACCCTGTCTGTTACCAAGGTAAATAAAAATACTGAGGGTTGCTGCAGCTTAAAAATGCGACACGTTGGTTCAGTGTTGTTATTTTTTTCTTCACAGCCCAATGCAATGAAACGTTGTGTGAAAATGGGAGATGTCAGGAGACCATCGAAAACACAACCTGCCTCTGTGAACCTGGCTTTGAGGGGGACAGGTGCCAAAGAGGTGAGAAGAGAGAATTCTTTCTTTTTTTTTTTTTTTAATAACAAGGTGATTACAGCTTTATTGCTTCATTTTTTTTTTTTTACCAGCTAACCTGTTTTGTTTCACCTGTATTTCTTTGTAAGGGATACATCACACAAGCAGCTTATAAGCAGAGGTAGCTGAAATTATACATTACAAATCTATTTGAAGAGTAATAGCAAAAGCTGAAAGAAGTTAGAAGTAAAGCTAAATTATTAGAGAGCTTACTGCTAAAAAGCTTATTTACCTACTGAAGGTTTAACCCCTTACTGCTTGAATTAATCATTTAAGCATTTATATATACAAAGAGAGAGAAAGAAAGAATGTTCTTGTGTGTTTTGCATTCTTACAGATGCTATATTGAGTGGGGATTGTACATTTATTTGAATATTACACACATATGTGTTACAGCTAAGCTATATTATATTCACAGATATGAAAGGTTTAGCCTCTTACCAACTATTTGTGAAATAGTGCATTTGATACAACACTTGGTGTGTGTAGAATATGAATCAAAAGGGAACAGTGGGACACAAATGTCATTTCAACAGTATCATGACCTGACAGGGTATGTTGCAAATGTGTGACATTAGGCATCTAGGGGTTAAGGTCATATGAGGTCGTTACTACATGTGAAATGAGGGCATGGAAGAATTTTTGTCTCAGGGTCCCCTCTCCCTCTCAATTATCTTTTGCTTTTCTGAGGAAGCTTTGGTCGATCTCTTTCCCAAGAATTTCATCTGTGTAGCTGTCTGACTCGCAGTGTTCTTCAGAATATGAGATACGTTATTTTTGTCTGATTTAAAGCATGGTTATCACAAGCCGTGCATCTGCTTCCTCCTTTCCTGAGGCCACAGCTCAGGATCACTTCTACCACATTCATCAAAATACTTTCATCAGCATGGAGTGAAAAATGTTTTGTTTTCACAACAGACTGATTGAGGTTGATGTTACATCAGTGGATCCTCCATCAAACTTTGACCTGTTTGTGTCCATAGCTGTGCAGTGCCCCCCTTTGTCTAATCCTAGTAACGGATACCTGAGCTGCTCTGGGGGAAACCTGACCATCAATTCAACCTGTCAGTTTAAATGCCACCCAGGCTTCCTGATGGTTGGACCATCAGATGTCACCTGTGGGATGCCTGGGCTCTGGAGCGGCCCAAGACCTACTTGTAGAAGTAATTCACTGACAGTAATATGTTTAGTTATACATGTTATTTTAAAAGCATTATACATGGTTTGACTTATGATAAACACTAAAACAATGAACTCTTTTAGGCTACAAACAGGCTCTGCTTGCTGTTGCTGGATGTGGAGCGCTCTCAGCCTTCTGCTGCATCTGTTTGTGCTGGATGAGACGCAGAAAAAGTTTGTATTTCTCAATTTTTAGTCACTGTTATGCAAGCAAGAGTTATTACAACAGACTTCTATATTGATCTGTATGCCTGTTAACTTCTTACAGGAAAGAAACTTGCTCAAGTAAGGTGAGTGTTGAAATCTACCCAATACAATGCCACTGTTCTTTGCTGTATGAGAAACAAACTAAGATCTTTCCTGAGACGCCGAGTTTCCCGTTGATATCAGTTTAATCCTCCCTCACAGGCAGCCAGCAGCATTTGGTCCATCCAACGAGGCTCTGGAATAAGGGACTGCTGAAACTTAATATATATTTTATTTAAACAAGTATACAATGACCAGTATGTTTAACAAATGTTCATTTAAACACTTTGTATAAGAAGAAACCAAAACAACTGATTGCAGCACAGGCTGTATGCTGGGATGGTTGGTTAGCTAAGCATATTTGTTTGTAGTATATTTTGAATCTGTATGGACATGATAAATGTTGCTCTCAAGTTTTATTATGTTAGCTGGTAAAAGCATTTTAAAAATGCAGCTTGTTGTGTTTTGACTAAAAATAAAATTATTAAAACAAAATTTATTTGGTTGCAATTAATGTGCGTGCTCATGTGTGTCAAGGTCAATGTGTGTGTGTGTGTGCATGTGTGTGTACCAAAAGTGCTATGGGTGTTGGATTAGTGCCCTTCCTGAAAGGAAGTTACAGCAAAAGTGATATTACAAAATGTGTTGACTCATTCACTGAGGGACAATTAAAAGTTGGCCATCAATCATCAGCGCTGCGCTGTAAATGCAGCACCAAGAGTGAGTGCCTGAGATCGGTTTAAAGACACCTGAAATGCCAATGTAAGTATTTTACATTCATTCTGCATAACTAAACTTTGTTTTTTGATGCTTTTTATTTCTTTTTTAATTCAATTAATTTTCAAAAACAATAATGTCAGTCTTTTCATGCTTATATGCAGATAACAAATAACACTGTGTGTCTTTTCAGATGTTGCAGAAATCTGGGAATACTTTACTAAGCCTGGCTCAGATTCTGCTGGTAGCCACACTCATTTTATTTTTTCAAGGTCGGTCTGCTCTAGCAGGTTCATTTCTTTTCATGCTTCTTTACTACTCCATTTTTTTCATTGTATGTTTACCTAATTTTAGACCTGAGCAGCAATGGAGGAGCACAGGCATGGAGCTACGGCTACAACAACAGTCCAAAACGCAGGTGGGCAGAGGCCCGTCAGTGGTGCCAGGAGCACTATACTGACATGGTGTTCATCAGGAGCAAAGAGGAAAATGACTTCCTCAACAATCTGCTGCCGCTCAACTCAAACTACTACTGGATAGGGGTTAAAAGAGAAGATGGGGAGTGGATTAGGGTTCAAACCAAACAGCAGGTGCCCCTTGAAGCTCAGAACTGGGCACAAAATGAACCAGATAAGTTACCAGCCCGAGACTGTGTGGAGATTTACGTTAAAAGGGAGGCAGACACGGGCAAGTGGAACAATGAGGGGTGTCACAAGAGGAAGGGAACTGTCTGCTACACAGGTAAAACACTGTTGTTTCTTTGGCCAATGGATTACTGACATATGATTTCTTATTTCTTTAACTTATATCAGAATTTCTCTGTAAATCTGCAGCCTCTTGCAAACAGCATTCGTGTAGTTCACATGCTGACTGTGTGGAGACCATCGGGAACTACACCTGCGAGTGCCATCCTGGCTTCCAGGGATCAAAGTGTGAAGAGGGTGAGTAATATTATCACAACGTGATTAAATGACCCATGACCTCTTTAAGTGGAAAGTTAAAAAGTGTAACCTTCTCCCTCTTTCTCTAACTTTTTATTAACCTTTTTTTTCTCTTAAGCAATTGAATGCAAACCCTTGCTGGATCCAGAACGAGGTTCTCACTCCTGTGTTGATCCCTATGGGTCTGGTCATTTCAACTCTTCCTGCCGTTTCCAGTGTGAACTTGGCTTTGAGTTAGAGGGAGTTCCCCAGTTGCTCTGCCAATCCAACGGTCAATGGGACCACCCTGTTCCTCTTTGCCAAGGTACTCTGACAGAAAATCAAAAATAACCCAAATGCCAATGATACCAGAAAAACAACTCTCCCCATCTGTTCTAGTGAAACAGTGTCCAGCTCTAAACCAGACCATCATCAGTGCAGGCAGTATGAACTGCAGCCACCCTATAGCACCTTACAGTTACAACTCCACCTGCAAGGTCACGTGTGATGAAGGCTTTGAGATCAGGGGACAGGACTGGATACAATGTGGGGACAACGGCAAGTGGACCGCCAGTGTCCCAACATGCACAGGTAAAATACCTGTCATACTTTAAAATACAGTGTAAGACTGACACATTGTCTGAATCTGACTGAATGTCAGCACTGATCATTTTCATGTCTTGTGGTTTTTAACTTTTTCTAACTCTTAACCCCCCATTTACAGATTGGCCACTGCCTTAAATCACACATGGCTGTCCCAGTATTTAGTCATAACCGGTCTAGACAGAAAAACAGATTACATGCAGATCACATTACAACTTCACTTTACACTTATTTATGCCCATGCTGCGAAAACATCATTGTCATTCCAAGTGAGTCTCCTGTTAGAGTTTCCTGTGACTGTGAATTATGTCAGCATGCTTATTCATACTCCCACCTCATGCACCCACAGTGCTTGTCAAATGTTCTGTAGACCTTTTTTCACAAGAGCAGTTAGTTCTGTGTGATAATCTGTGTCACACAGTGAAAAAAAAAGTTCTCACATTTTTTTTCCTGTGACGGCAAACATGGCATGTTTCGGCACTTTTTGGCCGTTCTCCTGTGGCTCAAGGTGAGAACTCAACTGCCAGGAAACTATGACCACGACACTACTCATTAAGCTAATAAATTTTCAATGAAAATACTTTTTTCATGCAATGCGTGTGTAATCAATTATAGATTGAGCCCAAAGTGGAGCTCTTCATAATAATTAAGTTTATCAAGCTTTAATGTTTGTTTTGTAAAACACACAGTAAAATAAAACCCCAGCATGTCTCTCCTCTGTGATCTTACAGCAAAGAAATGTCCTTATTTGAGAGATCCCGCTGATGGCTCCTTACGCTGCTCTGGTCCCCATGGAGAGTTTAGTTTTGCTTCTCGGTGCAAATCAACCTGTAATGAGGGCTTTCTACTGAATGGGACAGCAGAAACTGAGTGCACTTCTCTGGGCAGGTGGACCACACACATCCCAAACTGCACAGGTAAAAAATGATCTGTTGTACTCTGTCATGATCAGTTTTTGGTAACTGTCCTATTTTACACTAACACTGTGTCATGTCACACAACATTGTATCATATCTTTTCTGTGAAACTACTCTGAGAATATGCTTAATAAGCATTAAATCTTGAATTTCATGGGTTGTGGAGAACTTGTATGCCACTCAAAATCTCTAATTTATATTTTTGTTGTGTCCTACATGTTTACTTTCCAGCTAAAACATGTCCCACTCTGAGCTCCCCATCTCATGGTGAAATTTTTTGCACTGGTCCTCATGGAGACTTCAATTTTGGCTCTCGTTGCACATCAACCTGTGATGACGGCTTTGTCCTACATGGGACTGCAGACATAAACTGCACCTCTTTGGGCAGATGGAGCACAGAGACCCCTCATTGCTTGGGTATATTTGTCTATGATAGTTTGTCAATCTGAGTCCTCTTTGTTTAATGGTTTAGATTTACTGACCTTGACATGCTTAAAATGCCTGTCTCTTGCTCCGTTTCCTCACCTCCAGCTAAGAAATGTCCCTCTCTGAGTGCCCCCTCTCATGGCTCCTTATCTTGCACAAAACCACATGGAGAGTTCAGTTTTGCTTCTCGATGTACATCTAGCTGTAACAAAGGCTTTATCCTGAATGGGACTGCTGAAACAAATTGCTCTTCTCTGGGCAAGTGGACTTCAGACAGGCCGCGTTGTTCAGGTGAGATAAATCTATTCTTTATTTGTTGATTGTGATAAACTTAAGAAGAAAGACTCACACCCACTTTTGCATTTACTTATCCCAAGAATATTTAAGTCTTGTTGGAGACATCTCTTTTTACCACTTTGCTTCAGTTCAAGGGATCTTAGTCTAAACTTGTGCTCATTTGTTTGACTTTATTCGTAGCACAACCATGCCCTCTACTGGCAAAAGCTCCACATCATGGGAAGATGAATTGTAGCCATCCGCACTCTCCTTTCAGTTTTGGCTCCCTCTGTGACTTTGAATGCAACGAAGGGTTCAGGCTGAGAGGAAAGCCAACCCTGAGATGCAACCAGTCAGGTGTCTGGAGTCACAATCTACCCGCATGTCAGCGTAAGTGTACAGAATGAGCTTTTAATTACAAGTTTTGTCTTAGTGATCCGATTGAGTCATTAAAATTTCTTTCCTCCTCACCTTTTAGCTGTACAGTGTGGTGCATTTCAAGCCCTGTCTTTGACACTTTCCATGAACTGCTCAAATCCTCTGGATGAATACAGTTTTGGCTCTCAGTGTCATTTTACCTGTAAAGAGGGATACTCTATGAATGGGACAGAGATGCTGTTTTGCTCCTCGAGTGGATTTTGGAATGACACTCTTCCATACTGCATGGGTAATTTTTTATTATTATTATTATTATTATTATTATTATTATTATTATTATTATTATTATTAACGTATAATTATTATTATTATTATTATTATTATTATTATTATTATTATTATTATTATATATTTTTCTTGTACTTAAGTTGATATAGTTGAGTTAATAAGTTAACTGTTCTTGGGGTGACATAACTGTGATCTTTCGGTGTCTCAGCCGAAGGTATGCCACTGGGGGCAGCTCTGCTGATGTATACCGGTATAGGAGCAGCAGCTGTTGTTGTGCCTCTTCTTCTGGTTGGTCTGGTTTTCTTGATAATGATGCAGTTAAAGAGAGGAGGTGACTTTCTGTAACTGTCTTTGCAATCTTATACAAACACATACAGCACATTGTGGGCAGCATTTATAATTTATATATATTTGTTATTCTTACCTTTGCAGAAAATCCAATCGTGTCTGATGCACCAGTGTGGGGCGACAGAGACAATCCAGCGTTTGAGTTTTGATTTTTTGGTTGTTTTTTAAGACTTAATTTTTTTAAAGTAAATATCTTTAAATACTCACATTTAATGGATGTTATTATCTCAAGCTTTCTTCTAGATGCAGTTTATTTCTAAATAATGAAATTGATTAAACATAATTAAATAATGAAGAGTACTTTAGATGTTTTTCATGCAGACTCTCTCTTAAATCCCATTAATTATTAAAAAAGAATATATGTCTTGCTTTTTGTTCTGCTTGTATATTGCTTGTCAATAAACTATCAACAATTTTTGCTCCTTAATTTATTTCATTTCCTTTTAATGACTCAATTACTCCACTTTGATCGTATAAAAGTCATTCTGTGTCATAGGGCTCAGTATGTGGTGACCCTGGTCTGCTGGTGCTGCCCATTTAACCTTACCTTTCAGCAGGAACTTTGATAAGAGTGGGGCAGGGGGGCAGGGGGTCAAGTGGGGATATGGCAGAAAACCTCTGAGATTGCCAAAGTGCCACAAAGTGTGAGTTTAGCACATTTAATAGCCAGAAAGCCCCTGTCACAGAGTGGTAAGTAGGTGATCTATTATCAACGTGTCAGACTGGGCACGGATCCCATATTGAGGGGTAATTCCTCACCCCACTGTAGCCACTGTATTCGGAACATGCGGTCAGGGGAGGCAGATGAGGCAGAGCCTAAAGAGTAAAAAATTACCAGTAATGAAATATTTTTTTATGTTCTAGTTCACTGGTCTGAGCTTTAAACTATTTTTATTTTTTATTCAAACAATGTCCTTGATGACACAGTAAAATTTGCTGTTTTTGCGTATTTCCTGATCAAATTTACGGGCAAAATACGTTAAGATTATCAATATTGACAAAAAGCGACAAAAACAACACCTGGCCTGTAGGTTTAATCCTTACCAATGATAAGTAACGGTAGGAGCCCTCCATGCTGCCTAGCAACAGAAATACCAAAACTGGTCATTTACTAGCATATCATGTTGAGGCTAATCGCTCAGAAGCAAGGTATCAAGTTAGCAGTACATTAAGCCAGATAACAAATGCAGATGCTTCATTACAGTATCTTTACTTAGTTTTGATAAAATTTAATATTAAAGTTGATTTTTTTTTCCCCAAATGATTTTGTGGCGCCCCCTGGAGGCCACAGCGCCTTTGCCTATTTCTAACGGGCCGGTGTTGTGTTAGCTCGTGCCTGTTTCTGTCTCTCTTCAGGCCTCCGATATGTTTTCAGAAACATTGTAAAATGCACTCTGAATTTTTTTTTTTTTTTTTTTTAATAATCAGGCTAATGTATTAAAAATTTGAAAGTTACACGTCAAATATGCTGATGAAAACCGTGGGATGAAACCATAGACTGTAGACTGTATAACAGATAGTATTTGCCCTCACTGAAGGGGGGCGTACTTGAGCTCACAGATTCACGTTGCTGCCGTTCTTCTACGCAGAGACGTAGCTAGCTGTAATTCCAAAACGATTTAAGCCGTTGCAGTCTTTTCATGCTGAAATTTTGCTCCAGATGAAAACCAAACATGGCAGCTGTTTGTGTAACGTTAAAAAAAATTCTCTAAGCTGGACTACTAATCAAAGCGGGATATACTCAGTAAAGGAAGACCGACACCGGAGCTTAAAGGTCTGCTTCAAACACCAGGTCAGAACAAAACCTGCTGATATACAAGTTTGTTAAGTCAGGCTGCTTCGCCCTTTGTTTTGCTCATAAATTTGTACATCTGACACTGCATCACCAGCCATGAACCTCAGCGCAGAATTTAATGAGCAGAATCAAAACTCGTATTGGTTAAAAATTTGCATTTTATTCTTACTTATTTGTGTCTCATTCATGTTAAGTGCAGTATTGCTGTTGTCTGGTACCCTATTCTTCCTGAGTGTTAAATGTAGGCTTTACCCTGAGACTTTAAATGCTGCAAAAGGCCAATGGAGTATCTTCAGCAAAGCGTGTGCATCTGTCTTGGCGCTGCAACAGCATGAAGCCAATTAAAGCAGTTAAAAGACAGAGGGTTTGTGGCCTGTGCTTGGCATAAGGGGTGCAATAAATAACCAAACTGTTGACAGAGAAGTGTTTGGCTACCGTCAGAATAATAATGAGGTTATTGCTACCTGCTGTGGCTGTATGATCATGGTTTGATCATTTTTTCTCGCCACCCACTGCTGCTGGCAGCCACATATGCAAGCCAACTGTGCACAGACTTGTGCACGAGAAGGAAAAAGACCTGCAGGTGACCACCTTGGCTTCTTTCCCTGATAGTGCATAAGTCTGGCCTTTCTTCCTGGAGTACAAGGACAGGAACCCACACTACAGAGTGATTTTCATTCAAACACATGCACCCCAAAGACACCTAAAGCAGATACAGACACAGATACAGAGGCAGACTCAAAAAGCACACACTCTATATACTGTTCTGCACACTTCTTGAGCTCTGGTTGGCAGTGGCATACCTCGGTGACAGACAGTTAGATTGTTCCTGACCGTTGACTTGCGCTCTCTGCTCTGGAAGGTCTGATTTCATAGTGGGAAAGATGAGACGGGTCCAGGAGAGGGTTCATGGCTGGGGCAAGGAGGCATTGCATACAGTGGGGGCTTCATATCTCAGTGTCACCCTGGGCATTCTCCCCTCACACAGCTTTCAGCCCCTTCGTTGTCTTGAGGGTTTTCTCAACCTCCTTCCCCAGGATAGGTGCATTCCTGCTGGGCACAGAGCCTGGGTGGTCCCCCACTCCCCAATCCTGTGTGCTTAGACTAGAGGAAGGAAAAGGCAGAAAAATGCAGCGAGGGCCTTTGACCGTGAGGAGCACAATGTGAGCGTTGATGATGGCGGCGGGGATGTGATGCTTACCTGCCACTGACCCATACAGCTGTCACAGCCCAGGGTTTTACAATCTGATGATCCGCCCGACAGCCAGGGGAAGATGCCTCACTGACCTGTCACCTAGATTGGACCGATTAGAACCGAGGATGGACTGACCTGGCTTTAACCCTCAGCATGAATACCCCATCTTTATGAAAAATCTGCCTGCTTTTGTATATTGACTCCATATGAAGTACTCACAGTAACATTACCATTATTTATTCATTGATTCATTCAAGTTAATCAGCATACACACATTGTAAGAATAAATACAAATACACATCCAAACAGCTATGTACATTTGTAGATGCAGATATAATCTTATAACCAACATTCAAACATAGTAAGAGAGGTCAGAAAGTATCGTGCATACACAGTCTGTGTGTACAGCGGGACCGTAAAGCATAAGAGGCAGTCGTGTATTCGTGTTTACATGGAGGTGAGCATGGTATATTGCAAGGTATCACAGTCTACCCACGTCCCCTTGGCAGTGGCTTTGCAACCACCTCAGTGTACTTGTGCATGGTACGGAGTAGACGGATCAATCTGATCTCCTCCCTCAGGAGGTGAAGTAAGAGTCCTGCATGGAGTAGAGACGGTCAATAGGGGTGAGCAGAGAGGAGTCACCCAGAGACAGGCAGTCGGTGTCAGTCATGTGATATAGAGGGTCTCTATCCAAGTCACTGTAGAGACCTTTGAAACCTAGAAAAGACACAACATCACTATTACTGGGAAATCCAGCTAAAAGCATCTCCATAATAAGTTAAGCTTCACCCTGTAAAATCCATGGTTGAAATTTCTAAAATTATTTGACTTCATCTGAGAAAGTGTATTTTAGAAGTAATATCATAATTTTGAAATGAGTTAAAATGCTGTTGCGTTGCATTATGAATATGGTAAGATCCATATGTACAGTGAACTTGAACGTCCAGAACACTTCAGTCTAGGGCTGAACAATTAATCAAATTTAAACCGACATCGCAATGAAATAGAATGAAATTTTCAAATTGCAAAGGCTACAATCCCCCCCCAAAAAGCTTTAAAGTGCATTTCAAAAGTACAATCCACGCGTTCAGATTTCAGTGGTTGAGCCGAACCTTTTTTTTTTTTTTTTAACATTACTGCACTTTAGTTCTTGTTTTGTTACTGATGAGGAATCAGTAAGATTTTAATACTTTTAATATTTATGTTCACACAGTGCTCCTTTTTTATTTTACAAAAAAAGTGCACTCCACATGTTGACATGTTTCAGTGGTTGAGCTAGAGATCTGGTTGTATTCCCATTTCTACGCTTTATTTAGTGTGAAGATCATAGAATAGAGGATGTGCTTTGTTCCTTTCTCTGATTTATTCACGGAAATAATGATAATAGTATTACAAGTCTATAAGGCTCAAAGTTAAATCAACCAGTCAATATTCTGCTGTGATTGTATTAGTTAAATGAAGATACATTATTTGAATCAATTCATGCATCAGTTAATCTCATTTTATCATAACATGTAGACCTGGCCTACAGGAAAGAATTGTTTATATATTGACAGCACCCTTTGTCATGTTGGTCATACTATAGAACTTTTTTTTGCTTGTGTTGAGTAAATAATCGCAATCACAATAATGGCCTAAAAAATTTTGCAATTAGATTATTTTCCAAAATCGTTCAGCCCTACTTCAGTCTTAACTACATTAACTTTGCCTTTTTGACCCAGTGTATTGTATGTGTAGTATCTCTGTATAAGTAAAGATGTACCTTGAAGAGCTGTAACAACAGTCTGATTCTTGCTACAAATGACAGTGAAATCAGGAATACATCTGCAATTGGTTTAAAAAAGGCGCTATATACAACTCAAAATAATACAGGACATAAAAATAATCTAGTGTTTATTTTATTCTGTTTCATTTAACTGATCTAACACATTATGTCATTTTAAAGTCTCAGAGCTACTATGAGCGTTTTTTTCCATTTCATGTTAGCTTCAGTGCCCCCTGTAGGCCAAGATGTACATCACATCTTTTTTACATGAGCGTGTAATCTGACTGAATGCCTTACTGCTAGATGCAGTGGCTTTGCCGTGCAAAATCAAAAAACAGCAACAAGAAAAAAAAACACTGTGTTTTCTTTTTTGTTGTTAATGTTGATTTTCCGTTTCCCCTATGGCTTTCATGTGTCTTTTTGTTGTCCTGTTTTCTTTTTTTTTCTTTTTTTGGTCATGTTTTACACTTCATGGCCAATGTAGATTTAGAAGTAGAATTAAGTACTAACTGTAAAGCTTTTGGGGGGACAGCATAAAAGCCTGAAGAAATAACTAAAAAAAATTCAAATGTAATCTACCAAAGTATTTAAAATATTAACATAGTGTTAATCATTGCTCTTGCTTGTGGTCTCTTGCTCTGTGTTATCATGTTGAGGCATCAGTTTCAGTTTGTTTTGTAACCACAACCCAAAACTTCTTACAGTAGCTTAAATTCATCATTTTACCAGTAACAAAAACTTTGTAGAACATGATTCCAAAAGTTTGACTCTCTACTAATGTTTATTAGAGGTCTTTGTTTACCGTAGGGGTGCATGTGATCCCCTGGCATCTGAGGAGGGGTCAGGCCCTGTCTGAAGGGGTCCATGTCGTAGTCCTGCTGCTCCAGTGTGGTGATTCCTATCTGCTGCTCCTGCTGCTGCATGTGAGAGTAAGAGGACCCCAGGCGCTCGATCTCTGAAGTCAGACTGCCACGGGAGGGAGCTGTGGGGTACAAGAAACACAGGAGGTGGTGTGCTCAGTCAAAGCTTTCAGAGTATTTTTTTCTCTGTTTAGAAAATATAACACTTTTGCAGCTATGTTGCAGTTTCTCACTTGAGTTATGAGCTGGGTGTTCCCGCTGCTCCTGAGTCTGCTGTTGCTCTTGCTGCTGCCTCCTCGCTAGTTTCTTCATCTAAAAAGACACATATCAAGCACATGTAACTCCACAGTTCCTCTGCCACCCAGGCATAAGAGTGTGTTCACTCAATTGCAAAGTATTAACAGTGAGGCAAAGGACATCTTTCAGTGGCGCAGGGAAACCACACATGAGCCCACTTTGTGAGGAAATATGGGCTTTAATCTGCAGTGATCTCCAGTGAGATGTCATCAGTTTCCTGTATGAACAGATAACCAGGCTGATTTCTGTGTTGGCATACAAACACAGTGCAGAAAGAGGCCTTTTATTAGTAGTGCATATGAGTGTGTGCATGTGTGTCAGTGTGTGAGTGTGTGTGCACTATGTATTACTTTGGCTCTTTGGTTCTGGAACCAGACCTGCACCACCCGGACGCTCAGACCAGTCTCTGCTGCCAAGGTCTCCCTTACCTTGGATCAAGATACAGGAGGGAAGGAGGGAGGGGGAAGGGGGAGGATAGAAAATCAGAAAAAGAGGTTATTTGAAGGTTAGAAAAAACAGTCCTAGTCAAACACGATGGAAAGCCTAAATATTTATAAAATACACATTTACTGTCACAGTGTGAGGTTGGCTGTTTTTTCCTCTTTGTAGCTTATGGCAGAAGCTCACTGTCATGGTTTTTTAAGTAGACTTCAAAGGTAACTCTATGAACCTGCTTTTAAGCTTCCATGATGCTGCTTAGTGTAATATCAAAAACAAACTTTATATCATGAATTTAACATTTTTAAAAAAAGAGAGATCGAACAACCATGCAATAATACAGAAATAAAGTTTTTTACCTTCCGGCAGGGTTTGGCTGAGACCTCAAAAGAGGCTTTAAAAGTCCGTCTTTGTTGAGTGGTCAGAATAGTGCGTGGCCTTTTGGGCCGTTTGCTGTCCAAATCTTCTGATCTGACTCGCCTGCCTGTCATCCTCCCAGGTTCCTCTTCCTCCTCTTCTTCCTCCTCCTCATCACTTTTAACTGAGGGGAAAAGACAAGACAGAGAATGAGCGACCAAAATATATCATCAAAACTCATCAAATCAGACTCAGATATTGTAGTCATCAGACGCATATAGTTATTTACTGAAAAGGAGTATTTTAATTTGGCCAATCCACGTCCAATATGTTTTTCCCCAGAATATTTTTGAACAACCTTGATCCTCCTAAAGCCACAGGATCACTAGTTTGTATTAAAAGATAGAAACCACAGTAGTAGTAGCTCTAATCTTAAACATCAAAATAAAAGGTTCTTAACAATGTCTTATACAATATAAAATAGCTTTTTTCAGCGCAGGGTTGCTAGAAACTGAGCTGTTCCCTGAGTCTTTTTTTAAACCACTGTAGATGATAATTGATGATGGCACTGCTTTCAAGTTTTCAACCTGATCTAAAAATGTGAATATTTCACATCTTTTTTTAGCCACAGGTTAACTTTTACCTTAAAAATGTCCCAGATTTCTAGTTAGCTGTGCATAACAGTACGCATATGAGTTGTAAAACTGCACTAAAAACTCAAAGAGATGAGCATACACAAAAACACAAACACACACCTGTGTTGGAGGAGGCCGGGCTGGCCACACACTGGTGGTAGTCGTCTCTGGCACACAGTAGCTGTCCCTCCCTGAGGACGCAGCGGTCTCCAGTCTGCAGGCGGCAGGAACAAACGCTGCAGGTGAAGCAGCGCAGGTGGAACACAGCAGCCCCTGCACGCAACACCAGCTCTGCGGGGGAGATGGTCTCCGCACAGCCCCCACAGCGCACGGCAAACAGACTGCAGGGAGGGGGAAGGAGAGTTGGGGGTTTACAGGGGAGAGAGCAGAGAGAAATTGAGAGTGGTTAGCAAATAACTCTGAGTTGTGCTTTTGTTTGTGTGACTAGAGTTGGAGTAAAAGCTGGGACACTTGAAGATCCCTCTCTGTCAGGAGGGGGAAGAAGAAAAAGCTTGGTTGACTCAGGGAATGTTGCTGAGTCGAGCTGTCACTCAAAACAACTGCCAACCTGACTCTCCCTCCTCCCCTCTTCTCCCACTGCCCCAGCCGCGCAGACACATACCCACAGCATGGCGGGTGTGCATCTTAGCGCCTGGCAACCAGCACTGGTGGGCTCAGCCTCAGAGACTGTTGCCGTGGCTCCGGCTGCCGTGTCCGAGGCTGTGCTCCTGGGGAGGCGAGAGAAAAGCTCTCGGCAGGCCATGGCTCCAGGCAGAGGGGGGGAATCAGATGTCTCGGTGGGAGAGGCTGAGCCACTGGTCCCATGAATTATCTGTGGAATTATCCCTAAGTCTGCTTAACCAGAGCGGGACAAAGACAGAGCCAGCCCCCGAGCAGCAGGACCATTGTCCGCTGGCTGACACCGCCACATTTTGGGTCTGTCACGCAGGATGATGCGTCATCATTCTGGAGCTGGTGTTTGTCTCAGTCCTGACTGGGTCACCAGAGCAGTCTGCCCAGAGGCATGAGAAAGTGATCGGCTTTTTACTTCATGACTTTGTCTCCACATAGGAGTAGAAGGAGAGTTGATTTCAGGTACTCGCACAAGTGAGAAAAATTAGTGTTTATCATGTGTTGGGCTTCTGCTGGGCCAACCTCAGGCATCATCTTACTGTTTACTGCAAGAAAAACTGTATTCTCAATACTCTTTTTATCATAAATTTAGTCCAGGAAAAAAACCCCACATTTTTTAAAAATATTGTAGTTTATTTTCATTTTATTCTAATTTCTGTTCTTGTCTCTGCGACACAAAGTGTGCCTAGTGTTTACTAGAAAACCGAGCAAACGCTAGGGGTGGGGTATCCCTGTAAAGGGTCTGGAGCTTCCACATCCTGAAGTCAAACATTTCTCAGACCTCTCCTTGTTGCTGTGGGGTCGCTGGGGAGACACTAAAGCCTCTTCCCAGCAGCTCAGGAGGGTCAGACGAGTTGCTTGACCTGTCCGAGTTGTTTCTTCCACAGCCTCAGTGGTATGTGCTTTAATATGGCCAACATACCATCCGTGGTATGTGCGTGCCTGTGGCAACACAAGATGCATCCAGGAAACATTTTCACAGGAAGTGTAGTGGAGGAAATATTTGAACGTTTCTCTATGATACAGCAGAGTACTTCATTTAATGTCTCAATGTGATGCTAATGCTACATGGCAGCGATAGGGAAACCCTGCGCATTAGTGTTCTTATATTTCGAGAATCGCTTTTCCATTATGCGCCTTGTCCTGTTTGTCTCATTACAACAAGTATTCCTAAGCGTTGTTAATGCAAAGGTAAGAGTACCTCCCATACTTATGGAGCAGCGCAAGGTGTTTAATATTTCAGAGTTTCCGCTGATGTGATTGGCGTTCAGAGGCCATGGTCGGAGAGCGGGAACACTCAGTCACGCTGGATTTAGTCATTGCAATTAGTGACACGATCATAATGGAGAAATAAGTCAGCAAAATCCCAGCTCCTGCACGCAGACACGGCCAGAGTCAGGCACTCTAAAAGTTGATGCACTTTAACAAACACATTTAGTCCAGAGGATGATAGCCTCTCTTATTGTTCCTCTTGTGACCTCAGTGCTGGCCTTTAGAAGTCAAGCCAACAGACTGCTGGTCCAGTGGACATGCAGAGGTACAGATCCTGTTTCTGGATCAGGTTAACCTGGATCAGTCCCCCAACACACACCGTAACACAGTGTGTATCAGATAGAGATCGGCGGGCCAAGTGCACTGACAGTCAGGTTGCTGAACCGATGACCAATCTGATGTCCAGTTCACCTGTCCACTGAACCGCTTGGCTGAGCTGAATCTGCAGACGATCTGCGACACCTGAACATCACATTACACAGGAGTGCAGAGTGTCTGCTACAGGTCAGACAACATGGCTATTCAACTCACAGGGACATTGTCTGCTTTTGGTTTTAAACTTCTCTTACAAAACTTAATAGTTTACTTTATCATGAAACAAATTCTTCAAAATCTTATATTGCAAGAAGCTTTCTCTCAAACCTAAAGTCCAAATCATTATACCGTTTATGTTATTATAATTCCAAATACCTTTTTTGAATGCTTTTTTTCTGAAGACTAGCAATAACAAATGCTTCAAATCATTAAGATCTGCAATCATAATAGCTTCTAAAAGTGGAAAAACTCTTAAGACTGATCACCGTCTGGATCCAGAATTTTTGGAGGATTCTGTATCATTGTGAGATAGGGCGGGCTACAGCATATGTGTATATAACTCCACCATAAATGGTCGGATTGCTTTGCAAAACAATACAAAACAAGGTCACCATAATTTCTGACAGATTTAAAAGTAGGATCCAGATCCTGGCAATATCCTGGGTATTAAGATCTGGAATATGAAATATGTACTGGGTCATCATAGTTTTCAACACTGTCAGGAAACAAATGATCGTACAAACCTGCAGCTAAGACTTAAGTGTTGCGTGACAATCACAATATGCTTGGTGGGGGTCTGTGCTCTCTGAGTGCTTTTCTAGTTTTTTAATTTGGTGATTTGTTTTTTATCAATTCTTTTTTTGCTTGAAATTGGAAAGAAGCTGGATTAAAGTTGCGTTTGTCCTGTTACATCTTTATTTTTGATGATGCACAATGTACCCTTTTCTGTTCAGCATATTTTGGCATTATCGTCTTTGAGCTTCCATGAACAGGCCAAACCCGGTGGTCTATCAGCACATACGCACAGGAGAAAACAGGCCAAACTCAGACTGGAGCTCCAGCGTGTTAGGAAACAAATGTTGTCACAGTATGAAATAATCGACACTTACGAGCTGGCTTCACACGCTGGATCATATGAAAGGGAGGGAGCTGTACACAGTTTGAACTGAGAGAGAAACACTGGCACAGTTTTTAAAAACCCTCATGGTAGACAAAAGCAGTGCTCATGTGTAATAAGGAGCTGTAACCACACACAAGGATGGAGCAGGAAGGTGGTGATGGGAGAGCTCAGAGGCAGAGCTCTGGCACCCGGCCTCCTGCTAATTGGTCAGGTCAGATAACTCACGGTCGGCTGGGCGTCGTCCCATCGCTCGACACACGGGCTGCTGTGAGTCGAGCCTTCCAGATGCCACAGCACATAACGCCAGGGCTCATGGAGCGCTCTGTCCCCCAAAATAAGTTCACACCAGCGGCATTGGTCTCTGTTGTAGGAATGCAGCAGACCCTCTGACATATGGCTCTGCTCTCCTAATTACCCCTCAGTCCAATTCTCTGCAATTCAGCCAAGTGTTATCACCCCATGCTAAGTACTTAAGTTTGAGTGCTTAGGGGAACCGCTAAGATTTGAGTTTTGTTATAAAAATTGAATGGGGGATGCAGCATCTTGAGTTTGAAATATGTACTGCACTGATAACTTTATGAAAACTTTACAGACTTTATTAAAATTGAGTTTAACACCGATCAGCTGATAGTCAGTACAAAACAGACACACACGTAACGTCTATGGATGACCATTTATCTTTTATGTTTTTCTTTGTGATTAGGTACAAAGGGAGTAGTCTTTAATCCTAAATTTGTGCAACTTATTTTTTATGTGATTTTTCCTTTTTAATTTTGTTCTTCATTTTCTGTTGCTCACCTTTCCTGTTTGAGCAAAAGCAAAAGAAAATATTTTGTGAAAATAAATGTTTGCCCATAAACTCAAGGAAATTTTAAAGAACGCAGGCTTCAAACATGCCTGACATGTTATCGATAATACCACAGAGTAAGATACAATAAAAATAAATTATGACCACTTAGATATGGTACAATGCCTTAAAATATTATATAATGAGATTCTGTTGTGCAAAGTCAGTCGGGATCAAAATAAACAAACAAAACAAACAAAAATCTTATCCAAACTTTGGGTATTTAACCAAACAAATGGAACGGCTAGAAACATTTGGCATTTGCTTTATAACTACAGAAAAACAAACCAAAAAAAAAAACAAAAAGTCTTCCAATAAACTTAGACTAAGTAAGAAGTACGTAAATCTAAAAACTTGAAAACAGTGAGCTCCTTAAAGAAGTGATAACATTTCATGTTTTGGCAGATCCGTGATCATTAAATTGTTCAGCAATAATGTGAGCTCAGGGTGCAGCTTTGATCTGGCTCGTTAGGTGAGAGCATATTTGGGAGGAAGAAAGAGAGGATGAGGCAGTGGGCGGCTGTGGGTGATGCTGGTGAGAGTTTTGTGGGGGGTGCCTTAGCGACTAGACCATATGTTGTCCCCAGCTTGCAGTTGCCACGCCGATGGGCCTCCAAATTTTAACACATTTTGACAATGTGTCAGTTGAGCTCTACCCCTGGTTGTGTGCTGTATGTGTGTTTACTGAATGTTTGTGTGTAAAGGTGTGACTGTGTTATTTTGATCGTGTGCACATGCTTGTGTGTGTGTGTGTGTGTGTCCGTCCACTATCCAAAAGTGCTCTCACATTCCAGCTCCCTCACCACCCCTTCCTCCTCTAGTCACCTTGCTCTCTGGGTGTGCTGTGCCAAGTTTCCTTGAAGTCAACTAACGCTGAATATGTAACTGTCCCACACACGCTGCCTTATTCTTTAACTATAAATTACACACAAGTGTAGAATAAAATGGTGAAATTGTTTACCTTCTTCTAAAAAGGTACAATAAAGAGAAATCATTAGTTCTCCTACTCTTCCTGCCCCTGCATCCCTCTCTACTTCTCTCTCTCCCTAAAACACACACAAACGATACTCACATGTTCTTTGTCAAGGTCAGATCTGGACAAAGGTTCTGTTGTTAAAATTACCTGAATAACCCAAAATAACTCCTGACTTTGAGCCAAAAAGATAGAATATGGTGTGCATAATAGTAGTAATAAGATTTTTTTTTAAAGAATATTATAAAATAGTTGGAAGCTGATGTTTGTACTATAAAGATTTTTTTCTTATGAAAACTAAAGTTTAAACGATTTTCTGTAAGATATGCATGTGCTAAGGCTGTTGATAAATGAGATAAGGATGTCATTGATTTTTAACTATTAAAGAGAGAAATTGATTCGCCCCAGGTGTGATTTTGGAACTTTACACATTTTTTCCAAAGAAGATTTCAATAGAGGTGAAATGGTCATTAAAGATACTCTTTCTGAATAAATGACACTAAAAATTCCAAAGAACCAGAAACAGGTTTGTGTCATCAGTAAAATCTCGTCACACTTCTATACATGAGGCAAAAATTTGAGCCCAAGTTTTGTCACTTTTAGGTTTGAATATAAAAGAATAATATATATCCACGACTCACTCAGCGTAATCCCTCTTGCAGTAAAGTTTGTGGTCCCGTAGAAAGCAGGAGTTGGTGAGCGCGTCCCCGCACGCGGCGCACCGCACACACTCCTCGTGCCAGAGTCCGTCAGAGAGACTGAGCAGGAATCTGTCCGAGATCAGCCGGTGGCATCCGGCACACACTGCCCTCTGATCCATATCTGCAACCATGGAAATCCTTTAATTATATTAGAAGACTTTTCCGTAAAGCAGGACGCAGCTGAACGAAGTTTGATGGAGGGGTCACAAAACAACAGTTTACAGAGATAATAATTTGATAAACTTATCACCACAACAGAATTGTGTGAAACTGTTTTTTATTTAACAAACAGCTTTACACTAAAAAATTGATTTTAGTTCAGATGAGGGAAAAGGGGGGAAAATGACATTTGTTTACTAAAAAGTGTAACCAGCACTGTGAGCAACAAATAAATTAAGTCTGTTTGACTCACATGTTTCAGGAATGGTTCAGGAAATCAAACGCCCAAATTAAATACATAGCCTATTTTAAAGAGTTAGTTTATTTTCTTAGTGACTAATACGTTATAACGCTCCAATTTTATCAAGTTTTAACACATTTGCCAAAGCAGATATTTTTCTTTTTTTAAGTAGTATAAAATTAAATGATTTAGTAGACTTTTAGAAAGGGCGTTATTGATAGAAAAAAAAATGAATTGCTGTTCTAAGTCTACTGTTTATAGATTTGAAGAAGCCTTTTACCTTAAAACGGGAGCTTTATGTCGGTGGTAAAAGTATTTGGGTTCTCTGCTCTGGGTCCCTCTCAGAGCATCTCCGGCTTTAGGGACTCCTGCTGCAACTTTCTGTCCTCAGCAGAGAGATAAACACCTTCCCCGTGTCTCTGTTATTGGCGATTTATCTATCAGTTATCCTGTTAGGACTGAACGGGAAGAGGAGAGAGAGAAAGTTCCTCCATGTGCAGGTGCCGGTTACCTCTCCGCCTCCCTCCCTCTTCTCTCTCTGTTTTCCTCTGTCTCACACTTTCTGACCGCGTGTGTGTTTGAGTGTGCGCGCGCGCGTCCTCCTATGTTAGCAGTTATCATTGACCAGAAATTATACTTTTTTCTTTATTAACCGATATCACTGTAAGAGTTAAGGAATCTAAGAGCATGTCGACCGGCCAGATATGCCATAGTTTAAGCAAATCACTGATACTTTTTAGTAATAATTTCAACTTGATTTTGGGGTTAGCCATTTACTAAAAAAAACTTGGTTTTAGTTTGTAAACATCATCGTGTGTTGTTTGCTATCACATTAAAAATTGCAGGAGAGGCTTCTGATAAATGGTAAAAGGCGGGAAACATAAATATTCAACAAAAGAGCCTTAGGGCCAACTCGACGGTTTAAGATTATTTAATTTCCGCAAAACGTCAGAGTAGGCTATTTGTACACACCATTATCGCTATGGGTCAAACAGGTGTTCCAGTAAGCTCTCTCTTTTATTGTTGTAAATTATCCCATTCTGTATCTGACTATCAACAGACATCGTGAGTGGCTGGGCTTCCCATTAATGTGAAATTAATAAGGGGTTAATCGACCTGTCTGATGGTTTGGTCTGTCTTCGTTTTATTTAGCCGATGTCTTCATTTTATAGTCCCTAAGATTCTTAGTAGTAAAGTCTTGGCGGTGGTGACTTTCGCACTGACCACAAACTGTACAACAAACCCAGAGACTGTTTCTTTGTGTTTACTCTTTTTGGTCGCCATCTAGTGGAGAAAATCTGGAAATCAAGGCCTACAAATTTCATGTCTAATACAAATACTTTCTGCCTGTTTTTTTGGATTACAAAGGACAGTTCAAGGACGTTCAACATTATTTACAAATTAAAGTGGTTATTTATATCTGTTAATATTTATTACTTTTTTGCCTTTATGTAAAAATATGTAATCATATACCGTTTACCAGAGAAAACTTCAGGTAAAATCTTGCTATGCTGATTTGGAATGAACATAATAAAAGGCAGTTTTGCATCATTAATAAGATAAAAAATATTATCTGTCTGGAATTTAATAACACCAGAAAAAACTTCAAAACAGTATGGATTGGCTTTAAAAGCCCAATTAATAGGTGATGTAGTTGTCATCTATCTCACAAATGATATGAAAATAAGACAGCAAAAACAGTACATTGTAGATACATTTTTAAATAGCTTTATTCTGTAAGAATTCTCAAATGTGTTTTAAGAAATGCAAGAATGGTTTGTTTTTATACAATTCCTCTTTGAATAAAATATGATTCCTTTTTAAATTGCATTCGGTTGCTCTTTAAATGGACACCTGAAATTACCTATTTACAAAAGAAATCTGTTAACAACTCTATTAGTATTCATTTTGACAGCGTACTCAGTCCTCCATTCTCCCCACAACCTCCAAATACTTTTTATTCCATTTTAATTACAACGTTGTCCTAGGTACAAAATATGCTGTTTTGCAAGTTTAATCAAGTCTTTCTTTATTCCATCCTTTTTTCGCTGGCAGCGTGGGAGTATATACAGGGGGAAGGGGGGGACTGGTGTCATGTGATCTGATGTGGAGCCTCCAGCATCTCCATCAGAAAGGTGTCGATGGGTGTGTCCCCGATCAGCTTGAAGAAGAACAGATGCTCCAGGCACTTGAGGCCGATGGAGCGCAGGGCGGGCAGGCGGAGCAGCAGCTTGGCAAACCTGAGAAAAGAGACAGAGAGAAGACAAAGGCTGACATTTTTCCATAGTAAAAGTCTACATTCATGTGAAAACAATATGCAAACACATTGAGAAAATCAAACTAAAGAATAAAATTTAAAAAGTAAGACCAGCACTTAAAAAAATGTGTCACACATTTGTTTTTATCAAAACGATTACTGATAGTGTGAAAGAAAAAACATGCAGAATTTGAATAAAAAGGATGAAAAATGAAAACAGAGATTGGCACTTTGGGCATAGCAGGGTCTATCATGTGTCAAAGTTCACCGTCATTCTTAGCTTTAAAATACAAATATTGTGCATCACTTACACCTATGCACCAATCAGCCGTAGCACTGTGACTTCCTTCCTAATACTCTGGTGCCCCCTATTCAGTTATATCAGGGCCTTGTCTTGTCTTTATGTAACAAGGACTCACTAGACCTTTGAAGGTGTACGTTGCTTTGCTAACAAGACAATATCACATTTCAAAATTCTGGAAATCGTTAAGTGGGGCCTCTGTGGATCAGACTTGGTTGTCTAGCACATCCCACAGATACTTGACTGGATTTAGAACCAAGGAAAGTGGAGAGTCAAGCCAACACAGTTGAGTTTCTCTTGCCCACCCTCTCCAAGGTCTCCCCTGTTGTAGGCTTACTGGTCTGCCCTAAACACAACAAACTCCAATACACTGTGAGTGAGTGCTTTCTATCAGAAACAACATGGACTTTTTCAGTAGTTTGGGCTCCATCGGCTCTTCTGTTAAATCACACCACAAACACATTAATGTTTAAATGTGATACATTTCCTACCTGCCAGGCTGGTCTGGGTATTTCTGTTTTGTGTATGACTCCAATGACGCATATACTTTTTCCCTCAGTCCTTCGACCTCCGGTGGGTTTGAAAGACCTTTTGCGTCTAAAACAAACAAATACTAACAGTTAGGCAAAGTATTACATTCGGACAACGAGATATCTCTGAGCCATGGTGTTTTTATATTTTTACTAGAGATACAGATTAGTTGACTGTGAAGAAGTCATAATGGTACTGAGTTACATTTATTTCCTGTGAATTGAATATATAAAAATCCACCATGTGCACAAAAGTGTTACAGCAATCAGACTTAACAGTCAACAGTTTAATGAATTTATCCTGGAGGCAATTAAAGCAACACATCAGATCTTGTCATTTCAACAAATAATCACCTGGGTTGAAGAGAACGATGGCTCGCAAGCAGCCCAGTTCTGTCTTATCCATCTGCATGTCTTTCATTTTGGAAACCAGCTCTGTTAGTACTCTGCAAAACATCCGATTAACATTGAAGGACAATGAATTTCACTTAAATGACACCAAAATATAAATGTACTATGTATGAATGAAACAGCAGTCAAAACATGCATATTTCAATAAACTCTGCCTAAGTCTACAAATGAATATGTACTCTACGTCTCTACAGGTTTGCTCGATTATTGCACACTGCTGGTTACACAGAACTTTAAGAGAAAAATGCAAACAGGACAGAAATTATGAGAAAGAACAACAACACTCTTTTCATCTGTTCCTTTAATTCCCTGCAGTGTCAAAAATTTTGTGAAACAGCTGTGTGAGGTGTTTGGAGCTAATATTTGAGATATCATGCCTCGTACCTATCAAAGATGGAGCCCACTCCAGCACTGTGGGCGCTGCTTCTGTGTACATGGAGACCTGTCGCCAACAGGATGCCATCTTTTACCGTGACTGAGCGATGTGAGAACGAAGCGATGAGAAGCTCGTTCCAGCCTGGAGAGAAAAAACGAAGAAAAAACCTGTTACCACTACACTTAAAATCTCTCTTTAGTTTATTGCAGTTGTCCCCAAACTATGGCCCGGGGGCCAGATACAGCCCACCTGCACAATTTGCCCGGCCCCCTGAACAATACCAGAGGCGCATTATGATTTTCCTTTTTTTCAGTCTGGCCATGTAATCGAGACTTACACATGCATGTAGAACGTAACTTTCTATTCCACCCTTCTGCAGTTTGTGCCCTATCTGAAACCCCTCCCTTACAAAAAAATCCTGTCATGCAACTGGTAGTGAAATGTGTTGAGCTGGGAGGTGTTGTATCACTTAGTTCAGTTTCTTAGCCTGCTTGCTTTCTAGTTTTCACAGTGAAGTTAATGAGAGAGAGCTGCAAACAGTGGTGTCTACAAGAAAGTTACAATTTCATGGTCTTTTTTTCTGTAAAAACCTGAAAAGAGTTATTTGATAATTATTTATTTCACAAATAGTGTGATATTTTTTATTAATAGGGTTTTATTCATTTTCTGATTTTTTTTTCCTGTCAACATCCCAGAAAGGGTTATTATTATTTGATTATATGTGGCTTTCTGGGGAAACAATAAATATTTAGGTTTGGTCACCTCTGCTATCGGCTACACTTTTTTTCACAAACTGACCCTGGCCCCCCTGACAGGAAAAAGTTTGGGGACCCCCGTTTATGGCAACATGTACATCTCGTCGTCTCGTCTGAGACTGGCCTGAAACCACAGCTCACCAGCAGGGGTCAGCAGTGGTGCAGCTGCAAAGTGCACTGCTGGGACTTGGCAAATAGTCCAGTTATATTTGGTTTCACTGCTCCATTAAACTAGATGGCAAAAATGTGTTGAGCAAATGTAAAAGACTCAAATAGACTGCCTGTTGGGGGATGAATAAGTGCCCTGGAGGAAATATAACACCACTGTGAGGACAATGGGTTACGGAGAGGCCTGTTTACTGCAGCGCTGTGGGGAGAATATGTATGAGTGTGTTTGTGGGTTTCTACATGCATACATTAGTCCATATACATCTGCTGAAGGCAAGAGACTCTGTGTGTGTGTGTGTGTGTGTGTGTGTGTGTGTGTGTGTGTGTGTGTGTGTGTGTGTGTGTGTGTGTGTGTGTGTGTGTGTGTGTGTGTGTGTGTGTGTGTGTGTGTGTGTGTGTGTGTGTGTGTGTCTACCTGCTCGTAATAGAATGACCTGGTCGTCGAGAGGGAGTTCGGAGAAGTGCGGGATTCTTTTGGCCCACTCCACTAAGGTGAAGAGCTGCTTGTCTGCTGCTTGACAGATATTGGTGACGGGGTCATTGGTCTGCAGGGGGAACAGGAAAAGAACAAGATAAAAATAAAGAAACTCACATTTAAGTGTCATCAGTGACATTTATGCTCAGATTAATGCAGGGGCATCTGAGGCTATTTTTGCTGCTTCATGAGCAAATAAGTTCCTCAAAGAATTTTGAACATTTCAGGCAAAGGGACAGAAAGTTCCGTTATTAAGCTTTGCAACAGTAAAATCATGCTGTATTAAACTGGTTACATATTTTTTTGCCCATGACTGATCAGACTTACAAGATGAGCTGCATATTTTTAGCAGACTGTGGTTCCCTGAACTGTTGGAAACTGCCTCAGCTTCGCAGCAAAAGAACAACCATTAATATTTTATGGGTCACACTAAATCATCTATGTCTGTGCTTTTTACCGAGTTGCTGGGGCTGCCTTCGTTGTACGTCTCTGTTTTAGGCTCAACAGCCAGCTCAGCATCCAGGATCTTGTCCACAGGCATTTCTTCATTGAAACTGCTGGTGGATTCCACCTCGTTCTCCCCCCTCTCCTTCCCACGCTGCCTCTCTTCCTGCACCGCTGAAAACAAGCACACAGCACACATCACACACAAACACAAACACATGAGGTTAAGGCTACAATACTTTGTGCAGAATGCCCTATACTAGATTTCTTGAATCAATTTTATCATTGTTATTAACTCTACAATGTGTAACATCACAGGATTCTCTCAGATTGTCATTTTAAATATCAGCAAAGCCATAAAACATTTTAACATTTGCAACTGAAGTGCCAAAAAATAAATGAAGACGATATATTCAGAGTTCAACCTGACATATTTTTGGAGATCTTAACAGGAATTTCAAACACAACTCATCAGGGTTGAGCTTTGCTTGTCCCCACAGCATGAATTTATCATGATGGTTTGGGGTTTTAAATAACAAAGAGCCCAAGCCTGCAGCACATGCCCACACCTCTCGTGAAGCGCGCACTCACACTGATGCAGACACACACCTTCTCTCTTCATGCCCATGGCCAGGCACTTCTGGTAGCGACAGTACTGGCAGCGGTTTCGCTGGCGTTTGTCAATCAGGCACTCCTTGCTGTCTCGACATGTGTAGGTGAGATCTTTCCGGACAGTCCTTTTGAAGAACCCTTTGCAGCCTTCACAGCTGTACACGCCATAGTGCTTTCCTGTGGAAACAGAGTCCATGGTATCAGTATTGCTCGCCATCTAGTCTTTGTGACAAATGGGATGTTAGGATGAGTAGTAATATGTTTACGATGTGGCACGGTGTCGTATGGTATGTTATGATGTGGGATTACACAGAATATGGAGGCTTGAGATGCAAGGATGTAACGACATTTATCAGTAGAGTCACAATAAATCATATTTTCCTCTGTTAGTAACATAATTCAGCATAAGCAGAAAGAAAGGACACAAGGACAATCCGAAGTACTCTAAAAAGCAGTAGTTTAAGTGGGATGCAACAAAATTTAGTTGTTTAATAAAATCAAAACACTGAGCAGCAATCTAGGGTCAGAAAATGTTGAATAGAATTCAAAAAGTTTTTCTCATTTATAAGTGATCAGCATTTCTTCTTAAATTTTTTAAGATGATGAAATGCTGGATTTATTTATTGCTGAGATGTGGCAAGGACAAATCTAAAGTTTTCAAAAACATTAAGGCACATAACTCAGATTTCTGTCCTTAAATCTCTGGAGTCATGCTGAAAAATGCATGTCCTCCTCCTTCCCAAATACAATAATTCAGATTGTAAGAAATATGTTTGTGACTATACCTCAGATGACCGTTGCCGTCAGCTGCATAACCATGTTATGCATACCAACCCAAGTGCATGATTTGTCCTTGATGAAACATGTCATATTAAATAACGGTAGTCCAAGAACTAAACCCTGAGGGGCTCCACTTGTCAAAGTGATTTGGTCAGACTAATGAGCATAATTACTAAACGCAAATACATTGCCAGTTCTTTTATGGACTGATGTGAAAGAAGTGGATCATGGTCCACAGAATCAAAACGTCCACAGAGATCAAGCTGTTTTTGTCCAAGTTGATGTGAAAAAAATAACACCATTTAACTCCAGTTTCAGAGCTGAGGTCAGAAAACAGACAAAACTATGTCCTTAGAGTGGTAACATTCATAAATGTTTATAATGCCAGTGTGCTGCAAGTCACTATGGCTGTCACCTCCTTTAGGCAGTTTCCCAGCTAAAAAAAAATCAGAATAGATACATTTAATCTTAATCCTGATTTTTCTGAATGCGTAGGTAGGTCATAAAGAGGCATCAACAAAATGTGTGTTTATGCTGTTTCATAATCAGCTAAAACCTTTTCAAATTAGCTCTAAAATTCTTTAGTGATCTTAATTACGAATTGCAGTATACAATTTCCACTATTTGAAAGGACATACCATTTTTGTTAGATTCTCAACAGTTGTAGACAATATTTATTGTCATTTATGTAGAGATAACATAAAAAAATCTTGTCTAGTTCAATAGATCATCAGCATTTTTAAAGCTAATAAATCATTTCCTTTTTCATCTAAGCTCATTTATCCTGAATTATCTTGTTTCTTTATGCTGCTTCCAGCAACAATGATGTAGTTTATACTTTCAATACCTGCAGATTTTCAACATTTTGACAGTTAAACTAAAAGGTTAACCTGACACAATAACTTGAAAGTAAACCTGAAATAACTTGTTAGCTTTGCCTTAATCTCTTCCTATATTTTGATGGTGATAAATGGGGAAGTAAACTTAGAATACCCATTCCTCCTACCCATCCTCATCATCTGACATTACCTGAGGAGCGGTCCCCGCATATGGAGCAGATGTGCTTTGACAATCCCCCAGGGCTCGTACACTGGTAGTTGATGTTTCCCAGGCTCTGGAGGCCTGGCGGAGGCTTGATGTCCTCCGAGCTGCTAACACTGTTCATAGAATTCATCTGAGGACAACAGGAAGACAAAAGAAAAGAGCAAAACACAGAGTTAAAGCTGAGGTGGTCAAAACTGAACGGAAGCAGGGGGGAAGTCAGCTTGAAAAGTGCTGGGCCATCTCACCGCACTCTCCCCCTTCCCCTATTTTTTTCTCATTTTGTCTTCCGCACACCCATACAATTTTTTTCTCTCCCCACCCACACATTTTATTGTGAAAGTGTGTGCGGGTGAGATCACATGCTCAGTTAGAGGGTGGGGCTTCTGTCTCAGGCTTGTCATACAGGTTTTTCAATGTTTGTTGACAGGGGGAGGTGTGTTAGGGGAGTCACATGTTCACATGGTGCAGCTCCCAGAATTAAACAGCAGAGGGAGCTCTAAATGTGTTGTTCAGAAATGCCACATAAAGACACATTATAGCGCCACTTGAACCTTTTATTATCATTCATACTTAGCTCCTTAAAATGAAATCAAAGGTGAAAGAAAAGCAACAAACAACTTAGAGTGACTAATGCCATAAAGCATTAAAAGGTCTCGATGCTTTGTGAAAAGATAACAGAAGAGAAAATACCTGGAACCTCAAACTACTCAGCAGAGCAAATAAAACCTGCCCTAGCCTGAGCAACAAGTCTTCCTCAGACTTTTTCCTATATGTCTCCTTCTTATCCTGCTTGCTCTCTTTGACCTTTTCTCACTTCTGAATACCAGGCGGGACGCATGTTTGTGTTGCACATCTTTGTTTGTTTGGTAGTTTATTTTCTAACATCTGCACTCCACAAGGAATCGAGGGTTGACCCACTTATGTCCTGCCGTCCTATATATTTGATGTGGCATGACATAAAGGACATCTTTCCCACAGTCACCTCAGGCACTTCCTATCACTTATTTACAATGTGCACTCTCTTCTGAATATCCTCAGATGGCTGACTGACTCAGGCCCATGACCTTGCATCAGAGGACAGTGTTCAAGAGATTTTCTTCTTCTGTCTCCCTGTTTTCCTTGAGCTCACCAGTCCTCTACACCACCAACTACTTCTAGCCCAGGAGGCAAACAGTCACACTTATAGAAGCATTCAGCCCCCTGACTACTTGCATATGCAGGTCCAGTGCACTGTTCAACGCAGTTTTCACAAATAATTGATTTCACACATGTGGTAGGAAGAAAAATAAGCCTTGTGCTCAAACAGTTGTGGAGACACACATGCAGCTTCAGACAGACAACACATGGCTGCCGAAAAGAGCTACAAGCAGTACGTATGGATTATTGATGTATCATACATTCTTTATATAACACATGCTATGAGGGACAGACTGCATTAAGACATTTACTATAGACTTCAGTGGACCAGACTCATGTCTTCACAGTACTGTTCAGAGAAAAGTCTTTGATCTCTCAAAGTCCAGGCAAATTTGCTATTTAAAACAAGTCCTATTCTTCCCAGCTTTTTGTCTGTCAAAAGAAAGCTTTTACTTTCTAAATGCTGCAATGCTGCTCTGCCTATAGTGTTGTAGGATGACATAAGACCGAATCATGCCTGTAAGATGGGACTGGATCTTACCCTATAGTGATGTTGGCTCTGTAGCATGATCTCAAAAAGATTAAGTTGTAAAAATTATTTTTTTCCACATTATTTCTTCTTCTTCTATGTTCAAAATAGAACAGAATACTGTCAAGACTTGTAGACCTGTTTTTAAAGCATTATATATATATATATATATATATATATATATATATATATATATATATATATATATATATATATATATATATATATATATATACAGAATCTAAGGGTTTTACATTTTTTGGCAGATAAAGCTGGTAGTTTGGATAAATCAGCCTGGGCTTCAGGAATATATTACATTATTTTCCTTCTTCTCTCAATTTAATGACAAAGGAATACACTGACTGCTGGTATCAGACCCTAATGCACAAAGACAGCATGTAGAGTTTGTTGTATTTGGGTATTTGGTTTGGATTTGACCGTAAAACTGCATAAAATGAATATTCATTAAATCTACATTCCAGGTGTTGCATTTTGCTGCTATTACAGCTATGAATGTAACTTTATGCAGCAGTTAAGTAGTGAAATCACTTTATTTTTAGAGGTGGGTTTATGTTTTCCATTTTATATGTAAATATACTGTCAGAGAGCATTAACAGGAAGAGACCATTGGGCCTGGTTTAAAAAAAAAAAAAAGAGGATGACAGCATAGATAATTGCAGCAGTGGCTTCTTCTGACAACACATACATCCTACATATGATGCTCTTACTGAAGCACTGAATACACTCATGCTGCTGTGAGTCTGGCACTGTACATGACCCCTACTTCACCCATGATAATAGTAGAAGTTGTAACATGACACAATGAGTGGATGGTGGCTTGGTCACTAGCTGTTGGCGAGCAGTGAAAAGACAGTTTCACCAAACATACAATTGTATCAACCCTGACCGAGCCTGAAGGCACAGATCCATACTGCTATTGAACTAATGTATAGAACTGTCTGCTGTGCCCTGCAGCACTGGCCTGGATCCCAGCTCTGAAGCACTTTATGTGTGTGTACATACGTATGTTTCTGTCTGCGTGGCCAATCACATGATAGTACAGAGAGCACTTAAAGATGCAGCTGCAGCATCTCTTCTATAGAGCTTTGTGACTGACAGTAAAAAGAGCAATCTTGTGGGTGTTTCTTTTATTATTAATTTAACCTTAAAGCCACTCCACTTGCAGTCTTACAGAGGAAGTGAAGGGTGTTTTCTGGCAGAACAACTTGGCTGGCATTTTTACTGGAGGCAGGGGCAAAGGTTCCCTCCAAAAGATGGATGATACAGATTCAATATGTATTAAATGATGGAAAGGATGTGACAATGGAAACTAACATGATGTGAAATGTTACTGTCTCTTAAAATTTCAAGCTGAACTTGGAGAGAAGTGAGCGTATTACATGAAACCTCAGAGATATCTTTTTATAAAACAGAGAATGATTTCAGAATCCATTTATTTCCACTAACCGTTGTTAAAAGAGACTATAAAGTGTCAAACTGCTCCTTCTCTTCTGCTTATTTACTTAATTACTCCCTCCATCACTTCCTTTCAGAAATGTTTTTGTGTATTTTTGCCAGTTTTTGTCACCTTTAATTGTAACAACAGTGTACTATGAGGCAAAAAGCCAAAAAGAACTTTAAATGGGCCCTAATTCTGGCAGAGAAAGTGACAGGAAAAGAGAAAGTGTGGTAAAAACAGGGGGAAATGTTCAGGAACAAAAAAAGACAGAGAAAGTGAAGTGCTGCTCTTTTTTCCTCCCTCTCCTCTTCTTCAGTAATCCATTAAGGGGGCTAATAGTCGCACTGCGTCTTAAGACCCCTCGCATGACAGCAGTGACACAGAATTCAGGGATGACCTTTAGGGCGAGAAGTTTAAAGGTCAGTAGGAGGGTAGGAGAGAGAGGGAAGCCAAGGTATGCCTGCCAAACACTTTGGATATGGCCAACCTCCAGCCTCCTGTCTGCCAGACCAGATTCCAGGAATTAGAGGCACATGATCGAGCCAATAACATGATAGTTTAGCACAGACAGACCTTGCCAAGTGTAGTAGTTTGAAAGAATAAGAACTTCTGTGGAGAAAGTTAAGAGTGCAAGAGAGTCAAACAACACCAAAGAGATGAGTGTTGGGGGCTGGTAAACAAAGTAACTCAAAACTACTTCGAACACACTTTTCTGTTTTTTCCAAAAATCTCCTTGGATATTGCAAATGTTAATACAATATGAGTTTGTTCAAGCATGAAAAACTCTTTAACCATAGGATGAGCATCCTCCCAAGGACCAGGCCAGTGTAGTTAGCAAAGAGCAGTGAGGGCTAATGGAAATGTATCAGGTTGGCTGACTGAGGATTTCCAGTTTGAATCAGCAGTTATTACTGCCCTTATCCTTTGGCTGCAAATCGCTGCCCCTGTTGCCAGTTGACCTGGAAGCTGTTGCAGAACCATCTGATGTAACTGGCATTGAGTTAACGTCTATGTAAGTGTCATAAATATGTTGTAAGTTTCAAAGCTACATTGAATTTTTGACGTTTTGTTAAACAAACCATGAGCTGATATCCAAACTGTATTCACAAACAGGATGCAATTAACATCAAATTTTATAAATTGACCTAAAGTTTCTTCTCCCATGTAAGTCAATGTCCATGGCTTTCTAATGAAAGCTAAAACACCCACATGTTCTCTTACCTGTGGACTGTTAAGTGGTCCAAAGTTCATGTTGGGAGTAGATGGCAGAGATACAGCTGGTGAGCCCAGTGAGGATGTAATGACGGGGTAGGGTGAGGCCAGGCCATTCATTGGTGAGCCCAAGGTGGACATGGGGGACGGTAAGGGCCTTGAGGTGCTGATGACGGATGGGTGGCCCACCATGCCACCCATGTGAGGGTTGTGTGTGTGGGCTGTACTCATTGGCCCTGAAGAGTCTGGAGGAAAAAGGAAGATGTTTTAAAAGAGGTACAAGATAACACTAAAACATTGAGACTCGGTTGACAGGGTTCACCTCCACAGTCATTTGCATTAATTCGAACAGATCCCATTCTTCTCACTTGTCTGTGTGTTTCGTGTGTGAGACGGAGGGTTATTTCAGCTGGAATACTACAACTACAACTTTACTCAAAGAAGTGTGACCTCATGAATCAACTTTCAAATGGGAAACTCAGTGCAATATGTTAACCAAGCATACATGAACCACTGCGAGCTGTATACACAACACTGACAATCTATTTCTAGCCTAAGTCATGTCTTAGTCTGCCACTTTAGTTGGTCCTTCACCAAATCTTAAAATTGGTCAGAAACCAGTCCCTGCATCTGTCTATCAACTATTTGGTGCATGTGGACCAGGGGCCTGTCCTGACTTATTTGACTTGGGTGGCCAAAGTGGAGGGCACTTATGTCAAGGAATAAACCTGACCAAACACCCACTTTTCTATTAGGGTACATACATTTCAGTGTCTGCGAATGTGATAAAAAATAAAAATAAAAAAAACACAAGCCAAAGCTTTCTTAACGTGACAGTAAAAATACGTTTGAGGTAAAACATTAAGTACATGATCAAACTTTCTTGTTAAGAAAAATAAACTGATTAAACAATATATGTGTGATGATATGTGTGTATGCTGTGGGCGAAGTATAAAAAAGGCTCCACAGAGTGAAGCCCTCCTAACTTTGGTCACAGGGTGCTGACTTTGCTTTGCATCCATTGATGTGAACCGACAGGCTGGCATTTACATAGATGACCTACTTAGAAAAGCTGTCAGTCATTCGGGTAACTGGGCGTGGTGTGTAATTTCATGCATGTGCTGTAGCTGTGAGGACATTCATTCATCGTGAGCAAATATAACAAATACCTGCCTGCACATACAGTACTTACGCATAGGGACCAACATGTACTGTGACATAATGGCAACATTCAAATGTCACAGGCTGTCCCAGCCTGTTCTGACACAGCCTGATGAATGAAACTGCATCTCTCGGGGCTAACAAGACGTCGAAAACACAAACAGTATGTGACATTTTTTTAAGTGTTACTGATAAAGAGTGTCAAAGATAAGACATTAAATAATCATAAATATCCTTGCTAATCTAAAAACTTTGAGTAATTCAAAGTTTTTGGCTTGCACATTAGGGCATCAGCCCTTTCCTGTAAAAAACAAACTTAGGGACACACTCAGTGTGAATCTGGGCCCAATGCCACTGCTCCTTGTCAAATGTCACATTTTTGTGCTTGTGTGCTGAAGTGGGCAGCGGTATGACACAATGACTTTCACTGAACAGCACCACCTGTGTTTAGGTTTTGTTAAAGGTTTGATTCTGTTCCCACTTCAAAGCTAATCAGGGTGCTTGAAGATCCCCTTTCAGGACTCTTCTTTGTTGCACCATTTTTTTTTTCTTTTTTTGCTTTGTTCAAAGAGCTTCATCACAGGAATCACAACCCCTTCTTTTTCTGAAAAATACACCCAAACACATTGTCCAAGATCCTGATTAACACTGAGCTTTATTTCTGAAAGACGGTACCACATCCTTTAAAAAAAAAGTAAAACACACAAAAAAAACATTTCTTTAACCCAACAGTTTCCCACACTCAGCCAAAGTGGAATTATGTGCTTGATTTATCTCACTGGTAAGCCATCACAATTTTTGAAGAAGTTACAAGATAAAAGTTCATTTTTCATGCCAAGATTTCATTGATTTGCTTCAGTGTCTGGCTCCAGGCTGTTCTGATGATTTAACTTCAGTTTAATTGCAGCATGATGTCTCTATATTTATCAGTCTTAAGATTAAATCTGAACAACAATTTTCCAGCTTGCATTGAAGTTAGAATGAGGACAAGTTTGTCACAATTACCCATGTGACTTGTTTTTTAAACCTGTTTGGTAACTCATGCTCATAGGTTTGTTTTACACAAGGACCTGTAATCAAAGGTCCTATACCATAGTTTGTTTACACTACAGGCAAGTACTCCTCCTCGTGATGTAGTTATGTGATGGAAATATCTGGAAAAATTTGTGACATCTAGTTAAAACGTAGTGTCACATTTTACATTTTGAACTAGTCCATGGATTGAATAAAGGTCTTCTTCTAAATTTAATCACACTTCTCCTTTTGTCTCTCTGATGCAGCAAATGCTATTTGTAACTCATTCCTTAGAGATAAAGATCAGCACTTGAATTTTGATTTTGATTTGAAACTCTAAATGCTAACACCTTCAGACAAGAACAAATAAACCTTCAGCATGTACAAGTATTGTGTCAGAGACACGTATATGCCAATGTACAGGGTGTCTGTAAAATATTTCACAAATAAAAAAGCAAACAAATTTGTAGAAATTAGTACAGTATGAGGGGTGGATGTGTACATTTTTTAAACTAATTTAATACATCTGTATAGGGGCACAGTTAGTTGCATGAAGCATATCAAGACGATACTCAATTTCTTGACATATTCGCCGCAGCATAGCTTCATCAATGGTGCCAATGACATCTGTGATCTTAGATTTAGATCAGTGATGTCTCATATTATTGTTACTTGGTCTTGGTATAATTGTTTGTTTTAATAAACCACGGCACACATTGTGCCTTTTCTTGAGGTGAAGCCATTTTTAGATGTTTATTTGACAGTACCTCCTTCATCAACAGGATATCTGAAATACACTAATGCAATTTCATTAAAAACTTTGATAGTTACCAAGTACATAGAACAAATCTGATTGAGAATATCTCATGCATTGCCTTTTAATATATTTTTCAGTATGAAAAGAGACTATATGATCACCCTGAATTTCTTTTGATGTTTTGAGAAATGTTTCACATGTTCACAAAAAGCTCTGTTGACAGTTTATGCCAGTACAGTGTGCTTAAGTGACCCCTATTCTCGGCTATTTCAAAGAAACTATCGTCAGCTCCTTTGCAACAGTTTTGAAATCACTCCCTCATATTTAACCTTTTGTCACCCATTTTTTGTTGGTTGTTTTTTGTCACTACAGGATAAGACAAGAATAGCCTCCATTAAAAGGAAATGGAAACTTTGAGTAACTCAAGCTTTCACATCTAAAGGAATTGGGAAACAGAGAGTGACACACTGTCTGCCTGGATGCAGGGCTTTTTGCATGAAGACGCTCTAAATCACACAGCTGGCCATTTACTCCCTTTCTCAATGCCAAGGAACAGATGTTGTGCAACTTCCTGTTTAGCACTGAGACTATAGCCTCCACCCACTTTCTCACTCGCCTACTTTCTCCAGCCCTCCACGAGTGATCTGTAGGCAAATGTGTATAAGGGCTTCCCTCTCCGTCCCATGGAGCTGACTGAATACTCAGGATTTTCTGCAGTGAAACATTATCTGGAAGAACCTGAGTTCTTTGACTTGTGTACCACCCTTTTATTGCAGGATAAACTTGATTTTTTAATCTCTGTAGAGAGTGCATCCCAAACTTTTTTCATCATGCCGATTCATCTAAATAATGAGCTTATGTAACGGAGGAGCACTGTACGGCATGTACTGTGTCTGAGTTTGTGCACTGACCCTTCTCTTTATGTGCATGACAAATTCCCTTTGGGGCTCGTAAAGATCTATTCTATTCTTGAAGTGCTGAGTAGGAGATATAATAGCAGGGCACTTGTCACTCCTCAGGCCAGCAGTCTGACAACATGCACTCAAAGACATTACAACTAGCAAGTAGTCAGACTGCCCAGGCTAGACGTAAAAGATAACCAAGATAAACAAGATAAAGGTTGTTGTAAGGGAAGAAATGGAACGTAAAGACATATTAGGGGGAACAAATGGTGAATGCAAAAACTTCTGCTGTCTTATCAATTATTCAATATCATTTATAAGAATGATCAGCACTTAATATTGTACCATAGTTGTACAAGGCTAGTTCTGAACAAAACCACTGTTGAGCTGAAACTCAGTGCAGTAGCATAACCTCAAGACACTTTGCGTTTCGCACATCCATCTGAATGTCTTCAGCTGGTAAAATGAGAGTGTATCATATGCTTCAGAGGTACAAGGTTGATCAGTTTAGTCAAAGATTGTTCTCTATGTTATTAACTACATTTAGATCACCTGGCTGAGAGGGGGTTATTAACTGTGATAGGTTTCTGTAATGTTGTACTCTACATTAGCACTCATAGATCACCACTTGTACAATAAAATGACTTGCTTGGAACTAGCTATTGAATAAAACTGTGTAATACAGACAAAGAGGATGGACTACAACGTGTCACATGACTGCAATCAGGACCAACCAACTAGCAAGACAACTGGAAGTGAGGGACACTGTTTGCAGTCATTGCTGCTGGGTTTTGAGACGCATAAATTGATAATGATGGATGCATTTAGTTGACTTAGTAGTTAAATGGCACCATCCTCGCCAACAGGCCCCAAAATGAGTTGTTGAAACAAACCAGAGGCCTTATATATATGTACACTGTAGCTCCAGTTAGTGGCTGTTACGCAACAATGCTCTACTTGGATGTAAACAAGCACAGATGATAGAATCTTGAAGAACAGAGCAGTTTGGCAGCACTTTGATCTGGAAAATGGGGATTGAGTGCTATGAAGACTGTGTCAGATAGTACTGACAAATAACAACTCAATGTGATTGATGTACCAGCACAGGCATGTTGAAGTTAACCTGGCTGATGGTGTTATGTTAGCTACACTAGGCAAACCAAGGTGACACTCTCTTAAGCCGTGTTTCCACCAAGCAGTCTGGTTCGGTTCAATACGGTTTGGCACCGTTTGGTACAGTTACGCTGCAGCTGTTAAAAAAAAGCGTGACGTTGTAGCAGCGCGGCACAGTTTACCCCGCTGATAAATCCAACACAGAAGAAAAATGTGACACAGTAAACAAAGAGCAACAATGAAAAACATGCAGCATTTCATCCTCGCTGTGATTGGCATGTAGCTCTTTGATACAAAGTGCAATCAAGCTTTGTTTCAGAGAAGACTGTGTGCCGCCAGGAGAAATGCAGCCGCTGTCAAGGGGTAAGTGACGATTCTTCCGACCAATCAACAGTCTGCAGTGTTTGTACTCCATCTTTTTAGATCACGTTTTCTCCGTCTTTTCTCTCCCTCTTTTCTTTGAACTAAATGAAATGAGAGAAGCCAGATATATACTCAGTATCCGATGTTAAGGCTGTTTATTGTTTAATTGTAAGGTGTGCATCAAACTTCCAGCTGCCATCAGGTTAACTTTCCATTATGACAAATGACTTTAATCTGACATCAGATGTGACGGGACAGTTAATATAGATATAAATGTATATGCTGGTTCAGGCGGTTTCATTAAATAGTGATTGCTGTGATTGTTTACTGCATTTAAAAGTGCCTGACACTCTGGAAACCTGCCTCTGAGGCTTTGTTGACATGTGCGCACATGTGTGCCTGTCACCAAATTACAGCTGCGTGGGGTGCGCTCCACTTTGCGCCGACAATAGACCAGGTTGGAGCTGGCGAGCTTTCAACGCATGTTTTTTTGCACGAAATTGTCACTGCGCCAACATGAATCTGCCGACACCTCCACCTGGTGCGCCGTCAACTCCCCCTGGTGCGCAGCCACACCCATCTCTGCGCAGACGGTCTACCAAATTGTCAAATTGGCAGCGCACGGCGGTGCGCCGCATGAAATTAACACTGCGCAGGTTGCACCAGGCTTGCGCCCCCTGTGCTGCACCATGAAATTAGAGCCCTAAGACTTAAACAAGAGTATTTTTATTTATCAACTATCTCTGGCTCCAAAGTTTTTAATATTTGAGTTTACTGCTTCTTGGTTTATAGATTTATGAAGCCAGGGTTGTTTGGAAATTGGACTCTCAGTGCAACAGCAGTCCAAAATCAACAGCAGCTCTGTTGACCTCAGTGAACTCATCAGAAATTTTCCTAACAGACTTGTTTAAAAACAACAAATAGATCAATGTAGATAGTCATTATTTTTGTACTTAAAAGCTTCTTAGTTCTGGTAGTGATATGTATGTTCTGTCAACAAGACTTCAAACTGTCCTCAACATGCTTGACATGTTTCAGACAAGTCCGAAGAAGACTGTACTTTGTCCTCACCTGAGAGTCATAGCGGCTTCAGTACACAGAGGGGAACAAGAGCACATGTGCAGTCAGCTGGTGGGATGCCTTACAGGGAATGGCTGCGAGTTGAACATGCTTCATGAAGGGAGTGTGTGTTTGTGTGTGTAAGAAGGCCAACATGTTCAGCAGAGGAAGCATAAATCGGCCCAGAGCGGCTAAAGGGGCCTATCCTCGCATGACCCACCTCAACCGGCTGTTCTATCTCCATTATGTGTAAATCACCTCAACCCAAAGAAGCTGCAGGAATGTTCAGACTTGTAACAACGCAACTACAGAGAAAGATAAACTGGGGGGTGGTTCAAAGACAGGCTAGGAAAACTCATACCAGTGTACATGCAGCTTACACAAAGATTATGTTCCAGCACTTCTTCCTGTCTGTCTGTCTTTGTTGAAATCTGTACAGTGCTGCAAAAACACAGGCATCTATCTGAAAGCAAACAAACAGACACAGCAGTGAAGGGCACCTTTGACCACTGGCGCTGCAAATCAAAGGTCGCCTGTTGCCAAACTCTTGAACCAAGTTCAAAAGAGTTCCTATCTGCAGGAGCACACTGATACACCGATCACAGTCAAATACAACGGTCATATAAACTACATTTACATCAAGTCTTGATGTTTGCAGTAGGAGCTGTATATCTTGTGGCTCTTGATAACTGCTTCAGCACAGCAACAACTCACTAAGATTTAATGGCCACAATAACAGGATAGTTTACACGAGTGGGGTGTCATTATGACTGTTTTCTCCCAATTGGGGCAAAGCTCCCCCTGATGGAAACAAAATCAAATTTGAGATTTGTTAAATTCTTAAAGTTGTCTTGTATGTTCTCCATCTTATGCGGCATTACACCCTGGGAATAAATCACTAACCTTATCACCACTTTCCTGTTTGGCAAAGTGGTTCAGTCATATACTGTATGCTACCGTATGTTTAAAAACAACTTGAGACAGGCAGCCAAGTGCAACCAGCAGCTCTGTGCCACATGCCATCCAATACTTCCCTTTTCCAGCACTATCCACTGTTTTATCTTCAAAACGAATAAAACCTCCAAAATGAAGTGAAAATGATCTATTTTCTTCATACACAATATATTTTTTATCATTTAAACCCCCCTTTAATAAGATACTTGAAGTATTAGGACAGATGTTAAGAAAAAGCAAGCAATTATGGTAATACTGGAATTAATATGAGAAGAATAAAGATACAGATAAATTAGTTGTTTTGTAGTATTAAAATGATACAAAATGTTTATTATTATGTCACAATGTAAGCTACCAATCAGGATCAGCTCCACTGTAAACACTATAGTTTAATTATCAAACCATCAAACAGCGGCTGTCTGCATAGGAATAACATTTGAATAGGCCAAACCAATTTTTTATCCACGCTTTGAGACAGAGGATTGCCAAAGACACAAACACAGCCACACAAGCATGAATCTGATCCAACAGGTTCAAAGAAACATCACGGACCACAAACCCTGTAAATCCCTCACTGTTAATTACTGGTTAGTGGCTGGATGGAGCACTCCTCTGTGTGGTAATTCAATAAGCTCATGGCCCACTAACTAATAATATCTCTTGTCTGGAGAGCAGTGTAGAACTGGGAGAGTACGGTGGCCAGTGAGGGATATGTGCTGGGGATTGGGAGCGACAAATCGACTGCCGAGGAACAACACAAGCCTCAATATCAATCAGATTAGCTGCCATGAAGACAGGACTTCAGCATGTGCATCGATCTGTTTAATACCTCCTTTATCTGTCTCCAGTGTGTGTGTCTGTATAGTATGAGCACATGCTCTCATGCTCACATGTGTGGCTGACAGTGCTATGACCATATGACAGAGAACAGATCGCCTCCTAAAGTAATCAGACGGACAGCCTGCGGAGCTCATTAAATACAGTGGACATGTAATTAAAAAATCGCCTTGCCACCAATCCAGCTCATGCACAACAGCTACAAAGCATTGTGTAAAGCAGAAGCTCATCAGGAGTACACACACCTTCCATCTTTAACACTAAAACAAGAAGAGAAAATGTCAGAGACTTCATGCACTGTAGCTCAAAATCACAACCCGTTAAGCATTCATTTCATTGCTAAATGAGGTTGATGTCTGATCAATTGTGTCAGTAAATCCTCTTATCCCCGGGTAAGTATCTGCAGCTCAGCAGGCCAGCTGTCAAGAAGGTGGGAGGTGGAGGATGAGGGGACGGAGTGTGGGACGGAGTCAAAGAGGAGGGGAGGAGAGGAAAGAGGGATGGATGGATGGAGGGATGGTTGATGGAAGGAATGACGAGTCGACGGGGGAGGGTTCTGTCCAGCTCTGAAAAAGGCTTCCCCTAACACACACACACACACACACACACACACACACACACACACACACACACACACACACACACACACACACACACACACACAATCACTCAGGCTGGCTGGGTATATTAGATCATCAATTGAGAAAAGCCTGTATTTTCCTACAGCTGTGATTTAGGAATTCACTGTGATTTTTATTGGTTGGAGAAAAACATTCTCTGTTGCATTTTCTGACTGTTTATTTAGGGTAGAACAACCAAAATAAGCAAATCCCAGAATAAAAGTTGAACTATTTATAAAAAAAACTGATGCTACAGTTACTAAGAATCACTCTCTTGTTTAACCATAATGAACAAAAAAGCATACGGCTGTGAAAACATTAGCACTAGAGTATGTGAACTTCTCTGACCCTAAATTCTGCCCTGCAGTGAACTCCACAGCTAACTTGGGCTCAATTTCCACGAAAACTTAACCCTTACTTTTCTTTATGTTTCTTCCCCTCAGTTAGGGGCACTAAACAAATATCAGCCAAGTTAGCAAGTTAACATACATAGAGTATGCATCATTAAACTATGCTGCTGAAGTTTAAGCTTAAACTTGCATCCACAAACCCTGCTGTCTCGCTCGTCAGATGCATTTTACACAGAGGGAGAATCGATGAGGGGGCCAGGGCTGAGACAGCCATGAGATAAAATTTGTTTTGCGAGTGATGAAATGAGTTTGGAACCTGAACAACGGGAGATAACGCGAGTCAGCTTGTACAAGTACGCTGACCAAGCAGTCCTAGAAAACAAACAAACAGGCCAACCAAACGGCCCCACTCAAATCGAAGCATCAGTAGCTGTTTCTCTGTCTGGTGAAGTCAGTAAAAGACAGCTCCAAGAAATTTTGTCTTACAGTTACACACACACACACACACACACACACACACACACACACACACACACACACACACACACACACACACACACACACACACACACACACACACACACTTGTGCTAACATATCCATCCCATGCTGAGACCCTGTTAGTGTAACCACAATGACCTGACCTCTGGACCTATGACCAGATCCTAGAAGGACTGCCCGACAACACAGCCAGCTTAAGAGATACAGCTTACTGGAGTTTAGTCTGGGTCTAAATCAAGTGTCTGAAAAGATCTGAGAACAGTCTTCATCTTTCCAATCTTAATTTTTGAAAAAAAATTTGGACTGATAGCCTCTTTTACTAATTTAGCCTCCTTTCTTCAACAAATACACAGCAAATTAGCAAAGATTAAGGGCATCCCAAACATTGAAATTGATGAACTTATGTCACAAAACACTTTTTTAAACAGTAATGATTCAAAATGAATTATTCACACTTTCTTTTATAAGATTTTCATACACTGAGTAGAATTTCAGTTGTGTTGGTTGTAAAGTCTGTCCAGGAATGATAGTAGCTCTGTAGGTCTACTTTAGCTAAGTGCTAATGGCTAGCATCTCACAACAGTGTGGTTATGTTCACTTTGAAATGTGTTTCCAAGTTTGCCATCTTATATTATTAAATACTGAAAAAAAAGAAATGTAGCTGTCCATTTGCAACAATGATTCATATCTTAACACTAAGTCAAAGCAATTCATAACACAGTTGTGGAGACATTCACGTTGTCAAGGGCTAACGGGAATCAAATAGCCAACATGGCTAAAACTGTCTTTTTAGAGACTGTTAGCTTTGCGTCTGTAACTGCTCATAATACACATGTAAGCTTAAAATAGGACAACAATCACCCCTCAAAAAGTGGGAAAAAAATCATTTTTCTTCTGTGTTCATTTTCTGACAGATAACCTATTTCAGCACCAGATCAAGTCACTGCATGTTAATTCTTACACTGACTGAAAAAGTTGGCTGTAACAAAATGTGTAAAAGCTTAAACACTTTTATAAACTAGTATCCTCACGGCATAATGTATGAAACACAGATGGACTAGCATAGAAGATTCTAGATTAAGAGGTCAAAATCAGAGATAAGACAACTTGTTCAAGTTTGGTAACAACCCTCAGACCTTATTCCAAACCATAGCTGGAGAATGAATGAATATCTTTATGGTTTTTAAGGGGAGGAAGTACAGTTGTAAACAGGGGAGTCACATGCTTTTCCCCAGGACACTGGAGAAAAGAATCAGCCCTCTACTACCAACATATGCCACACACACACACGCGCACGCACGCGCACACACACACACACACACACACACACACACACACACACACACACACACACACAGTGAGCCAGTTAATAGGTCAACTACAATGTGGATGTGAGAGAAACATCAACACTTCCCACACCTCTTCAAACACAGGAAAGCGGAAAAGGCGGAAAAGCTCATCAGAGGGAGCACTGATGGAAGGAAGCGAGGTGACGGACAGCAGATACAAACAGAGGGAGAGAAAGCAGGATAGAGAAAGCTAATAAGAAGAGACAAGTGTTGAGAGATAAAGAGATAGTGAAGGAAGGGGCAGTGGGAGCAAGAAGTGCACTTCTGGATTGAATAGCATCCCTGCTGACCACACTCACTCGCTTCCGCTGTGAGTGCAACAGTACTTCTAAAGCCTTTTACCTGTCACAATTGGTTAAAACGATCGGCTGATTTTAAGGGAAGGAACTTAGCCGTTGGGGGCCGATAAGATCATGAAACCTGGATTTAAAGTTACAATCCCAGGGGAAATTAAAGTCCTCCAATCAAAGTAAGACATCTCTCACAGTAAGGGTGATCTGCTTGGAAGAACCTCAAATTATCACTGCAGCCAAAAAGAAAATCCATGGATCACTTTGATTGTAAATTGCAGATTTCTGCTGTATGGGACGTAACTTGTTTAAAATGCACAGGGATTAATGGCATTACCTAAATGCATCTGTGCTGCTCTAGTTTTTAGTGTGTGCTCCTCACCTCTATGGAAAAACATAGCAACAGCAGTGAAGGCAGGCAACATCTCTAACCACATACAGTCACTTTTGCTTCCTCTATGTCCTACAGAAAGCATACAAACACACACGTAAACACACAGAAAGGAAAGACCAGACCCAGCTACTCACAATGGCCATAACCTATCTCCCTCCCAGGACTGCCTCCATTTGCAGGCGATGCCACGGGGTGCCACATGCCTACTGTAAGAGTGTGGAGCTGGCAGTACGCCAGTCACTCAGGACTGGGACTCAGACTGAGCGTTGGCTCGCTGACAGACTCAAAAATGATGCAGACGTTCTGATCAACCTCTTTTCAGGACGGATCAGGGAACAGAAGGGTGGACGTGGAAAAGGGGTGGAGTTCGAAGGGGTAGGGTTTGGTGTTAGTGAAGAGCAAAAGAGGCGGAGTTCCCCTGGCACTGGTTATAGGATTACCCAGATTATCCTTCCCGAGAGATCAATCCGACAGGAACTGTTTGCTGCCCGACTGCTGCACAAATCAGCCGCCCAGCCGCCCACTCATCACGTGTGTTTCTCTCTCTCTGTCACTCAGAGTGGGTAAAACTATCTGTACAGTGACACCTGTTGTAATGGCAGAACAGCGTGTGTGGCATGGGGAAGGGGTGGTCATGGTGAAGAGGGTCACACTTAAGACATGGTACAACCAGGAGTTTCCGATTACTCCTCTTAAAAGGGGCCAAGGCTGGAGAGTATGGCGCTTGTGTTCCTGTAGCCCAGAGCGGTTTTATATCTGAATTCTAAACAGATTGTCTCATGTTTTGCTGAGTTGGTTGCAGTAATCCATCTAATATGACAGTCTTAAAGATAGTGAATGATGTTGAGAGTGAAAGTGACAAGAAGTGAGGCAGTGGCCTCAGAAATCTACTTCCCTACAGACAACTTTGAATTCCTTTAATGTCAAGAAATATCTGTGCCAGTATGCACGCTTAAACATACCTTTGTGGCCTCTGTGCACATTGTTAGTATGTTTGTGTGTCTAACAGGAGTTAAAGCCTTCCAGGAAGTCAGTGATTGTCTCTATCAGTGCTTTAGGATGGTCAAGCAAACATGCCGCAAAGTGAAAACCCAGATGCAAACCAGGCTAAAAATATACCTTAAAGGCAATGAGGGACAATACGTGACAAACACCAAGTGGAAGTTCAATAAACTGCAAAACCCATGCTGAGATAGATACAATATAGCCTTCATAGCCCATTGAATAAAAGCATTGGTGAAACCAGCAGCAATATAACCAGCCTGCAAAAAGTAGAAGTCTTTAGAGCAAAAGAAAAGGTGCCATGGTTTTTATTTAGATCAGAATTAGATTATTATCTGCAGCTGCTTTTTAATGTATTCTGCCAGACTATCAAATGTTAACCTGCTTCTATCCCTAAAGTTAATAAAAGGACAACTGCACTGACACAACTAACGAACTAACGACTTAACAATTCTCAACCCTGTGCATGCTTCTGTTTAGCTTACAAGACTCAACATAACTTTCTTTTGTGGTGCACCTGCATGAAGCTGGGTCAAATGTCCATACAGTGCCTGAAGGATGGCCCCAAGTAACCAGAGCCACTCAGTGACAGTAACCTGGCAAGAGATTCAGGAGCCCAAGACACAAGACGAAGGGGAAGACGGAGAAAGACACAAGACGCCTGTCTTTCTTATGGGCCAAACAAACCCCTCAGGGAGCAGCTAAAATAATGCAGTCCTTTCTGAATGAACAGTGTTACAATAGTGTGTCACGGCCCACATAAAATACATCAAATTAACCCTGGGAGCCATAATTAGCATTCATAGATGTATCACTGCGAGGGAATGGGAAGACAATAATTGGGGTCCCTAATTTTAGAGTGTGCTCTTAAATGCTAAACCTCAACTTCTAATAATCTCACAACAGCTTTGTCATCACTGTTATTCAGTATTGCATTGGAGGTGGTGTACAGAATGAAAAAGTGGACAAAAAAGAGAAAACAGCAAAAAGGTTTTGTTTGTTTTTTTCCACACAGCAGTGAGTGCTTGGGTGCTACAGTTATGTGTACACGCTCGCATGTGTGGGTGTGAGACAGGACTAGAATGGCACTCAGAGCTCTCAAAATAGCCAAGCAAGGTTTCCACATGTTCTTCATGTCACTCAATGGAGATGTTTAATGAGATGTGGTGTGCTGGTTGTTAACCTGTGACGCTTACTTTTCACTCCTGCTGGACAAATAACACACAAAGTCAACTTCCTAGAAGTCATTAACTCTCCTTTTATAGTCTGAATTCATCCTGTTAATAGTGTAAGAGCTCAACTAACCAGTAGTCCAGATTTAGTGCATTCGATTACTGACCATTTCAAACATACAATAGCCGAAAGTAATTATCATTTGGAACAATAAAATCTCTGGTGGGGCTTCATTGCGGAAAATAAGAAAATAACTTATTAGGGTCCTGGACAAATGTGACATTCTCTGCTCTTTATACACTGCAACAAATTTTTTTATTTCACTCTGTATCTATTGAAGATATGGATTGATCTTTTAAAGGTATAATTTTTCTTATTCGACAAAAAAATGTATTATAAAGACTCATAAAATAAATGATGATGATGTGATGATGTGAACTGCACAAATATACATGAAGGAGTTTAAAGAAGCCTCACCATAATTAGTTCCAACATTTGTAGGCTCAGTTAAACTATGAGCATTTCATGCATGCATTTTGCAAGCATACACAGACTTTACTGACCACGAAGTGTGAGGGGCTGATTTGAACTGATTAAATAAATCATTTTCAAATGTATTTATAATGATCTTGGAGCCCTGATTTTTGTGCCACTTTTAAGCTGTTACCCAGGTACTGAGCAAAATCACATTGAGGTCTCGTCCACCCTGTTGGGAATCTGTTCCACATGACCACCAGCTGGGTAAGTATTTTCCTAATATACCAACAAGTTGTCCCTTAGTATCATTATTATACATAATTTTATTGATATAAAGATGATTTATCTAGCCAGTGTGAAACACAGCCCCTAAGTTTCAATGGTTGTTGGCCCTTCCATGGTAATGGTGTCCTTACCAGCAGTTTTACAGGTCAGATTAACAACAAAGATTTTCTGATGGATAATCTCACATTTAAACCTTATCCTACTTTACCAATATAAATCACATAATGCTTGAAGTTTTTATACTCAGTAATTGATGTTAACAGATGCTTAAAATAACAGCAGCTCTATGCCAGGTCGTCTTCCTCACAGCTCTTATGTTAGCATTTTCCTCTCTTTCATCCAGCCAGGTAAAGCTGCCAAAGGTCATACCATGTAATGGTTTGTTCCTGTCTTTGTTTTTTCTTTGCTGTTTACTGGTCAACCTCCAACCCTTTATCTCAAGTTGTGTGCTTTCCCAATGAATTAAATGTAATAATAAAAACTTCTACCATGTTTTCTGCAAATCCTATTGGAAATTGCCAACTGGAGATGATATGAAAAAACAGTAGACTATGTGCTACAACTTCTTGATTTGATATCTAAGGACCCATTTACAGGACGTTTCTTCTAAAAGCAATAAAATGCAGCGAAAACGCAGTGAAAAAAAATCTGAGTTTACACGGAAACACCGCATAAAGGTGGTGCTATAACTGTCTTGTCCAGAAGCAGCTTCGGGTAGATACCCACCGAAGTAGAGCTGAGCCGATCATCTGGTGTATTGGGGTATACTAAATGCATTTTGTTGAAAGACTTACTGTTTACACAGCAACAGTGTCGGCAGTGTTTCAGAAAAATCTCACTCTGGAGGCTGTTTCCAAAAATTTGCGTTCTAGGTCAGCTGAAACGCTGTTTCCATGTAAAAGCGAGACTGAATCGCAACAAAACGTTTGCGTTCCCCTCTAAAACCGTTGTTGTGTAAATGGCCCCTTAGACGTGTGTGATCAGATCACATCGTTGCTTTTGCTATTCAGAACTGGTAACCACTGTTGAAGGATTTTGACCAAGCAGAACCAGGTTTTTAACGTGATTATCAAGGAATCAAGTAATAATGGATAGTGAATGGATGGTTATGTAAATGAGACTCCTGACAGGGTGAGAAAGGACTCTTCAGTTCATGACACATCATCTCAGTTCCCAAAAGTAGCTTTCAAACAGATGTGAGACCCAGGCTTTTTTCCTTTAAAGAAGCGTTTTACAGCACAGCAATGAATTAAACATTCTAAGTTCTTCTGTCATCACTGAAGACACCATTATTTTTTTATGGGCAGCCTAAAATATTTCTTCTTCCTGACTCTGAAGAACTCAGCACTGATATAACCCACTGAGAGAGGATGGTAATTTATTCATCATTTGATGTCATGTTTATATATTTAGCTGTTGTGCCTTAAAATGGATGAATTAATCCAAAGTAAACACCAAAACGGCTGGATGCTCGACATCAGAGAGATGTATCGTACATAATGTTCAGTGTATGAAAATTGAGGTAAGTGAACATCTGTCCTTAACATGTATGCTGCTGCTGCATAATTAGCAAAGAAAACAGCTATTTACGTCCCATAAGTTAACATTGCTGCAGCCTGTGGGCCTCTCAAGGTTTTCTGCTTGATTAAAGCTGGAATTAAATCAAGGCTTTGACCTTCTTCACTAATGACTAATTACTGGCAATTAGCCCAGAGAATGGCCTTCGTATGCCCCTTCTTTTCCTTCGTCCTGTTCTCACAATTAGCACCCACTCAAACACAGCCAAGACAAGCAGGCTCTTTCTTCCACTGACGCATAAATACAACACAGTCAATCAATCGTGGCCTGGAATAAACCCACTGTGTGTTCTGTGTGCTAATTCAAGTGTCAGCATCGCAGGTCTTAAGCTATAGAATTCTTGAGCAAATACCTGCAGAGAACCACACCCTCTACCTGTTTGGGTTATCTTACTCTGCAGGAGTGAGTGGGTGGGGAACGCTTTGTGTGCACGGAGCAGCCATTAGAGAGCAGGTTAAACACAGTCTTATAGCAAGACCCACATTCTTTCAGTCACATGATATCACAGTCACATTTTTTCGCACATAGGAAGTTGGTGTATATTCAGCTGTGATGTTGAAGCACGAGTATGAGAGTATGTGTGTTCCTCTCTGACTGTGTGTGAACTGGGAGGTGAATCATTGACCCCTGGCAAGTGATGAGAGTTCACATCAACTAGAGTGACCTCTCTTTCTCTGACCCCCGCCCCCAACCCCTCCTACTTACTTCCCTTTATCTTGCTCCCTTCACTCTCTCATCCCGTTCTTCTTTTTGCAGTGACTTCCCTGAACGCTGAGCATGAGACGCTCTCACTGTCATAAGTAGGCAGTAAGTGCTCGTCAGCGCGTCTAGAATCACTTCCACTGACGGAAAATAAAAAATGCTGAGGAAGAAAAATGCTGATTCTACTTAAAGGCCTGCAGTGTGGCTGCATCAAACCTGCTGAAACATAACATGTCTGTGGAAAAAAGGCTGAAAGTATTAAGAAAGCTGTCCACACACATTCAACAGACATCTTTTAGAGTTATTGACTCCATCCAAGAAATGAGTTGTGTTTATGGCCTTATTTTCCTTCATGTTTTGTAGCTTGGGCTGTTGATGCAAAAATACACCACAAATCATAGCTGTGGGCCAACACTGGGACAAAAACAAGAACAGTTCTTCCTTGTGATGTTCTTGTGGAGTTTGTGGCTTTCACTCAGAAAAAGCTCTGTGGCTTTACTTCTAACTTATCACGTAAGTGCTGTAAAAGATAAGAACCGTCCTCAGAGAAGGTTAAACTGATTCTAGATAGCTGCTGTTATTGTGCTGTTTTGACATTTTTATATACACTTAATTTATGAAAATCTAGCTTTTAAAATGGTTTTAACTCGTGAGGTAAAGGGCAGCATAACTGCACTTAAACCAAGAGGGAGCAAGTTCTGTGAGAAGAGCAGCTTTCAAACACTCTGCATATGTTTACACTTGAAATGTAAAGAAAATTCAAAGTGCTTTAACTGGATAATTTTAGATCATTAATGACAAATCACACCACAGTAATGCACAGGATGTTGCCCTGATGTGGACAGATCTTACGATGCCACTACATTCTGGTTCAGCTAAATCTTTAAAGACAGACATGAAGGACTGTGTGGCCCAAGGGGCTGCTGTTAACTCCTGTACACTGTGGGCTTCCCTCAACATGCTCTCACATTCAGATGTCTCTCGCATTCCCCTGGGAGCAACAGTAATTACAGAAACAATTTCCTGACTTTCCGAATGGTGTCAAAATATCTGTGACAACATAAAGAGACTGCACAATTTAGTCTTCAAGGAGTGTTTTTTTTTCTATCAGCGTCTTATAGAGCCACATTACTATTCTTCAAGCAGTAAGACAGTGGGTTTGAAGCACAGCGTTTCTAGCACAGTGGTTTGACAATGAGTGTATCTTCCAGGGGAGAAAAAAACATCACATGATAAATGATGCATATAGAGTGTGACTCAGTCAAGCTTTAAAAGCCTCACTATCTAGTTGGAGTCCAATTGGAAACGGTTAAATGTACAACAACACAGGCCTGGTACTTATTTGGCATTCTTTTAAGCAGCATATGTTATAGTATGTGTCCCACATGTTGCAAACTTGTCACACATGTCTCCCTCTGTACTGGCTTTATGCTGTCACAACAATCCTGATAATACACAGAGGCTATCAGCTGGTTCAAGGGCAAAGTCGCCGAGTCAGTGCAGAGTTCATCTTTACTAACAAAATCACATCAAGCTGTCATTCAGCTGAGTTCAAGCACGGCGCTGACCGAGGCGCGACTTACACACTCCTTCCTTCACACAGCGCAAGTTTGTTTATCAGAAGAAATCCTCCATACTGCAAGGCAGCTCCGTGCATTTCTGTCTGAACCTCACGGTCATCCCAGACCAATAAATTGCGTTTCTGTCTCAAACAGTTTAGCAAGAGACGCGCGACAAGCGCCATAAATTACATAAGCGCAATTAAAGTGCCAACCTCTGACCTTGCCTGACCGGCACAACCACGATCACCTGACTTTTGCATTGGCCACAGCTTTCGTTTAATCTGGCACGGCTGCAAAATTATTACTAAACAGAGCCACATAAGAACCGGATCCACAACTAGGAGTCGGTTGTTAGAGCCCGTGGCTGTTTCACGCACAGCTCACAGACTGAAGAGGAGACGCCATGAAACAAACGCACTCTCCCCTAAGTCAAAACAAAACGCACTAACCCTGCGAGAAACACAGCGGACAGACTGCGTGTTGAATTAATCTTCCAGATGTACTTACTCAGGTGTAAATACGGATCATTACTGTCCATACTGTACGAGTTGTTGCGTCGATTTCCTACAGTCGGTGCTGCTCCGCATCCCAGCGCATTCCTCTCCCAGCCCGACTCAACTCTGCAAGGCGGCTCTACACGGGGGCCCAGCGAGGGGGGGCGGCAAAACAGGGCTTCTCCCAATGACAACAGTGGTCGATATCAAGCTCCAACACGAACGTGACGAAACAGATCTCCTGCAATGACACCGTGTTGCAACATTTCCACGGCAACATGTTACTTTCCGAGAAAATGGTGTCTTTGCATGCGACATACGTTTATAAACAGTTTTCTCCATATTCTCACAAATAGCAGAGCTACAGCTACAACATGTAAGCCAGGGTAAACATTAATCGGTGCTGAGGATGGTTTTAATGGCAAGTGGCTTACAATTTATGTCATTATAGATGTGTTGCATCTTTTTCCATTCCAACATTTATAGTGATTTATGGTCTTACACAAACAGCATAGACTGTGGTGACCTACTTTTATTATTAAAGCGGGCATATTGTTCACATTTGGTTGAGTGAAATGTTATTCAATTTATAAGAGAGATTAACAACGTAGAGAGTCTTTTATCCATAGGCTATCTGGCTCCAATTAAAATGCTGCAATTTTAAGGTTCTTGATTAAAACTTTATTTTTAGATACTTCTTAGTTTTATACAGTGTTTTTAGTCTCCTGCTGGTTTTCTCTGTGGGGATATCCCCACTGTTTACCTATTTGCTTGAGCGAGTCACAGTCTGGGTACCCCCCGGAGTCCCCCCACACCCCTCTTCAGAGAGTGGGGTCATGCAGGGGTGAGGCTCCCGGTACCTCAGGAGGTTATTCAGGAGTCAAGCCGCACAGGGGCATTCACAGTCCTGATCTGCGGAGCGGGCAGACGCTCCGTCAACGCCGGCCCACTGACCACTCAGCAGGGCCATCGGGCTGCCCCGCTAATGGGACAAGCACCCCCGGCTCCACCGTCCTTGTAACAGCGACCCATAAAAGAACACAGGAGGATGCTAACCAAGATGAATGGCATTTTTTCCTCGGCTCATTCTACACTAATCAGAGCTTTTCATTTGTTATGGCCTTGCGCCAGGCCCTCCACCGCAGCCTCCATTAGAGCCGGATAACGTATAAATTCATTAAAGTCAAAGAGGGACATTAAAATGCCCATTTGTCAGATCTCTCTTTGTGTATCCCTAATGGTGGCACATGGTTCAAGGCATTGAGATGATTTTGGTGGGGTTTTTCTCTCTCTCTCCTTCTTTCTCTCTAGTGCATTAGGAGAGAAACGTGGGAACCAAAGAAACGTGTGTATTTCTCTTTTTAGCAATGATGGTTTCAAGAACATTTGCAGTCCAAATCTGGACCTTCTCTCTTTTACAAAATGATTTTTTTTTTGAAGATGTCCTGAGATTCTAGGTGCTTATGGAAAGATTTCAAGAAATTTTATTGGCACATATTTTCAAACATTTTTGTGGAGTTTAGTTTGCGTGGCTGACAAAAAGATGTGTAAACTTCCAACACCTTTACCCCTCTTCCTCCCCCTACACACATACAACTCAGTCACAGAAGCAACATTCTGCTCTAATCCCTTTGTATTCATCTCACCATTCCAACCAAGTCCAAAACCCTAATCCCAAATCAAACTCTACAAACCTGGCCCACCTGATAGCAAGTTAGTCACAGTGCAGCCAAAAGGCCAAGACTCTTAAAACTCAACTCTCTCTTTTAGGCCTTCTTCCCTGATTTCTCCCCTTTTTCGTCAGTCTCCGTCCTCTTCTGGCTGCAGGATGGAGGTTCTGGCTGCTTTGTCATGGGAGATGGCTCTGTCCATCTGCCTCGCTGTCATTAGCCAATCTCCATCTCGTTCTATCAGAGGGGACCCCCCCAAACATCCCCCCACCCTTCCACCCTGCTGGACCCTCTTCAGCATACTGACAACCCCTGCCCCCTGCTCCATACACAGGCCTGAGATGATAAGTGTTCTGGCTCTTTGTGTCGGCCAGGATAAGACAATGCCACACAGCACTACAGAACATCATCCATCTCATAGGTCATCAATCTGGGACACAAAAGATGAAATGTGGCTCGAACTCCCTTTGCAAAGAGGTTTCTTTTGGCATAGAAGCTTGTCCTCCACCTCGCTCTGTGCTGCTTTTCACTGCTAGGTTAGTGGTTCACCAACTAATTCTCCAGCCCTGCGTGGCTTCATGTGAGGGAAAGAATTAACAAAATGCAACTATTCAAAAATATTAAACACATTGATAGAGTGTTATCTTTATCAAAGAAAAAACTAACTATTAAGGCACAATTTTAACTTCCATTGTGTCAGACAAGCTCAGTTTCAGTTCCTTTTCAGCTTGTTTCTGGATCACCTGACTGAAAACTGGTGTCTGTCTAACCCTGAAACTAACACGTACAGGCCTCTGGCAAATTTACATTGATTTCTTTTGTAGTGAATACTAATTATTAGCTCTGTGTCACTTAAACAGCATTATCTACCCTTTGTTTGTCCTCCTTTGTGCCTAATTAGGTTTACATTGTCTCAGCATGAGCCTGGGCCTTCTTGTTTGTGGTTTTTGTTGGTGACAGCAGTGTCTTGGTTGTATTGTAGCCCATTGAACCAAAAATAAATCCACCAAACCAGCCGAGACAACACTAACATGTACCTGAGACGAAAAAAAAATACAAATCACAAAAAAAGATTGCAATGATCCATTACACCTCTATACCAGTCATTCAGGCAATTTACTTTCAAGTTAAAAGAAACTGGAGTGTTAAAGCAACAACCAGTTAAAAACTTTTTATTTATCTATTTATTTTTACAACAGCCTTTTGACATTAAGATTGAGAGAAACAGTAAGCCAAAGCAGATCTGTGTTCATGACAACTAGATTCTTGAGGTGCAGAGTGCTATTTAATCTTGTCTCATCTTTCCAAAGTGGGGGTAAACTTTTATCATCTTCAGCCATCATGGCAACAGATAACAAAGAACAAACAGCATTGCAGACAAATTTTCTTTAAGTGCCTTAATTGGGTTTAATTTGTCTGGTATTGCTTTCTTGCTCTTCAATTTGGGAGCATGTAAAGTTCAGAAATAAATCAATACAATGACTCAAAACAATAACTTGATATTGCGTACAAGTTTGTTAAAATTAACCATCTCCCTTTCATGAAACCTCCTAAATAGTTTCTATTCATATGCACAGCAACTTTGCAGTCTTGAACAAGAAGTTCCGATCACTACAAATAAATTGATGTAATTAAGTCTGATATTAATTTGTTAAAAAATACTTGTAACTAAGAAATGTAATCCATATGCATGTAGATGTCATACTGAGACAATAGTACCTGTGCTCTATTAAACTTTTTTTTTTTAGGTTATATCACATGAAAAACTTATCTCAGTCATTAGGTGTTACGATATTAAAGAAAACAGTTTCCTTATATGAAAGACTAAGAACAAAAAAAAGCTCCATCTCTAAGTTTCTTTGTTATGCCAATGCTATGTTAAACCCTTCTACCAACATATCAGGTTAACTTGTTAATCTGCTGTCCTTGTCTGCATCGGAGGGGCTTTACGCACAATCAATATGATGAGCTCTGATCTGTCCACAGACTAACACTGTCTGTAACATTACCCCATCACTCTAATCAGACAGGGCTGTAGCATCATCACCATTAGGACATGGGACACAGGGTTTTATTTTGAAGTATGTTTCACACATTGCATGTGCTTTTTGATTTTGAACCAGGTGCACAGTCTAGTAACAGCCAACAAGTAATAATAATAAACAATATTCAGGACTAGAATTATTACATTAGTTGATTAGGTTTTATGCTGTAAGAGGTGTGCAGACTCTAGGCAGATGGTTGACCTCAGTGTTGGTCTTTAACCTGCTGTAATAAGTTAATACAGACCCAGGGTTTGTTCTTTTAATATGAAGCTGAACCAATCAAGCAGGGAATCAACCCGACCACCTCAGGTTAATCTCTCAGAGACCTGAAATGCCCATGAGGGATTAAGCCCAGCTACTGATTTTAGGCACACAATGTCTCTTAATGCTTTGCCTGTGCCATTTAAAAATCACAAACAAAGTCTGAGAATGTACCCAGTAAGAGAAGCTTTATTCTGTGGCAGCGTTCACATAACCGTGCATGGCGTTCGGTTATGATAGCACCTGTTCACACATTGGCTGGACAGAAAAACACTTTTTGAGTAGCATACACTGGATGTGGAACATGTCATTGGTGTGTTTGGCCACTGTGTTTTCTTTATTCAGCGTGCAGGATATTCTTTATACTAAAAAATCAGCTTCTGAATAACACTTCCATTAAGCTTTGGGACACTGAGAGAGTTCCAAATAGAGGATGATCAAAATAGAAGCACCCAAAGCCAAGATTTCATAACTTTTACACAAACAAACTTAATTCCACACTTGCCAAGACACTTTTATGTAGTGTCTTTAAATAGGCTGACTAGCCCAAAGAGCACTTCTATCTTTTAAACCACTTAAACTTTAAAAATGCGTGTTACTGAAAAAAATGCCCAGCTATCTCTTAACAAGTCAAAAAACAGCAGGCAGATAATTTGTACTTTGCAATTGTAATAATGGTGTTTGCAGTTCATGCTCTATTTTTGTCTTTTATCTGTGTCTTACTGTGCCACACAGTTACTTTTTATTTATTCACCCTCAGCAGAGCTGGGTTTTTGATGAATGACCACATTTCTATTTGATAGACACGTCTTCCTTAATAGGCTCTGTTAAGGCTTAAAGGGGTTTAAAGCCAGATGCTTACACTCCCTGTCGTGACACTAAAGCATAATACACACCAGAATTGACATGTCAGTGTCACATAAGCCCTATGGAAGCATCTATCCACCCAATCATCACCAACATTCTGACCTCTGTGGTGGTTGGCACTGTCCTCAGAACCATCTGTCCTGGCAGCTCCTCACTGACTGAAGACAGCCAGTCACACTATCTTCACCAGGCTGTCTACTTGGGAGGAAAAAAACAAGACAGGAAGCTAAATGCTCTCATAAGCTATATAAGAAACATTTATGGGAATTTATATGCTGGGATTCAGTTAGTACCCAATCTTCAGCCTGAGCAATATTGTTTTCTTTAAATGAGATCAATATGATGTAAAATAAAAGTTTGCAAAAAAAGATCCCTTTGAGAGGAAATTATTTTCCAGTAAGACAAATTTTACCATTAAGACTATTAAAAACCTGTCACTTCTAAAACCAATTGCTTCCAATTTGCTTTCATTAATGTGTATCTTACAATTCTTACAGGACTTTATTGTTGATTTTATGAGATGAGGTACTTGATTACAAGCAGCTCAACACTTCTATATGCCCTGGCCTTTAAACTATCCTGGAGAACAGATGTATCCTATAGTGCAGGTATTGAAATCTCTACTCCAAAACAAAACAAAAAAACAAACAAAAAATAGTAAAACACCACACAACAGACCTTCATTAGTTAGCTGAGCCCAAAACTTGCCCAGTTAATGCCCTTATTCTCTGGGTTGTACAAATGAATCTTTGCGGAGACACATTTTGTTACCCAGTGATATGTTTTAATTGGGTGTCCTTTGTCTTGTTTTAAACTAAATTTCAAGTCGATGTACTGAACCTTATTTGGCTTGTTTACTACATGTCTAGGCCTATTGATCCTTTTTCAGTCCTTCCACTGCCACATTTTTCAAGATGTTTCTGCAGCTTCTGTTCCTTCTTTCATGAACTCAATGACTTCTAAAGAAAGGTCAACTTCTGACCATACGCTGGAGTTAGTGGTACTATCCTGCCGCCTTGTGGCCTCATACAAGACTAGTTTAGTGATTTGTCTAATAGACGCAAACTATGGTCGCTGTTTTACTTAGTTGTCCTTTGTCGGCATCCGTAGAATGATGGTAAGTCAGACGTGTATTTACGTGAACCGGGAAGTGTCATTCTAACCAGCTGAAACACGAGAAGCTCTATGATCCAGTACTTGACTATATTTTCATTTTTAAACCGATCTACTAATGAATTTAAACGAGGATGTCATCAGACTTAACGTTAGATTTCGAATCTCGTAGACAGTTTCCTGTGATGGAGAGGGAGACGGGCAGCATCTCTATCGACCAGGGGGGAGAGTGGGGTAAGTGTTTGCCAAAGATTCTTTCTAGAAGGTTTCACCCATGAAATCATAGTTAATCATAACAGTCGGTTGATACTTGCTATCCATGTAAATTCTGAAATTTAATTTGTTTTGCTAGCTCTTTCTTTCCGATAGACTCACAGATACGCTCTGAGTTTGCTTGTGTTCGAACACAGCTCATGCTAATGTAGTTAGCATTAGCTTACGTTGGCTCTATATGTGATGATGTAACCTGCCCCTCCTGGGTGTAATGTAAATAATGATGAGCTGTTATAAGGAAAACCAAGTAGATTTCTGGATTTGGATGAAGCTTGTGTTGTTAAAACAGGACCTGACATATTAAAATATATAAATAAATGTTATATAATGTGGTTAACAGAGTTGCACATAAATGAATGTTTTCTTGTGTTTTATAGCAGAAATCAACCTTATAAACTCGTATAAGTATGCATAACATTCATGCATTATAAATTTAGTTTATAGAATTTATTTAAAGCTTTTCGTATCCATCAGTTAATTTAGAACCTGTTTAAAGCCCTACTGCCTACATTCTGGTGGACTTTCTGTGATAAAGTGAAATATGTATCCCTCTACTGCCATAAATATTTTGACAACCAAAAATACTCTGAGACTATGTTTCACATGGGGCAGTGAACTGAAAACAGTTTTGAGATGTTTTGTGCTTGTTCCTATATAGACATAAGCCTTTTTGATGAGCTGGAACAGCTGGGAGATGCGGATGAGCTGCTTGAGGCGCTGGAAAATACTGCTTATGTGAGTAACTCATCTTCTCAATATGCAAATGGAAATTCTCAGCTAGAATGCAAGTCCCACAAAAGATAGCAACACAAACCATAACATAAGAAGCATGCAAAATATTTGTAAAATGTGTAGTATTGCTTGAGAAGCAGGTGCTTGGCTCACGCAGTAGTGAAACACGTTATTGTATGGAGATGTAACATGATGAAAAAAAGTTTGTGTAGGTGTCAGAAAAACTGCAGACAATAGCGGGAATGAAAGCCTCCATTGCACCTGTAGTTGCAACCTTTACTATGCTTGCTTGAATGTTTGGCTCAGATACATAGTTTTAAAAATTTTGTTTTTGCTTTCTCAGGCCACTGAAGGGCCAGACCTGGACTTCGATATTGACATACCGCTGTGGTATGAAGGGGAAACAAGCAGCACTTGCACAGGTACAGAATCAGCTATCAGCCATTCTATTCAATAAATTGTTCGATTATCAAATGCACTGTAAAAATGTCCAAAAAGGTGAAATGTTTTGTCCATATAATAATCCAAAACCAAAATACTCCTGATTTAGTTTATGTAGAAGACAATCTTTTGTTTTGTTGATCAATTATTCTATGTTGAGTCACTTGTGCTTGGTTTCCATGGTGTTATGCGTGGGTTTGGGTCACGTGGGCGAACACAGGGTAAGGTATATGCGTGGTGCCTTCACTTGCAAAGGGTGCAAGATAGGGATGCACCGATCCAACTTTTCTTGTCCTGATCTGATACCTGGGCTTTGGGTATCGACCAATCCTGATCCGATCCAATACCAGTGTTAAATAATAACCTGCATGCTCTACTGTGGGATAGCACTGGTAATGTTTAAAGTAAAAGACAAAAATGGGTACATATGGAATTTCTGAAGTTAATATTTATTTAAACTTTAAGTTTTTAAATGTTTAACAACAGTTTGGTTAAAAATGCTTCAGAATTTACAGAAATTACTATTTGATTGTAAAATTTTATACCTTGTAGACTACATCATAGTTTAGCCTTAGTGTCAAGTTTGGACCGACCCTTTCTCTCCGATACCTGATCTAGCTTTAAGGGGCTGGATCGGCGACGATACTCAATACCAGGATCAGATCAGTGCATCCCTTGTATGAGAGGTAGCATGGGTAGCCGGGATTTTTGTTGACCTCGCGCTTTTGTTTGCTTTGATTTATGTTTCATATGTGTGGACGATACATTTAAAGCACAGCTGAATCAGAATAAACAATGCAACTACTCTGAACTCTGGGTGTTTCTGTGGTAACAGCAGCGAGTCACACAAATACAGGACCTATTTCCACCTCATGCGGCTTTAAGGCACTGGAAAGCTGCAACAGTTTAAATAATATGGATAGCAGGATATCTTATTATCTTGAGAAGATGTAAAAAGCACATTGTTTCTTTAACTATGACTGAGATATTAAGAAAAATGCCTGAAAGTTCATTTGAGTTGTTACAGGTCAAATGTCAACATCTGCCTCTACACTTCTCCAATATTTCAGCAGATATATGGTCTAAAGTTGGTCTGTTTGATAGATATGTAGCTTAGTTTAAAATGATATTGTTGCATAGATTTTGTTGGATTGCAGGCAGCTTTAAGCCTCATTGATAAAGCAAGCACAACTGATTACGCTGTTTGTGACTTGAAAAAACAGACAAGTAAAAAAAGTCAAGTTTCTCAAAGTAGTAAAACCTTTGCAATCTTAAATCTACATACATGTCTTAAAATGTGGCAAATTAAGACCCTGTATAACTCAGATGACTTGCATGTTTTTTGATCAATGATTGATTTATAAACCCTACAAAGTGTTGGACATGGTAGTAAATGAATAAAAGATAGTGCAGTGTAGAATAGTACTTGTTTCTGTTTATGTGCTGTAATCCACTGGGGTAGTAAATCATACCTGCCCATGTCTGATAAGCCTTAATATATAACACATTTTTCTTTGTCCTTGTGTGTCCAGATGGTGAGGTGAGCGTGGACTCTCTGTCACCTGCCCACACTCTGAGCTCTGTCCCCTCTCCTTCCTCTGTGGAAGCACTGTCCCCGTACTCCTTAATTGTAAGTCTACTTTCAAGTCTCTGTCCTTCTCAGTTTTTGTCATTTGTTTTTTATTTCCATTGCAAATTTTACTTGAGCTGTTGGTTGTGAGGATTTGCATATGTGCCCTTCTTTTCATCCAGATGGTGTCCAAACATTGACAGCTGTGACTAGAGACACACACACACACACACACACACACACACACACACACACACACACACACACACACACACACACACACACTTGAGACTCCTACCAACAAAAGCCTTAAACACCTTGTCTCACTAATCATTTGCTGCCCATCTTAGCTCCATCCCACCCCCTCGTTAAATAAAAGGTGCTGACAACTTCAACCATATTAGCATAATTCAGCAGGCAGATGTTTTCACTGCATGTCAAAATAAAGACCTGGGTTACCTCTTTGTCTGGCCAAATCACCATCTGCAGATGTTTGTTTGCTAACTGAATCACCCCAAATGCAACCAAGGACACATTAGTCATCTAGAGACATTGAACTTTGACAAGGACATTTCTTTATTTGATGTATGTCACTTCTCAAAAGCACTGTATTGCAACTCATAGAGTGGTTTCTGTCACTTTTTAACAGTTTGTTTATGGTTGATGCAACTTCTGGCAAGCAGCAACATTTGATATTACTGTGCTTCTCTAAAATTCTCTTTTGTTTCCACATACAGGATGAGGCCCTGTCTCCACAGTCACAGCTCTCTCCTGTCTCGGTCTGCTCTGACTCCAGTGGTTTTTCTGTCAACTCTCCCCCAGCTAAAAAAGCTCCAAAAAGGACCATACAGACCACACGAGGTGAAGCCTTTTTGTCTGCTTATCTATATTTGTACACTTTGTCCCAAAAGCAGGGGAATTTCTGCAGCATGCTCTGGGGTTCGTGGAATTCAGAGATTAGATCAGCCATAGAAATAGCAACTGAAGTAGTCTCTTGTTAGAAAAGAGAGGTATGAATAAGCTACAGTTACCTTGTATTTTTAAAAATGTCCCTGCTTGGGTCTGAAGCCAACCTCTCCAAAATATTTTGCAATTTCAGTTTTCTTATCTTGCTCTATTAACCCTACTCTTCTAACACGCACACACCAGTCAAGCAAGCTCAGCCAACCAAGAGGCCCATCCAGATTGGCCCGAAGGTTTCCATCCAGCCAAAACCACTGATTACAGCTGTGCCGCTGGCTCATGCAGCAGCCCCCCTGCAGGCCAAGACAATCATCATCCAGCCTCTGCAGACCACCGTGCTTCCTGTAGTCAAACCAGTTCCTGTCAGTATCCAACCAGCACCCCCTGCAGGTCAGAGCTTACACTGCAACACATCTTTACATCACACTGTAGTGCATCAGACCAGTGGAGTGAATGTAATAAGTGCTGCATTCTCAACTAAACTCATTTTGTAACTCCCTTGAGTAAAGAGATATAAGTATTTATGGATGAATGAATGTTATGTCTGCTATCACTGATAATTCTGGTTCTTTATTAAACATTTATATTGCAGTGTCTTGGCCAGCAGATGGTGCTTTTACCTCAGTTTTACTCTCTAGAAATTTCCAGTCTCTACTTTCCAAATGCTCTCTGCCTGATAATCTTACATATAAATGGACAATAATATAGCTCTAACTTGTTGTACCCATAAACTTAAGGTTTAGGCACTTTAAGAAATCAAGCATCACAAATGCACAGTTTGCTGTATAACTCACTGTTAAACTAATACATATCAATGCTGTAGCTATTTTTTTTTGCCATTGTTCAGTCATCTGTGTGTAACATCAGCAGCACCAAAGCCCATGTTTATACTTATATCATACTGCGGCCCCTAAATAGGGGGAATATCTGACCTCTGCTGACCTGACTTTGAGCTTGGCTCTCCTGTCTGTTTAGTAACAGTCAATGACAGAGACATCCAAGTTTAGGTCACCAGACTGAAGTTAAGTCAAGTCCAGTTTGTGTTCTCAGTCTTTTTGGTTTCATACAACATCAATTGTGTGGTGTAAAACAGTGTGCCAAATGCATCGAGCCATTGGTAGCAAGAAACTGAAGATATTTACAAATGCACATAAATAGAGTCTGACTCTGGTAGTCATAAAATTGAAAGAAAAAGCAAGCTGACAGGTAATTTTTGGTTTCTCTTTTCTTTTGACTGCCATTCCCATGAATTTCAATTGCCAGTGTCAAGCTTTGGCACAAATCACCGCTTTGGCACCACACATTCGTTAGCAGGACTGACTAACACTTCCACAAAATGAGCACAGACACATTGTTTATTATTATTGGTGAAAGCAGCTGGGTCATTTTGAGGGATGGTTCCTGGCACAGTCTTGCTCTGAAAGGGTGGGCCACCCTCTAAGAGGCTCCTGCATTAGCAGGACATTTATAAACATAGACAGTATGTCGAGGCTCTACCAATGTCTTTCATCCAGGCCATGATCCCTTTTGAATGTTGGTGAACGTGCATGTTTATGTGTGCTCATGCACATAAAAGTCAGACGCCTTGTGGAATGTAGAAGTTTAAGACCACAGGTAGGAATGGTAAACATCTTTTCCACCTGTACTTTTAAAAAAGAGTCTTGTTAAAGATGAGGGGTTAGCGTAGGTCACCAAAGGTGAGGCAAGTTCAAGGACCTGGACTCTGCATCTGCAGCAGGGGGCTTTTCCACAGCAGACTGCAAGAGTGTTTTTCTTAGATCATACTTGTTTCAGGTGTCACAGTTAAAGTTAGACACATATAAATGCAAACAAACCAACAGACACATAATCACGGTTTGAGCAGCAGACTTTGTGTTAATTAATCTTAACCACCCAATCAAAGTATGATTACAGTTCAGCTCTTAGACCTGTAATTTGAAAATACGTGTCTCTTCCCCAGGGCGTCCAATAGTGTTGTCTCAGGCAAGCCAGGTGCTGCAGATCCAGACCCCACAGACCATCACCAGCAATGTGGTGGCCATGCCATCTCAGCTCAGCCAGGAGAGTCCGGTCCCTGTTGGTGCTCCTTCAATGGTCTCTGTCACACTTCGATCCCCCTCCTCGGATGATGATGTGAGTCCCACCCACACTCTTTAACACATGAGTCCTGCTGTGTTTTAGTCTGTTAAACTGAGGTATGAATACAGAGAGAGAGGACGAGACAAGTCACGTACAAGAAGAAAAATGGATTTGAAGAGTTATGTAACAAATAGAACTGGCAGTCTCAGATATTGTTATGCACTCTCGATTTGTTGGAGTGGACAAAATTTTTTAGATGAGTATGAATTGCAGCAACACTTGTGCTCCCTTTTTTTCACAAGTGTGGCTGATTAACTCCTTCTGCTTGTTTCTGGCAGGCAGGTAATCTACCTCCTCCAACCTTCTGTGCAATTACTTACTGTGCGTGGGTCATTATAGTTAATTGCACACACAAGCGCTGCCTTTTACACATCTCTCTCTATAGGTTGTCAAACACCTCCGTAACCTTCAGTATGTGTGAAGAACTGGGGTCTAAAATGTTTTCAGCCCGTTCATGCTGCTTTGATTGGTTGCGCCCAGCATGGTCTCGAGGGGACCCCATCTGTTTTTATTTGGTTACTTGTTTAACAAGTGGGTGGTTGTTTACTGTCAGTAAATACACGTACATACTTGAAGTTAAGTAGTCCAATGTTTCCAGACTCAATTTGTCTTAATGGTTACCTGATTGCACAAACAAAATGTCAAACACAAGATCATTGATGTCCTTTTTGAACATTTGGCGTGCGCAAAAACGGCTTTGATAAACACCACAGTCATTTGTCTGCTCATTTTTCTCGTCTGTTGAAAATTCATACTGACATAGAGCACTTCATGAAGAACGGTCTCTTCAAGATGTCTGCTATAGATTGGATAAGGCTTCTAAACAGGATTATTTGGACAGCATCATTTGTTTCCCAAAACCAGTGAAAGCACAAAAAGCAGTAATGTAGAATTTCACAGAGCACTTTTAGAAATGTTGCTATGAGTTTTTGATGCAAATGAAAACAGCCTGGAGTGCTCAGAAAAGAGGAGTTGTGTTTCAGTGAATATGAAAGGAGGAACATTTTAAATAAGCTGCAGCTGTTGTATAAATGTTTTACAGAGACCTATAAAGACAGTAATGCAGTATTGAAGAGTACTCCAAACAAACACAAGAACACGTTTCCCTAAAGTTTTACAAATTTATCAATAATATGTGGCCGATTTTCTTGGACCTGGTAACTCTGTGGCCCTTTGTTGGCGTGTAAAGACCTGGCGTTGTGTTCTTGCACAAAGCTAATAAGTAGCAGCTTGGATGTGCACACACTCACTCATTAGGCCACTATGGTTACCATGTTCACACTAAACCTGGATGCAGTCCAACGCAAACTTTCTCATCCAAACCTATATTTAGTGTTTTCATTTCACAAACCATTAACTTTAATATCTGTGTAAAATATATTATGTTGAGAGAAAAAAGTTTACAACTTAGGCCTCGTTTACACGACAATGTTTCATCTTGAAACGCTGAAACGCAGTGAAAAAAATCTGAGGGACTGAAAACGCTGTAGAAGGCATAGCAGGCCTGTAGTCGGCGCTATAATTGTCTTGTCCAGACGCCGCTTTGGGAGATTTCCACCGAAGTAGAGTTGAGCCTATCATCTGGTGTATTGGAGAATACTAAGTGCAAGAGTGGAGCAACAGATACGTATTTTGTTAAATACAGTCAGCAGATACAGCAGATTGAGCAGAACAAGCACAACACGGTAGTTCGCGACGATCGTTACAACGGTACTGTTGTCCTGTTCTATGCGCTCGAGCGGAGTGAGTGTGACGTCAGCGTCTCCACTGAAAACGCCGGCTTACTGTTTACATGGCAACGGTGTCGGCAGCGTTTCAGAAAAATCCCACTCTGGAGGCCGTTTACAAAAGTTTGTGTTTTAGGTCGGCTGAAACGCCGTTTCCGTGTAAACGTGAGGCTGAAACAAAACTTTTCCGTTTCACCCTGAAGCCGTTGTCGTGTAAACGGTCTCATATTTGGTTTATAATGCTTAATGCAATTTTCCACCGTGAAAATACTCAAATTTATTACACTGTGTGGACGACGACAGTCTGTGTGATTATAATTTGCCCCTTGTCTGAAGTGAATGAAACATTTTTTTTATGATCTGATTATTTGTAAATCTTGTACTCATAGAGACACATCTGTTTGGTCTTTGTCTGAAAGATTTACATTATGTAACTGTAGTTCAGACAGTGTAAACGGTGGATTTTGCTCCCCATGAGGATGAAACAGGGTGGGTCCCTTTTTGTGTTGCATTCAGAGGTGATGTCAGGACAGCTGCAGTAAACAGAAGACACATGCACAAACACACAAATCCAACTCAAACTCCGCTCATGTCCAGCTCAACACGCTCACTTCTTTCAGATCTGTGTAATTGCAGCAGTACGGAAGAGTATCGAGTTTTGAGGGATTATCATAAGATACTTAAATTGCATTAGGGACTTCACTAGAGATTTAAAGTTAATAAAAACCCCTCTTAAAGTAGGTTTTGTGAGTGGTGTAGGCTTGTGGTCTCTCAATAAATGCTCCTCATCTTCTGTGCGTGCTTTCTCCTTTTGAGAAGGAAAGTCTGATGTTCGTCTCAGGACCTGGGGCCAGTTTGTCAGCCTGTGTTTCTCATTTTCTTTTCTTTGTAGCTTGAACAAACTGAAAAAGCCACCACTGCAAGTTTAGAGATGCTGTGACTTTTTGCAACTCCACTGTTGTTTCAGGCATCGGTCCCCAGCACCACAGTTACCAGCGGCTTGCTGTTTCTTTGACCTTTCAGTCAGTTGAGAAACGTGTTTTCAGTCTTTCCCTGCTCCCTCTTTGTGGGAGCAAAACTTCCATATTTATAGTGTTTCCCATGTGCTGTGGATCTCACACTGACGTGGCAGGGAGGTCACAGAAATGCATCGTGTTTGTGCAGCATCCTTTTTTTCTGATGGGGAAGAGCCATGTGTGTTACATTTGTGGGATGTTCTCTTCAAATCATCTGCAGTGATTTCTGTGGTGAGGCTGTGAAGACAGAAGGAAGGGGATTGAGTTTATGACTGTCATCATCATAAGGTCATAAAATCACTGTGCAGCCCTTGAGGCATAAACCTTCAAAATATCAGTCGTGATACAATTGCTATGCCTTTTTAGTGATGAGCTCTTAATGAAACCGTACAAGTGGCTGTTTTTGTCATCACTGGTATCAGTGAGGGAGGGAATCACAGGTTAACTCACAATACCATACAAAACCTTATTCATTATGTCAACTTCTGGCTGTAAAGTCACTTGGCTTCATTGACTGTTTATTAATAGAGACAATGCACCTCCAACTCATCTTGTTCTAGGATGTGAAGCCAAAATACCACTACAGCAGGTGCCATCTCATTATGCTTGTGAAGCCAAGGCTTGTGACCTGGCAGATGGAACATCAGGACTGATGTAACCAAAACATACATTTAAATCATCGTTAAGATAGATATGATCCCTAAGGTTAGAGTAGTCCACCTTAAAAGTTATGTTGTGTTAATTTAAAACGGACACTTATAGCTGTGGAAAGTTCAATGGCTGTTGTGTCAGTGTTTGTTAGCTTGTACTCCTCTACTTTGGGAATAAAATAGAATAGAATAGAATAGAATAGAACTTTATTGTCATTGTAACAAGTACAACAAAATTGAAGTCACAGCAGCAATCAAGGAAACAAAAGTAAGAAAGTGTAGAGAAAGTGTAAAAAGGTCCATAAAAAAAATAGATGATGACAGCTTGTCCATCATTCTCCAGTTCAGCCTCCACCTCCACAGGGTGCAGGACTGAGCTTCTTCAGTCATGCTCCATCTCTGTCTCCTGGATCCTGTCTGCTCACAGCAGGTGAAGTTCTTCCAATGTGGCGTGATTTTAGCTCTGCTAGCCATGTCTGTGAATAGCATGATGCTACTCTGCCCTCTGGTATTCCCTCTGTTGTTGGGTTAGCACAGCTAGCTTGTCCATCTTATTGGAGATGGATCTTACGTTCTCAATAACGATGGATGGAAGGACAGGTCCATGTCGTCAATTCTTAGCTCACACTTGAGAATCAGCACGTCGTCCTCACCTCCTTCTCCTCACCTTGTGGGAAGACATCAGGCCTTACACCAGTTAGCATTGACATGCTACAGGCTGCTAACAGCTGAGTTCACATGTAAACAATGCAGCCATGGTTACATGTAGGATCTCCAGACAAACACAGGAGAAAAAGTAGTAAAAATATCACTGAAGCCAGAAAAAGTTTGGTGTCCATGACCAACAAATGAGCCATATAAAGTAATGACCCGCTCCAAATACAAAGATTACAAAAAAGAGAAGAAAATTTTTCAAGAAAGGGACATAGAAGAGAGAGCTGCTGCAAAAGCCAGCCATAACCTACAGGACCTAGCAACCTAGCAACAGAATTTGGCAAAGAACACTACAGGAGCTCACATCTGTCAACAGAGCAGTCATCTTTATGTGTATCAAATAAAAAATTACAACCATAAAATGGATCTGCATGGTAAGAACCTGTTGCTATAAAAAATGCAATATCTGAGAGGAATGTACTGGATGTGTTGTAGTTTCCTTGTTTGACTCACACTCCATCTGTCATAGTAGTGGAGGCAGGCTTTAAAGAAGGGGGATTCTGCTTTCTCATATTTAAACATGGTTATTAAGTAACAATGCTTAACGAGCAGTTGTAGAAATACAAAAAAAGGCAGGGAGTTTGTGCAGTGGGGAGCCTTAAAGAGACAGCAGACAAAAAAAAGTTTCAGAGGCAGGAATAAAGGTTTTCTAAAACACTAGTGTTAAAAAAAAAGTAGTTTTTTTCCCCTAGCTATAAATCATGCAAAGTTTCTACAGGGATACCAGAGGGACAATTTAAAGACAAAAAAGCACGATATTCCCTTTTCAAGAGCTATGCTACAGCAAGTCACTAGGAGAAGTTATCAGATTTTAGGTATTGCTTATATAGATATACTTCTGTCTAATATATATGTCTTAATTTGATCCAGATAAATGCCTGCTAAAACTTTGTCCAATCATTATGAGGTTGCTCAAGTCAGAACTGAATTTTTTTCCAGACTTACAAGAATGACCAAGAGTTTTAAAGCCCTGAGACAAAAAAAACAACAAAACTAAATCACTCAGCCATTTGTAAAGCTAAGCATGTTTTAAAAGGTTTTCAAAAGCCCGTTATAAGTAGTTAAATGGGTGATCAAACATGAGGGGCTCCATTTGTTAAAAAAGTAGGGCTGTTTTACTTTTGGAAGGAGGGAGCTCCATCATTTTCTCATAGCAGAATTTGGGTTTTTTCAAAGAAATAAAAAGAATAGTTCATATCGCCAAAACTGGGTGTTGGTATAATGACATAAAATTAGACTATTAAGTTTTGTTAAATGAAAGCCAGTGTAGCTACAGGGAATGATTATGGTGTTAGTAGTTAATGGCAGTACAAACAGTAAAAAGTTGCACAAGTAGGACAAAGTCATAAAGCGGGGGACCAACTTAGCTTTCACATCTAACTTCACTGTTAGCTTACTTTAGCCACTACAAGATACTGGTCACACCAGGCAAAGCACAGCTAAAGCAGTTTGAACTCTGAGTGTGAAAAAGGGAGCATGAGTGTGCATTTTGGTGTGCACACTTTTCTTTTTGTCAGAATAGCACATTATATATCTCTTTATAGCTGGTTAAATTGGCTTTAGATGCACTTTGGTGTTGTTTCCATGGCCCACCAAGGAGCTCCAGCTGAGTGAGTTTGTGTGTAAGCATGAGTGTGTGTGCTTGTGCTGAAACCAGCTGCAGCTGTGTTAGTTTATAACCTCACTGTGGTTTGGCTGCAGCACAGTGTTGGACTTGGTGGGCCGTGTAAAACGCCTGTTAAAGATGGCATGCTAGTGCCAGGTGTTTCTGCTGCATGTTGTATCTACAGTGTGTTCATGTTGTTCTCAGATCTGTATGTTGGGTTCGAGCTGTAAGCCTGGGCGTTAAACGGCTGCCAGTGATTACATGCTCCAGACAGGTGCTGTGCAGGATGAAGCTTTTGCGACAGCTGTAAACAGCCATCAGGGATTGGGTCACTGTAATGTAATGAGGTCTTACACAACCTAGGATTTAGCTTTCTGTTTGTGTATGTGTGCATGTGGGGTTTTACTCTAAAAAATGCAGGTCTGACCACCCCTATAGATAAGTTGGGTGCACTGTTAAAAAGAGAAAAGCATGTTGAATTGAAATGCAAGCACTGAAGATGATGCGCTCAGCCCTTATATTTTTCATCTAGTTCCTGAGACGGAGTTCTAAGTTGGCTTAAAGGAGAAAAAATCATCTTGAGAAACTCTCTGAAAAACTGCAGGGAACTTTGAACCGAAGAAAAAATATCTTTACAGCTTTTTAAGTGTGACACCAGATCACTCTTTTTTTAATGCGACTTGCTATTTTGTCTCATTAATCAACACACACACTGGGAGAAATCTTTCACTGCATCTTGTGTAACAAAAACCTCTTACAATTTACCCAGGGTTTAAACAATCTATCATAAGATGTGTTCAAAATCTGTTGAACATGTGTGTTCCCTCATGTTTAAGCCTATGTGCCTCTCTTCATACCTGTATGTTCAAGATCTGCTATTTTAAAGCACAATACAGCAGGAAACTACATCGTTTTGTAGGGAAGTATGTTTTGTTGGTTCATAAAAAAAAACATCAACAGTAGACCGAAAGATACTTTTTGCTTTTCCCTCATGTTTTTCACTGTAGCACTCACAATAATCTCAGCAAAGCACATGGTTGATTTTGAAATGGAGGAAACTGAGTGCCTGAAGTGTGAATTTTCATACGAACAACCCTTAGAATTCAACATCACAGCTTCACAGTTATTTCACCTGTGGAAAACACGCCACAGTCAGAGGTGTTTATGAGCGACGGTTAAATCAGGACACGTTTTCACCCCAGCTTGTAAAACTCCCCTTCCATTTGGAAAGGTTAATGGTTCATCACACACTTCCTCCAGGAGTAACCCTTTGACTGCTAAAGACGTAGCCTTTCAACAACACTATGTTGCTGAGGCATGCTGGGATTTGTTGGCCTCTTCCTTAAGCAGCTAAGGTCATGCACCATGCTCACCTTTGCAGGCTTTTTTTCCGGAGACTTTTCCCATCATCATCACTCTTTCGTGTATCGAGAAATTCCACTTTGCCAAATTTTGCCCCTGGCCCTACATTTCCTTCTCATCCTGGTGGCGATGCTGAGTTCCCCATGCTCTCAGCTCCCTGGTAACTACTTCCATGCAGCGTTCCCAGGCTTGGACTAGTGGCACGGCTCCCAGATCTGGATCTGGGAGACAGAGGGGTTTCTCAGGAGACAGAATACAAATACAGGGATCCAAATAGCTTAATCACCAGCGGGGTGATTAGGTCCAGAATCTCAGGGACTGACCCTTGGGGAGAGTGTTTGTGTTTGGGGATGATTGGTGACTGGTTAGTTAATGAAGGTTTTTGAATGGTCCCCTCAGCCATTGGTCGTATTATTTTGGAATGGCTCATGTTGGGATATTTGCTGTTTGGCTTTGTGTGTTAAAGCTTTAATTCGGTTTTCACCTTTAGCCTTGAGTGGGAGGAATTGGTTCTTCTTCCTGTAAACAAACTTAAAAATCCCTCTAAGTAGTTTCTTTACTCATGTAGATGTTTATTTCCCTACGTATTATCACATTTTTTGTTTGGTTGTCTCTGTAGAGTTCAAAACAAACCTCTCTTTGGAAAAAAGGCCAACTGGCTTGGATGAGAAAGTATAGGGCATTCTCAGGTTTTTTTAAAGAAACGTACACGTTATGAGACAGTAATTGCTGCAATTTAGACCGACTTGCTGAACATGTTTTTTTTTCTCTGGACCTACAACACACACACACTCACACAGGCACACACACAGATATATCTCTATACAGTGCGTCTGTGTATGTGCGTCTCAGATGTGGACCTCAAAGAGTGACACACTCTGTAAACACATTTTGAACAGAGGCATTGCAGAAGACCTTCTGACCTCTCAGAGGATGTCAGTGTAAATATTTTTGGAGCCTTCGCTTAATCTGCTGCACTTTACGGCTCTTTTGGGCCATGTCAAGCTCTGATTTGTTGCAGAGGTGTCATTAACCTTTCGACACATCTTGAACATGTCCATTTATTATTCCATCACTGCCATAAACTCAAACATCAGCGGGGATTGTTTTCCACCCAAGAATAACAGCATCGACCCTGGCTTTCATGTCGATGCTTCCTCCCCCTCTTTTGTTTACTTTCTCACCATGTTGCCAGTCTTTTTACGTTCTCATGCCAGTGCCCCCTCTTCCTTTTCAAACTTCTGCTGACTTCTTCTATTTCTTTTGAGGAATTCATTCGCCACAGTCAGTCTGGGTGTAAATGAGTGGGTATTTGTGCAAATAGACAGAACAGATGTCAGAGCTTTAGTGTGGACAAGCACATATTTTATAACACCAAAGACTGAGCTCACGGTCTGTTTTTGTATGCTTGTGTTTGTATGGCACTTTCCTTCCTCTCGAGGTTTGAGTACTTTTATTTAAAGACAAAGATGGCTCATATGAACAAGACCGTTTTTTAACCCAATGACGAAGCAGAGCAAGATTAACATGACGTCACATTGTTGAAATGATGTATAACCCAACAGGTGGCTCTGTAAGACATGCCACTACATTCTTTAATAACCCATTTCCTGTATGGATTTTAGTGAGTTATACCGCACTGAGGATAGCATGATTAACAGAAGTTACAATGAACACAATTTAAACTTAAAGAAATAAAATAAAATAAAAATACAATTTAACAAATGGCTTGAGTCTGAATGTTTTACGAACTATTTTTTTTCTCAGAGTTATTTAATTAAGCAGTTTTGACTGTAAGGGCATGGCAGACTTGACTGACAGGCTCGCACCCCTTAGCTGTCGGTAAAAAGGCTACAGGCCAATAAATCAAGCACAGCAGCATTGTTTCCAGGCTCTCATAGCCCCTCTGTTCAGAACGGTCTGATTTAGTGGGCGTGACTTTCATATGTAAATGAGCCACTGCTGATACTGCTCCGCTCTTCCATGTCACTGAGAGCGGCGTCACGAGCTCCAAGTGCACAATGTTTAGAAAACAGTGCAGCTCGTTTACCGTAACATTACAAGCTTAAACAACAGGCTAACTGCAGCTAAAGTTAGCATCCTGAAGCTAACACAGAGACAGGGGGGACACTGAGGAAAAGATCCAACATCTGCTCCACAGCACACAGCATTTAAAATACTCACATTTCCAGGGTCAGAGGTTTGTTAGTGGATGGTTGGTAATGTGCCTGGATTCAGGACCAGTCTATTTGCTAGCCCTCTGTTGTACTGTCCAAAGTTGGAAAAGCAGTCGACCGTGAAGTGACAAGCACACACATGCACAGTTTTACTGAGTGTAGCTGGAACATTTCCTTGATAAATGAACTCTAGACACTTAGTCTTGTCTTCTTTCGAGATGGAAAGCTTGTGCATGGAGCTGTGTGGCTGTATACAGCCACACTACTCTCCCCACTGTTGGAGAGATTTCTCTGTGGGGAGAGAAGTGGGCGGGGAGGGGGTTCGGGGGTATCTGCTCCAGTGGACCAATCAGGTCAGACTTGCTCCAGATTGGTCAAAAAAGGGAATCAATGATGTCGGCAAATCCCCAAAATCCAAACAGTTCGTTTTAGGTCAGGATTTTACTTTCACAAGCACCACTAAATACAGGTTTTGTCATTAAATATCACATTTTGTGGGCTGGAAGGAAAGCCAAAGACCCACAAATTTCACTAAAGACTTAATAAAGTGATTTTTGCATCATATGGGACCTTTAAACTTTTTATGATGTATCTCTTTCAAAATGTCTTATTGTAACAGTGATTTACTACACAGCCTCAGTAATAGATGTTTTCTCATTTTATTCTTGTGTATCTGTTTTTTTCTGCTCTTAAGTCCAAGGTGTCACAGAGGCAACAACGCATGATAAAGAACCGTGAGTCAGCATCCCTGTCTCGAAAGAAGAAAAAAGAGTATCTGCTCTCCTTGGAAGCTCGTCTGAAACTGGCATTGTCTGAGAATGAGGTGCTCAAGTGTGAGAATGGGAACCTCAAGAAACAGCTGGAGGGGCTGCTGAGTGAGGTGAGAGGCTGCGGCTCTGGCCACAGGTGTTTGCATGCATGTGCACGGTAACAGATGCTTCGAAATTCCCTCAGTGACATGTATATGTGCCGCTTCTAACTTGATCCATATCTGTGCTTGCAGAACAAAGTCCTGACTGCAACAGCCCCGAAGAGGAGAGCTGTGTGTCTCATGGTGGTGGTGGTGTTCCTCGTGCTCAACGTTGGACCAATGAGGTGAGCATGCAGCTTGTGTTTAATGAAGGTGGATCTTTTTCAATTCAAGTTTGATTTGTTTCTGAAATCTAGTTTCAATCACACTGATGATGGCAGATACTGTGGCGAGATTTAGCCTGATTAACTGCAGCATAATGTGGTTACAGGAGAGTTTGATTATGGGAGGAAATCAAATGGGAAGCCCCATGACTCATTTTGGGAATTACACCTCCCATGACATAAAGCAAAAGCATTTATTGAAAACAGTGGAAAATGTTTCCGATTGAAGCAACATGTTTACACAAATCAATTGCATGCACCTTTTCAGTCGCTTTCACATCGATCTTAAGAAATATAATAAATAATGACGAATAAAAAGTCGTCTCATAATCTTTTGCAGCATTGCAGAATGAAATAGATTTATAGCAGTCTCTTTTAAAAATTCTTTGAGGACAACCAGCTAGGCTTGGTGTTGTCGTTGTTGTCCAGTCCAGAAAAACTGGGTCAAAACAATCCACATCTTGTACAATTTAATCCATTATGAAAATGGTCAAGTTGGTCAAAAAAAAGTGATAATTAAAGCTTGACTCCAGCCAACTGGCTCTTGTCTGTATTTTCCTTCCCTCTATTATTGTTTCCAGAGTTTATAAGACTCTGTGACTAATGGGTGAATAAGCATTGAAACACCCAGCTGGAAAGTGAGGAAAGTAAACATTTATTACTACAAAAAAGTGTCACCTTAGGCAACAAAAGAAGTGAAGTTCTTTGTTTATGGAAGTTTTTCTTATCAGTGCTTATAATATTAACAGTGCTGACAAATTGTGATGCGTTACATAAATCTCCACCAGGGAAAGCGCTCTGATTCCACCCAGTAACCAGATGGAGGGATTGTGTAACTCCACAAACCCAAACTCACAGTCCATCTCGAAATGTTAACGATGACTTCTCTGTTCTCATGGCATAAAAATGTTTGTTTTCTCCTGGGAAAAAAAACTTTCTCAACAAAGATGCGAGCCTCTACTGACGTCTGACATGCTGATTTTGAAAAGTCTGTCTGCGCTCTGTGCTGGGAATATGTTTTTTTCATTGTTCTCAAGAGCTTAAAAGTGAAAAAGGTTCAACAGACTGATGCCATTTGAGTGCTATTCACAGGAGCTAAAGTTCCTGTGTGTCGGTACCTTTGCTTGCATCTGTGTGTTTTGTGTTAGGGCTCTCCTTTGGAATGTAAAATATGCCCGCTTTGAGGTCAGATCCCTTTGAAATGAAAATGCCACCCAGTGTAGTAATACCGTTGAAAGGGATTGTGTGTATTTTTGCTTGTGTGTGTGCCCCACAATGCTTTGGGTTATACAGTCTAGATCAGAGTTCAGATTCTGCTTGTTGCTGGAAACAGGGACCCCTTCTGTGCGCAGGAAGTGGCCCATCTTGGAATTCGGCGGTCACTTCAGTCCAGTACTCTGTCCTCTTTTTAAGTTTGTTTCCTATTCCCAAAGAGTCCTGATTTTACCTTTGCTAAACTTCCTTCTGTTTCACCAGTCTGTTTCAGGGCAGCTCAAAACTTGACGTCTATTCTGCACAACATAGCGGCAGACACCTGTTGGATTTCTCCTCAGATGACCAAACTGATTTTGTGCTGGGCTCCGGTTCCCTCCACAGGAGCCCCCCTGAGGTCGCTGACAGGTAATGATCTCAACCCCTCGACTCTGAACACCTTTCACAACACCATGTCAGAGGACCAGGATGCACCTGTGCTGGGGCTCAGCCTGAACTGGTACAGCTCATTACGGGACGAGTAAACATGCCTGCCAGCCGGTTACCAGCTTAGCTCAAACGTCTGCTTTTAAAAGGCCTCCAGGCCCCGGCTGGTGAGGCTGCTGTTGAGCTTTAAGTAACAAGGAGGGAAATTGCGGTCAGACCCCGTTTGACATCCCGCTTTATATGCCTTGTAACAGTTTATTTTTCGAAAGGGTTATATATTTTTCTTTCTTTTTTTAAATGTAGAGGCCCAGCAGACTCATTTGTAAATTGCATAGATAACATTCTTGTTTGGTACATTAGCTGCAGCCTCATGTCCTGAAAATGATGTTGTTCAAAGTGGTCAAAGGGTCTTAATGTCTGCATGGCACTGCCAGCCTGTGTTTTGTCATATCTGTGCACAGGGTATGTTACATGTTAATGAAAACCATTCAGCTGGGGTATCAGGTTTCCCAGCAGCATTAAAGCCGTGCAAGCAGGAAGGAACACATTAGCCTTTACAAAAGGGGTGACAGCACCAGAGAACCAGAGAGGAGGATGACGGGGGGGATATGCAACCCGATCTTGGGGTTCCTCTGAACAGGAAGGTGTGTGTGCGGGAAGGTTAATACAGCCCCTCAGCTAGAGTTATAATCAAGCCTCTGTGCTCTGACATGCTGTCACACAGAACCATTACTAGAGCGTTTAGAGGCAGGAACGCGATGCTCAGTCGACGTGTTGCCTCTGATGAGGGGGGCCCTGGGGAGGTATTACGGCGGTGGCAGACGTTTAGGTAACAAGGCCTCTGCAGGTGGGCACTGACTGTGTGGACTGTCTACATCATCACCTCGATCAACATAATCACTCATTTACTGAGGTCTAACAGTTGTAATTTAAGTCCTGCTGAGGAAAGCCAAGTCCTACAACACTGATCCCTGCTCTGACTGTAATGTTTGTGAGTCTAACTTGAGGTAAAATCTGACGAAAACGTGGTTTTCATCTAGCTAAATACATAAACAAACTGATGTCTGTCCCCCTGCAGTTCTGTCTCAAATTTATGATCAGTTTAAGCAGGATTAACTACAACTCCTGGATGTTATGTTTAATCTGAATCTCTGCACTTCCTCTCTCAGCATTTTCTTTCATCCAATCAGCCACTGAAACGCTGCCACCTCAACACATGTCAAGTGTCACGCATTTGGATCAATAAAAGTCATTAGTCAGCTATAAAACTCAACACGTTGAAGCCATGAAGCCAGGCTTTTATAGCGTTCTGTTTTTCCTTCCTGTTTCTCTGCCCAATCTAGATGTTTCCCTCCATCTCAGGGCAGGCGGCCATGTTGGCTCTCAGTTCACATTCAAAGCATTTTCTCAACATGTGGGGAAACTTGCAGCAGATTGTTCCTATGAAATTCTCACACTGATACAAGGGCATCATAAAGGCCTCAGAAAGTGTTTTTCTCCTCCTCTCAATCACCTTTTGTCTGTGTTGCTGTAGCTCTGACGACAAGGCTCTGATGGTGGTGAAGGATCCCGTTTTCCTCAGACCTCCTCCCCCCTGCCAGCCTCCTGTTAACAGGACCAAGTGCTTAGAGTAAGTTGGGATAAAACTTTCCTCTATTCACCAAACAACTTCCTAAAAAAAAAAAAATCTCACGTATTATATGTTGATTGGCAGGTTGGCGCACGAGTTGAGGGGTTGGGTTCACCGTCATGAAGTGCAGCTGACCAAAACCAGGCGCATGAGTAACAGTAACCACAAATCCACTAGGACCATTCTGGTAAGTCACAATTTTAGGAAAAAAAGAAATATATATTCAACAGTGCATGCAAAAGTCAATTAATCAATGTTTCTTGTAAACTTAGGCCATTATGCCGTTATAAATAGTTGTATTTTCAGTGAAACCAAAGCCTCTATTTCACCACTATTTCACCTCCCCTCACACCTTCCCCTTTTCTGACTCATTTTTCTTCAGTGGGCTGAGTTTAATCCGGCAGCCCTGAGAAAGCAAACACAACACTTAAATGAGGACCTGTAGGATTAGTGCTCCTGCTCCAAATTTTCCATCTTTTTTTTCAAATGTGTCACAGATAGTCTAATCCATTCAGAGCTGCCGAGTTTGTATAAACCCACTCCCCATTTCACTAAAAATGAAAACCTAGATGTGTTTATGTCTTATCTGCATTGAACTTTTTTTCCTTCATACACATAAAATCACTGACTGGAGAGTGTGTGTATTGAAATGATTGAATGAAGACTGTATTTATGTTCAACAGTGTTAATAGCTGTTTGTTCATGGTTTATTGAGGTAAGTATAAACATGTTATAGTTAATTCTGTCTCATTTTCCCCAACAGAAAACAGAGACTAAAGAAGCTCAGAGTGCTCAGATTATGACGGTCCAATACACAGATACAGCTGGAGAAAAGTGAGTAAAGATCTATTTTTGTGTTTCTGGAACCAGTTCAACACCTTGAACTTCTTCCAGGTGTAAATACTTTTCTGACATCAGTTCACACTCAATTTTAAAGCTGCATTCAGCTTTTTTTTTCCTGCCAGAAGGCAAAACATAGTGTAAATAAGAGTAAAGACATGCAATTACTCCTTGTGTGGTAAACCAACACTGTGTTGTAAACTCAAACAGTGTACTGTGATTTGTTTAGAGCTTCACACATGGGTGTTTATTGTCTGCAGGATCAAGAGCTAAATTATGCAAAGCAACTGTTGACAACTGGTGTGTTTTATTGTTTAGGAGTTGTATTTGACCACTGTGTGTCTGTAAATGTAGCTGCAATGGAAATAAGTTTTGCTTGTATGTCATTTTTGGCCTTTGCTTCTTTTACAAATCTCACAAACTGACTGATTTATGACATGGTGGTTTTAAAACACTGACCCTTTACACCACTGCAGAGATTTGGAGTTCAGTAAGAACCTTTTCTGCTGGGCTGGGCTGCTTCGTGTGGCTCAGATCAGACAGATGGAGTGGATAGTTTTTTAGCCACCTGTGGTTTTTCTTTCCAAGCAGTAAGTTTATGAAGGCCATGAATGTCAAAATCCACAGGAAAAAAAATGAAAAAGAAAAATTTTCAGCAGCAGACTCCAGAGACAACACAAGAATAGAAGAGCAATATTGAGTTAAGATCAAAAATACACACACCCCCCTCCAAAAAATGTGTCCGTTGTGCAACAATGTGTTTGGGCTTTCACGTTGGCCACAGCTGTTGGATGTGTTTGAGCTTTGGCCACCTTTCTTTTTTTGATTTAAACATCATATACAAGGTACACAAGCCACCAAATAGCCGCTACTATCAAGGAATGTGATTATTGGTTAATCTGTTTCAGTAGCTATCAAAACAAGTTCATCAGATCTGCTTTGTTTAATGTTTACCTTGATGAACATGTAGTTTTAAAGAGGGCATCGTATTATTTTCCATATCCTGATTCTTTCTGTACTGAATGTGCAGGTTTGTAATCTGCTTAGAAGGGTCTGTTCCATTAATATCTGTAATAATCTGTTAACTTCTTCTGCTCTTCTGTCCATTCTTTTTGCCAGTTCAGCTCTAGTGTACACCATGACTACAAAGTTAATCCAAGAAATAATTTTAAATTCAGGGAAACACAGATCTCTCTTTGCAATACTAAAACGTTGTCAGCCAGTGGGGTGTTGTCATAGAGACTTTAACATGCTGTAAATCAATCCGGTCCTGTCCAACCCAATCAGGAAGCCAAGAAGTAGCATTTAAAAATAACCTACATTGGTGCTGATAATCTCAATGTTTGTTGTGTTGTGGATTACAATCAGACAAAAATACAGAAGGGAGAATTTTTCAAGTGGGTCTCTTGAGGTCCCATCAGTCCCTTAAATTAAATTTGACTCTCTGTCTCTTTTTTTTGTTTCCGGTATCATTAAACATTAGACATGCACAGATCTATCAGCTGATAGATTGATTGGTGATGATTTCCTTAATTTTGGAAGATCAGTGGTCAGGAATCAGTGATCGGCCCATCCTTACATATAAAACTGATCAAGCAACAATGGCTGGCTATCACACCTTCCTGGAGGTATATAATACCTCCAGGAAGGTGTGATAGCCAGCCATTGTTGCTTTTTGCTCTGAGACCTAAAACTCAGGACACTTTATTGGTTGTTTAAGTTAAAACATAAAGATTTTATTGTTTCACAGGTATTGTTCAATGATTTTCAATAAAATAAGATTGTAACATTGAAGGTATATGCTGTCAGTTATAAAAAATAAAAAATGAAAATAAAAATCAGTATCGGCCTAAATCGGTATCGGCAGGTCAGGCTTTTTAAAGATCGGTAATATGCCAGAAAATTGTGATGGGTGCACTCCTATTAAGTATCCCTCTCATTTCTTTGTTATCCCTAACCAATAGGAATCCAGGAAGCGAGCTGCAGGTGTACTACGCACCTCATCACACCTACAGCGACTTCTTTGATGAGCTCAATCGCCGTGGGGACACTTTTTATGTCGTGTCTTTCCGCAGGGTAAGTTTCATTTTGGCTGGTCTGTAATTATGGATAGTAGAAATAAAGCTCCCACTCAGACTTTGGCTTTTCCACAAACGGAAGCAGTGTATATTTCCACAGCTAACCACTGGTCAATGTATTTATGTCTGTCAGACGTTTTTCTCCCACAAATTGTTAATCAAAGCAACAGTAAATTATGGATCGCAGATCACGTGTAACAGATTTGCACATTGAAAGAAAGCTTTAGTTTGAATGAAAGTTAAGGGTGGGGGAGGGGAGGGGGTAACTACCTCTCCTGGTCCAGTTTTTTTGGCCTACTTGCCATCACAAAAACAGTTGTTTTTTGGGGATTTTCAGGCACCACGTCACATCAGTGTTGATCCCCAACATCTTTTTTCACTTGAAAATGTTTTCCTCACTGAAGCCCTTGTGTCTGTTTTAAATTTCCTTTCCTGATATGATTAATCCTCAGCATGTTCAGAAAGGCTTCTTTTGAGTAGTTTGGGTTTGTTTCTTTTTAAAAAAAACTTTTTGAAAACCCCAGCCTTACATTACTTTGTTGTTTAGTGCAAACCAACCAAAAGGAAAACAAAGTTTATCCATCACTTAATCTGAAAACATTTTTTTTAACCATCACAAAAACCTTGGCCAAGATAATGCACCTCTGGACACTTGGAGGGTGTGAAGTCCTTAAATCCTCTGAATGACTCAGAGGGGAGGGAGCCTTGAAGCATGGCGTCAAAGATCAAGACCTCTTGTCACCAAGCGACTCAAAGGGGCTTTGCCCTGAGTCGTCATGGTTACAGCAGGAACAATGATAAAATGGTGTTACCCAGCCAAGGGCCTCTACAGGTCAAGTGTCTGTCATTCAGTGTGTGGCAGCTTTGTGTTTTATGAGCAGAGAAAGTGTTGTGCCCGAAATACAAGTTAAATCATTTATTTATTAAATTTACTAAACAATGTCTGAAAATTACACTTTTGAATAACTCATAAAAACCAAATTTAATTTCTGAATATTCTTCATTTATAGGAAATACATTTTCGTTATACTGGATTAGTCATGTATATTTTTATTTTTATTTCAGTTCTTTTCAAAAATGTTTTTTGAAAAACACTGAAGAATAGGAACATTTCACATAATTTAACAGTCACAATTAAAACAACAGTTGAAGAGATAAACTTTATTAATTCTCTCTATTCATTAAATAAGTATAAAGAAATGTTGTTATTTATTTATTTCATATATTTTATTTTACCATAAAAAAATTTTTTTTCAATTTTTCTTTGGTGAGTACGTTTCACTTTGTAAATATGGGTTAGCAGTTTTATGACCAACTCAATTTGGTTGTTGGCCCTGAATGAAATTGGATTAAAGTTGGGGAAATAATCTGAAGATTGGAAGTGACAATGAAGAAAAAGTTCATTAGTGATGCACAAAAGTTAAAGGTGTAGAGATGCAACTAACATCAGTTGTCTATTTTAATTGGTTAGCTGTATTTTTATGAGTGTAAATGTCAGGACGAAGTGAAAACTCTCTCGAAAGCGTCACGTCTCGTCTCTGTTCTTCTTGGTCTGCTCTGTCTGGGAGTGACTTTTTCTGGTAAACCTTCTGACTTAGAGCAGAGCTTTTTGCTTGTTTTTCTCAGTCGCTTTATTTGCTTGTATTTTGTTTCCTGGGTTTCAGGGTGTCTCTGTGCATGTCTGCAAGAGTGGTGTGCTTTTTTTGTATTCTCTGTTTTTTTTACATCAGTATGATGTTATTTCAAGACTGCCAAAGCTCTGGATTGAATTTGATATTTGTTTAGCTTTAGGAGCCAATCAAGACTAAATTTGACTTTTGTCCCTCTCGCCTCTAATCGTTCATCACGTCCGTCATGATCCGCTCTTGTCCTGGCCAGCAGCTGAGGTCAGTCTCTGCAGGATGTTGCACGCCCGAAATGGTCATGCTCAGGTCAAGGTCCCTTGAAGGCCTCATCAGACACACGACCACCTGTGGCTTTGTTTAAGTGTGAAACAGGCTGAGGCGATGGAAAATATAACAAAACCAAAACTGCTAAACGTACGGTCATTCTGTGGTTTTGCTTCAATTCTCATGTTGTTTTAGCACCTGCAGCTTTACATAAGTGTGCATTAAGGTGACGTCAAGGAAACACACTGGCTTTTCTCTCTCTGTATGACCGATCCAGTGAGGTGCAAGGAAAATTCACCTGGTGTCATGGCAGCAGCAGCACACATAAGCTCTGTAGTCTCACATGCAATCACCATACATCTCATAAACCCCCATAAACAAACTATACATGTTTATATAGAAGAACCACATAAAAGCTCCATCTTTATTCCTTTTCACACTTTTCTACACACCAATGTTTCCTGTCTGACAATCCCTCCATATATCTCCTCCCTATTTTCTCCCTGTATCACTTTCCCAACTTCAGACCATACTCCCACCTGTCATCACGTTAACCCCTCTCATTTTTCATTTCACCAGTGCAGAGTTTTGCAAGCTGAGCTTGATAACTTTAAACAGGTTTAAGTTGGATACGGGCTTGATAGAAAGCAACACAAGTTCATGTTTTGCAGCTGATGCGGATACAATCTTGAGTCTTCTTCCTGCAGTTACATGTCTCTCTTTAATCTTTTAAAAGGGTCCCTTTACTAAATTCACTTCTAAAGTTTGTTGTAAACATCATATGTGAAACTAGTTCCACCAGGGCTCAGAAAAAGCTTAACAAATGTACAAAAAAATAACCTTGTTGATGGATGCATAAACTCAAGGAAGAATGGAGGTTCTTCGGGTGGTTTTATTGAAGCTGATATTCTATCTTGATAAAAGTTTTTAACTCGTTTAAATATTGCAATTAATTATTTTTCCTCTGTCTCCCATGACATGAAGAATTTACTCAAGTTTCATGATTCATAATGTCATTTAATTCTTACCTTGTCTTGATGTACAGGCAAGTTTTATTTGTTTAGCTAGATTTGCTAATCTGATGTCTTCAGTTTGTTTATGTTTTATTTATTTTCATCATTCCTATGTAATTCTGTTAAAGCGATTTAAGTCACAGGTTTGAAGTCTGATGACACAGGTAAAGCCAAACAGCCATAATTTTGTGCTAAAGTCTGATGTGTATGTTTGTATATTATCACATTTTTCCACACCACGTTTCCTTCTTTTTTTTCTCTCTCTTTTTTTCTCTTTTCCTCTTTTTTTAACTACAAAATGCAGGAGTTGCACTGCATTATGTAAAAACTCACCTAAATAGATGTCTAAATTCGAAAAAAAATATATATATATATATATATATATATACCGTCAAAACAACATTGACCTAAGATTTACCAGCATGAATCATGCATATGAACTATTTTTTTTCTTTCCTTTTTTCTGTTTTTCTTTCTTTTTTCTTTTCTTTTCTCTTTTCTTTTCATTTTTTCCCCACGTTTCCTTCTAAGGAGATGCACTCAGATTAAACCTGGCCCTTTGTTGGTCTAAGTTGTGAAAGGGGCTTTTGTATTAGATTCAGAAACTAGAGTCCTGCTGTCTTAATCATGTGTTTACCTTATGTAGTATCAGTACAATAACTGTAAATGACCAAAGGAGATAGACTTGAAATTGGAGTCACTGTTGTTGTAACCACAATGGGGTGAGGCATGAAAGAAACTCAGTTTGAAGAATAATCTGTCCAAAAAGCCGCTCATGGAAATATTTGCCTCACAGAAGGACCTTCCAACCTCCCACATGACCATTACATCATTGATCTCTTCAAATTGTTCATTCAAGTCCTCCAGTTGGTCTCCTCCTCACAGTTAGAAACTAAGCGCCAATTCTCGATCCGCAAGCAGCAAAAATTCTTTCATCACCACTTTTTTAACTTGACAAACTTCTTCTTTGTTTTTAGGACCATCTTCTACTTCCTGCCACCAGCCACAACAAGGGAAGTCGACCCAAGATGTCTGTGGTGTTGCCAGCTGTGAACATAAACGGTATGCACTGCAGCGCAAACACAACAGTTTGGGTCATTCAACACGAGGAAAACTGATGAGAGGCAAGCTGGGAGTAGATTCAGAAACACGTCGCCCCACAGGAATGCAATAAATGTGGCCTAACACACTTATAAGGAAAAGCTTTTAGGACCAAAATAGAGCACTAAAGCCTTTAAAAGTGATATTGATCTCTTTTTTATCTGTGCAGGGATACTAACTTTCTTAAATCTACCTTCTTGGATTTGTCTCAGATGAGAGTTCCTTTATAGGCTGTCTTTGCCAAAAAGTTTCTTTGACATCTGGCGTCTTGTCCTAAAGGTCGTTACTCCCTCCCTCTGAGCCCTTTGAGGTTTCTGTTTTGTCCTTCAGCATCTGATTATATACTCTCTGGTGCTTTTAGCAATGCTGTTTAGTGTCTGTGCAGCCGCTGACTGAGCCACACACAGACACGAAGGCTGAGAAAATACAGCTTATTCAAAGATGTACGGGTGGGTGATGTGGCAGAAATATTATATCACAGGTGGTGTGTGGCAGAATTACAGTCGACCAATACAACCAAACCAATTCCCTCTTTTAAGATCCCATATTATGCTCCTTTTCTGCAGTTTAATATGGATCATTGATGTCTACATGAAATGGTAGTAACATGTTTTGGTCCAAAAAGCCAATAAATCAAGCACAGCAGCATTGTTTCCAGGCTCTCATAGCCCCTCTGTTCAGAACGGTCTGATTTAGTGGGTGTGACCTTCATATGTAAATGAGCCACCGCTGATACCGCCCCGCTCTTCCACGTCACTGAGAGCGGCGCCACGAGCTCTAAGTGCACAATGTTTAGAAAACAGCGAATCTCGTTTACCATAACATTACAGGCTAAAACAACAGGCTAACTGCAGCTAAAGTTAGCATCCTGAAGCTAACACAGAGACAGGGGAGAGATGCAAGGTCATGGAATTATGTGGTCGTTTACAACCAAAAACAAAGCAGTGATGGCTCTTCTTCAACTTTGGCATTCTCTCCAGCAGTGGGGAGAGGGTTCAGGCGTATCTGCTCCTGATTGGTCAAAAAAGGGATTTTACATTCACAAGCACGACTAAGTACAGGTTTTGTCATTAAATATCACATTTTGTGGGAGGAAAGCCAAAGACCCACAAATTTCACTAAAAGACTCAATAAAGTGATTTTTGCATAATATGGGACCTTTAGGAAAATATAGTCGTCAGAATTTGACAAAGAATAATAAATCAGTTGATCCAAAGAACTTTTTTGATCATGTTTGATTTGTGTGCACAGTTTTTCCAAGACTGTTTATCATCTTCACAGTGCACCACACTGACACTGAGGTACAGAGTCTGCTGTTCTCCTCATGAGCACTTATCACAAAACAACCTTACGTTACAGGGCAGGGACACTGCTCACCTAAACTGCTTCAAAAAGAAAGGACGATGACTCATTTCACTTCACAGCTCGTCACAGTGGATGGAAAATGTTGTACACTGAGTTTAGTGACGTAGGGGTTTCATTAGAGCATTTAATCATCCATTTATTTGACACACACACACACACACACACCACATCACAAACCCTTTGAAAATATTTCAGTACTGACATACATGAGCAATGCCTCTGAATACTTCTTTGGCAAAAACATGGATTTCCATTGGCACACTTGTTGCCTAATTGTTTACAAAGATTAATTTGAGCTGAAGATTTTTTTAATTTCCACTAGTTTCTAACAGCTGTAGCCCAGTGATCCTTTGATGCTCTGAAATATCGATCAGCTGAGTCAAAGTAAAGTCGTCACATAATTCAGTGGAAAGAATTCCCCACAAACTAAATTTAATTATCAGGTGGATTGATTTTCTCAAAGCCTGCAGGACATGGAATTGACAAGAAGTCGACCTAAGAAGTATTTTGTTTACTCAAGGCGTGAGCGATTAGCAAGATGGCTTGTTGTTGTTGGCTGTTAACCCGGCACTTTTATCTGAAATCCCCTTGTTCTTGTGTTACCTCCCCATCTTGTGATCTGATTAGTGTTTCAAACCGCTCTGAGAGGAGTGAGTCAGTGGAATCTGAGCCTCTTACTCAGCAGGGAAGACATGGCCATTGGGAAATAACTTTTTTTTTCCTTGAGAGGGTGGTGTTAGAGATGAAGATTGATGAAGGTAAACATTGTTCTTGGTTGGTCTTGTCAGGGAGGAATGCTAAGGTCTGTGGCGGTCAGATGGCCCATTGAAATAGCAGCAAATTGTGAAATCCAAGACCTCCTTTTCAGCTAATTGTTGAAATAGCCAAACAAAGGTGGCATTCAAGGGGAGATATCAGGTCTTGAAGGATTCTTGTTAGCTAAAGGAAAGTGTCTTGGATTTGCAAGACCTGTCATGGACGTCTGTAGTCAGAGATTCAGCACGCTGGGTTCTCCTGTGCTTGTTGCAGAAGTCTGTGTTTTGCATCAAAGGTTTTTGCTGGACCATGTGGTATCTCTTAAAGGGAGGCTGACACCCGTTTTATGTAAGCACATTTACAGTAGCTTCAGTTTCAGATGCCCCAGTTGCTCTTCCTGGTAATCCTCTTCGACCTGACGGCAACAGTGCAGTTAAACTCTGAGCCAACAGACACGGACAAATCAAAGAGGTTCATGGTGAATCCCTCGTTCATGACACCCCCACAGCCCTTCTCCAGGACGCCCCATATGTCACGCAGATGATGTCCTTCAAGTAGCATTTGAGATTTGAGTTGTCTTTGTGTGAATCTCTGAACTGATTAAGTGCAAATGTACTGATTTAGCTGGGCGTGACTCTCAGCAAAGCAGAAACGCTGCTGTCACACGATGACGGATAATTCTTTCCAGCTCCCAGTTCCTGCTTTCCGTTTGGAATGCTCTCCTCTTCCAGTCTGTAAATGATTTCATCTGGAGGAGGTGGATCGACTGTTGATCCTGAGTGAACGTTTGGTCTGTCTTGGTCAATAACTGAACATGGGAGATAGAGACTTTGATGTAAGCCATGGTCTGTTTCTGTCTGGCTGTGCGTCCACGGTTCAGGGGTTCTGTTAAAGTAACTTAACCTTGACGTTCTTGATCATCTCTGAAACTGTGAGCAGCTGAGCGGTGGCTCCTCAGAAGGACTGAAAGGAGTGTTTATGATCCTCTGAGTTTGAAAGTAGCTCAATCAAGTGGAAGTGACATGTTTTGAGAAAGGAATGTTTTTGGGATTACATCATTTACAGGTGGTTCGGCTGTGGCAGACGCACTGCGCTCTATTTTTACTTCTCTGAGATTGTACATGTGCACTGATGCTAGCAGGCAGCTTACACAGGGGGTTCAAATTAGAGCTCCACGCCAGTGAAGGAGTCCAGGGTCAGATTTTCCTTCTCTTAACTAAACAAATATACCCACCAGTGCCCTGAAAAAACAGTGCACTCTGGTTAAACCAAATCTTTAACCTTTGTTCAATTCAACTTGTGCAAGTTCATTTTCAGCCAGATAATCTTTGTAGTTTGTACATTATCCAAATCAAGATACTGGCCATCCTACTGGCATGGAGAGTTTAAGCAGTCAGACCTCCAGTACAATAATTCCTGTATTTAAATACTCTAAATGTCTAATGAATATCTAATCCGCGAATACGTAGATTATTATAAACAAAATTATGAACAAAAATAGGGTCTGTTGGGTACAGACCTCCTGAACCGTAATTCAAGACTTTGGATACATCTTTCCACTTTCGTAGATGTTGTTCTCCGTGGCTTGTACTCTGACTCGACAAATGCCATCAGCTCTCTGAAGCCCTCACCTTCCACAAAACATCATAGGAGCATATCTCCAGTTACCATTTTGGTTATTAGCAGGCTAATATTCTCTGCTCTGGTTTTGTCACAATGACATGTGCTAGCAAACAGGGCTAGCAATTGATGTGATGCGAGACTGCCTGTTTTCTGTCTTCACTATTTTCTCCTTGTCCTTTGAGCACATGTGGTTAAGCATCAAATAAGTTATCCTATGGCAAGTTTAACACCAGAGATCTTCTACTGCTCATCTACTTCATAATTTTTTGTCGAAGTATCTCCAGGCATTACTGTTTTTGACTGACATGTCGCAGGTGTAGCAGACGGCTCGGCAGTTGTTGTGCTTTTGCTTTTGGTATAATATGTTCCTTACTCTTGCTGCTGTAAAACAGTTGTTTTTGCTAAAATCTGGCTCGGTGTGCTGAAGCCGTGACTCGGGGAGTCATAAGTTTGTATCCCATTAATTATTTTTCTGTCTAGTATATTCAGTTTGGCAAAGACAAGAAGCTGGGTCATCCTTAGAGCGCGGTCACACTGGCCATCCAAATCGTGCCGATTTGGATGGCCAGTGTTCCCCAGCTGGAGGGTACGGCCAGCTGTCACACTACCCCAATATGAACCAGACTTTAGCGGATATCAGACACACGCACAGCCCGCCTACGTCATTGTGAAGCATCTGTTTACAAGAAGCACGATCTCATCAGAGTCAGCACAATGAGACACAGAGAGCACTGCTGCAACTTTAGCGACTTTTGGACTCATATTGAGTCGTTTTCGCCCGAAACAGCCCTCTAACACCCCGCTTTGTTTAAAATGATTGTTGAGAGATGCGCTCACAGTGATTATACGTAATGGATCGCACGCGCTGTCCGCGTGCTTGTGCTCGTGCATGAAGTAAACCGTGCCGAAGCCCACCTCTTCGAAGCGTGCCGAAGCACAGAAGGGAATCGTGCAGGAGCACGGTACAGTTGCGGTCACACTGGCCATTCCAAACGTGCTTTAGGGCTGAAACGTGCTCAGGCACGGCACGATTGGCCAGTGTGACCGCGTCCTTAAAGCATCACAATCATGCATCATGAATAAAAGGGTAATAATGTTGGGTGAATCATAAACAAAGATCCTTAAAATTGGCAGAATATTTATCTTATGTGCACCAAAATGCTGTTAGACCCATGTTTGTTTAATAGAATAGAATAGAATAGATAAAACTTTATTTATGCCCGAGGGGAAATTCAGGAGTCACAGCAGCAATCAAGAAAACAAAAGTAAGAAAGAGTATAGAAAGTGCAAAAAGGTCCACAAGAAAATAGATGACGACATCCCGTCCACCACTCTCCAGCCCAGCCAGTCTCCACCTCTACAGGGTCCAGGACTGAGCTTCTTCAGCAGTCTGTACAGACTCTGTCTCCTGGATCCTGTCTGCTGGGGATAGATCTTACGTTCCCAATAACGATGGATGGAAGGACAGGTTGATGTCGTCACTTCTTAGCTCACACCTGAGAACCAGCACGTCGTCCTCACCTCCTTCTCCTCACCTCGAGAGAAATCATCAAGCCCTACGCCTGTTAGCATTAACATGCTACAGGCTGCTAACAGCTAATTTCACATGTGTACAATGCAGCCATGGTTACATGTAGGATCTCCAGACAAACACAGGAGAGAAATGAGTAAAAATATCACTGAAGCCACAAAAAGTTTGGTGTCCATGACCAACAAATGAACCATACAAAGTAATGATCCACTCCAAATTCAAAGATGACGAAAAAGAGACGAAAAAAGTAGAAGAAACGGACAAAGAAAGAGAGCTGCTGCAACAGGCAGCTATTCAATTAGCTACTCAATACTCAATCAACTAATTTACCCATATGGAGCTGTATGTTGTCAGTTCAGTGTAAAAAAACATTGGGTTCTCTGAATTTTTTTTTTTTAACCACAAATGCAATACATCACATAAGTTAACAGATTACAAACTACAAAAACAGTTTGAGAAAGCAAGTAAGACTAAAAGTGGGATATACTTCTTTCTTTCTTGTGTATCTAAAAAAAACTTCTCCTCCTGAACATGTCCCTCAGAGTTTGTGCCAGCCTGGCGGCTTAAATCCTCCCAGGATGCACTCTCAGGTTACCTCAGATGCGTCTCTGCCAGATAGGAGTGTTTTATCAGCACACACCAGCTCAGCGTGTCGCTGAAACCCTCTGGAAAGTCTCCAGATGGCACCAGTAAAAGGGGGAAGGGGATCTTGTAAGAGCAGGATGGTAGATTTGGCAGCTTCCTCAAAGAGCTGCTGTTTGATGTTTGGCCTCGTGGCTGTGTGTGTGTGTGTTTCCTGTTTAACTGTTCAAGCTGCTGGAGCAGGAGGCTGAATAAAATCAAGACATAGTTGTAATTTGGTGCAGGGGATAAATGTGTGTCTCCAAACTGAATAGTGTTTTCAACATTGCCCCATAAATTACAGAACATTTATTTTTAATTATCAGGCACTTATAGAGTAATTAATGGGGATGTTGTACAGTATTCTTGTGAAGTAAAGGACTAAAGTCTTCATTTAAAGACACTCGAATGTAAGCCTGCATTTATTAATAATCTTACAGGCCCTAAGTTAAAGGGTTGGGGGTTTTTTTACCTCTGATATCAGGGTCCATGGCTGCTGAATGAGCTGTGGTACAGATTTTTCTCATTGGACTGCAGACTGGAAAAATTAGAATTAGAAATTATTAATTATAGCAGGTTTTCCATTACTGCATTCCACTCACCTTCCTCTCACACTGCTTCAGCTGTTGATGAACTTGTTTTACTTCTAATTTTCTTTTTTTCCACTGTGTCATCACAGTATCCTCTTTTTTTCTCTGTCATGCCTTCTTTTACTCCAAGCTCTCCTTTTGAATTATTCAGGACACAGCCCCACTCTGTTATATTCAGATTGTAATAAGCTAATTGTGGTTGTGCCACTGCGATGTTTTATTTTAAACTGAACTGAATACACAGGCTTGACGGTGCAGTAACAATGAGGAGGGTGTAGTCATGACCTCATCAAGCTGTGCAGATTTACACAGAGTGTGTTTTCCAGCTGTGCTTCATATAGAAGGTTAATTTGAGAAAGAGCTAAATGCTTACTCAGAGGATGATTTCCAGAGATGTCTTTCAGACACTGAAGCCAAATTCCAGTTTGGAAAAAAAAGGGAAGTTTGGCAGCAGATGAAGTCATACTCATCACAATGTCTTTGTAATGACATAAACACACACAGAGTCTTCCGGCTTCAGAAAAGGCTATTGTACTCTTACTGTACCATCTGATAAGCTCTCTTTGCCTCCACCTCTAATTAAATCTGCAGAGAGGCAAGCAGAGCTGATGTCTTGCACAGGTGTCTGGAAAAATCTGCAGCCTTTTAAAGAAGCAGCAGCACTCTTGGGTATTTTAAAGACACCTACAGCTTCTTTTCTGGGTCGTATAGTACTTGTCTACTCAACAGACTCTGGTGTGTTCAGCTTGTGCGCTCCATATGGAGGACATTTCATCATCCTGAAGCTCTTGATGACAGTCACATGAAGCCAGATGTTTTGAAGTTGTCTGTTAATATAAACACAAAACAATCCCTGAAAGCATTGTCAGAAACGCTTATGCTAGAAAAGAACGTTATATAAACGTGTCCACTTTGAAGGATGTTCTTCTCTCCAGCTGAGCACAGCGGCGAGGCTGTGGGAGACCACTAACCATTAAACACACACCATTGTCTGAAGTCCAAAATCTTCTCCCAAACATACATTTCCCAAGATAAGTCCGGTGTAATTACTTTGTAGGTCAGGACAACAAAGGCTGACTTTGTGAAACTGTTTTGATAAGAAGCTACAGCACATCATCGCACTGTACACCATCTGTGGTGTGCTTGTTGCAGTCTCAGGGGTTTTTCAAACACAACAGCCTGACTCATCAGTATTGATCGCACTCTGTTCTTAATCCTGCTGGAGTTATTTTTTTCTTCGCTGAAAACAAGATGCCTGAAGGATCCTGACTCATCTTTTCAGATTCGTCTCTTTTTCTTTTTCCCTCTACCACATTTTACCAGTGCTCTCCTCTCAAATGTGCAAGTCCTCTTTGTGTTTGGAGCTGTTTTGTTTATCTCCATGATGGAGAAATCCAGTGTGTGACTCACCTCTGGACTCTTTGTTGTTCTGCCTCCACCAGAACTTGCTGCGGTTTTTAGACCTCCAACTGCCTCAAACAAAATACCCGTACACTACCAAAATATTGTGTCTCTGTGCAGCAAGCAAGACAATGACAGCCAGTGATTACAGTAATGAGTAGGCTACTGTCTCAGGAGCACTATTGTTGTCTTAATGTGATTAAAATAATTTGTGCTGGTATAAATCTTCTACTTACACAGTACTTCTTCTGATTGATGCATCTAAACCTAACATGCCCTCTCTCTGTGTTCTGTGATTACAGACAGCATCATAAGAGACAAGGACTACGAGGTAATGATGCAGATTGACTGTGAGGTGACAGACACCAGGATCCTCCACATCAGGTCCTCCACTATCCCGCCTCTGCTGAGGGTCAACCACACAGACACGTTTTACCAGCACTCTCCCACTGACAACCAGGCTGCACCTCCTGTCGGCGTGCTAATGGGGTCTGCTTAAGATCACCAGCACCACCAGGACTCTTTATAACTCCTCAGTAAAAACTCATGAAGACAAACAGACACACAAGACCTCAGTCCTTTTTTTTTAGCGTGTGTGCGCGTGTGTGTTTTAAATTTGGTATACTACCACAGACTGTCTGATTGTGTCAGGTTTGACTGAGATCCAGTCATGTATATACGGGGGTAGGTCAGATTGTCAGCACTAGTTGGCCACATTCCTTATTGGGGGCTAATATCCGGAGGTATTCTGTAATAGGGTCCAAGCAGATGCTCACTCTTTGTGTGGCAACATTGACTTCTCCCTGTAACCCCAGACGGCCTACATAAGGGTAATTGCTTAGCGGTAGGGTGCCGAGCATTGAACCCTGAGTCACCCCTTCATAACACAAATACTTTAACCCAAGAGCAGCTTTTCTCAAGACTGCTCTTTCTCTTCTTTCTGAATTTTTGGACAAGCTTCAAAGCCACAGGAGAACAGACAATTCTTATATAACTTAGGTCATACTTGTGGAGAACTTCTCCATCAGAGTTTTTTTTATTGATTTGTGATACTGCATAGAAGCACAACAGAGTCTGTAACTCACATGGAAGTTGGAGTGAGCATCTTTCTCACTCATTTATAGTTTTTTTTTTTTTTTTTGCCTCACTAAGAAAATTGCATTGATAACATAACAGTAAACGTGCAGCAAAAGAGGCATTTGTTTATCTCAGGAAGTCAGGTGATCTATGTATGCTAGCAGGCTCACCAATTTCTTAATTGATATCTTATTTTTAGTGGCTGAGTTTTTAGTATTGTATCAATGATTATTTTTTTTCCTTTTTGGGGGTTTGCACTGTGCTTCTCAAGTTAAAAATACTGCTTTGATATTGATACTCTACTTATTTATCTGTAACATTTAACAGCAATGCCAACTTCTGGTTTTAGCCATTTTCCTCATTTCCATTTTTGATATTTCTGTGGTTTAATGTGGCTTCTTTTCTGTTGTCTGGGTTTATTTTTTGAACTTTTTAATGGACAGAATATTAAAGGACATATTAGACATACACAGGGGCATGCCCTGAGGGGTGAATAGGAGTATCATCGACCTCCCTTGGAATTTTGGACAAGTCCACCAAAATCCTAAACTCTGTTGGCTTCACCTGTTCCTATTGATGACTTTCGTTAAAAACAAATTTTTCAGACTATCTTGCAACAGGCTTTGAATAGTTTTTTTTTATGTGCATAGCAATCAGTCCATCAAACATTAGCATACTGTTTTTTTTTAAGTTGATATGTTCTGACTGTGTGAGAATATTACCAATTTGACAGTTTTTTGATTTATTACTCTGGACACACATCCAATTTTTGACTATAAAATGAATAAAGAGTATACCCTAGAACATAACAACTACATGAAACGTTCATGCTAATAACTTAATTAGCTTATAATTAATTTATTCAGCTATGCTACTCAAACACGTCTGGACATGCCCCTTGATAAACAGCACCCAGCAGTGAAAATGGTGGCACTGGGGGATCCCTAGTGTTGGTTTTTGGCCATCTTGGGATTTCATGTCCACCAGAAGTATCTTCATCAATATAAAATCTTTTCGTTTACAACTGAGCTGAAAATGTCAACAGTTAACATGCCAATGATTTTTGAAAGTCAAACCTTGACTCCTGACTTCTCCGTCCATCAGCTGTACTGCACTTGTGTTTGGTGCACTGAAGCCTGTTTTGAACAATTTGTCTAAATTTGCACTATAAAAAAGATTCTGGGGGGATTGGATGCCTTATAATGACGTGTGAGTTACGTAGTTTAGACTACTTTTGCTATTGGGAGTGACGTGTGTATCATAAATTATATATAATCAAAATTTATTACTTTATGCGGATCTAGATTTATTGTTTTGTTTGCATCTGAAGGTTTATATCTTTCACAGGATTGTAAAGATGGTTAAGTTCCAGCCTACTGGATGTCCATTAAATATTTCTTAAAATATTTTACCTCTTGCTTGTGTTTACTGAGCCAGGCTGTCTTCTCTTCTTCACTTTGTTTTCCCTGCTTCCTGACATCAAAAGCAAAGCTATAGTTGTTGTGAGGTTGTTTTTATGTGTTTTACGATGTGCTTACACCAAAATAAACACTGGATTTTGTCTAATTACAGATTTGTGTGCATCTCTTGAAACATCTGCTTTTTTGTTTCACTGGTCTCGACACTGGATATTTTTGTTTTACAATAACTCAAATTGAATGCTTACTTACAGGCCTGAATAATTCTTCTTACATCTGCCATATTGTTTTCCCTCTTTAGGTTTAATGTGTGTGTGCCTCTGTCCAAACATCCACCTATGAGCTGCCACAAAAAACCTTTTTGACTATGACTGATTACCCAAACAAGACAACATTTTGTGTTAGCTTTTTGGACTTTATTGTACTTTTCTCAGAACAGTCTGATATGGAGGGATTAAGTGCTTTAACAAGACAAAGGTCAACAGCAATATCTTTGATATTACCACACAGAGGAGCTGTGGTATTTGAAGCAAAGTAAAAATAATTAAAAACAATATGCATGGAAAAAAATATCTCTTGGATTTGTTTTGAGGGATTGTTTCTGGTAAACCAGCTATTAAAGTTGTCACTGATTGAAGCCATGAGCTTATTGTTTCTACATTCACTGAAGCAATGAGGCTTTTGTTTTTACAGTAAGGCAGTATATACAGTACAACTAGAAATGTTGGTAGAGGAATTAGGCTCATCACATTTGTTTTAGGTAAAAATTTATATTTCCCCATGAGAACAAAAAGTCTTCTCTCATTATACAGTTACGTATATTTATACATTTGGCCCTTGTCTTTGTCTGCACTAAAGGCCGTGTGGACTGATCTACAATCCATTCAAACCATAGTATCAACTCTTTAAAATGACTAATGTTTCCCCCTTGCTAAGGGTCTACTAAGGCAAACTTGATGTCATATGTGACTTGATGTCCATTGTCCCAGGCGTATAAAAGTCCCTCTTTGGGATTGTAGTCTATCTGCGTGGTGTAGGTGTAGTTGTTGGTGAAGGGCATTCTGGGAATCATCTGAGTGTTTGTGTGCGTGTCAAAGGCGTACTCCAGGTTGGCTTCCTTCTTGTTGTGGCTGTCCACAGCATACAGGACGCCGCACACAATAAAGCAGTTCCCGTAGTGGTGTCTCCTGAGCCCTGTTCTCCAGGTGGTCTCCCTCTGCATGCTGAGGTCTGACGGGTTCAGTCGACTCAGAACAACCACTTCCTGTAAGAAACCCTCGTCATCCAGCGCTGGGTAGATGATCCACAGGCCGCTCTCATCCACGGCAAAGTCGATGTCAGAGTGGCTGCGCCATTCCCACGGTACAGAGGACTCTTCAAACAGAGCGTCATGCAGCATGGTCCAGGCGGCCACATAACGCAGGCGCAGGTCAAACTTGATGATGTCACGGGAGAAAGCACGGTTGTAGTAAAAAGCCCCATCATAGACGACGTGGCCTGTTCCAATCCAGTTGTAAGGAAGCTTGTATGAGTTGGTGAATCGTCCTGAAAAGGTTACAGAGCAGAGGAAGAACGAGAATCACCAGAGGAAGGGAGGAAAATATTATTTTGTGAAAAGTTACCCTGACTTACCTCCTTTGAAAACCTCCAGGTTGCGGAACTCCAGCAGGTTATTCCCGTAATAGAAGTTTGTGACATAAATTTTGTCGTCATCAGACTTTGGATCCTTCATCCATGCTCCTTCACTCCTGCCATAAGTATTGTGAGTCACTGGCTGTGAGATTGTTGCCAAAGTGTCCTTACACTCCCCTGAGAAAGAGTCGGAAAGTCACGGGTGAGGATTAAGACACATTTTAACATTATCCAGATCTACGTCACAGAGTCTAAAATAATTAGAGGCTTTGTTTTAACTAGCTTCATTCATGGAAAGAGTGAGGGAGCCACACAGGACTGAGGACTGAAATTGCAAAGTTTGAAAATCCAAAGAACAACACCCACTGCCTTCTCTTTTTATGACAAGCTTAGACAAGAGTTCAGGAGTGATGTCATCCCTTTTCATTTAGTATGTCAAACTAATAACAGCAAATCTGAACTTGAAAGTCACAGTATGTTTCTTATTTTAGCAGCTTGTTTGATTGAAGGCGTTTGTAAGTAACGGCTGACTTGTTTGCAAGCCTCTCCAGCTCTGATGATCCTGAGAGCTAGATCTCAACATCAACAACATGGATGGAGATAAAGTTTTCTTTCGGCAATCATGGTCCAGTCGAAGGACTAAGCCTGCTGATTTTTCCTCCTTCACCAGTCAACCTTTTAGCTTTCAGAGAAATGTCTCTTCAAGACTTTGAGGGGTTGCCTTGAAGTTTGGAATAGCCATCAATCATGTAAGGATTTTTACTGACTTGGATGAACTTCAGACATCTTCTATCTTATGTAATACTTTGATTTATGATCCATTAAAGGCAATATGATGAACATTCCCACCAGTCAAAGATTCACTCTACATTTAGTATTGAATGGTATCCTAGCATGCAAGCTAACATGCTAAACTCAAATAGGTAGCATACAGTCATTTTATAGTCTCAATTTAAAAAAACAATTGGAACACTGCATAAAATATTGATTAAAAACAGAATATCAAGATTGAGTCAGTTCAAGGTGTTACATAGAATTCACTACTCCAACGATAGACTAGCCAAAATATACCCCACTATCAAGCCTAATTGCCCTTGATGCAATAACCCAGTCTCACTAGGCCATATGTTCTGGTCTTGTCCCCACATGGTTGACTTCTGGTCCTTTGTATTTAATTGCCTTTCTGCTTTGTGTGACATGGCTCTTAGGCCCAACCCACTCACTGCAATTTTTGGAGTAACACCTATTGAAACCCATGCTACAAATGCTCAGAAAACGGCAATTGCATTTAGCAGCCTTATAGCACGCAGACTCATCTTATTGAATTGGAAATCTAATCAACCTCCTTCTTTCAGAAAATGGGTTAGTGAGCTGCTGTCTCTGTTACAACTAGAGAAAATAAGGTACACACTGAGAGGATGCCCTGATAAGTTCATCAAAGTATGGTCTCCGGTTGTCCAATTTATAAAAAAAAAAAAAATAAAAAAAAAAGTCTCTTTGATGCCAATGTTAACCTGTTTCTGCAATACATTATTAAAATAAAATGAATCCCTTACTGTTTCATTTAAGTTTCAGTTTTGTCTATGTTTTTATTCACTCGTGAATTTAAATATTCAACCTTTGCATCCTGTTTTGTGTTTATTTAGTATTATGTTTATTTATTTATCTAATGTCAATTAACACCTCTGCTCAACTGTAATGATCACTTTTGGCTAGGGTTGTGCTCTTGGTCATTGGGGGTTCATGAGGGTTTATGGATGGGTTTAAAGTTTTCATTGTCTGTACGAGTTCAGTATGTACAGTTTGATATTATGTATGTATATCTGTATGTATATATGTTACATAACCTAAAAACCTTTAAATAAAGTTATATATAAAAAAAACAATATCAAGGTTTGCAAATTGTTTAAAAGACAGCATATCAACTTTTAGGAACAAATTCAGTTTTGCTAAAAATATATTCTCGTTTAGATTGTTGTAAATGTGAACAGTTATAAGGAATGTCATAATTTAGAATGCACAATACCGCTGGTAGTTCTGATTTTCGGCTTAAAAAACATTTGGCAAACCCTGAATCAAAAATATCACATGATGAATGAAACCCAAAACTGTTGAACACCACTTTAAATCCTATTTCAGGCAAAAATGGGGCATTATTTTACTTGCAAGACTCTAGAAACATGTCTTTTCTGTTCCCAAATGTTAACAGTAAAAAAGAGAGTTGATGCAGAAAAAGATAAACACGCCCCTGTGCCATCTGTGTTGATGTGCATTGCTGACACCAAGTTAGGAATATTGTTCATAAAACGATAAAATGTTCAGTTTCAATATGTGCTGTGTTTTCCATGCACTGCTTTCAATTATAAAGGTTTTAATTATTGCAAACCATTAAATTCTATTTTTAGTAACATTTTACACTGAATTCTAAGTCATGCAAAGAATCTCTATGCAGTCATTATTGCATCCCGAAACTATACACTGTCATTATGTGTTGGGAGAGGATAAGAAAGCACAAGTGCCAGGTGTTGGTTAAATATATGTGGCACATTCAGATTGGAAACCAGAGAAAAGCTTCTGCAGCTGCAAAATGTTTGTTGAGGAACTTTGAAAAATGATCAACTTTGAAGCAGATTACAAATTTTTCCTGAGATTCACCCTGCATGAAAAGATGCACTATTCAAATAATTGTCTGATGGTGCCCACTGACTATTTAATAGAGTTTGAGGTTAAGACACTTATGCTTTGTGAAAATGCTCTAGCTTAACACAAGATGTAAGCATGTCAGCTTTAGCATTAAGCTAAATGTTTACTCATGTCAGTACAGCTTCTCAGAGCAGCTTACGTAGCTGTGGACTCTTCATCTTTTTTAAATAACCTTTCTTTAGACAAGTCTATCATATTACAAACAAAATGACATTTTTCCAAAAGTTTTACTGAGGGTTGTTTATGTTTAGGAGTAAAACTTTATTTGGTATGAAGTAATCATAGAAAAATAGACATTAATTACAACCTAAATTTCACTCGAGATGTCTTTTAACCGATAACCTCCTCACCTGTTTTCCTCGGTGTGGATTCCTCCTGCCTTTGCATTGGCTCTTCAGAAACTGGATGCCCGTCCTCCCCATCTTCCTCCTCCCAGCTGATCTTGTATTTCCGTCTGACTTGAACACCCTGTCTGGTAGAAGTTGTTGTAGTGGTACTGGTGGTGGTGGTAGTGGTAGTGGTTGTAGCTAATGTAGAGGTAGTCTCGGGTACGGTGACAGGCAGAGATGTGCTGGGATGGGTAGTGATCAACCTCTGGGTGGTAGGAGGCAGAGTAGAGCCTGGAGAGAAGGTTGATGTGGTTCCTTGGTCTGTTGTTGTGGTTGCAGCAGCCAGAGTGGAGGCAGCTGCTGTGGTCATGGCAGCTTGAGTCGTGACGCCCACGGTGGCAGTTGGGCTTATGGTTGAAGATTCTGTGGTTGGGTTTGGTGCAAATGTGCTCAAATGCGTGGCAGTATTGCTAGGTATGGTTAGCATTTGGTCTTTTACTTTAAGAGTTGAAGTTTCCATTGCAGTTGGCTGCATACTTGTTGCAATCGCCGGTTGGATTTCCGTTGTGGTTGGATTTCCAGATGGCTGGGTTGTGTTTATCGTCCCTTTGGTTGTCTCCTTGGCAGTGATGCTTAAAGAAGTGCCGGTTGGTTCCTTTATCAAAGGAATTGATGATTTAGTGATCCAAGCAGAGACTTTTTGAGTGGTTAGAGATGGAGTGTTTGTGGTTGTTTGGCCAAACGTGACTGATGTGTCACTCTGTATATCCCTCAACGTATCCACTGATTTGGTTCCAGCGCCACTGATGAAGTCGTTCTTTGAAGTGGGCTCAGTTTCTTTGATTTCTTCTAACTCGCTGGTCTTCTTGGAATTGTGGAAAAGACCTGTCTTCTTTGGTCGAGGTGATCTTGGTCCGGCCCTTGCTCTGGGTCGAGGGGCTCTGTGTTGGAGAAGATTCTCCTCAAGAAAGAGGTTAATTGGGCCATCACCACTGAATCCATGATATTCAAAAACTGGAAAAGAGAAGGGAAAGTACAAGGTCATTTTTTTTCCTTTTTTGACTATCCAATGGTTTTATCCTCTGTTTGCCGAAACTTGCTCAGAAGTAGGCAGTAAACTTGTAATAGTGGGGAGGTTTGAAGCAGCTGACAGAGCGGCTCACAGGCAGTCGTGACAGCCAGCTCAGATAAGCACCAAGCTTTTGTGACTTTCTTTCCGTTCAACCCTGGAAATCAATCTGAGTTGATTTTCCATCCAAACCACTCAAACTATTCCGTTCGCAGTGTGTTTGAATGAGGAATTTGGAAAGTATACTTTCAAAGCAAAGTGGTAAATTGGTTGATCACTTGAACTTACAGTTCTCTCCAGGCTCCCCGTCATCTGCCACCATTGGATCCGGCTCAGATTTATAAAACGTCATCCCTCTGATGATCATTCCATTGGGGCCAGACTTTGACACCTGAGACGCCTCCTTGTTAGCCACATTTTTTGGAGTCACCTGAGGTCTGACCTCAATGATCTGAGCAGAACCATCTGTCTTTGGGATGGATGGATTTTTCCCAATAAACTTCTCCTCATAGTTTCCCTGTGAGTGGACAGAGAGATTTTTAGTGTAATTTGATAATGTGAGGGATGTTTCAGATTCACATTCATCCAATTAATTTGGAAAATTTGGAAATGTCACAAAGGGAGCATTTTATGCAAGGGTATTTCATGTTTTTTCTTTTTTTAGTGAGCTCCTGGGAACATTAAGACATTACTACAAGAAAAAGAAACTGATGGTCTATGCATAAACCAAAGTTTTGCAAGACTGTTATCATTCTCTGTGATTATGTTTCTTTTGGCAAATTCAAAATTGAGGTTATAATTCTTTTTTTTTTTAAATAAAGAAAACGGTGAGTTTGGTAAGTTTTCATTAATTCCGTTGCATTGTACTGTTTAAGTTATGGATAGGGTGAGAAAAAATAGACTAAAGTTGTTTATTAGCAAAGATGATATTTAGATTTTCTGAAAGATAAAAAAACAAAAAACGTTTTCTTTATGTTCTTCTATTTTTTGTCAACCTTTTTTCACGTGTTCTTTTTGCTAAATATCAAAGTAGTGTTAATCTCATCTGTGTATGAAACTTGGGTCCCCTTCACAGTGCTGAACAGGGTCGTTCATTTACATTACAAATGTCATAAACCAGTCACTCACTGGTTTAAGGTCAACTGCTGTCCAATGAGGTTGTACAACCTCTTGAATCACCTGTTAAGGCTTCAAATATTTGGTCCTTTATCATGAAAACGATTACTCTATAAAAGTGTTTCACTGGGTGGAAATAACACATAATTGTTGCTTTTGTTTCAATCTAGAGTTTGACAATGTCTCGTAAGTCTCAGCAGCACCATGAGAGTCCGATCAGTTCTTTAACATGTTCATTGACTAATTCAGTTAAACCAGTGATTGCCTACACCACTTTTGTTTTTTCTTTAAAAATAATGTTTCAGGTATTCTGGTATAAAGCATCAGGATCCGTCTTATGTCACAAAAAATAACCATAACATTTTGCCATTTTGAGCTGTGAAGGAACCATGTTATGATAGTAGATAAGTTTCTGTCTTTGAATCCTGTGATATCAGCATTAAGATGTCAAACTAACCTCAGGGTTTTTGTACACGGCAGCCCCGTTGACCCCACTGACTCTCTTCTTGTCCTGCTGCTGTGGTTCTGGAGTGGGTGGGGGTTCGGTCACATCCCCCTGGACCTGAGGGCTTTCCTGGGGCTTAACTACATCCAAAGTGTTGTTCAGAGGCACCACCTTCATGGACTGATACACAAAATTTGAACAACTTTAATACAGAGCATGAAGACCAGATAGATGGTTAAATAAAGGTTGGTATCAGGATCCTGAAACTGAAACACGGGGTGAAGCTCAGATACTATAAGACTTAAGATGCTTTTAAAACACTTTACACTAAAGAGATACTTTATGATGTAGCCTTACTAGTATACAAGTCAGAAATAGAGCAGTATTCTTGTAGCTTTCTTGCTCATATCCAGAAGTCGGTTTAAGCTGTTCGCCTTTTGATACCGCATAGTAAAATACATAAAATTAGTCAGAATTGTTCCGTTGTGGATGGTGCCAAAATAAGATAATCCAATCAGGTATTCAGGTACCAACAGTATTTTTTTTTAAATCCAAATCACCTACTAACTCAGCCCCAAAATGGAGTGTCAAATCCAATCTTATTGAGGGATTGTATTAAAGATACAATTTCAGTTTTACAATTGATCTGAAGTGGTTCAAGAGGTGAGATCACAGTCACTCATGGTACAAGCACAGCTAAAAAATCACTCTGCTCCTGATCAGGCTTGTAACCCATCCATCTCGAGCAAACTCTGTAACCTAGAAATACTGCTTTTTCTGATTGACAATAACTGAGTGGAGTGCTACCCTACCAGGTCCAGCCCTGATTACAGCTGAACACTGGCACAGAGAGTCTTTAGAGTTTGAAAAAGCTCCCACTGTCAGCACACTCATATCCATGTAGTTTGACCAACACCTTTTTGACAGTCCGCAAACTGAAGATAGTTTTTTACTGCACCTTTTCAATGTTTTCCACGCGACCCAGGATCTTTGTGGTCATGGAGTGCAGCTTGAGTAGATCCATACCATAGAAGGAACCCTCCAACAGCTCCAGGATAGTGGACAGCTGGAACAATCAAGTGGATGCCGTCAGAGGGGTGTTTGACCAATTAGAGACATGTCAACATGTCAAAATAGGCCCCTGCCCAGGAGTTTATTTTAATTTTGATAAAAGAGATCGTCCCCTCCTTTATTTGAAATAAATAACATCACTACACTCAACAATCCAGGACGAGACAGAAGCCTTTATCCTCTTGGATCTTGCGCATCAGGGGGATCTAGAGGCCTTAATGTGTATGAAATTCAATGGACAGGATGAAATCTTCACCTTGACATTTTCTTTCCCAGCTTCCCTAAGTTTTTGCAACCTGAACTCTCCCTCGCACGGGTTGACAGCTGACGGCGGAGCGATGCAGGCGCACTTGCACTCTGGTCCGGATGTGATGGTCTCCACGGTGTAGAAGTCCTGCGCAGTGGCGCTCCCTTCTTCTATCCGCTTGCAGGCGCTCCTGCTCAGGGGTCTGACAACACATTTACAGCGACAGTCAGAGCCTTCCGAGAGGGCTTTCACTTTGTCATAATCACCCAGCAGCTATAAAGAGAAGAGGACGGATGCATTTCCAACCAGGTTCACACACGTTTGAATTTTTTCGCACAGAATTATAGCCATGTATTTCCACCTACCTTTGAGAGGATGCTCTCCTGGTCTTCAGTTCCCTCCGGCAGCCTGTCATCCTGCTTTGCCCAAATCTCATACTGTGACCCGGGATCTTCAGCCCCGGCCGCTGGCGCTGCAGAGCCCCGCGGGAAAAGCGCGCAGCTCACCACAATGGCAATGCATAGTTTCAACATGCTGTGGAGCTCACGGTGCACCGAATTAATGAATTATCTTTTCAAGTTTTTCAGCAGGCACAGCCTGTCAGGAAAAGATTTAGCTGCCAAGAAAATCTCATCGCCAGCACCCGGCTCAAAATTACACAGACATATCCAGAGGTGTCATCTGGTAGATCAAGCCTTATGAAGCGAGGTGATTTCTTTCATTGCCACTGAACGCGGGATCAATCAGAGTGGAGAGAGAGCGTGCAGACCGTGAGAGAGCAGCCGGCATCTGCTGCAGCTGCAACGCTGACAGGAGGCGGACCCGACCGCACTGAAGGAGGAGTCCAGCTGGTTCAGGGGACTCCGCAAACATGACGGGCAGCAGGAGTCTTTGTCATCATGAGTTAAATCAGACAGAGCTGGCGTTAAATCTTCAATTACCCACGAGATTCCACCTGTAGTTTACTGTCCTGAAGCATATATCCGGTTCAATACATAACAGCAGCTTGTTGCATGTTGGCAGGTTGCTGGAGTTTCAGCTGAGCTTTTGCTGCCCTCTAGCTGCAGGAGTAAGTAACTTAGCCACTAAAATATAATTTAGAGAGCACTTTTAAAACGCTTGGTTATAAGGTGCTTCACTTCAAAAGCTCAGAAATAAAACTGATCAAACCCCTGCCAAATAATCCACAAATCATCTGAGTGGACAATGGGTGGAAAATGGAAACAAGGGATATGACTGAAACTGGGACCATTGATGGAAGTGCTTTGATTAAAATTATCTGAAAAAAAAAAAACAAAAAAAAAAACAAAAAAAAACTTTTCTTAAGTCACAAAGCTCTGAAGAATCTGCAGAGAGATGGGGGGGAAATCTAATGGTGAAGCAGTACAGCTAGCTGGATCAGATGGTAATATGGAAGTGGTGAAGTTTGATCTCTAGCAGACATCATGTTATTTTAAGTATGATAAAAATTTCAAAATCCTCAGGGGTTGGGCAGCGCAAACAGAGTTTTGAGTACATTCATCATTCTGAAAATCAACCTGGGATTGTTACTTTGGATCGACCCAGAGAAGCTGGCAGTTTGAGTGTCTTTGATAAATGAATAGAGCAGAAACACTTGAGTGAAAGACACGTCCAGTTGGTAGAAAAAGCCAACCTACATTTTTTGGCCTAAAACAGTATTTCCAGTTTTAGGGACCTAATATAGTGAGTTAGCCCAGCCAGCTAAGCTACTCGTCTGCTTTATAAGTCTTTGACGAGTTACTAAAACTTATATTTTTAAGTTATTGTTCATTACGACAAGCATTAGTTCCATAAACTCACATTTCTTTGTTGGAAAATGTGGGAAGGCCAACTTTCTGAGCTGGCATTTGTCACTCTGTGAATTCAAACTCACTTACAACAACATACAGAAAGGAAATCAAATTAATGATGTTATGTTATTACAATGTGAACTCATTAGTTACTACAACTTTAAGTTAGTTAATAGAAGTAAAGGCTTTAATTTATTCCCGTGTAAAATGAAAAGTAACCACAAATTACGGTTAGTTACTTGAGGTTAAGACTTTAAATTGTTACAGCTTGAAAACATGAGTGCAACGTCCAGTTGAGTAAACACAAACTAAAATTGTAAGATCAGCAAACTCAAAAGCAAAACTCAAAAATTTCAGTTAATGAGCCTAACTCAAAATTTTGTGCAAGTTTGTTGCCTTACAATTTTGAGTTTTCTAAACTTTTCCTTTTTTTTTTGCTGTGTATGACTTATAAATGTCAATTAGTGTAATCAATGTTCCTCATAAAAAACACAGATATTGCGCAAAAAAGTTACAATAATATGATAATAGCAGTCTGCTACACTGTAAAAGTGACATTTTAAATGATTTCAAACCAACTGACCCAAAGACATACTTATAGAGGAAAACAAGATGGTTGAAAAAATGGAAGAAATGTCAAAAAAATACTGTTACACCAACAGAAAAGGAAACTACACCTTTAAACAAGCATCTAACATATTGTTCTAACAAGTTTAAAGCAAATCTTTTATTTGGACATCATTCCAACCCTAATCTGTCAGTGCCCTCAAAATTAAAGGAGATGCAAAATCAAGAACAGATGTGAACAGATTATTAAAAAAAACATCTGATCATTGATACTGACGGGAAGAGGAGGGGTGATGGCCTGACCAGTGAAACTTGAGGTGAAGTTGGCTTTAGATGGCTCATAAAAGATGCAAGATTGAACTGAATGTTTATGGGTTGTAATACAATAACGATCTGTCTACTATAACACATTTATGGTTGGATACATAATCAAACTTGTTCAATGAGTTAATGGACTTTAGAGTAAAAACCAGGTCATGGGTAAACCCAAGATAATGTGTGGAATCTGAGCTTTACTGTGCAAGGTCAAAGTGCAAATGTAAAAATAAATAAGGTAAATCAATCCGTGACTTGATCAACTTGATGGTTGAAATCTCTTGCAAATGTAGCAAAATCAAATTTAAATTTGGTAACCAGGCCAGTTAACTTAGCAGCAGTCAGACAGTCATTGCAGAGTAGGCAAAGTGCCACCAGAGGGCAGTATATCCCTTCTTTCAGCCATGTCTCTGTGTCAGAGAAGCTAAAGGTGTTAGGCTGTAATCATTGATGCATAAAGATTTGTTAGACACAGACTGCGAATTTAAGAGGCCAGAAACAACAGTAGTATCGTGAGCTTAACTGGTACAGCAGACAGTGATCAGGTTTTGTGGCACGCTGACCTCTTGGCCACGCCACCCCTGTAAAAGAGATCTAGACCTTGATGGGTTCCCCTCTGGTTAAATAAAGGTCAAGTACAAAAAATTCAAAGATATGAAAAGCTGGTGAAACTGAAAAGATAGATGGATCTGAGGGAAAGGAAATGGAAAGAGCAATGGGCGGAGAGAAGAATGAGTGGAGCACATTGTGTTTTTGTGATGGAGGACAGGAGAAAGGGAGGTAACTGCAGCAGTTGGGCTAAAATGACAGAGTGATGGCATCACTGAAGCACATGACTGATTATTGAATGTCTACGATCACAGTATAGGGTATGATAGGAGGGCGAGGAGAGGATGTGCAAGAGCTACCTGGGCTGGAGGACCTTCTGTAGAAAGGCCGTTAAGGTACGGTGTGCACTACAATGACTAAAATCAAAATATCATTGCTTTATTGTAAATTAAGGCACTTCTGATCTATCTACACATTAACATTATATTGTCCCTCATGTTTCACTTAATTTTTGTGTACAGAAATTTGAATGTGAGACATTTAGCTAAGGCATGTGGTGCCATGATTACAGAAAACTACAGAAACATATTTCCAGTAAATAATAAACCCTTTGGTAAGATACTAAAACAAAAGCTCTTCTTTATTACTCTTTCTGACCATTATCCATAGGAGAACAATCAGGCTTAAAATTAAATAACTTTACAAATTTACACAAATCGCAGTAGGAAACACCAAGATTAGACACATTCTCAGAAATCCTCAAAATCTCCACCCTGGTACTGTTTTTAAGTTTTTCATTATTTACATTTAAAAACTTAAGAAGCACATTTGTTTTGCAATCTTATAATAAATGTCTTTTGAAGTGGATATAAACATCCCTTGGTGTGCTGCTGGGAGTCTTAATTAAAAACTTAAGCCTTTGTCTGTAGTAAGCCTCAATCTACTTCATGGAAGAAAAACCTTTAGGGCCTCTACGACTAGTCTCAGGATGACGGAGGTCCCACAATGTGACATTTTAGAAACAAGCAGAACAGTTCAGTGCTTTGACTTGGAGTTAAACAGAAAATGAAAATGAAAAAGCATGTCCTCTAGCATCCCTCCAGCTCAATCTTTTTCACCGCTGCCACCGGCAAGATTAGGTGAGAAATTCGACTCCACAGTCCACCATACTTGTCCAGATCCATCCTGTCATAAGATACTGGATGGTCATCAGACAGGAACTTCTTCTGAAGGTGGTCATCAACCATCTCCTCCACAGCACTTAAACGACTCGTTGCAGGAATCTCCTCTTCTTCCCCCAGCAGCACTGTGAAGATCAGGAAAGTTTTCTTGTATGCAGCGTTCTCATGGTCGCAGTAGCGGTAAAAAATGAGCGTGGAGCTTGGTGGCAGCTCCTCGAAGCGATGAATGACAGCAACGGGTTTGTCCCCTTCAAAGGCTCTTTGCAAGTTTCTGTCTATGTCCAGTTTGACCTGGTCGCTGTCCTGGCTGGCTTTACTAGCTCCATCAATGTGAAGGACAGAGGCATTAAAAGCGGATGAGAAGGCAGAAGCCATGCCTTGAGCCAGGCAGTGCAGTGTCCTCTCTCCTCGGAAGCCAGCAGTCAGGATCAGGCTGACTGGCTCTGTGGGCTGAGCTGTCTGGAGGTGTCTCACCAGGTGGATTTTGCTCCTTTTCCAGAGTTCAAAACGTTGGTCAGGGAACCGGGTCACTAATTCTTCCATGTGCCTGAGGAAGATGTCAATTTGCTGCTCATCATTTTTCTGGGGTTGAGTTTCCCAATAAGGGAGACAGTAATGGGTCAGGATGGCAAGAACCAAAACAAATACTGGAATCAGGTATATCTTGTTTCCTGTGGAGAGAGGACACCAGTTTATGGTGACACACAAGTTGTGTTCTCTATTCAACCAATAAGACCATGACACCACCACACCAAGAAATCAGCGAAGTCAAGAAAGAAGTAGAAAGAATTGAATTACCACTAAAAATTCCAACATGCTCCTCCGTGGTAGGACCAATGGTTTCCACATCACTTCTCTGCTGAAGTATCTGCTGTCCCGCTGAGCTTTTTGGTTGTAATAATGCATGGGTGGAGGTTGACTTCCCATCCTCTTCTTTATCTTCTTCATTTTCTGCATCCTCTGCCAAATCGTCCCCTGGGCTCCTTCTTACAACTGACCAAATGAATAAAAAAAATACACAAGCTGACATCCTGACAGAAAACCCCTGAAGCTAAACATCAGAAAGTAGACCGCCAAACAAAAAGATTCAGACTCACCCTCCTTTTCTTCAGTACTTCTGTTGACTATGTCCAGTGATTCTTCATTAATTTTTTCTTCTTTGGGTCCATCTACTTGGTCATACGTTCTGTCACCCTGGGGAGTTGTGATTTCTTGTGCTGCAGTTCCTCCAGTGGGGTGTTCTTCCGCTAAGATTACAAGAACTCAACTTAACACTTTTATTTCAAGGTTTACATTTTAAGAGATATTTAAAAAGATTATATTAATCCAAAGTTAGATTTGTTTTAACATGATTATTGATGTTGATATATCCACTGGTGGTGTTTTCCCTGCTCAGTTGTCGTGGAGGGACAGTATTTTTTTTTACATTTTACAGTTTTATTTAACAGACGCTTTTGTCCAAATGGGATGAACAACACAAGCAAGAATTTTGACAGAAGGGAAAACCTTAGTCAGTGTGAAGAAGTGCTAAAAGCTATTTGGATGTAGGTGCTGCCGTCAAATGCAAGAATGTTTTCAAGTTTTGACCATGACTTCATCAGAGCTGTCTTCAAAGCGGTGACACTGCTGTGAGATACTCTTGAGACCTCCCTCTCCAGGATAGACCAGATCACAAAGTCCATTGGATTGATGTCTGGACTTGACGGAGGCCACATGTTCTTGTCCCAGAAGCCAGGAAAGTGCTGCTTGCACCAGGCCTGTGTGACATTGGATGTGTGAGCTGCTGCTCCATCTTGTGTGAAGACATACTGGTTTCTAAACGCGTTGGTTCACCAAGGCAACACTATTTCTTTAAGCATTTGAAGGTACACCTGGCTGTTCACTTTCACACCCTCCTGAATGAAGACCAAAGGAGACTTTGAGCCATCAGATGCAACAGCAGCCCACACCATGACTCCAGCTGCTTCTGACGACCAATGAGCTCTGCATCCTTCAGGTAGGTGCTGTGCACTATGAGCATAAACCCTGTCATTCTGGGAACTGACCACTGCCTGAACGGTGAAGATCTTCTCATCAAACCAAACCAGGACTTTGTCTGCGGCACTCTGGATCTCCTGCAGCATCATTTTCCCCCTGTCAAGACGTTTTTCTTAGACGCGGCTGAAATCAGTTTTCTGTGTTGCATTTTTTGTGCTTTCAGTCGGAGATCCTGTTTGATGATTCTTCTCAGTGAAGCTCTTGAGATGTTTCACTTCCTTTGCTGTTGCCCTCATGCTTCTGCGAGGATTCCTTTGGATTCTCTTCCTCACCATCTCAACAACCCTTTTGGTCTGGACTGAACGTTTTCTTCCAGGGATTGGCTTGCTGGTGGTATTGCCAGTCTCCTTGTATCGTTTCATGACATTGTAGACAATCTTACGACAAACATTCACCTTTTTCATGATTTGCTCTGTTGTCAGTCCAGCCTCCTTCAAGGCCACAATCTGGTCTCGCTTACTCTTTGATGCCGTACTCAACAACCATTAGGAGTAAACAAATGAACTCAGGTACATCAAAAGCTATACCTTTTAAGAGAAACTATCCAAAATTTTAAGTTTCTGGGAGAAAAGCTAAGCTAACAAAACAGAGATATACAATGGGTAAATCTTTCTGGCCCACCCTGCAACCAAGTAACCGTTACAAGACACAAGTGCAGAATATCTCGGATAATCAGCAAGCCTACACTGTGCCAACCAATTTAAGTATGTGAACAGGAAAAAAATAGTTGTCATGGTTAAATGATTTATGTGACTGATGAATTAGTTGTAGGATATTCTTAAGGATAACAAAACAATTACCCCGGCTCTATCAAGCATCCTAGTACAATAAATAACATTGCTTCTTTGTTTAATTGTTTGTCATAATATGTTCACAGAAACACTCACCGTTAATCCCCTCAGTGTCATTGGTTGTCTGCTCTATTCCAAAATCACCACGACCTCCATTATCAGCCTGTGTCAGGGTGCTTCTGTCCTCCAAAGTTTGCATCCTTTCATTTTCTGGAGAGGGTGAGCTTTCTGTAAGAGGTGCCATCTTCTCTTCAGCTGAAGTAGGGCATGATCAATTATTATAAGTTTGCATGATGAACAGACGGCACATTAAAAAGTACACAATAAAACTGACAAATAGCTAGGGAAGATTTTATTTACTGATAACTTGATAAAATCCCCTAGCCATTTCTCCGTGAACATGATGTTTTTACATGAAAGTGCATTGGATTGAAATACAAAAAAAAAAAAAAACACAATAGAACATTGATGTAACTTAATTACTTACTTTCCATGCCAGGCAGCTTGTTGTCTGCACTTGTGTCATTTGTGGGCCCACTGTTTGTGCATTCTGATGATGAAGCTAAATGTTGAGTTACACAGAAACCATACTGGATTAGTACATAAATACATAATGTAGAAGCAAGTTGGTATAGTTACATTAGTTGGAGACTTTTGACCTTCCTCATATCACTCACCCTGTGGGTTTACATTCACAATCTCTTCTTGTTTGTATCCATCACCTGATGATTCATGGCTTGTAGTTAACAGTGTCTCTTCTGTTTCTGTATTTGAAAAAGAAAATTATACAAAGGAAAAAATAAACTCTTGACATTTTACATCACTAGTTCGTATAAAGATCATTTGGTCTTTGCTAAAATGGAGTCTCCGTACCTGCTGTTTGTTGATGTTGGTTATCTGAAGATTGCTCTTCCATGTCTGTGGGTAGGGTACCTCTGAGAAGGCAGCCGGCGCGGTCTTTCAAGGCTGCTTTCACAAAAGATGCAACATTTGTTCAAATCTATGTTAAACACATCTCAGTAGATGTAATGAACAACGATTTTCCGTTTTCCAAGGACAGCTTAGAAACAACTAGTTCCAAGCTTACTTCTTTCCTACGTAATTTATTGTTGTTGGTTTGACTTGATTGTTATCTGTGACCATTTAACACTAACTGAAAATCTTAAAATGCCACAGTGATCGCTTTCAGGCTGCGCTGTCGTTTTTCCAATCTGAATTGCCTTCTGTTAACGAAATCTTAAAGCACACATCTTACAGCACAGCAGAAAATAATGCAGAAGTAGAAAGTTATCAAACAGCGACGTGGCTAGCAGCTGTATTGACAACCAAGATATGGTGAAGAGACGCTAGCTGATTAAGCTAGCAAGCAACAGCGAAACAAACATTGTCTAGTCTGATAGAAACGACTCAAAGAAAATATTTAAATGTTTTTGAGTGCAAGCTAACCATAACCAAATTCACCCTTTGTTATACGGCTACGAAATACAAAAAACATTACCCTTTTGATATCTTTATAGTCAGAGGTGTCAAACCGCACTGACAGGTCAACAACATTCAGGCGGAACTGTAGGCAGTGCTCGTGCTTCGGTGGGGATAACTTCCGGCCCTCAACACCGCGGTCCTGTCAAAAATGTTTCCCCATGCAATAACAGGGAAGTCAATTTATTTTTCGTTCACGACCACGATGCTTGGCTAAGCTGATTAATTCATGTTATTGTTAGCACCGTATGAGTTGTAGCATATCAGAAATGGATTCAGGAGGAAATCGCTCCGTGAGGCGATCGTCGAGGCTTTCATCAGCGAACGGTAGAGTTCAGGAAATCCTTATTCAGCTAGCTAGCTAAGAACCCAAAGCTAACTTATTCAACTGCCCTTAAATAGAAAAACAAAACAATGATAAAATATAATTTAGATGTGTTACTATGAACTTAAAAACGCAGACTACTTAGTCAATTTTTGAGACTCCTGTTTTGTTCTTCATATGAAAGCCCTAAGCGGATACGCATGCATCTGTCTTGTGTACTTCATTTCCGTGTCACCAAAAGTTAGTTAGCTTTACTTGAGATCTCGACTTACCCTTTTTATCACGCAAGTTGAAAAGACAGTATGTTTCGTAGTAGTGTGTTGTATTTGTGTAAAGGGCATTAGTATGCCGTGGCAAAAGCAAGAAAAATCTCGTAATGGAAATTGGAGTATTATAAATACATAAATGCTAGCCTGGAGCTTTCATACTTGATCAGTCCATTGCGTCCAGGACTGTCTCTCTTATAATAATAATAATAATAATAATAATAATAATAATAATAATAATAATAATCGTTATTATTATTATTATTATTATTGTTATTATTATTATTATTATTAGTAGTAGTAGTAGTAGTAGTATTATCACAACAAAAATATAACAATATTTTTTCTGTTTGTTTTAGTTTTAAGTGTTGAACCAACACCAAGAGGTCCCTTGAAGAGGACTAGAAAGAGGACTGAAAACCAAACTTCTGAGGCAGTTATCAATGGGTCCAAAAATGAAGAAAATCATCCAGATGATGAAGGTAGGTTGTTCAGAAAACAACATCTGACACCCCACCCTCTAGTCACATTTCTTCTGAGTGCTGTTAAACCACGACCTATCTTTCTTAATTTACAGAGTCCCCTAACAAGAAAAGCCGAGTGGAGGCTGATGAAGAAGTTAGTGGTGGTGATGGTGGCAGCGATGACATTGAGATGGATTTCCAGGAATCAGGAGAAGATCTGGAAAACGAAAATGATCAGGAAATTGTCAATAGACAATATCCCTTCAGTCAAATAAAAATATACAAAGATTTGGGTAAGTACATTTTGTATACAGTTCAACCAATGCTCTGTTTTAATATTAATAATATTGTTTGATTTCATTTCAATCACCTATTTTGATTCTAAATTGACATCTTTTTGTTGTTTATTTTATGCGGTATATGGTCTGTAGTAAACACTCACCAGTTACTAAATAGGTACACCCGTTCAATTTATTGTTGAAGAAAACACTTGATCACCAATCACATGACAGCAACTCAGAGCACTTAGGCATTTAGACATAGTCAAAAATAACTGCTGAAGTTCAAAATGAGCATCAGAATGGAAAAAGAAATGTGATTTGGGGATTATGAACACGGCATGGTTGTTGGTGCCAGACAGGCTGCTCTGAACATTTCACAAACTGCTTCCCGGATTCTGTCTTTTAAGATTTTTCACATTTGCAAACAACTTATATGGTTAACACAGAATGGTAAAGATGATAGAAAGGCATCAGTAACTCCAATAACCACTCATCACAACCAGTGCAACCAGTACCATCTCTGAATGAACAACAACCTTGAAGCAGATGGGCCACAGCAGCTGAAGACCACACTGAGTGACACTCCTTTCAGCTAAGAACAAGAAACTGAGGCTACAATTCACACTAGCTCATCAAAACTGATTAATACAAGATCTTAAAATAGTTGCCCGGTCTGATGAGCCTTGATTTCTGCTTCAACATTCAGATAGTAAGTTAAGAAAAAAACATGAAAGCAATCCTGAATTTTTACTACAGTTCAGGCTGGTGGATGTAGTGTACATGTTTGGGGATATTTTCTGGCCACACTTGGGCCCCTTAGTGCCAGTTGAGCATGGTTCAAAGTCCACAGTCTACCTGAGTATTTTTGCCCATGTCCATCCGTTTATGACCACCGTGTACCGACCTTCTGATGAATACTTCCTGCAAAATAGTGCTCCACATCACTAAGCTCAAATCATCTCGAACTGGTTTCTTCAACATGACAATGAGTTCCCAGTACTCCTGTGGCCTCCACAGTCACCAGATCTCAATCCAGTAGAGCTCCTTTGGGGTGTGGTGAAATGGGAGATTCTCATCATCATGAGCAAATCTGTAACTATGTGATGCTCTCAGATCAATATTGACCAAAATCTCTGAGAAATGTCTCCAGCACCTTGTTTAGTCTATATCACTAAGAATTGAGGCAGGTCAAAAGGCAAGAGGGGTCCAACCCGGTACTATTGATATTTACGTAATACAACAGCTTTTGCATGTATGTTGACCACTGACACTTTTATTGATCTCTAAAAGAAGCACAATTTGAGCCATTTCTCCCCTGAGATCCATCCAGTGTGAGCAGATGTTATCAAACTACAGACATAGCTACGCAGTCGCAACTGTTTTCAATGAAGACTTTTTCTCACTTTTTTCCAGGGGCCCATGGCGACATGAATTTAAACCCTCGAGTAGCTCTTGGAGAACGCTGTCGAGCCAGTCATGCTATTACAGCAGATGCAGACTCACTGAAAACCAGAATAGGTACATCAAGCCTCTTGTTTTATTCTTAAAGAGAGTGTAAAAATGTCATCTAACCTTGTCATGTTTTTATTCAGGAAAACCACCTGCAAAAGGACCTGTAGTCCCCACCCAGTCTGCTGAGTGGAACAGTACACAAGAGCAAAGACGCACTGAGCGGAAAGTTAAGGGAACCAGCACAAATGAACACTGGAAGAAGATGGAACCCAAAGCAAAGAGCTCAGGTACTGTGCACAATGCTTTATCAAGATCTCAGTTAACAAAAGTGTTTTTCCCTTTGTATCTGTCAAATCAATTCACATCCTGTAAAATGATCAGACACGTGTACGCTTGAGTTGAGCTTTATCTTTTGGTTTTCCAGCTTTTAACCACCATCCTCCAAGTGGATTTTTAACCTCAGAGATGCTACACACAACTCACAGACGTGTGAATACCCTCCCAAAACAAACTGTTGCTGTACAGGACAAAAAACAAGGTAACAGCTTCTTCTAGACATCACAGTACTTGGTAACATTAACATGTCTGTGCTGCTTGTAATGAAATGTACTTTTGTAGAGGGGATCAAAAAAGCACCGACAATAAGAAGAGGCCCTGGAAAGTCATCGAAAGGTTAGCTGTTGTAGTTTTATATCGTTACTGTATTAACACTTAAAAACACATGATAAACATTATTAGCTCAGTTGATTAAGTGTTGCGTTCCTTTGTTTTTAGGATTCATGTGGTATTTATCAAGTGTGCTCCTCCTGGTGCTTTTCGGTTTTGCCATCTTTGTGGCTTACAAGCACATCACTGTACACCAAAATGATGCAGGTGGTGGTAAGTTTCCATTTAGGGCCGTGAAGCCAGATTTGTTTGTAGATCAGCTGTCTCTTCTTGAGAACCAGTTTCCCAGTCAGCGGCCTGATGTGTGGAAGATGAGTAAGATCCATCTGGAGAAGCACCTCAAAACAGCTCAGCCTACGGAGCCAGTCAGCCTGATTTTAACAGCTGGCCTCCAAGCTGAGAGGACGCTGCGCTGCTTGGCTCAGGGGTTAGCCTCTGCTTTCTCTTCTGCCCTCAACGCCTCTGTCCTTCAGTTTGATGGAGCCAGCAGAGCCAGCATGAACAGTGATGAAGTTAAGCTGGAAATTGACAGCCAGCTGCGAGAGGCCTTTGAAGGAGACAAACCTGCAGCTATAGTGCACCGCATTGAGGAGCTGCCCTCAGGGTCCACCATTATTTTTTACCGCTACTGCGATCACGAGAATGCTGCATATAAGCGTGTGTTCCTGCTGTTTACTGTGCTGCTTCCTCAAGATGAGGTGGAGGCTGGGGTGGGTCTGACAGAATTGGAAGAGATGGTGCATGACTATGTTAAAAAAAGGTTGGTCGGCTCAAGCAGTCACACTGCATTCAATGAGATGGACATTGACAAATTTGGTGGACTGTGGAGCCGCATCTCCCATCTTATTCTACCCGTTGTGTCTGAGAAGGAAGTGGAGCAGGAAGAATGCTCGTGAGTGAAGTTGGCATCAATGAGGAAGGCAACTTTTTTTCTAGCACTGTAAAGGAAACATGAAGCAGAAAAGTGATAAGTGTGTATTGTTATACTTTGCTTGTCGACCTGACTGAAAATGATTAAGAATATGTTTTATTGTGTCCGTCTCTCTAAGAGACAAGGTTGTTGTGAAGCTGCATTTCCACGTTTGTTATCCAGTTTATCAGCTCTGTTTTTAGTAGCACCAGTTTTCTCTTCTTGCTTTTGCATTGATGAGCAGTCTCTCCGAGAGGACAACTCGATCCAGTCAGATTGTTTTTCTTCTTCTTCTTTGATATTAATCTGTTTCATCCTCCATTTGTTACAATTCTTTAAAAAATGTCTACCTAAAATAAGTCTTTGGTATCCAAACAGGAAAGCTTACTTGTTCTTTGGAACCTAAAAAAGAAACAAAAAAAAAGAAAAGAAAAAGAGAAAACCAAATTCCTTGAAGAAATTACATTTTTTTGTACATATTTAAGTCACCTGTTCCATAACACATCTTTAGGCTACCACTGATTTAATTTGTTTCCCATTTGAAGTGTTCATAGTGGTCTTTGTCTATTTCCTTGTGTACATGATAAAATGGTTTGCACTAAATATGTGTGATTTTGCTTTGAATAACAATCTAAGAGTACAAGATTTTTAAAAGTTTTTTTTATAAAGATGTTGCATACTTTTGAAATGTTTGGAATATATTCATTATCTGTATTTATACTGTCCTTTTGCAAAAGCTCCCTGTCTGTGTCCGTTCTGGATTCACTGAAATGTACATTAACTTAGACACATGGAAGTCCTCACATAGTTATTTGACTTTGTAAATATTCTGACCAAATATTTTCAAGCGAGTCATAAAATGTGCCTTAAACACTCATGTGAAGAAAGCTGGACTGTATTAAGACCTCACCAGATAACTTATCAATGATTTGACACCATTTGGACAGGTACATTTCTTGCAGATTCAAGTTTTGAGGGACAGGTAAATGTTTCTTAGTTTTTAATACCATTCATTCCTCTTTTGTGTTCACCTTGAAGATTTTGATTTTCTTTTCTTTTATATCTACGATCTATGTATTCCTGTAAGATTTCAATAAAAGACTATTTTGGTTAGGAGTTAATGTCTAACTTTTGGTTTTGATTTACCCTTTGTCACAAAGTAAAAACATTGTCTTTAATCATACACCAATGTAAACATACTTCTAAATATCATACTCCAATTTTGCTACAATCGTTTGCTTTCCGAAATGTGCTAAATTCTGCACACTAAAAATGTTCCCATTGCATGGCCTTCAAGCACAGTCATTCCTTTTTTTTTCTTGCTGTTCTCCATGAGCGTGTCACAAATAATAAATCTTAACTTCAGGATTTAAAAATTAAATACCTCTTTCATAGTGGTGCCTAATTCATTAGACATAACTTCAACAGATTCTTACAGTAAGGGCTTGGTGAGCTCGGCCTTACATGTATGAAATAATAAAACAACCCAGCAGTTTCAATAGGTTTTATTCACAGAATCGTACCAAGAGCAATGCATAAGTTAACAAGTGGAAATAAAAAAAAACATGAAAATACTATTTACATATACAAAAATTTTAAAAAGTATAAAATTAATTTATGAGGCTTAAACAAAGACTGACTAAATTATAATGATCACAGATTTATTAACAGAAAAAGCAACTTGATTGGCTGGGCCCAGGCAAGAATGGGCAGAAATAGGCCTCACTTTGCCCACCCATAGATACACAGCTGGTAGTGGCAATCTGGAAAGACACGTGTTCACATATACATTGAAACCCATGCCTCCCTGGTAAACCATCTCACTAGTTTATATTTCAATATTAGCATGAGCAAAACTTCCTACTTGAATGCAACAAAGTTACATAGATGTCACTACAGTGTCAACGTAAGCTAAAACTAGTGTAAAATACTAAAACATGTGGTAAAAGTATTGTAACTCATCCTTCTTGTGTTATTGCCTCCATTTGATTTTTTTGTTATAGAACAGCTCTCTGTTAAGAGACGTTCGTAGGATCAGTTTGATGTGTTTAGAATCAATTATAATGCTACTTTTCAACATTGCGCTTGCAATGTTTTTTTAAAAAAGTAAATGTGCTCATTTTTTTTGTTTTGATCAACCCCCAGCATAAACATAAATCAGCGCCTGGGGTAGGAAGGCTACAAATATAACATTTTTAGTCTAGTTGAAGTGAACATTAAATACAGGTGCAAAGTGTCCAAACAGACAACGGTAGACAAAGATACCATCAAAACTGGGTGAGCTAATGCTGAAGGAGTAATGTGATCAGGATGAGTGCAAGCCCACCTGTGTGTGCATGCTACTTCTCTGGAAGCAGTAATATCCCAACAAGGATTGCTACAGCTAAAGCAATAGTAGCAATAATGAAGATAAAAGAGACTGTATGAACAATCACTTAAGCTGCAATGAGACTCTTCTGAGAAAAAAAAAAAAAAAACAAACAAACAGGAATTTGAGTTTGTTAAGATGATGATATTATGCAGTTGTTAAAATGATACAACTAAGTTACAGAACATCACCACTTCATCATTTTGACTGGATCTCACCTTTTTCCTTTGACCTCGTTGCACCATATCCATTGAACTCCCTGTGACAGAAGACAGTTACCTTTACTGCTTTGTTCAGCTTAAGATTAAACGTTAAGCGTTGTATATTCACTGTGCAAGTCATTTACCTTTTTCTCCTCTCTGCAGAATGGCATTTCTCTCAGATGTGATTACAAATACCCAAATAAAAAACAGGAGAATCCAGCCTGTGTAGGCAACCAACACCCACAGAGGCCATGACTCTCTGCTGTTTGTGCAGTCGGCTATCTCCAAATAAGAAACATAGATGAAAGCAACTGTGTGATAAGAAAAAAAAGTGTGTAAGCTCATTGTGAGAGCAATTCTGAACAAATACAAGCAGTTATACCTGCATGCTGTTTAGCTTATCATAAATTATTTACAGAAAAAAAGGAGGCAGGGCCAAATTAAAACAATCATACATTGAGATTTGATAACCCCATGACAGTAAGTACAAACCAACTAATGAACTTTTAATTTCAAGAAATCTGTCTAAGTAGGAAGAAAGCGACTGCACATAAAGCTGTGCTCAACCTTATTCACTGCATGAACTGCACCTTCTCCAAATGGCAGAGGAAGCCCTTGGAAAAACTGTGAAACAGGAGTTAAACCACACCAAACTTGACACTACCTTTGAGCACAACCTAATACAATATTGATTTTAGAGTCGGTTAAAGATGAAATTGTAACTTCTGGATAGATGAGTCAGTTGTTTCGTGCAGTCAGTGCAGTTCAGTCTATGTTAAGCTAAGTTAAGTCAAGCTAAAAGAAACTAAACCAAGCTTAACTAAATTAAGGCTTCTGCAGCACTTAATTTACAAAGCAAATATGCAGGTAAATACTACATAATTTCTCATTAGCATATGACATTAACTTTTTTGCTCACCAGCCACTGTGGCTAGTGGTATCCCTGAGTTAGTAGCCACTCAGTATTTTCACTGGCCACAATTTGGTGTTGGATAATTATGTTCAATATGATTAAAGCCGATGATGACATGCTAAAGTTTACTTAAAAAACATTTACAACCTCTTTAAATGTAAATGACCCCTATGCACACACACAAAATCACAGGTCCTTAATCAGGTATTCAGCTCTGATAAAGCTGTGTGTAACATTGTGCTCTTTTCACATGAAAATATGCAGTCTATTAAGACATAGTAATTAAAATAGTAGTTTGTTATTGCTTATAATAAAATGGTAAAGGGAATTAATTGAACTGATTAAAACTCAGCAAGAGACACTGTCTGCTTAAATATTTATTAACGATTGTAATCAGAAAACAATTTCTTTTGTCATGAGAATGACAATGAAGGAGAGGTAAATTCAATTTCCTCAGAGCTTTCATCATCAGAGTCATCTTTTTGCTTGTCTCTCTGCTCCATGTTTGAGATAAAATTCAACCCACCAAAGTGGCCAGTGGGAGTGGTGGTGTTACCAGCCACAGCCGAAATCCACCCGCATTTGGCCGGTTGGCCGGTTCATGTCAAGCCCTGATTGTAGATAAAGACAAAAATGTTGTTCTTCTTATGTGTAAAAGCCTCATGGATCAAAGAAATCACTTTGCCACTGACGTCACATATATCCTCTCTTAAACAGGGGGGGAAAATCATATTAACATGAGATACATCCATGTGTCATCAAGACAAAATCCCACTTGATCTCACCCTCATACTGAAATACATGCTCAACCCATAAGCTACAAAGCCTGCAAAAGGATCCTAACACTATCGCATGAACGACAATTTGTGTAGATGGGCAGCAAGAATGAGAACACAGCTGGTGTTATCTGGTAGTAAAGTGGCTTCTTTCTTTCCCACATTACCTCCTGACTCCTACCAGTTGTAGTACCAATAGTTTCTGACCTTCCTTGCACTCGTGTGAAGAATATGTGTCTCAGATACATCACGTTTTCTTGGCCCACAGTGTTTGTGGAATAGCTCTTTCAGTATGCCATAATCATCAACGTCGTCGTCGAAGTCAAAAGTATTGAATACCTTAATTGCTTCATCCCCGGCCATGCGTAGGAATGTGTCTCTTTTCACTTGATCTGACTTTTCTGCAATTCCACTGGCGACAAGAAACAGCTTGAATCTTTGGATCCATTTTTTTCCGTTTTATGGATAGATTTTGCGATAGAAATAAGCGGCAAGCTCTGAGGGAACAAGCCCAAAACAAGTTCAACAGGTGACGTGCCACATTGTGTAAACGACAGACCTCTTGCTAATAGTACAAACATTTATTTTTGTTTGCAGTAAATTGGCAGTGAACACAATCAACATAGAAATATTGAATAACTCATTTTTCAAACTATGATTTAAAGTAAATACATGTGCATTATGCAGAAATAACAGCAAATTGCCAGTTAACATTAATGTAAACAATTTAATTGATATACTTTTTCATTGATTAAAAAACAATTAATAAAATTGAGATAATAAAAATAAAACTAAATGAATAATGATTAATGTTACTTGTTGAAGAGCTGAGAGAGAATCAAATGGGGATCATTCAGAATACAAATCAAGCCCAAATGAGCAACTACACTTTAGAAATCAAGGCAAAAAAAAAAGACACAACCCACAACTGATGAGATTTTTCAGAAAAATAAGCTCAAAGTCAAAAAATAAATAAGAAGACTTGGTAACTATGGTGACAGCACCACTGAAAGCAGACAAATCATTGAGGATGATTGGATAGGTAGCATATTTAAATTTCCAAAAATAGTCTGACAAATCAGAAGGGCCCTTTACACGTGGGGCCCCTACACTTCAGCGTAGGTAAGCCTGTGCATTAATTCACCCCGTATATAAGATACGAGACCAGACAACTGTAAACGGATCTTACTCCTGTTTCAATTCGGCTGTCTCTACATAAACAGCAACAACACAGTGATATCACAGCGCCATGTAGTGGACAAACACAGAGATTAACTCCAGCATTGCCATACACCACAATGGTGTTGTACTTTGTTCTATGGCACCAGAAGTAGTAGTTGTCTCGGTAAAATTCAGGGTAGAACGTTGATTTATAGTTTGTATAGCTTTGATAAACTTTTGCCATGTCTGAAAGCCTGTAGTCTTTGGTTGTCTAGTACTTGGTGTAGTCTTTGGCCATGTCGTACTCCGTGTAGTCTTTGGCTGTCTAGTACTTAGTGTAGTCTTTGGCTGTGTAGTACTTGCTGAAGTCTTTGGCTGTGTAGTACTTGGTGTAGTCTTTGGCTGTGTAGTACTTGGTGTAGTCTTTGGCTGTGTAGTACTTGGTGTAGTCTTTGGCCATGTTGTACTCCGTGTAGTCTTTGGCTGTCTAGTACTTAGTGTAGTCTTTGGCTGTGTAGTACTTGTGGTAGTCTTTGGCTGTGTAATACTTGGTGTAGTCTTTGGCTGTGTAGTACTTGTGGTAGTCTTTGGCTGTGTAATACTTGGTGTAGTCTTTGGCTGTGTAGTACTTGTGGTAGTCTTTGGCTGTGTAATACTTGGTGTAGTCTTTGGCTGTGTAGTACTTGTGGTAGTCTTTGACTGTGTAATACTTGGTGTAGTCTTTGGCTGTGTAGTACTTGGTGTAGTCTTTGGCTGTGTAATACTTGGTGTAGTCCTTGGCTGTGTAGTACTTGTGGTAGTCTTTGGCTGTCTAGTGCTTGGTGTAGTTTTTGGCCAGGTTGTACTCAGTGTAGTCTTTGCATGTGTAATTCTTTGTGCTGTGGTTGGCGGTGTAGTACTCGGTGCAGCAGCTGTAGTTGTTGATACATGGATGATACGTTTTGTGACATCAACCCAGAACACATCAAAATACCTCACAAATGTGGCTCTGCAACAGATTGACACAAACAGCATTTTAAGGTTGATAATTTTCCATCAGTTATTAGTATTGAATGTGACTAGAATAGACGAGTTTCTTCACTTTTTAATCTAGTACCTCAAATCAATACTTCTTTTGTGATTTAGAGGTGGTGTCCAGGTAACCTCAAGGGATGTCTTGGGCTGATTGTTTGCTTGACTGACAGCTGAGCCCTGAAAAAAAAACAACAGAAGTTAATCACATCCACAAGAAAACTTAAGAAAGTTTGACCTCTGAGGTTTGATTAATCAAATTTCAAATTTCCATCAAATTTCATTCAAAGTGTCTTCATACAAAGCACCTTTGAGGAGATTTAAGCTAGAAATGAAACAAACACTGAAGTCTTTGACCAACAGTGAGAGAAATGACTATAAAAGGATGTGTGTGTGTGTGTGTGTGTGTGTGTGTGTGTGTGTGTGTGTGTGTGTGTGTGTGTGTGTGTGTGTGTGTGTGTGTGTGTGTGTGTGTGTGTGTTTTTCTCATGAGAGCTCTGAATGAATGTGGGATTGCATTAAATAAACAGTTGTTCAGTTACTTACAACAGATTGGTCACAGGTCAGAAGAGTGATTGGGTTTGAACCAATTGAGGAAAATTGTCCAACTGGTTTTGTTTCACCTTCTTCTCGAGCGTCCATCATGAATCCTGAAAATGAAACTGAGCCTGTGCTGCGCAGAGAGACTGAAGAACAGTAGTGGAGGAAAAAATATTGTGGACAGACGTGTTATAATCCTCGCAGTTATAAGGAATGACTATAGCAACAAGCACTCTCATAAAATACTGGGTCAAAAACTCTCTGTACCTGTATAAGCATCTCCATCATTGTCTTGTTGGAAAGAGATCTCAAAGGGGGCTTCAGTGTCTTGAGGTTCATATGAGTCATGCTGGGGTAACAACGATCCACACGACTGTGGGAAGCCACCACTCGCAAAACCATGCACACTTAAGATGACATTGAGGCCAGTAATAATCCACAACCACATCTGTAAAACATGTAGAGTATCATCTGTGAATACAAAAGATCTCAGTTTTTCAAACTCATTGAGGATCACTAAACAGCAAAACTCTGGTGATATATAATGAAATAATAACACATTTTATCTCCCGTTGGCTTCTTTCTACTCCTGCCCTCCACATTGGGTGTGAACGATAGGGTGATTAAGTTAACCTATTTTAAGACAGAGTGGTAGGACAGCCTCAATGTGGCAATGAGCAGTCAAGTCTTTGTTACTCATTCACCCATTCAACAGGGACTATTAAAAAAATATCCTTAAAGTTTCATGGCAAGAATTTTAAAATACAGACTCTCGTTGTTTGTTGTTATAATGGATTTAAATTATTGTCCTATAAACACACAACACCAACAACTGCCACCAGTTGCAGCCATGGGGATGATAGTGGGGACCAAAGGGGGACTGACCTCTGATGGCTCCATCAAAGAGAGTGGATAAATAAAAAATCATGTTTTGCATTATCAACACTTAGGGTGGCTGAATTGGAGTGAATTGAATAGAGAATTGGGTGCTAGGGGTATAGAGATATGTTGACAACAGAGGGCATTTGTTGAGAAAGAGAAGGGGAAGTGTGACAGCTAAAAGATGGCAGGGTTTGGATGAGGTTCATTGTTCTGAAGTAAAACAGGAGATAGGGGCAAGCAGATGTGTACCGAGTTATTATTGTACACATGAAGTGTGTGTTTATCAGGTACCCCAGCAGGTGGCACTGTGGAGACAGCAATAAGGGAGAAAAACAACTACTATGGGTACTGAGATAAAATTAAACAAATAAAATAAGATGAGAGATGGAAAAAACTACTCTCCCAAGAATAAAGTTGCAAGTTTGTGATTAAAAAAGTAGAAAATTTATAAAATTGTGGCAGTAATGAAAAAAGTGTCAAATTTGTCTGAAAATGGTAAATTTATTAGATTAATGCATATTATCTGCATTCATTCATGTATCTCTTTACTTTAAATTTACAGCATTGTAAATTCTTTACAATGTACGGCATAGTTTGTTAAACGGTGTAGGAAGTATGCGGTTCTGAGATACTTTTTTGTTGATTTTATTTTTGGTAACTGACTGCCTATAGAGTAACAAGAAACTATGCTAAACAAAGAACAGTGGATTCAAATCATAAAAAACCATGTGAAACCAGAAAACCAGTTCTATCTCTAAAGATTACTTTCCCCTCCTCCTTCTTTGTAGACAACTGTTTCATCTGTTTTCCAAAACAAAAACAAAAGAAATAAAGCGCATAATCAATTAACTTTATTCTTTATATTCATACTTGTAAAATTTCATCAGATTACCTATATGCAATGTTTTTTAAGAGCTCAGTTTGAGGATAGATGTGTTCATTACTGACCTTAAAAGCTTCTCACTAGGAGTCCCTCCTCTTGTTGTTTTTAGTGTGCAGATTGAGTGCACCCCAGCAGCAGACTCCTGGCCAAGCAAACGGTGTGTCAGTTTAATATCAGGATTACTCCACTTTACCAATCCGCTTTACCTGGACAGCGAAATTTGCTGTAGGCTGTGAACAGAAAACACTGTTACTAAAATTATATCTTAAAGTTTGCAGTCATTTGTAATAACACAAGTACATTTAGGCTGATGAAGCACAAGAAACATCAGACTTTCAAAACTTGGCAGGGTTTTTAAATACATACATTTTTTTTTGAAATTTTTTAATTTAGAAAATTTCTTTTAAGTTTCTTTTAATATATGAATAACAATTTAAAGCCAGTGCATGTACTTTACATGTCTTTTGTAACGTACCCCAGTTCCTATATGTCTCCATAAAGAGAATTTGCTTTCTTCACACACACACACACACACACACACACACACACACACACACACACACACACACACACACACACACACACACACACACACACACACACACACACACATATATATAAATAAATAAATAAATATATATAACTTTATTAGATTAAAATCATAATAGATAATGAGATGTATAGAGCAGGGGCATGCTCAGAAAAAACTTAAATTGTTGTTTTAGGTACCAAAAGGAGTGATATTCATGGTCTTCGGGTGGGTCTAATTCCAAGAGGCATACACAGGCATACTGTGCAAACACAGTAAAACTGAAAACAGAAACTTGCTCGGTTTACAAAAAAAATACCCCACAAATAAATTCTGTTTAATCCAATTTCTTTATTTCATTAAAAAATAGTTAGTATTGTGCTTAAAATGTTAAAGTTTATCAACCATGAATCGTGCAAAATCAAACTGACCCCAGGTGATAGTATATAAGGTACATTTAACTCATTTAACTGATTCTTGATTAAATGATTTTTAAATGATTTTATGCTCATGAATTTGCTGGAAAGGATGACCATGAGAAGATTGTGAGCTTTTGGGGGAATTTTGGCTTTTATTTAAAAGTCCCACTGGGTTTGATTTCAGTTTGGAATCAGGAAACACATCCAATGGACGCAATAAAGAAATGGGTTCAGTTCAATGGGTGAAGTTCTTCTTTTGTTTTTGAGCAAAATACTCAGAAAATGTTGCTTTATCAAGCACATGACCTTAATTTTCTTTAATATCGGAAAGTTTTGAAGGAAAATCACACACACACACACACACACACACACACACACACACACACACACACACACACACACACACACACACACACACACACACACACACACACACACACAATGAAAAACACACATATTCCCTTTTTTACTCCCAGATTTTACTTGGAGCATTGTGTTAATGAATCGCGAGATGTTTGTGAGATACCTTAACCTCCTAACAACCTAACCATCACCACTACCACCACCACCATCACCACCACCACCACCATCATTACCAGCTACCAAACAGTCTCTCTTACCTTCAAAACAAGAGAATTAAAATGCCAAATACAACAAAACTAACAGCTAATATGTTTCACTACAACTTTCCACTTTCAGTTACTGAGCTACTGGGGACAAAAGTAATCTTTGCTAGTCTAGGAAAACAAAATATCTGATGTGACTGATTAAAATCTTGAAAACTTAGACACACACTTTAAAAGGAGAGTGTTTGAGTCTAACGAATAAATTAAAAAAAGTAGGTTGAAGTCGGAGCCAGAAGTTTATTCCAGGTGAGCAACGACAACAGACACATTTCAAGTCATGGGGAAGGTTTTGTACAAAGCGTTGCTCTCATACCAAGAAACTCCTCCTTTTGTTGTTATGATTGGAGGAACCTGTTATACCTCATCATTACATCATTTAGAGAGAGTCCTATCTTGAGGAAATCTACGAAGTAATATCTCACATACCGGAGATTACAGATATTTCCAAAGACTAAGCCAGCCAAACTACTCACCCTCAGAAAATATGATAACCTCTATCAACCCATGATTTCTCTGTCCCTGCGCATGGTAAAGGGGTGGGAATCAATACGTTTATACTTGATAAAACCACATTAAAAATGAAAGCACTAGCATGTTTGACTTTACAGATCTGAATGTGATAAATGAAAGTATGGTGACCTGTGTTCCATTGCTGTGGAGTTTCCCTGGTCTCCCCTGCAGAGCTTGGGCATTGCTCTGTCACGTACACTCACCTGCACCAGCCACCTTGTCACCTGCACACCTGTGGCTCATCAGGCCCAGGAGGCTGCATTTAGGCCCTGCTGAGAGAGGAGTCGATGCCAGAGTATTCTCAGTGCTGCTGTGGTACATCGGGCAAATTTCCAGCTTTATGTGTTTTATCCCACTGCTAACTACCTGTGTCCTCTCTGTCTTTCCCGTGCCTCCTTCAACCTGCTGCACCTCTGCCCAGCCTCCAACACACTGCCTGCTCTCTTACAAGATCTTACTCCCCTGGATTCAGAATCTGCACTTACCTCCATCACTTGTTTCAATTAAGACCTTTTAACTGCTTCCCAGCATCAGTCTGCTCTTGGGTCCCAGTTTAACTATTGGTCGCCAGACCATAACAGAAAGCCCTGGTAACAGAATAAACTTGTATTTTGAGATATGACTGTTCCTGATGAGTCAGAATTTGAGTGAAATCAGACAGTTGGGAACTCATCTCTTTGTTTATGAAAAGCTCCTAAGTGTCCATTAAACTTTAACAAATTGGCACTGCCTGTATATTAAATGAACAAGGCTCCTCTGTCTGTTTCTATTTTGAGAGGTGAAACCAAAACACCCCCATGGTGGTTGCTGAAATATTTTTCCAAAGAAGCTAAGGCGTGTGCAGGTGATTCAGCAGGTTGAGCCAGGACTAAATGGTTAAATTTAGCATCGTATTTAGCCACTGGCTTGTTCCATTGAGGTCTGAGCAAGGTGTTAGGCTTGGACATCTTCTCTATTTGTTACATAAAGCCTTTCCTCTGTGTTTAATGGCCATCAGGGGGCCATTCTGTTACTTAGTAATTATGATATGCTCTGATTGTCTCTGATTGTCTCTGATTGTCTCTGATTGTTTCTAACTTGTTTCTAAATTTCAGTGAACAGAAATTGTGGAAACATAGTACAAAAGTAAGGCAATTTGTGTTTTACTGCACGGCAGCCCATAAAACCCCAGAGTCCTTGCGATGATTTTTTTTGCACTGATAACAGTTTAAGGCAGGATCAGATGATTTTTTTTCATACTTCCTTATTCAAAGGATTTTGGCTCAAGCAGCTGAACAGCCTTTAATGAGACAGATATAAAATTTGGTGGACTGTGGGGCTCATTTTTTATCTGAAGATCAGTGTTGCCACAATTATCTTAAAAAAAGTTATCTGATTACTGATTACCTTTAAAAAGTAACTTTGTTACTTTGCAAGTTACTTGATTTTAAAAGTAACTCAGATAGATTACAAATTACATTTTTAGTTGGCAGCTTCCAACACCCCTCATCAACCCAAAGAGCTGCATGATTCAGCAAAATTGAGCAACTGCAATTACAACGAATAATAATACGAGTCTACATGTTCTGTTACAAAGAATTCACATAGATTTTTGGTAGTTGTGAAATATGTACTTCAAGATTTAAAAATCACATTAAAGGTCAGGAAAACATGCTCAAATTTTTTTTTAAATAAGACAAAATGCAAATTAAAGAGTTAGAAAATATAAAAGCTTATAATATAACAATACAGTTTTAAATTTGGTGTTTGACTTTAACATAGGTTTTTAAAGAATATGTCAAAATAATTTCTTAAAATGCAGCTATAAACAGGTGTCTTTCACCTTGATACACAGGAAGGGAAAACTTCAGCTGATCTTTGGTGTTTTTTCAAAATATTCTGAGCATAAAAAATAGTTCATGAGGAGACTGCTTGAGACTGGCTGCAGAAGCACAGGAAACCACTAAAACACTTACCATCCATCCATCCATCTTCTGCCACTTATCCGGGGTTGGATCACGGGGGGCAGCAGCCTAAGCAGGGAAGCCCAGACCTCCCTCTTTCCTTGCTACTTCATTCAGCTCTTCTCGGGGGATCCTGAGACATTCCCAGGCCAGCCGAGAGATGTAGTCTTCCCAGCATGTCCTGGGTCTGCCCCGGGGTCTCCTCCTGGTGGGACGTGCCCTGAACACCTCACCAGAGAGGCGTCCGGGAGTCATCCTCTTCAGATGCCCGAGCCACCTCATCTGGCTCCTCTCAACGCGGAGGAGCAGCAGCTCTACTCCGAGCACCTCCTGGATAGCCGAGCTTCTCACCCTATCTCTAAGGTAGAGCCCGGCCACCCTATGGAGGAAAGCTCATTTCGGCCGCTTGTACCCGCGATCTTGTTCTTTTGGTCACTACCCAAAGCTCATGACCATAGGTGAGGGTGGGAATGAAGATAGGCAGAGAGCTTTGCATTTCGGCTCAGCTCCCTCTTCACCACGACAGACCTGTGCAGAGTCCGCATTACTGCAGACGCTGCACCGATATGCCTGTCGATCTCTCGCTCTATCCTTCCCTCACTTGTGAACAAGACCCCGAGATACTTAAACTCCTCCACTTGGGGCAGGATTTCATCCCAGACCTGGAGAGTTGCACTCCACCCCTTACCGGCTGAAGACCATGGACTCGGATTTGGAGGTGCTGATGAAGCCAACAGGACAACATCATCTGCAAAAAGCAGTGATCCAATCCTGAGGTCACCAAACTGGACCCCTAGACACCCTGGCTGCACCTGGAAATTCTGTCCATAGAAGTTATGAACAGATTTGGTGACAAAGGGCAGCCCTAGCGGAGTCCAACCCTCACTGGAAATGAGTCCGACTTACTGCCAGCAATGCAGATGAAGCTCTGGCACCAGTCGTACAAGGAACGGACGGCTCGTAACAAGCAGTCTGACACCCCATACTCCCGGAGAACCCCTCACAGGACTCCCTGAGGGACACGGTCGAATGCCTTCTCAAAGTCCACAAAACACATGTGGACAGGTTGGGAAAACTTCCATGTACCCTTGAGGACCCTGCTGAGGGTACAGAGCTGGTCCACAGTTCCACGGCCGGGACAAAAACCACATTTCTCCTCCTGAATCAGCGGTTCGACTATCCTATGGACCCTCCTCTCCAGTACCCCCAAATAGACCCTACCCTCCGGTCCCCCTTCCTCAAAAGAGGGACCACCACCCCGGTCTGCCAATCCAGTGGCACTGCCCCTGATGTCCACACAATGATGCAAAGTCGTGTCAGCCACGACAGACCCACAGCATCCAGGGCTTTAAGGGACTCTGGGCGGATCTCATCTACCCCCGGGGCCCTGCCACTGAGGAGCTTTTTAACCACCTCGGAGACCTCAACCCCGGAGATGGGAGAGCCCACTCCTACATTCCCAGGCCCTGCTTCCTCCAAGGAAGGTGTTGCCAGTGGGATTAAGGATGTCTTCAAAGTATTCCTTCCACCGATCCACAAGAGCCCAAGTTGAGATCAGCAGTGCACAGTTGAAGCTCTCCCAGAGGTGGGAGTTCAAGCTCTTTTTGACAGGAGACTCTGCCAGACGTTCCCATCAGACCCTCACAATACGTTCGGGTCTACCAGGTCTGACCGGCATCATCCCCCACCATTGGAGCCAACTCACCACCAGGTGGTGATCGGTTGACAACTTTGCCCCTCTCTCTACCCGAGTGTCCAAGACATGCGGTGGCACACTTACATACCCATTAAATAAAAAAACACATCAAGTTATGAAACATAATCAAGTTACAGCCAGGTTTAAAGAATGGATTTGGTCTGAGTACCTCATTTTTCTTTTTCTTTTTTTTTTTTTTCTTTTCCCTTGTCTGCATTATCTTTTCTGCTGAGTACTGTGTCATATGACAGCGTTTTCTAGCAGTCAGAGAGATGTGAATATGATTAACTGCTATAGTGACCATCACCAGCCCTCCCTGTAGGCTACTCCATCATTCTAAACTTTATTTAACCCCTGATGTGAGCTGAAGGGGAGGGCCGTGCCACACCACAGTGTGAAAGAAGGGGAAATAATGACAGGCAAGACGAGACAAGACAAACAGAAGGGAGGACAAACGTCTACTATTGTTGATTTAAGATAGCAGTTCAAGTGCTTGGCTAATTCAGTATAGGAAGTAAAGGTTGTACGAAGCCAGGGACACCAGAAATGTGGGGTCTTGATAGTGTGGGGAGTGTGGGCCTACGTGGATAGGAGATGAAGTGGCATGCATCACATGATCTGAGAAGATGTGTAATAGTACCCGACTCAGCATGCTCTGACGGGATCTATCATAACTCTTAGTTAGTCTCGACAGAAGCTTGAGTATCTACATGCGTGTGAGGTGGTCACCAAATATCCAAGTAAATAAAACACAGCCACGGGCGCCCCCCTGACCACCAGGGCACCCGGGCCCCCCCACACAGTCCCCAAACCGCCAGGCCCAGGGACAACCCCAGGACTCAAGGGGGCACAGACCTGCCTTCCCGCCGATACCAAAGACAGCACCCAGGGCCCAGAGCAGCGGCCCCGCAGCAGATAGCACCCGCCCTCCCCGACCACCCAAGCCACCCCCACCCACACCCCCAGCACCCAGCCACCCCCACGCCCCCCTCTCCCTGCCTGGCCCAAAAAAGTGGATGTTGTGTTGCATTAAAAACAAAGGATTGGTGGGGCAGGCGGGAAGGGAGCAGAAAGTGGCCACAGCCTAAAACAGATTGCGCCGACCCCCCGCGAAGGGAGAGGGGGGAGCAGGTGAGGGGGACGCAAGAGGGGAGGGGCCACAGGGCGGACAGCAGGAAGGAAAAGACACGGGTGCAGTGCAGAGGAGCCCACCACTCCCAAGCCCCAGGGCCAGCCAAGGCACCCACCATCCCCAGACCCCGCTGACTGAACACGGACACAGCAGCCACAGGGAACAGGAGGGAAGGCACCGAGCACCGCAGTGCCCCAAAAGAGGCCGCTAGACCAGTTAGCCCCACAAGGTAGTGGGTCAACCTGGGTGTCTAGGTGGAAAGATGTCTCCGACCACCATCACCAGAGTACCTCATTTTTCTGTCTTCACACGCTGTACAGTAGAAACACATTTTTGATTTCTATTTATTTTGGAAGTTATTAACTTATGAGTTTTGCCCATTTAACTACCTCGCTGACCCGTGGCAGAGACTCCGTCACTGTCCACAAAGAGGCTGAAGGCCAAACTTATGAACATTAAGCTTTCAAAAAGGACAAGGGTATAATGAAGGGACTCTACAACATGCTTGAGCTAATGCGAGGCGAGTTGGAAACGCCGAGTGCGGTTGCTCTGCAGCAGGCGATGAAGCTGAGGCCGTAACTGGCTGCCAGAACAGCCCTTCCTATGCTCTCAGCCATACCAGTCTCCCTCGACATTTTATGCGATATATATCTTTTTAATTCATTCCGCTAATACACCACAATTACATAGAACGGATTCTCTCTATCAGCTGTGCTAGCAGCCGTTTATTTCTGACACTGCATGATAGGCTAACATGTTGAACACCACAATGATAGCTCCGTGGGGTTTTATTTTGGTACTTCCTGTTACCGGGAGTTTCAATTTGCATGTTAGCTAAATATTTAGTTTGGTCCGAGAGATTTAGATTTAACATTTAGATTTAGATTTAGATTTAACATTTAGATTTATTAGTTAGATTTAGATTTAACATTTAGATTTAGATTTAACATTTAGATTTAACATTTAGATTTAGATTTTTATGTTTGACATTTAATATTTACATTTAATATTTAAGATTTTTCTAAGATGACAAATATTGTTCTAAATGTCATAAAATATCACTAGAAAAAATCACACTCCGTTTTTTGCATATGGTTTGAAGCTAAATGTGACAAAATGTTGCTGGGTTTTTTTTTAGCATGTGCTGCTTTACAAACGGCACCCCATAGAAAAGGTATTGTAATTTAGCTTTGTTGACTAATTTTAGTTCTTAGACTTTAATATTTACTTTTCTCATAGTTTCTTTTGCATTCACATCAACCAGTGCTAAGGTACTCTTCATTAGATCCACTCATGAAAACATGATGTCCAAATCCATACTGACACACAATGAAAAAGTTTGAAACCCCACTCACTACTGAAGTCCACCATTACCTGGCTCACTAACTGTCTACTATTATCAGAGAATAATTCATCTGACACGCCATGCCATGCAAATATAGATTTAAGTCCACTGATGATATGTCTGCCCATGGTTCCGGTCAGTTTGATGAGCTCTGGAAACTTTGAAAAGTAATCCACACACAGTAGAAACTTTGCATTGTTGGAGTGAAACAAATCCACGCCTACCTTTTCCCATGCTCTGTCAGGCACTGGATGGAACATGAGTGGCTCTTTAGGATTGTTATCCTTGTGTTTGTTACAAACAGCACACTGGGCCACAATATAAGTATAACACATCACACGCTCGTTCCTTACACTTAACTATGTGTGACTCATGGACTTTTCTGAGCATTTCACTCCTTAATGTGTGTGGTACTACCAACCTTGAGTTCTTGAATATGAGTCCATCTTCATAGGAAAACTCTGCTCTGAATGTCCAGTACAGTTTGATTTTGTCTGGAAGTTGTTTCTGTTTATCGGGCCACCCACTCTGAATCGCATCTGCAACTAGTCTTAACTTGGCATCGTTCTTCGTTGCCTCCTTGAACTCCTGCAACTTTTCATAGGACCTTTAATGCAATACACAATCACAGCAATCGCTATTTAATGTAACTGTCTGAACCAGCATAGACATTTGTATCTATATTAATTGTCTCGTCACATCTGGTGTCAGATCAAAGCTGTTTGTCATAACGGTGCGCAGGTACGCCTGCGCTTGCGCCTGGTCTACGAAATTAGAGCCCATGCAGACTTTTGACAAGACCCATTTCTTCACATGGCTCTCCGCCTAGATTAGCAGGTGCTTTGTTTTTGATGACTTCAAACTCCACGTCATAATTTTTATCTTTGTGCTGACATGTCAACATGATTTTTCCTTTAACTGGTATGCGGTGGTCTGCACAAGCAACGAGTTTAGAGTCAGATTTGCTCACGGTTTTATCCAATCTCAGCTTCCTGAGGTCTTTCATGGAAATCACATTGCAGTCAGCTCCAGTATGAAGTCTGACTTTCAAAACTTTCCTGTAGACAATCAGATATTCATGCCACTTTTCTGTCTTTGCATCCACGGTATTTATCTGCGACACTGTGTGGTCATCTTTTTCTGATTGGATTGAGCCAATAAAGAGATCATCGGTCTTTGCCTTGTCTATGTGTTGCACTTTATGGTTATCAGTTTGTCTGCGTGCATTGCTCATTTTTGCATAATGTTTTTTTCCATGACAAGCTTTGCACACTTGTCCGTAGGCAGGACACTTCCTTGGCTCATGCTTGTAGCCGAATCTTGTGCCGTCTCCCTGATTTCTCAGTTTTACACTCTGTGATGTGGCATCTTTCTCTTACTTTTTGTCACGTGGTATTTGCTTGGAGACCTTGTTAACAGGGATGTCAACCCCTTTATGTAGAATTTTCAGCTGACTCTGACTCACAAATGTCCATTGCTTTTTCTTGCATGAGGTCAGGCTCTCTCAGTAGTCTTCCTCTAAGCTGGTCATCCAGGATTCCACACACAATTCTGTCCTGTATCAGTGAATCTGTAAGATGTCCAAACTCACAGTACTTTGCTTTGTTCTTTAAATCAGTCACATAGGCAACAATAGTTTCTGACCTTCCTTGCACTCGTGTGAAGAATATGTGTCTCAGATACAGCACACGTTTTCTTGGCTTTCAGTGTTTGCGGAATAGCTCTTTCAGTATGCCATAATCATCAACGTTCGTGGAAGTCAAAAGTATTGAATACCTTAATTGCTTCGTCCCCGGCCATGCGTAGGAATGTGGCTCTTTTCACTTGATCTGACTTTTCTGCAATTCCACTGGCGACAAGAAACAGCTTGAATCTTTGGATCCAGACCCTCCAAATTTCTGCTAGATTTCCTTCTAGACTTAGTGAGGTCGGAGAGGTCATCTGCTCCATTTTTCCCATTTTATGAGTTTTCTTCTGACACCATGTAGGCAGAGGAGGATTAACGTAGTCATGGGCCCCTAGGCTGTTCTTTCTATGGCCCCCCTCTTATCGATCATGCTATCCCACAGGCGCACACACTCCAGGCAATGTTGCCAGATTTTGTGATAGAAATAAGCGACCAGCTCTGAGGGAACAAGCCCAAAACAAGTTCAACAGGTGATGTGCCACATTGTGTAAATAACAGACCTCTTGCTAACAGTATAAACATTTATTTTTGTTTGCAGTAAATTGACAGTAAACACAATCAACATAGAAATATTGAATAGCTAATTTTTTAAACTTTGTTTTAAAGAAAATACATGTGCATTATGCAGAAATAACAGCAAATTCACAATTAACAGTCAATGTAAACAATTTAAATGATATACTTTTTCATTGACAAAAAAACATTGAGATAATAAAAATAACATTTAATGAATAATGATTGATGTGTCTTGTTGTTTTGAAGAGCTGAGAGAGAATCGGATGGGGATCATACAGGATAAAAATCAAGCCCCAAAAAAAAGACAACCAACTACAGATGAGATTCTTCAGAAAAACAAGCTCAAATCATTAAGGATAACTGAATAGGTAGCATATTTAAATTTTCAAAAATATACCAATCAGAGGGGCCCTTCACGCGTGGGGTCCCATAGGCTCCAGCCAAGGCAAGGTGCATTAATCCACCTCTACATGTAAGATACGAGAACCGACAACTATATACGGAACTTGCTTCTGTTTCAACTCTGCTGTCTCAAAGTAAACACAGCAACAACACAGTGATATCACAGATATCACAGACAAACACAGAGATGAACGCCAGCATTGCCATACACCACAATAATGTTGTACTTTGTTTCATGGTACCAGAAGTAGTCTTTGACTGTGTAGTGCCCAGTGTAGTATTTTGCTGTGTAGTCTTTGGCTCTGTACTCAGAGTAGTCTTTGGCCATGTTGTACTCTGTGTAGTTTTTGGCTGTGTAGTACCGAGTGCAGTCTTTGGCTGTGTACTCAGTGTAGTCTTTGGCTGTGTACTCAGTGTAGTTTTTGGCTGTGTAGTACCAATTGTAGTCTTTGGCTGTGTAATCAGTGAAGTCTTTGGCCATGTTGTACTCAGTGAAGTCTTTGGCCATGTTGTACTAAGTAAAGTCTTCAGCTGTATAGTACCCAGTGTAGTCTTTGGCTGTTTACTCTGTGTAGTCTCTGGCTGTGTGGTACTTGGCCTTAGTCTTTGGCCTTGTTGTACTGATGGTAGTATTTGGCTGAGTAGTACTAGCTGTAGGCCTTGGCTGCTCTGTGTAGTCTTTGGCTGTGCATTACTCAGTGTAGTTTTTGTTTGTTTATTCAGTGTAGTCTTTGGCTGTGTACTACTCAGTGTAGTCTTTGTCTGTGTATTTGATGTAGTCTTTGGCTTTAAACTGGGTGTAGGCTTTGGCCATGTTGTACTCTGTGTAGTTTTTGGCTGTGTAGTACCCAGTGAAGACTTTTTCTGTGAGCTCAGTGAAGTCTTTGGCCATGCTGTACTCAGTACAGTCTTCAGCTTTGTATTACTCAGTGTAGTCTTTGGCTGTTTACTCAGTGTAGTCTCTGGCTGTCTGGTACTTGGCCTAAGTCTTTGGCTTTGTTGTACTGGCGGTAGTGTTTGGCTGCGTAGTACTACCTGTAGGTCTTGGCTACTCAGTGTAGTCTTTGGCTGTGAATTACTCATTGTAGTTTTTGGCTGTGTATTCAGTGTAGTCCTTGGCTGTGTATCACTCAGTGTACTTCTTTTCTGTGTATTTGATGTAGTCTTTGGCTTCAAACTGGGTGTAGGCTTTGGCCATGTTGTACTCTGTGTAGCTTTTGGCTGTGTAGTACCCAGTGAAGTCTTCTTCTGTGAGCTCAGTGTAGTCTCTGGCCATGTTGTACTCAGTACAGTCTTTGGCCATGCTGTACTCAGTGAAGACTTCAGCTGTGTAGTACCCAGTGTGGCCTTTGGCTGTTTACTCAGTGTAGTCTCTGGCTGTCTGGTACTTGGCCTAAGTCTTTGGCCTTGTTGTACTGGTGGTAGTGTTTGGCTGTGTGGTACTGTCTGTAGGCCTTGACTTCTCAGTGTAGTCTTTGGCTGTGTATAACTCAGTGTTGTTTTTGTCTGTGTAGTGTTCAGCTGTGTTGTAGACAGTGTAGACTTTTCCTGTGCACTCAGAATGGTCTTTGGCCATGTTGTACTCAGTGAAGTCCTTGGCTTTGTAGTTTGGGAAGTTTTTGGCTTTGTGTTACCAAGTGTAGTCTTAGGCTGTGTAGTACTTGCTGTAGTCCTTGGCTGTGTTCTCAGTGTAGTCTTTGGCTTTGTATTACTCAGTGTTGTTTTTGGCTGTGAAGTACTTGGTGTAGTCTTTGGCCATGTTGTACCCAGTGTAGTCTTTGGCTTCGTACTTGGTGTAGTCTTCGGCTGTCTGGTTTTCAGTGTAGTCTTTGACTGAGTAAACAGTGAAGTCTTTGGCCATGTTGTACACAGTGTGGTCTTTGGCTGTGCAGTACCCAGTGTAGTCTTTTGCCGTGTACTCTGTGTAGTTCTTGGCTTTCTCATACTGACTGTTATCTTTGGCCTTGTTGTACTTGTTGTAGTTTTTGGCTGTGTAGTACTAGCTGTAGGCCTCAGTTGTGTACTCAGTATACTTTTTGGCTGTGTAGTTCTCAGTGTGGTCTTTGGCTGTGTGGTACTCAGTATTGCCTTTGGCCATGTTGTACCCAGTGTAGCCTTCTGCTTCGTACTTGGTGTAGTCTTTGGCTGTCTAGTTTTTGGTGTAATCTTTGGCTGTGTACTCAGTGTAGTCTTTGGCCATGTTGTACGCAGTGCGCGTTTTGGCTGTGTAGTACCCAGTATAGTCTTTTGCTCTGTACTTGGTGTAGTTTTTGGCTGTCTAGTTCTCGGGGTAGTCTCTGGCCATGTTGTGATTGTAGTTTTTGGCCGTGTAGTACTTACTGTAAGCCTCAGCTGTGTACTCAGTGTAGTCTTTGGCTGTGTATTACTCAGTAGAGTTTTTGGCTGTGTAGGACCCTGTGTAGTGTTTTTTTGTGTACTCAGTGTAGTCTTTGGCTGTGTTCTATGTGTAGTCATTGGCTGTGCCATTTTGGATGTAGTCTTTGGCCATGTCGTACTCTGTGTAGTCTTTGGCTGATTACTTGGTGTAGTTATTGGCAATGTCGTTTTCAGTGTAGTCTTTGGCCATGATGTACTCGGTGTAGTTTTTGGCCAAGTTGTACTCAGTGTAGTCTTTGCACGTGTAAATCTTTGTGCTGTGGTTGGCGGTGTAGTACTCGGTGCAGCAGCTGTAGTTGTTGATACATGGATGATACGTTTTGTGACATCAACCCAGAACACGTCAAAATACCTCACAAATGTGGCTCTGCAACAGATTGACACAAACAGTATTTTAAGGTTGATAATTTTCCATCAATTATCAGTATTGAATGCGACTAGAATAGATGAGTTTCTTCACTTTTTAATCTCTACAAAGTAGAAGTACCTCAAATCAATACTTCTTTTGTGATTTTGAGGTGGTGTCCATGTAACCTCCAAGGAAGTCTTGGGCTGATTGTTTGCTTGACTGACAGCTGAGCTCTGAAAACAACAACAGAAGTTAATCACATCCACAAGATAACTTAAGAAAGTTTGACCTCCGAGGTTTGATTACTCAAATTTCAAATTTCCATCAAATTTCATTCAAAGTGTCTTCATACAAAGCACCTTTGAGGAGATTTAAGCTAGAAATGAAACAAACACTGAAGTCTTTGACCAACAGTGAGAGAAATGACTATAAAAGGATGTGTGTGTGTGTGTGTGTGTGTGTGTGTGTGTGTGTGTGTGTGTGTGTGTGTGTGTGTGTGTGTGTTTTTCTCATGAGAGATCTGAATGAATGTGGGATTGCATTAAATATACAGTTGTTCAGTTACTTACAACAGATTGGTCACAGGTCAGAAGAGTGATTGGGTTTGAACCAATCGAGGAAAATTGTCCAACTGGTTTTGTTTCACCTTCTTCTCGAGCGTCCATCATGAATCCTGAAAATGAAACTGAGCCTGTGCTGCGCAGAGAGACTGAAGAACAGCAGTGGAGGAAAAAATATTGTGGACAGACATGTTATAATCCTTGCAGTTATAAGGAATGACTATAGCAACAAGCACTCTCATAAAATACTGGGTCAAAAACTCTCTGTACCTGTATAAGTATTTCCATCATTGTCTTGTTGGAAGGAGATCTCAAAGGGGGCTTCAGTGTCTTGAGGTTTATATCCGTCATGCTGGGGTAACAACGATCCACACGACTGTGGGAAGCCACCACTCGCAAAACCATGCACACTTAAGATGACATTAAGACCAGTGAAAATCCACAGCCACATCTGTAAAACATGTAGAGTATCATCTGTGAATACAAAAGATCTTAGTTTTTCAAACTCACTGAGGATCACTAAACAAAAATACTTTGGTGATATGTAATGGAATAATTACACATTTTATCTCTCGTTGGCTTCTTTCTACTCCTGCCCTCCACATTGGGTTTGAATGATAGGGTGATTAAGTTAACCTATTTTAAAGGGATAGTTCAGTTTTTTTGAAGTGGGGTTGTATGAGCTCTATGTGACCACTAAGGACATTAGATACAGTAGAAAGTTGTCTCCTCTCCCTCAGTAAGACACAAACTTTAATCGATGGTGACGAGGAAATAGACGCTAACAGGGAGAGATGGTACCAAATTCAAAGGCTATTTTCTCTGCCTACAAGAACTAAAATCAAAAAGTAATACCACAGTTTAATAGTGCGCTACATAAAATATTTTTTAAGTGCATTAAGTCTTCGGAAATATGTCTGTAACCAAGTTCCACTCGTGACAGCAGTAACACTCAGCATCCATGGGCATTGAGTCACAGCTTAGACATTTACACCACTGAGTATTTCCAACTCTGTCTTGATGTCCAGTGTCCGTGGATGTTTCCTCTGTATTCCTTTCAGTCGCCAACTGTTGCAGCTCCTATTCTGTGTAGCTACTTAGGCTCATACAGGTATCCTTTTGGTTCCAAAGTGAATGAAACTTCTTTGTCGCTGTCATAGTCACTCATTTTGAATTTCCTACGCTGCCTCACAATCCTTAGAGTACAAACAAAGGAATTATGATACTTGATCAAACTTACACGAGGCTAAAACCGGCGCTCGAAGCATAGCTTGTTTACATTCCCTACAGCTGAAAGGAGGAGAGGGGATGGAGCGCACTAGCGCTGCGCGGAAGGACACGTGACCAGTTAATTAGGTCCGGATAAATGTTTATATTTCCGAAGACTTAATGCACTTAAAAAATATTTTATGTAGCGCACTATTAAACTGTGGTATTACTTTTTGATTTTAGTTCTTGTAGTCAGAGAAAATAGCCTTTGAATTTGGTACCGTCTCTCCCTGTTAGCGTCTATTTCCTCGTCACCATCGATTACAGTTTGTGTCTTACTGAGGGAGAGGAGACAACTTTCTACTGTATCTAATGTCTTTAGTGGTCACATAGAGCTCATACAACCCCACTTCAAAAAAACTGAACTATCCCTTTAAGACAGGGTGGTAGGACAGCCTCAAAGTGGCAATGAGCAGTCAAGTCTTTATTACTCATTCACCCATTCAACAGGGACTATTAAAAAATATCCCTAAAGTTTCATGGCAAGTATTTTAAAATACAGACTCTCGTTGTTTGTTGTCATATAGATTTAAATTATTGTCCTATAAACACACAACACCAACAACTGCCACCAGTTGCAGCCATGGGGATAATAGTGGGGACCAAAGGGGGACTGACCTCTGATGGCTCCATCAAAGAGAGTGGATAAATAAAAAATCATGTTTTGCATTATTAACACTTAGGGTGGCTGAATTGAAGTGAATTGAATAGAACTATTTTGTGAGAATTGGGTCCGAGAGGTATAGAGATATATTGACAACAGAGGGCATTTGTTGAGAAAGAGAAGGAGAAGTGTGACAGCCAAAAGATGGCATGGTTTGGATGAGGTTCATTGTTCTGAAGTGAAACAGGAGATAGGGGCAAGCAGATGTGTGCTGAGTTATTATTGTACACATGCAGTGTGTGCTGGATGCTGGATGTTATTCAAAGCATTTGGCCACTTTATGTGTTAGGAGGAATCCTGTCTTGGAAAAGTGCAGCTTGATTCCGAATTAAGTAAAACTTGTGTTGTGTTGGTTTGTGTCTGTATGTGAATCCCAATGCCCGTGATAGAGGTCAGAAGTAAGAGCAAATTACATGGGTCATTGGCACCAGAAAGATGGTGTGTGTAGTAGCTTTCAAAAATCAGTTGTTTTTGGAGATTTCCTTTGATGGGATTGGACAGAGATGAGGGGATGACATGGAAGGACTACCTGCATGAAACTGTTGGTGCTACACGGTTTCCCCTGGTGGTTAAGGGTTAGGGGTCAGGAGAGGTTCACTAGTACTGGGGTAGTGGAAGACGTCTCAGAGCGTCTTTACAAGTGAAGCCAGGCCTTTTTTTTAAGTCTGGGCAAGAGCTGTTTCAAAGTTACACAACTTGACAACAACTATTTCAGCCACTGAAACATCTAAAATACTAAAGCATTTAACTCTGCTCAAGTTGCATCTCTATTATCCTTAGGACTGATAGGGAGCTTATCTCTACTAAGTTCCATTAGGGGGTCCCAATTTTTATTGAAAAATGATAATGATTCTTTTTGCGAAAACCTTAGCTTCCCTAGTAGGAAACAATGTAAAATGTCTTGAACCCACTTATTGTCAGTCGGTGGGGAGGCGAGTTTCCATTTAAAGAGAATTGTGCGCCTAGCTAATAAGGTGGTGAAGGCAATGACACTCTGAACATTTGCGGGTACGTTCTCTGTTGGCAGGAGGCCAAAGAGAGCAGTCAGAGGGTTTGGTTTTATAGACACGTTGAGAGCTCGTCCAAGAGTGTTGAATATATTTGACCAGAAGTTTGTAAGTTTCGGGCACAATCAGAAGATATGGAAATGATCAGCTGAACGCTGTTTACAGCGGGTACAAGCATCACTATGATTGGGATATATTTTGGACAGTCTGGCGTTGGTTGAGTGGGCCTTTTGAAGTATCTTGCACTGCATGAGGCCATGTCTGGCACATATAGATGATGAGTGGACTAGTTTTAAAATGTTTTACCACTGACCCTCTGAAAAACTTGATCCCAGGTCATGCTCCCAGGATTCTTAATCCAAGTAGTATTGTCTGGTTTTGGAGAGCCAATCCTATTGTAAATAACTGATATCAGTCATTTTTGATCTAAGTTGAGAGCAAGGTACTGATCTATTTCTGCCTCTGGGGGGTTGTTTGAGAAATCGGGCAACTGTGTTTGGATGAAGTGTCTTATTTGGAGAGACCGAAAAAAAACGAGTGCTGGGTAGATTGTATTTCGAAGCCAGGGAGGTGAAAGACGAAAAGACCCCATTACGGAAGAGGTCGTTAAGTGTTCTTGGGCCACTTGTTGACCAAATGCGAAATGCAGAGTCAGAGCAGGAAGGGAGGAATGTTGGATTATTCAAAATCGGGGCGAGAGAAGAACCTCTTTGTGAACCATGAAGTTTTCTGAACCGAAGCCAAATCCTAATAGTGTTAGTAACGACTAGGTTTTGTGAGATCTTAAGTAAGTTTGCAGGTTCCTGAGAGCAAATCACAGCATGACGGAAGCAGGTAGTAGACGATACTTCAATGTGAGCCCAAGGTGGGCATGTGCCTGGTTCGCAGTGGACTCACTATAACAGCTTATTTATATTGCAGGCCCAAATATAATTCAGGAAATTTGAAGTGCCAGTCCACCTTCAGATTTAGGAAGTTGAAGGATGGATCTTTTGAGCCAGGCTGGTTTTTTATTCCAAATAAATGCATTGATTTGTCAAGGTTTTTAAAAAAAGGAGTTGTTGAGATAAATTGGAATGTGTTGAAAAAGATATAAAAATTTTGGACGCATAACCATTTTAATGAGGTTGACCCGGCCTGCTAGGGATAGAGGGAGGGCCATCCATCTGGTTGAGTCCGATTTACATTTATCTAGAAGCAATTGGTAGTTCCTGATGAACAGTTCTTTTGGAGAATTCGATACGAATATGCCCAAATATTTAAATCCATCCTCAGCTATTTTAAAGGGGAACATAGATTTGGGAAGTGACCTCGCCAAATCATTCAGAAAAAATAATTCACTTTTCTGAATGTTTAATTTGTAGCCTGACAATCTGCCAAACTGATCCAAAATTGACAACATTGGGGGAAGTGAGGATGCAGGGGTTTGAAACGAATAACAGAATGTCGTCTGCATATAGGGACATTTTGTGGACCTGACCAAAGCGAGTAGCACCTTCAAACTCTTATTGGGGCCTAAGCCAAATAGCCAGTGATTCAATGGCTATACTAAACAGTAAGGGTGAAAGCGGGCAGCCCTGTCGGGTCCCACGCTGGAGGGTGAAATAAGCTGAGTGGATGCCATTTGTGTTCACAGAAGCTGAAGGAGCCGTATATAGTAGTTTAACCCAAGCTATGAAACTGGGCTCAAAACCAAATTTTCCTAAAATAAACAATAAATAGTCCCACTCAACCCCATCGAACGCCCTGTCTGCGTCCAGTGCAACCACCATTTCTGGATCATTAGATGCAGGGGAAAGAACTAGATTTAACAATCTTCTTGTATTAAAAAACGGGTGCCTTCCCTGTGTAAACCCTGTTTGATCTGAGGAAATTATTGAGGTCATCACCTTTTGAAGACGGAGGGAGAGAACCTTTGCCAAATTTTGTAGTCCACATTTAAAAGTGAGACTGGTCTATTATTACAACAAACCGTGGGGTCTCTATCTTTCTTCAAAAGTAAAGAAATACAGGCCTCTGATAGAGTTTTTGGTAATCGCCCACTGCCAAAGGAGTCATTAAACATTCTTGTAAGTATAGGAGCTAACAGAACTGAGTATGAGTTTGCTTTTTAAGGTACAATTAGTAGTCCATAGTAACCTACAAAACTTGACAAGATTGCACTGATAAACTGACAAAATATTACAAGGAGCAGGGGTTCCTATGCAGGTTCCTATGCAAAATATGATCATATCAGAGCCTTATGAAAAACCAGACTTAATTGCCACTGATCATATTATGAAGTACCTCAACCTATAAGCACTGTCTGACCTGTAGGCAACTACCATTTCCAAATTTCTGTTTGAAGATTACCTTGACCCTTCATGGTGTGATTCAAAGTTTGGAAACTGACCATGGTCTGGTTGGACTCAGATTCTGTCATAGTTATCTGGGATTTATTAAAACAAGGGCATCTCCAGATGACATGGCAGAGGGGGCAAAAAGGATTGGAAAAGACCAAAGTATCATATATCAGGAGATTAATGGGGCACTCCCCTTCGACAGATTGAGTTTGCATAATACAAGTGTTCTACACTAAATAGGCCCTTGTTTAAGAGATCCCACTGCCAGGTTTTTGAACGGGGTGGTGCAGACAGCATCAAAAATATAACAGCGGATCTTGTCTACACGCACTATGTTTAAAGTAATGATCAGGCTACAGTGGAGTTCATTTATCAGGTACCCCAGCAGGTGGCACTGTGGAGACAGCAATAAGGGAGAAAAACAACTACTATGGGTACTGAAATAAAAAAATTAAAATAAAATAAGATCAGCGATGGAAAAAACTACTCTCCTAAGAAAAAAGCTGCAAGTTTGTGATAAAAAATAATAAAATAATGATGGCAGAAATGAAAAACGGTCAAATTTGTCTGAAAATGGTAAATTTATTAGATTAATGCATATTCTTTGCACTTATGTTTATGTATCTCTGTAATTTTAATTTACAGAATTTTGTACAGCATAGTTTGTTAAACTGTGTAGGAAGTATGCAGTTCTGAGATACCTTTTTTTTTGTAACTGACTGTATACAGAGTAACAAGAAACCATGCTAAAAAAGAACAGTGGATTGAAATCATAAAAAGCCACCTGAATGTAGGTCAATTCGCCCCCTTCTCATACAGTTTTTTTTTTTTTTTTTTTAAAGTGAGTTCTATCTCTGAAGATTACTCCCCTTCCTCCTTCTTTGTAGACAACCGTTTCATCTGTTTTCCAAAAAAACAAAAACAAACAAACAAACAAAAAACTTAAGCACATAATCAATAAACTTTAATCTTTATATTAATACTTGTAAAATTTCATTAGATTACCAATATGCGATGTTTTTTAAGAGCTCAGTTTGAGGATAGATGTGTTCATTACTAACCTTAAAAGCTTCTCACTAGGAGTCCCTCCTCTTGTTGTTTTTAGTGTGCAGATTGAGTGCACCCCAGCAGCAGACTCCTGGTCAAGAAAACGGTGTGTCAGCTCAATATCAGGATTACTCCACTTAATTCTGTTTAATCCCATTTCTTTATCTTACTAAAAAAATAGTTAGTATTGTGCTTAAAATGTTAAAGTTTATCAACCATGAATCATGCAAAATCAAACTGATCCCAGGTGATAGTATATAAGGTACATTTAACTGATTCTTGATTAAATGGTTTTTAAATGATTTTATGCTCATGAATTTGCTGGAAAGGATGACCATGAGAAGATTGTGAGCTTTTGGGGGAATTTTGGCTTTTATTTAAAAGTCCCACTGGATTTGATTTTAATTTGGAATCAGGAAACACATCCAATGGACGCAATAAAGAAATGGGTTCAGTTCAATGGGTGAAGTTCTTCTTTTGTTTTTGAGCAAAATACTCAGAAAATGTTGCTTTATCAAGCACATGACCTTCATTTTTAATATTGGAAAGTTTTGAAAGAAAATCACACACACACACACGCACACACACACACTGAAATTCACACATATTCCCTTTTTTACTCCCAGATTTTACTTTGAGCATTGTTAATGAATCGCGAGATGTTAAACATTTAGATTGTGAGATACCTTAACACCCTAACAACCTAACCACCACCACTATCACCACCACCACCATCATCATCACCACCACCACCACTACCAGCTACCAAACAGTCTCTCTTACCTTCAAAACAAGAGAATTAAAATGCCAAATACAATAAAACTAACAGCTAATATGTGACATACCAACTTTCCACTTTCAGTTACTGAGCTACTGGGGACAAAAATAATCCTTGCTAGTCGAGGAAAACAAAATATCTGATGTGACTGATTAAAATTTTGAAAACTTAGTCACACACTTTAAAAGGAGAGTATTTGAGTCTAACGAATAAATAAAAAAAAAAGTAGGTTGAAGGCGGAGCCAAAAGTTTATTCCAGCGAGCAACAACAGCAGACACATTTCAAGTCATGGGGAAGGTTTTAGACAAAGCGTTGCTCTCATACCAAGAAACTCCTCCTTTTGTTGTTATGATTGGAGGAACGTGTTATACCTCATCATTACATTATTTAGAGAGAGTCCTGTCTTGAGGAAATATACAAAGTAATATCTCACATACGGGAGATTACGGCCTAACTACTCACCCTCAGAAAATATAATAACCTCCATCAACCTATGATTTCTCTGTCCCTGTGCATGGTAAAGGGGTGGGAATTAATACGTTTATACTTCATCCCACTCCTTTTTGAATATGTGATTAGATAATGTCTGTTTGTTTTGTATTTTTTCTGTCTTTGGCAGAGATTTCACTTTGACTTCATGGTTATGAATACATATTAAATGATGTGAATAATGTTTATTAAATATGCTCAGGAAATAGTTTTACTAAAAACCTGCTGTTATTTTGAGATTTAGAGGAAGTTAACAATTCACCTTATGTCAAAATCATAATGTTTTGCATTAAGATATTTTGTACAAAAGCATAAAGAAACATCAATCTGATATATAAAACCTGATAAAACCACATTAATAGGAAAGCAGTAGCATGTTTGACTTTACAGATCTGAATGTGATAAATGAAAGTATGGTGACCTGTGTTCCATTGCTGTGGAGTTTCCCTGGTCTCCCCTGCAGAGCTTGGGCATTGCTTTGTCACTTACACTCACCTGCACCAGCCACCTTGTCACCTGCACACCTGTGGCTCATCAGGCCCAGGAGGCTGCATTTAGGCCCTGCTGAGAGAGGAGTCGATGCCAGAGTATGCTCAGTGCTGCTGTGGTACATCGGGCAAATTTCCAGCTTTGTGTGTTTTATCCCACTGCTAACTACCTGTGTCCTCTCTGTCTTTCCCGTGCCTCCTTCAACCTGCTTCACCTCTGCCCAGCCTCCAACACACTGCCTGCTCTCTTACCAGATCTTACTTCCCTGGATTCAGAATCTGCACTTACCTCCATCACTTGTTTCAATAAAGACCTTTTAACTGCTTCCCAGCATCAGTCTGCTCTTGGGTCCCAGTTTAACTATAGTTTAACTCAAACAGAGTGCATAACTGAAAGCTCTGAGGGGTATTGCACAAAAGTAGGATAAATACATCCAGGATAAATGAGCAGGTGCGGCTTGAATAAGCCTAGTCGGCGCTTTCTCGGATTAATTGGTTGCACGTTTGCCGAGCCAGGATGAAAAGACGCGACTTAGTCAAGCCAGGTGTGGATCATTTGGATAAGTGCGCGTTCACAGCCTTCTTAAGAAGACCACGAGATCGATCACAGAATCACAGATTGAAAATGGAACATGGACGTGCTTCTTTCTTCACGCAGGACGAACAGGCAATGCTTCTTCAACTATATGAAGAAGTAAAACATATAATCCACAAGAGAGGCAACACGAGTGTGGTAAAAAAAAAAAAGAGGGAAAAAGCCTGGCAGTTAATAACGGACTGGCTTAATGTGTAAGTAGTGCGAACATGTACAATTAAGAAACTGTACTCCACACACTGTCATAATTACAGTTTAAGGATGCGGAGCTGATGACTTTTCAAGTCCACTAATCAGTACTAATGTTTTTCTTTAATGTGGCACAAAGAAGTGCATGTTACTCAGGTTATTTAAAGTATAATTAAGTTCAAAGAAAACTTCAACTCTGTGTCCGTGTTATCTATTGAATCAACTGTTCTTATGTTGTGTTCTGTTTCATCCCTGATCTGGCATGAAGAACAAACCTGTCTGGCTTGAAAAGAACCTGGCAGCAGGTGAAAACCAAGTATAAAAATATTCTGCAGTCTGGTTAGTTACTTATGCGTAGCCCAAAGAGCAATTATCAAATGAAGTGATACATTTGTTGTCTGCTGAGAATGAATTTCTGTACAATTTTAGCCGTGAAAAAAAAAGACTCGTCACACCAGCACAGGGGGTGGCCCAACAAGCCAGGACCTGACCCCAGCAGAGGAGCTGGCACTCGACTTAAATAAAGGGAGGCCAGTGATGGAAGGGATCCAGGGGGACTGTGACAGATACTGATATAGGCTACATATTAATTAAACCTCTAACAGCAATTTGACAAGCTTTCTTTATTAGTATTGCAATATAACAGTAGGGCTGACAATGAGACCGAATGAATGAATAGAAAGATTAAGTTAAAAAGTGGAGTCTGAATGATGTGGGACTGGGACCCTTTCACTACTAAAGGTGGAGTCCTAAAATAGGACATTTTTCCTATTTTCAGGAGACAGTTAAGACAAAATTATATTCTGTCTGTTACATTGCAGTTCATTTCAGTGGTGTGATATATTCATTTTTCCTTTGTTTTCCATCTTTCTCATTCTGTAGGTTTAAGGTTGTTTTTTATTTTTTATTTATTTTTACATCAGTTTGGTTTAGGACCAATTTTAGTAAGGCCTGTTTTTTCCATTTTCTTTATAATATTGTTAAACCTTTTATTGTAGGACTTGTATCAATAAAGAAAGAATTCTCAACTCTCTGTGTTAAAAGTTATTTTTGTCTTCATATAATCTGTGCAAATAAATAATACTAAAGTCAACCAGCAAATGCAATGACTACAGTTGTAAGATTTGCAGGATGATTAAATGATGTAATGTGTAGAAAAAGCATGGAAATGCTGTAAACCACGCTCATGTCTTACATTACAGAGAGCAGAGCCAGCGCAGGATTAATCTTATCCTGGTAGTTATCCTGGTAGTTAGCCTGGTAGTTAGCCTGGTCTGGAGCAGGCTAACTGCAGAGAATAAATCACCATGGTAACTAGTCTGGGATAAACTTGACCAGCTTTTGTTCAACCAACTTAAGGCTAACTTCATCCAGGATAACCAATGTTTGCCAGCTTAATCCCTTATCCTGGTTTTGTGCAATACCCCCCCTGGTAACAGATTAACTTGTATTTTGAGATGTGTGCAGATGCCATTGTAAGGGCTTGGTGTTTAAAGTCAGTGTAAAGCAGAAATAAATTTATGTTTTTGGTTTGTCACAGCAAAGAAACACGTGTCATAGACCACTGAGCCAAATTTGAAAGATTAAAAAAATGGTTAAGTATATAAAATTAGGTCTCAAAATCATGGAAAAACAAGCACTTCTCCCTGCAGTGAGACGCTGGGGACGTACCAGTTAGCAGCGCTGAAACCACGCCCACACGCGGGAGGAAGCCGCCTCCGTGTAACTGCGACGGTGACAGCTACACTAACAAGGGAAGCTAGCGCTAGCTGCCTCATGGGACGGATCCAGCCCTACCAGTTTGATCCAGAAACTGACTCTGAGTCAGACACTGAAAGGGCTCAGCCTTGTTCCTCACAGTTTCCATCAGTAACTTTAGTTTTGGAATGACAAGTGTGCATGCGCACAAAAAATGAAAGCTGACGCATTTCCTCCGTCTGAGCCAGCTGCTCCCTTCTCTCAGGAGAAAACAACCAACGTCCCGGAAAAAGAAACGCGCTAACGGCGCTCATTTTTGGAGTCCCTCGGTCCATGTCCTTCGCCACACACAAACGTAACCCCAGTCCTTGTCATAGCTTGGTGCGCATAAATGTTACCATAAAGCTGTGTTTTCAGATGGACTCAGCCCAGAGAATGAGGCGAAACCATGCCGTGATTACATACAGGGCCACAAAATGCATTTAATTGCCCAAATTTACAATATTTATGACATAAGCACACACTTACGCTTTCTGACGGGCACGTAATGCCAGTGGCGGAGATGATAGCACCTGCTGTCGGCGGAATGGAGAGAGTCGGTGGCGGGGAGATACTGCCGGTAGCGGAGAACATAGCACCTGCTGCAGGCAGGGTGCAGAGGGTCCGCGGCGGGCACGTAATGCCGGTGGCCGTGATGTTGGCACTGTAGACTGTAAAAAAAAATGGACGGCCGCTTGTTCGGCTCGAAGTGAGGTCTCCACAAAAACTGCTCCCCCTGGTGGCTGGCTGCAGTATAGGTTTAAATACGTCTTTCCAGCCATTCCAGATGGGCTGTGGTCAAACTTTAAAAAATTATTACACCTCGTAGAAATGTTTCTCACGTCCTATTTTTGTGGTGATTTGAAGATATTATTTGGCGGTCTTGTATCCAAGTCCTCTTTTTTCTGAAAAGTTTCGTTTTCATTAGTCATACAAGGTTAAAAACGAGGCTTGACATACCGTTTAACGATGATTGACAGCTGCCGTTCTGGTGTATTTTTTTCGGGGATTGTAAAATATGTTGGGAGGGAGAGTCAAGAAGTGATAAGACTCTTGAAAGAAAAAATATATATATTTTTTTGTCACCCAGCTCCACTCAGATTCTCCCAGAATCCCTCATCCTCTCTACTGCGCAGACTCTGGCTCCTAACTGCTACAATGGAGGCGCCTGAGATGGCGGTATCTTGGCTTCAAAACCGTACAATGATAAACGGTGCAGCCACGCTGTCTACTTTATATATGGTTGTCTATTGTTGGCACCTGGCGTAGGTGGGATGGGAGGATCCGGCAGTGAAGAGTCGGTTCAGTCCAGTTCAGCCCCGCTGACCAGTGTCAGTGGACTTTTCAGAAATACAGACTTTACCTGCTGATAGTTGCTGTAACTATCAGCAGGTAAAGTGGACACTGCAGACAAGGGTGTTGGTGGTGATTTTGAACTCCCCACAGCTCCTCTTCACAAAATCGATCCACCGTTTCCATAGGAAACTGAAATAAGCCAACCGAGCCCATACCCTGCACTGTCACACTGTGGCATCCAGAAAAAATGCACGAGCAGCGTGGAGGTGACATGCCTGGTTGGCTGACTGGTTAGCTAGCTGCAAACTGTCGTAGGAGACGGCCCATTAAATCCTGAACAAAGAAACTAAGCAACAGAAATAAGTTTGTGAAGCCTAGCTCCACAATTAAACTCTAAATGGTGGAATGGCTTTTATATGTTGTAAGGAACTTTATTTTGGACCTACTAAAGGTGTTTAGAAGAAAACGTCTGATTTTGCTTTACACTGCCTTTAATGATTGATTTTCATTAATGTGACCTTTTCGATTAGTTTTTTTGTTAGTTAATGCCATACCTGTATAATCATCAAATAATCTGGTTACCAACCCAATGTACTGATGATGACTATTCCTGATGAGTCAGAATTTGAGTGAAATCAGACAGTTGGGAACTCAACTCTTTGTTTATGAAAAGCTCCTAAGTGTCCATTAAACTTAAACAAATTGGCACTGTCTGTATATTAAATGAACAAGGCTCCTCTGTCTGTTTCTATTTTGAGAAGTGAAACCAAAACATCACCATGGTGGTTATTTTTCCAAAGAAGCCAAGGCATGTGCAGGTGATTCAGCAGGTTGAGCCAGGACTGAGGTCACACCTTTTATTCTAACAAAAACATACATGAAACTTAAACTAAATGTTAGAGTTGTGAAATATGTACTTCACAATTTTAGTTAAAAAAATTTAAATTTAAAAATCTGGAATTTTAAAATGACTAAAAAAAAGCTTGTATTGTACTACAAATTTAGCTTGAATTATTATTTTTGAAACTCTTTATTTAAGTTTTTTTTTTAGCAGTTTCATTTTTTGTTAAAGTAGTTGTCCGTCAATACAGTTTTCCAAATCCAAATAAATGAAAATACACAATTCCTAGTGCCCTGGTCGGTGCACCAGAGATTAAAATGTCTGGACACTCCCCTGCTTGTCAGAGTGTTCTTCATTGCAGGTAGTCAAGTTATGCTGCCCTGCTCATCAAAGGATGGATTTATGCCAATCAGAGGGTTCAGTTCATAATGTAGAGGGAGTTACAGTGAAAAAATGAGTTTTCCCCCAAACAACTTCTTAAGCTTTTATGGTCGTATCTCGCGTGAATTGTTTTCATGCTGAAAACTTGACTTGTGGTAACACACATGATAAGTAACTTAAATCTGATTACTGGTTTGAAATAGTAACACGTTAGATTGCTCATTATAAAAAAAGTGATCATATTAGAGTCACGTGTTACTGGCATCACTATTGTGAAGTAATGTGTGAATCCTACACAATTGCTGTTCATCTAATCTTGATTTTCTGTTATTAGTGACTATCTCTTTCTTCACATGCAAGATTGAAAATATTAAAAAAAAAGGTATCTTGCTTTAAAAACAGCCAAGAGTGCAAGCTCTTTTAAGCTTTGTTTTTGCTTGAGATTTTGCATACTTTTGATGTATTTGTAATTGTTTGTTATTTTTGACAGCTGCAGGCCATCTATAAATTGTTCACTGCAAAACTCTTAATTTACATATATTAAAACTCTGCTGTTTAAGCTCAAATGAAAGTTCTCACAAAGTGATTTCAACTTTAGAAATATTTTAAGGAAACAGTAATCAGCATTTAATAAAATCTGCTTCAACTTGCTGAGTAAAAAAAAAAAAGAAAAAAAAACCAGAAAGGCTTGATACCACTCACTGTAGTGCCTTCACCTTGAAACATTTTAATTCTTTATAGAATATGTGCTAAATCTTTAATAAAGATTGTTTTTACAAGGGGTGAATGTGACACAACTCATGGTTTGATTTACTTTCAGCGTGCTCTGCTGAAGAATAATCACCTGCTCTTCATGGTTCATACTGCCGTAACCAGGAAGTAACTCAACAACACAGCACCATTTTGTCCAATAAGGAAGTAGTGTAGTCCAAACACCTTTTACATATGATGATTGCCTTTGCTATACTTTCTTCAATGATTTGCCTGAGTTTTCAATAGAAATAGGTATGAGACTGAAGGGTGTGAAATGTGCCCTGTGCTTTTTTAGAAAAGAAGCATCAAAGACAAAATGAATCAGGTGCGTCTGCATTTCTGCTTTCTTTTAACACAAAAAGGAAATTGCAGCAGGTTTAGTCATTTTCTGTGATTGAAAGTCATGCACCTATATCCTGGCAGCAGTCTGGTGATCAGGTGAGTCATCAACCTGTTTACTGACACACTGCAAACTTGGTGGACAGCTCCCATCTTAGGAATCATAAAGTCATAACTCCTTTATGACTTGACCTCACCTTGGAGTAACTGTAGCATAAAAAGCCTTTTTTTTTGAAACCACAGTGCTTGTTTTGCACAATAAGAAAATGATGTGGTTTAGAAATTATGCACAGAAACAGAGCAAACATTGACACAACTTTGAATTGGGAATGAACATTTCTCTTTGTTTAACAATAGTTCTACCTTTGTCACATTTTGCACCCATTATTTTTTCCTCTTGAGCATGTTAAAAATAAAGACCTCAACTCAAGAATCTTGATTAAAACAAGAGAACATAAAGAAACATTTTTTGAGACAGACAGTGGCCAGTTGAATTGAAGTCAGCAATATTATATAAACTCAGTGACCTGTTAGTGTGCTGGAAAATTATCTGAGCTATTTTTTTCCCCCTATAAGAGCAGCCCACCCCCACAGTAACTCACATAAGCCATGATCACATCACTAAAAAATGCTCTCATGGTGGTGCTTGGTGCAGAGAGATATGTCACATGTCAAAGCAGAACTTCAACAAACATTTAAATGTTATCTGATCTACTCTATCAAACTTCTATGGAAAACATAAAGACGTGCCGGGGCGTTTGAGCAGAAACACTTCCCTACAGTGGGTTATAAAAAAAAAAAAGGAGGGCCAGCATGTAGACTGTTTATAAAATGAATAAACAAAGAACAGAAAGGGAAGTGATATAACGAAGAGTCGCTGAACTACCCTGAAAACTTAATGCAATAGCAGGTCTCACATGAAATCACAGGGAGGACAAAAAAGTGAACTTAAGAGAACACAAAGGTTGTGTTAGGTAAGGTTGCTTTATTTTTTTTCCCCATAGTTCGGTTTGTTTTGCAGCAAGATGATGACATTAACTTACAAAACAACGTTAACATGAATCCATGCCAATCAGCCAGAATGACAGACTACTTAAACACAAACACATGATTAAAAAGGGTTGTTTGGAACGACAATGAATGGCACAAGAAAAGACAAAGAAATGAATTACACCACTGTTTTCATGCCACATTTCTCTTAATCTTTTTTTCAAAGCTGTGGTGCAACACACAAAGTGTGATGCAAGAGGGAAAAAAAGCTCTGTTTACATAACCAATAAACATTTGAAATACTTAACCATAGCTTTTGAAATAAATGGACAACTGTGCTTCAAGTATGCAGGTTTAAAAATATTCATTTTTCATTGTATCACAGCACTCTTCTGATACCACTGTTAAAAAATTAAAATACACGTTGTTGGTGGAAAAACTCAGAGAGCTGACATTTGATGTCTTTGGTGTAAAAAAAAATCCACTGACATTATATGTGCAGTGTTGTTGCTGTTATTGATAGTACATGTTACTTAATACTTTAATTAAAACCGGTTGATTTTTTTTTTTTTTTTTTTTTTTTGGCATGCTGTCTGATGAGAAATCATTACCAGTTTTGCAAAGAGCATTAAAAACATTCAAATGCTGTCAAGGTAAAGGCACACCTTTGCTGCTACTCTTCTGGAGGCTGGAAAATACCACCAATGAGAGCTGCAGCAAAAGCAGCAGTCCCAACTATAAAGATACATGAAATCACAAGAACACCTGTAGGGATCCTCCTCTGAAAGATGAAAACAGACAGGAATTTGACTTTCTATTGATGATGTGGAGCTGACAAAAGGATACAGAGAAGTAACAAAGCGTGTCATTAATTGGACCAGATCTCACCTTTTTCCTTCCACCTTTGGGGGCAGCGCTCACAGAACGCACTGTGACGGGAAACACATACTTTAAATATTCTGCTATATATTTTGTGCTATTTTTTTAACCCACTTCATATCATATCATATCATTCACCTTCTTTTCTGCTCCGTAGAATGACGTGCTTCTGAGTTGTCATTACAAAAATCCAAACCACAAACAGTAGCATCCACGCCGTGTATGCGATCAACACCCACAGAGGCCATGGTGCTCTGCTGTGTCTGTCGGTTATGTCCAAGAAACCGATATAGATGAAAGCAACTGTGTGATAGAAAGAAGTGTTTTAGACAGATCAACAGATGAACAATGCTGAAACAATAAAAACTGTTACATTCACATGCTTTTGAGTCTTCATACAAAAAGCTACAGCAAAGAAAACTGGGATTTGATCATAACTGTAACATAAAATATCACATGGCCATTATTCCCCCCAAATGCCACATTATTTTCGCCTTACTTGAACAAGTCACATGGATGACAGAACACACTTTGGCACCAAGGTCACAGATGTGCTTTCTTGAACGGCACAAAGAGAAACAAATTAAAACAAAAATGAGGAACTTGTGTGATAAGGAAAAAGTGAAGTGCCCAGTAAAGGATATCCCATACTTTATGACCCTCATACTCCAATCACCTGAGCGTAAAGATAGATGAGGACTGCTTGGCTGAGTTATCAAGGGGTACACCCAACTTCTCAAGTGTTTCATAAAGTTAAACCTATAGGTTAGTTTGGATTATTATAGACTCTAATCCCCCTGAACCCCAATTTTCATGGTGTGAAATTTAAGAAAAGAATCTGAAGCAAGATGTTAAAACAGTACAGGTGAGGAAGAATTGGGGTGAGAGGCTTTTTTGGGTGGACACTCACCTTCACCAGTCAGTGGACATGCTCCTTACTTTCCAGTTTAAAATTAAAAATAGGTTGTGAGGAAAAAAAAGGTATTTGTAGTTATCTCTTACTTATCTCTCACTTTTAATCACTCCCTGTAAAACCCTTTTTCTGCCCCTGTCCATGTTTTCTCAAATCTTTTAGAAATTAGAATGTTGATCATGCTACAAAACCTCAACATCCTTCATCACAGCTTACAGCCTGTTAATCAGCTCAGTTGTGCCTCTCATTGTGTAAATATGTAATTTCAACATCTTCCAAACTATGGAGCTGTGGGAAAAAGTCACCTGTGCCATTTGAAAAATTAGCTAAAGACCAAAGCGACCAGAGGTTGGTGCTCCCTCTGGACAGGTGTCTGTTCATGAAGTAGTCCGTCATCTTTTAGACAGTTTTATTAGATATTGCTTGTTGCACTGCTCCTGTGTTTGCTTCAAATATTTAACAGCAAATGTAAAGTGTGTTGCACCTCATTCTGGTTGGAAATGTTGTTGTAACCCAAGATGTGTTCGGCTTAATTTTACAAAACTAATTTTTATGTTTTACATGATACGAAATATGCAAGTATTTTTTATTGTTTTATGTATGAGTGCACAAAAAGCTACCAAAAACAATAAAACTGTCCTTATCACTCAATAAATCTGAGTCCCTCTCATCATCCTGTCTGAGTCCAGTCCTAGTTCAGTCACAAGTACTACAACACTGTCTTTAACCTGTCTCCTTTACATTTCTCCCCCTCACAGACAAACACAAAAGCTGCTACCTTTTCCAATTCACATCCTAAGTTCAAGTCATTAATTTCTACAACTTGGCTTTTCTGAAAAAAAAAAAAAAAAAAAAAAAACAGTTTTGCACAAAGTGTAGATGTGTTGATTGTTCATAGGTTGAACTCACAGCTCATGACTTGGTCCTAGTGGCAGAGAGACAATTGCTATCTCCAAAATAGTCAAGATGAGTGCCACACTCACCAGAGCAATAAGAGCAGCCTTAACAAAGACAAACACAAGAAGACATGCATACCGGCATCAGGAAATGGTAAAACAACTTTAGGACTACTCAGAAATTCAAAGATGTGGAAAGATGTACACAAGTTTTAATTACTCACATGTGTGGGATCAGATGCAATTTCCAAGCCTAATGCAGTTATTTCCATTGCTCCAGAAAGCACGAGGCATAATAGAATTGAAATCTGAAAAAAGCAGTTTCAGTTACCTCAGAGACTTTGAGTTCAGATGAATTTACTTAAACCCAGTTAAATAATAATAAAATTTAATCTCACAATGAGAAACCGCATAGGCTATTGCTGCTAATTTGTAATTTTGTTACTGGTCGGTCTGATATGACTAAAATTTCATGAACTAATATGACAAATGGCTGCCCATGCATGAAGAATCTCAAAGAAAACAACACAAAATGTGTGAGGAGGGGAACTACTTACTGATACCATGGCATGTCTCAACCTACCGTCCCATAGTGACTTACTCTTTCAAGACGACGGAACAGGTGGCTGTTGATGGTGCAAAACATGATTATGTTGGGCAGCTCCTGAAAGAAGAAAAATGTGAGGGAAAAATAAATGCCTTGTTTGACTCTTCTTCTGTTCGACAACATCAATAAAATGAGTATATCACAACCCAACCATTTTCAGAACCGGCAGAGCACTTTCAGCCTCCATCATTGTAGTGGCTATCTGGGAAGGAATCAAGAAAAAAAAGAAGGAGTAAAAACTGTGTCAAAACAATGTCAAAATTGTCATCAGATCAACTATGGTTTCCTGTCATACATAATTCATCCATACCTCTGTAAAATTTCGTGTCAGTGGCTGTGGACTCAGTGTAGTCTTTGGCTGTGTCGTACGCTGTGTAGTCTTTGGCTGTGTTATACGCGGTGTAGTCTTTGACTGTGTCATAAGCGGTGTAGTCTCCGGTTGTGTACTTCTTTGCGCTGTGGTTGGCGGTGTAGTACTTGGTGCAGCTGTAGTTGTTGATTCATTCATGATACGTTTTGTGACATTAACCCAGAACACATCAAAATACCTCACAAATGTGGCTCTGCAACAGATTGACACAAACAGTATTTTAAGGTTGATAATTTTCCATCAGTTATTAGTATTGAATGCGACCAGACTAGATGAGTTTCTTCACTTTTTAATCTCTACAAAGTTAAAGTACCGCAAATCAATATTTCTATTGTGATTTTGAGGTGGTGTCCATGTAACCTCAAGGGATGTCTTGGGCTGATTGTTTGCTTGACTGACAGCTGAGGCCTGAAAACAACAACAGAAGTTAATCACATCCACAAGATAACTTAAGAAAGTTTGACCTCCGATGTTTGATTAACCATCAAATTTCATTTTAAGTGTCTTCATTTAAAGCTCATGTGAGGAGATTTTAGCTTGCAATGAAACATCTTGTTGTAAATACTGATGTCCTCTACATAGCATACAATAATAATCAAGACCAACAGTGAGAGGATCATCAAAATCAATCCAAATCAAAGTTTTCTCATGAGAGCTCTGAATGAATGTGGAATTGCATTAAATATACAGTTGATCAGTTACTTACAACAGATTGGTCACAGGTCAGAAGAGTGATTGGGTTTGAACCAATCGAGGAAAATTGTCCAACTGGTTTTGTTTCACCTTCTTCTCGAGCGTCCATCATGAATCCTGAAAATGAAACTGAGCCTGTGCTGCGCAGAGAGACTGAAGAACAGCAGTGGAGGAAAAAATATTGTGGACAGACGTGTTAGAATCCTCGCAGTTATAAGGAATGACTATAGCAACAAGCACTCTCATAAAAAACTGGGTCAAAAACTCTCTGTACCTGTATAAGTATCTCCATCATTGTCTTGTTGGAAAGAGATCTCAAAGGGGGCTCCAGTTTTTTGAGGTTCATATGAGTCATGCTGGGGTAACAACGATCCACACGACTGTGGGAAGCCACCACTCGCAAAACCATGCACACTTAAGATGACATTAAGACCAGTGAAAATCCACAACCACATCTGTAAAGCATATGAAGTAACATCGGTGAATACAAATGATCTAAATGTGGCTCATTAAGTCTGTTATTTACGCTCGCTTAGGATCAATAACCTTTTTCAGAGTAATTTAGCTCTGGCACCAGAGTATGTGTTTATTTTCTTCTTTTAACACTACTGAAGGCTTCTGTCTGCTTGCTGTCTGTATAGGAACTAAATCTTACAATGGATTTGGTTGAGTATGCTGCAGCTGTGAGTGTGTTTAAAGTTGTCGCCGTGGTTTAACAGGACCTTACTAACGGGAGTAAACAGCACTAAAGCCATCATTACAAGTTAACCTTTTATTGTCCCTGTTAGATTAAAAAGAGCTCTTTGTTGCTTCACATGGGATATGACATATTTTTCAGTGATTTTTTTAAGAACAAGAAAAGTTTCAACAAGCTTAAACCTAACGTTAAGCAATCAATATTGCAAAATGAGAACACTTGTGTTTTTTCAGTCTGAGTTTAGAGTCTTGGTATTCACCTAGTCGACACATAGTGAACAAAGATTTTCTCTTACCTCAAAAAACATGGCAACAACATGCCCAACCCAACACAAATGTTTCCTGTAGACTTAAAGTTGAAACTGAGGGGTGAAAAATCTTTCTGATGCTGGTGAATGAAGAAGAAATAGTCCTTCAGAGTCTTTACAAAAAGGATCCTCTTTCTAGTAAGACAAACACCGTGTGCTAGATAGCAGAGCAACAGCCCCACAGCCCGTACGAGGAAGTGGGTGAAGGCAAAACAAGTTCAAGCCCAGGTCTGCCTTCATGCACTGATGAAATGAAACTAAAAAAACACACCTTTTTCCTCTGAATTGACCCCTGCTTCAGGACACTGATCAAAGTCTGCACTGCCAGAAGAAAACAATTCCTTACCTTCCTTAAAAAGGAAAAAAAGCTTATTACCATTTATCCAAGTTTTTTCTATGTTATAATTTATATTTTATATCATGTTTTAATGTGTTTCTTAATGCCCAAAGAGCAGCCTTTGTTGTTAGATTAAATTATTGAGGCTAGAATGAGGCTGTAAATCTGTATGTTAAACATAATGATAAATCAGATAACAGGCTATCTTGTGTTCTCAAGGCGTGACCACCAGGTTTTAGCTCATTGTAAAGGCTGTGTGTTGGCTGACTGGCAGTCAATTCACAGATTTTGTCCTGTAGAGACTATCCAAACTCTCCAGGACCCTTTAGTGCTGGATCTGTATTACCTGTGGTATAGTTACTGTGCCTGGTGAATCAAAGACTGGAGCAAATCAGCAAGTTTGACAATAAATCTAAATATCTAAATGACACTTATTTCTCTGTTAATTTGAGGCTGTAACAGTTGTGAAAAGTTCAATTTCTCTTCTTTCATTGGTCATCACAACCCGTCTCCTTTACTCTGTTAATCTGGTAAAGAACATAGTAGAGACTGCATTTGTCAACAGACGTGTCCATCATCCACTTTTTAAATTCAACCAATTCGTTAAAATGAAACTTCTTGCCATAGTGAATGCTTGGATATAAATTGTTGTAGTTATGATTTTCTACTTTTACTTTTAAGACAAAACAGCTGGTATAAAGGAGAAGCTTTATGTTTTTGGCTTCATTCAGGATAACGGTGGTTGTGATATTTTATTTTATACAGTCTCAGATTTCATTCATTCATTCATTCATTTTCTGAACCACTTATCCTGTTCAGGGTCGCTGGTGGCTGGAGCCTTTCCCAGCTGTCATTGGGCGAGAGGCGGGGTACACCCTGGACTGGTCGCCAGTCAATCACAGGGCTGACACATAGAGACAGACAATCATTCACTCACACACTCACACCTCGGGACAATTTAGAGTGACCAACTAACCTGGTGAGCATGTTTTTGGACTGTGGGAGGAAGCTGGAGTACCCGGAGAGAACATGCAAACTCCACACAGAAAGGCCCACCGGCCAAGCTGAGAATTGAATTTGTGACCTTCTTGCTGTGAGGCCATTTAACAAACAAACAAACAAACAAAAAAAAAAAGTAACTTCTGCAGCAACATAATGCCAAGACAAAACATATATAAAACACTGTGTCAAACTAAAGAATTCATCCAGAATCTGCTTCTGTACATATGCATAAAAACAATGAGGACAAGAAGGAAAAATATGTTTATTTGTTGAACTTATTCTTCTTGAACAAATTTACAAAGTTCTCCATATGATACTATATAGAAAAAAGCTAGAAAAAGAACTTAACTACTCATCTCATACAGCAAAGAGCAGTGAGTATTTGAATATTTTATGTGTTCTTATTTTAATCATCTTTTTCTACTACATGGCTGTCAATTCAAGCTGCATTTATGACAAATGTTTAGCACACACAGCATTTAAAAGCAGACTTCAGATCAAAACGTTAATTAGTTTTAATGCACTTTGGACCCATTATAAGATTAGCAGGGCAGCAGCTAAAAGAAATAAATGAATGCGTGCAGTAAAACTAGTACATTGATCCTCGAGAGAAAGTTCGCACTGTAGCCTGCTGTTCCTCGACTGTGATTCTGCAGATGCGCATACGGTGCAGGATAGACTTTAAATGACTCCTAAACTTTACACCAACAAGAGCATAAAACACAGGGTTCAGGCAGCAGTGGGAGAAAGCAATGAACCTGCACACAAAGTATGCATAGTCCAGCTGTATGCTTGTGTCACACTCATGAAATGGTTCGACCAGATTCTCAGATAAAATCCTCAGAAAGATGACCACATTATAAGGCACCCAGCCGAGAAAGAACACAGCAACGATACAGAAGACTAGTTTAATAGCTCTGTTCTTTGTGTTCGATCTTGCCTTCATGATCCTTCCAAGTATTCGAATGTAGCAGAGAGCTATCACTGCAAAAGCAAACAAGAAGAAAACATTCTGTTGGATGACAGCAATGTTTTTTAGCTGGTGTGTCTCATACTCACAGCCCAAAGAGTGTCCATCTCTGTGGGGGACCAAGACTACCGAACTGTAAAGCAAGGAAGGCATAGCTGCTCCAATGCTGATCATCCACAGGAGGAAAGACACAAAAAACCCTGTGCTGAAGCTCTTTGTCTTTATGCAGAGAAGAGGGTGGACTACAGACAGATACCTGTAGATAGTCATGCCGGTCAGGAAGAGGATGCTGCTGAAAAACCCAGTAAAGAAAACAAAAGACACCATTTTGCACAGGGTCTCTGAAAACAACCACCCCCAGATGTGGTAAATTGCCCAGAATGGAAGGCCAGTGGTGAAGATGAGGTCTGAGATGGCCAGGTTGAGGATGAAAATGTTTGTGAGAGACTTCAGGTCTTCATATAGACCCAGGATTACGAGCACAAGGATGTTTCCTGTGAGGCTCAGTGTGATCACAATGGAGAAGAAGATGGGAACAGCATAGGATCCAACTTTGACTACCTGATATTTTTCACAGACTCCATCCTCATAGAAATAGTCATATTCCAAGCTGTTATTGACAGAGTCATTCATTTCTGGTCACTGCTACCTTAAACGAAAAACAGACAAAAAATTGAACAAGGGCTATAGGTTTCACAGTTCATCAATTAATGTCTTTTTAAATGTCAAACAAATAAATCCTCTGTTTAATCAAACATAAACAAGATGGAAAAGACATTTATGACCAACCTGCTGCAGAGTGGTGGAGGTGGTGTTTTGTGTTATACCTTCTGATGACTGAAACAAGAGCTCACACAGAGGTACCTGTAATATATTCAGGCTGAGTACTGTTTTCTGTTCCGGTTTGGTATGAATGTTTGGTTCCACAAAAACAGAAACCTCTGATCGCTATGGCAGGTTATTTAGTTTCAGTTTCACATCACAAATAATAAACACCAACAGACAGAAACAAATAAAACTTACTTCAGCATTGTACTTAGGTTCATTTTTGGTGTAACTGACTGACCTGGCACTGGTCTTCAGGTACTTTTGGTTGTTCCTTTTTTTGTTCCTATTACCTTAAAAGTGCAAATCTTGAAACATGTAGCATGTGAGTGAAGAAAATGTAAATATCGTTCCCTAAATAAACACAGCACAACCATGTATTCTTGAACACTCTTGAGCACTGTGAAAATGTTTTGAGACTATATGAAATGGTTTCAAAACTTAATTGTTTTTAAAAGCAAGAGCTTAACTCTCTTTGAATCATGTTATGAGGGTGTGCTGGTTTTAGGACTTCAAGCACCAGGTAGTAGTTGGCTTGGCACTACTGGCAGACGTAGGATGGGTTTCTCCACTAACAGCTCATTATTTCTCAAAGCACAAGTACTGCCTTTGTGTTTTACCCTATTTCGACTTTTTATATGTTGCTTATTTTAACCGTTTCATTTACCTGATTTTTTTTTTGTGAAATAATCTTCTATGTTTTATGACTGTTTTATATTATTGATGTTAATAAACACCTGATCAAAATTTTAAGACCAGTTGCAAAATTGCACTGTTAGATCTTTAACAGGTTTAAAGTGGAGTTTCAAAATGCAAAAAGAAGAAATCAGAGCGAGATACAAAAAAAAAAAAAAAGGAAAGAGAGAGGTGAGCATGCAGTTTATGGAACACAACAATTAATCTGAAACAGGCTGTTCATCAGAAAATTAAACGCTAACACCCTGGCTAAAAAAAAAAAAAAAAAAAGTGTGTAAAAAGCACCTAAATAGAAATAAAAGCTTCTGAAAATGATCTAGCTATGAGTAGCTCCTCCAGATTTGTTTTATTTGTTCCTTTAATTTTGTTTAGGAGTGCCTGATGCAAGTGTTTCCAGGAGGCTCCAGGTGGTGAAGATGGCTTCATGGAGGGCGTTCATTGTCTGGAATCAATGTCAATTTCTTGTAGACTTCCTGTGGCATCTATTCCCAAATGGGTATTGTGAACTGTTGAAAAACACGGTCATTTCCACACAGATAAGGGCCCTCAGTCATGAAGGTAGCACCCTGTAACGCCACATAGCCACATAGTCATTTGACAACCCCTGTACAACCTGAAGCTCCATTGTCCCATTGAAGGAAAAAGCACCCCGGGTCACGATGACGCCCCCTCAGCTGTGCAGCATAGAAAACATCTTGAGTGGGATCTCCTTGTCATCCCAGTGACATTGAAAGTCATCAGGACGGTCAAGGTTCAATTTTTTCTCATCATAGGGCAAAACTTTCTTCTACCTTTCAATGAATGTCCCATGGTTGGTGCTCTCCTGCAAAGCCCAAATAGGGAATTTTGAGGTGTCGAAGGAGATCAGGCTTTTGAATTTTTCTTTATTTTAAAGCCCTTCTCTCACAGATGACATCTGATGGTTATTGGGCTGCAGTTAGCACCAGTAAGGGCCTTAATTTGGATTGAGGATTGCCCCGTGTCTTAAAGGACAGCCAGTCGGATCCTCTGGCTCAGCGCTGGTGAAATCTTTCTGGGTCTACCACTTGACTTTTGTGCTACATAACCCTCAGGACCTTTAAAATTTTTTAAATGACTGTCTGTGTCCAATCTCAGCAGCGAGGGCCTTGCTTATGTAGCTCAACACTACAACTACGTTCGCTGAGAGAAAGCTTTCTTAACTTTACTATTGGGAAGTCATGACAGTTTTAATACCTGACATAGAATGACATTAAATCCACATTTTGTGCAGACTTCTGCTTTTAAAGGCTCTGGTTTTTGTGTGTGTGTGTGTGTGTGTGTGTGTGTGTGTGTGTGTGTGTGTGTGTGTGTGTGTGTGTGTGTGTGTGTGTGTGTGTGTGTGTGTGTGTGTGTGTGTGTGTGTGTGTTTTGTCTCACTCCCATTTCCCCTTTTTACATTTTAAAACTCTTCTTGGAACCTTGTTGGGTAGAATCTAACATAGAGTGTAAATGTACGGTAAATTGGTGAGAATTTTCAACTGGTCTTAAAATTCTAAGAAGTTGTGTTTATCAATCATCACTTTTTTTTCAATATACATTTATATCATTTTTACTAGTTGTCAAAACTCTTACACTTAACATTGGTAATTTTATCTAAACTTCTGGCTTTTACTATTATGATTATAAATTTAATCTTTTTTTATGTCTGCTATGTCTATGAATTTTCTTACTTTCAGTGATTTTATTTTTCCTACCATTCTGTCTGGTTCTTGTACTGTCTGGGCTACCCCCACTATTGGGTTTTTATGTAGTTGGTGTACATTTCGAGTTTTTTATTATTATTATTATTATTATTATTATTATTATTATTATTATTATTATTATTATTATCATTATTATTATGCAATTGACCGTTTTTAATTGCTGGCTTTTAAAAAAATATTTAAAACTTCAGTTTCAGTTTGTAAGTGACTTGTACTTTTGGGGTTTGAACTGAAATTTCATAATCTGTAAAATCGTGGTTTATATGAACTTAACCTTGCAGAAACCCATGAAAACCATACATACCTCTTATTGCATTTGAACCTTGGATAATTTTGTCGGTGTCCTGCTGTCAAAGATCCCCAATTATGTTCACTGTATAACATGAGGGGGCAAATATTTATGAATAACGAGGATCACATGACACCTCTGTTTACTCTGTCACGGCAACCAAACTACGGAGTTAAGAAGTCCCGCCCATTAGCCTCGCTGTCATTGGCTGTGAGGCAGCATATCGTCTTGCCAGTGGACGGCTCAACGTCAGTTACAAAACTCCCAACAAGTTTCTGTGCACAGAAAAACGAGCTGGATTCTTATGGACTTGAGTCAAATACTTAAGAGTATGTCTAAGTTTATTCTTAATACTTCTCATTTCCAATACTCTTTATACATTTGTTTAACAAGACAACGGTTTCTTGTGAGGTTACGGTGACTTTTAAATATCTGTCGAAGGATCACTTTGTCCAAGCTAAAAACGTCTTACACAGACACAAGAATGCAAAAGTCGATTTAGACCTCTTGAGTTTTTCCACTGCCGTTGTTGTTGTTGACGTGTATACATTAAATAGTAAATTTTTGCACTTGTAAAAGCGATACTTGATAGAAAAAAACAATACCATATTATGTGTCACTGGCTTTTATAACCACTTCACCTCAACCTACTTAGCTATGGGGTAAACAAATGTCATGTAATAAGACGACAGTGCGCTTCTGTAAACGGTGCCACAGTGTCAGTACTTGTAAATCAAAATGTAGCTTCTGTTCTGATTTACACTTACAGTACAATGTAACGTATTGCGTTGGAATACAGAATGCGCGTTGCTTTGTTTACTTCCTAAAAGCCTTTTGCAGCATTAGCATGTCTTAATCATGCCCTGTTTAATGCATTGTTTGCTGCCTAATGTTCTATAGCTCATTGGATTGTTTATTGTACTTCCATATTATATAGTGTTGGGGTGTTGAAAACATTGGAGTCAAAGCAAAAACCATAAATTGTTACAATGTATAACCTATTATAACTACTGACCGATAGATCTTTATGCAGAGATATTTAATCAAATTTTATTCATATAAAATATTTTGACAAGATTACAGAAGGATTGAGTTTGTTACTCAAAGAAACATGCATAAATAACAAATTACTTGTCTGTCAGACTTACAGATCTGCAGAACACGTATCCAACAGAAAAGCAGAATTTTTATACATGTATAATACAATTTTATATATTACTATGTCCATGTGCGATGTAGAGAGTACAGTATGTTTGAGCATTCACGTTTTGTTTCTGACCAGCTCTGACTCTCTGATTCAGCAGACTGGATGTGACCCTGTGACCCCTGGTTGCCAGGGAGTGTGTGGAGGGACCATGGCTGCTGGGGCTACTGCTGGGGAGAGCCAACTCCAGAGGATTATCAGAGATCTGCATGGTACGTCAGCTTTATGTGGGTGTCAGTCCCTGTGTTTGTGTGTGAATAGGTTGGCTGCAGGCTGCCATGGTCAGACTAAGGCTGGGAGAAATAGGACATAGAGAGGTTTGCCCTTATGTAATGATCTCAAGCTCAGCGTCAAATTTGGTTACGATTTTCATGCCTGAAACTATCCTAGCTTTCCTTGGCTTCAAATCCTTTGGAGGAAATAGAGCATCTGATCTGAAGTCCGTGTATTCAGGGTGTGGTAAGAACCTCCATTAGCATGCAGCGGGACAAAAAGTGTGTACTGCGGGTGCACCCATCACAGTTGTCCTTCCAGTGTTTGCGGTGGATACGAGGCAAGTGGTTGTGTTTCAAAAAACAAGCTACTTTTCAAGGCTGAAGTAGAAAACAATGGAAGAGATTTGAAGTTTCACCATCAGCACCGTTCAGTTTTGAATATAACTAAAATGCTGGAAGTACACAATGTTGTTAGATAACTAGGGTTAGATAACTATCTTGGCATTGAGACTTGTTGAAATTCCTAAAGTTTGATTCTGGGGTGTTTGCTCCTTCAAAGTGTGGTCATTAGTTCTGATTTAAGACTGGCTGATCCTCTCTTGCTCAAAACACATTTTTCTGTTCTTTATCTGCAAGAAGCATGTCTTTTGCTGCCTTTTAAGTTTTTTTTAAATGAAAAAATCTATCACTTAATTACATTTTCTTAATTAGACCTCATGCTTGATTTTTTGTTGTGCTTTTATTATCAGAGGCAGTTGCAGAGCTAGCGAAGGAGTACAGGGAAAGTGGGGAGCCTATCACTGATGATAGTACCAACTTGCACAAGTTCTCCTACAAACTGGAGTACCTGCTTCAGGTGTGTATTCTTTAGGTTGTTACCTTTTGAATTGTATTAACACAAGAAACAAAAAAAGTGAACTTCAAAATAAGAAAATTGAAGTAAGAAACATGTCCACGGGTTGTACATTTTGCAAGTCTGCCAAATGGCCTATAGCATAAGTCGAAAACTGCAGAGCTGTATCTGTACATCTCTCTTTTCCAGTTTGACCAGAAAGAAAAGACCACATTTCTTGGTACAAGAAAAGATTATTGGGACTACTTCAGTGACTGTCTGGCAAAGGTCAAGGGAGCCAACGATGGGATCCGCTTTGTCAAATCCATCACGGAGGTTTGGAGACATCTGTGGTTGTTTTTCACAGTGATATCATTCTTAGAGCACTGGTCAGACACTAATTGTTTGTATTATAACATCACCCGAGAAATCGTATGTCTCATGGTGACTCAAAAACATTTCCTAGCTTCTTTTTTTGTCCTGTTCCTCATATTACAGGCATGACACAACATACACAAAGAGCCTGTCACAATACTCTTTCAAACCACCACAAAAAAAACATTTTCTTCTTTTTCTTTATGGTCTAATTGTTTCTCTTCTGGTATTGGACATGAGGTAGAAATAAGAGCTAAATCACGTTTTCCATCATAAATTGTATAACAACTGCTCATTCAAAGCACAACTGTTTGCACTTGAAAACAAAATTACAATGAAGGTTATGGAATTTAAGTTTTAATGTTTAACCATAGTATTCGTACAAATGTATGTAATGCCTTCTTATGTCTTTGACAGCTGAAGACGTCCCTGGGGAAAGGACGAGCGTTTATACGTTACTCCCTTGTACATCAGCGACTAGCTGACACCCTGCAGCAGTGCCTGATGAACCACAGAGTCACAAGGTAAAAATCTCACAACACAACTGATGTTACGAAGTTGTCTGAGAACTGATGAGTGATTCGAAAAAACTGACGTACTCAGGTTGGGTGTGGGTTGTGAGATTGACCAACAAATGTGCTCCTTCCCCTTTTGTACCTTGCAGACTCATTGTTGTTGATGAGTTGTTATGTTATTTTTCATCATGTTTTCCTTTAAATGAATAAGATTGGTATTTCCAGAGAAGTCAGCGGTTGTTGACCTTGGAGAGCAGTCAAAAAAAAAAACTAAGGGAACTGGTTTTGGTTGTGTACAGATGATGCTGACATGGGTCAGTGAGGGCATTGATAACTTTCATGTAGGCCGAAAATACATCTGTTTGCATTCCTTTGTCACAAATTCTCAGTGACTAATACAGCTGAAAGACAGTTTCATAAGACTGATTTCTGTGGAAACCTTTGCCAGGACATGTGCAAGACAAGATCATCAGAGAGATAAAATGCATTGCTTTGTCTTCACAAGTCCCCACAGATAAGAGGTTACTCATAGTTACGCAAGACGTGCAAAGTTTATTTGAACAGCACATTTTAGTAACAAGCTTTTTAACGCACATAACACAAGATGGTCTCAAAGAATCACAATTAAGGTCAGAAAAACACGCTCAAAAAAGATTTTTAGATAAGACATTAAAAAGCAAATTAAAGAGAGAGAAAATATAAAAGCTTATAATATAACAAGACAGTTTTAAATTTGGCGTTTGACTTTAACATAGGTTTTAAAAGAATATATTTAAAGTAATTTCTTCAAATACAGCTATAAACAGGTGTCTTTCACGTTGATACACAGGAAGTAAAACTTCAGCTGATCTTTGGTGTTTCTTCAAAATATTCTGAGCATAAAAAATAGTTCAGGAGGAGACTGCTTGAGACTGGCTGCAGAAGCACAGGAAACCACTAACACACTTACATGCCCATTAAATAAAAAACACATTAAGCTATGAAACATAATCAAGTTACAGCCAGGTTTAAAGAATGGATTTGGTCTGAGTACCTCATTTTTCTATCTGCACGCTGTACAGTGGATACACATTTTTTTATTGCCATTTCTTTTTGAGGTTATTAAGCTTATGAATTTTTGTCCATTTAACTACATGGCTGACCTGTGGCAGAGACTCTGTCACTGTCCACAAAGAGGCTGAAGGCCGAATTTATGAACATTAAGCTTTCAAAAAGGACTAGGGTATAATGGAGGGACTCTGCTCAGCATGTTTTTGTACTGAAAAGGTAATGTAATTTAGCTTTGTTGACTCACTTAAGTAATTTGATTTTAATATTTACTTTTCTGACTTGTTTGCATTCACATCAACCACTGCTAAGGAACTCTTCATGAGATCCACTCATGCATTAATCTCTGTCTGACTTTCCAGTTTAGGACAAAGTTTTTAAATTGCCATAATAAAGAGCAGCAATGTAGGAAGAAGAAATCATTTGAATGATGGTCTTACCCGCTTTTATAGTCTATATAGGAGCTGAAGCACTGAAGCAAGAATAAGAATACACTATGTCCCATATCCTGATAGTAGACACTGTTTCACATAGGCCTGAATTAAGATGTCGAGATTTAAATATGAGGCACATTTTTTTCACTGTAACTACCTTTTTGTCTGTGTACTAATTCAACCTCTGTCCTTTCTGTTTTGCTGCAGTGACTGGTACTATGCAAGAAGCCCTTTCTTGAAGCCCCACCTCAGTGTTGACATAATCAATCACCTGTACGAACTAAATGAGGTCCAGTTTGATGTAGCTTCAAGAGGGCATGATCTTGATGCCTCCTGGCCAACTTTTGCAAGGTATCAAACAAGGCAACAAAAAATTTAGTGGACGTTGAACAGAAAAGTGTCTGACATGTAAATGAACTACTAGATAACTATGAAAAAAAATGCGTCAGTGTGTAGAGTTTGAAGCTCATGTGTACAGTTTTCAATAAGCTTTCTTCTCTGATCAACAGACGGACACTGGGGAGTGCAAATTCACCCGGACACTTCTGGAAACCACCCAGTCGTAGCTCAAGTATTAACAGTTTGGCCAGCTCCTATTCCCAGGTAATGATAAGTCAATCATTAACATCCTTTTATTTAATACTAACTTCAAAGTAGTATTATTTAAGGTCATCTATCTCCCCCTTCTCTTCCAAATATCTAGCAAGCTCCTGAATTCCCCTACAGTCCTGACTACGGCCAGGGTCTGCTGAACGACCTGAATGAGTCTCTGCCTGTTTGCACAGAAGATGACAGCACAGTTGAGAACCTTCGTCTTGAGCTGGACCGATCTGAGCTGAACCAGCGAGAGCTCGAAGATAAGATGAAGCAATTGGGCGGAGAGGCTGCTGAGCTTCGAGGAGTAGTTGTGGAGCTCCAGAGGCAGTTAGACATGTCCCTAGCTGCTCAAGAGCAGCAGCAGGGTTTGCAGGGAGAATTCAAGGCTCTGCAGGGGAAAAAGGAGGCCTTGTCCAGGGAGGTGGAAGCACTCAGGACTCTGGAAAAAGCCAGGGAAGGTGAGCAACAACTGCTCCAGGAAAAGCTGTCAGCTGCTGAAGGGAAGAACATAGAGCTCCTGGCCAAGTTGGACGGAGTTCTAAATGAGAAGGGCCAGCAAGCAGCCAGTCACTTTGATTCAGCGCAGAAGATACACGAGCTGCTGGACAGATTGAAAGAAGCAGAGAAAGGGAAGATTGTAGCTGTAGCTGAAGCAGAGGAGAAAAGGAGACACGCAGAAAGGATAGAGGAGGAGCTCAGAGCGAAGGAAGCGGCTGCAAGGAATGTTGAAACAAAACTCGAAGCATTAGTCACATCAGTGTCCGAAGAGAAGTCAAAGTTGGCTGCCCAAGTGGAGGAGCAGTGTAGTGCACTTGATAAGCTGCAGGGGGCCTTGTCTGTGAGAGAAAAGGAGGCGAGCAACCTACAGAGGCAGCTGCAGGACCTCCAACGATCTCTGGAACAGAAGGAAGAGGAGGTAGAGGAGGTGAAGAAGAAGGCACACCAAGATAAAGATGAAATGCAGAAGATGGCTGGTGGCTTAAAGGAGTCACAAGAGGCAGAAGTCGCTGCTCTTGAGGAGCAATTAAGGAGAACGGAAGCAGAACTAGCTTCGAGCTGTAAGGCACTACAAAAGCTAGAAGCCAAAAACCAAGGCCTGAGCACAGAGAGAGACAAACTGACCTCCAGCCTTGTTGAGCTGGAAGGAAGTGTCAAGGAACAGTCCATCAAGGTGGATGACTACAGGACTCAGTGCTCTAATCTAATGGAGCTCCATGAGAAACTGCTTGGCACGTCAAAGAAGAACGAGGAGCTGATGAAGGAGATGGCAGAAAACAGAGTGGGACTTGAAGCTGAATTGGTAGCTCTGAGGGCTTCTGAGAAGCAGCTTCGCGGCCAGCTGGATGATACTAAGTTGACAGTGGATGAAAAAGAAAAGCACTTGCGTGAAGAAAACCGCAAGCTAGATGAGAGTCTTCAGCGAGCGACAATCGCAGCAAAGCTCTCAGAGGACACTTCGAAGCGACTGGTGCAGGAGAACCAGAGTCTGAGAGAGGAGCAGGACAAGGTCAAAGCAGCTCTTAGCCGCATGCAAGCCGACCTGAAGAGTGTTCACGGCCAGATCGGAGAGTTGGAGAAGAACTTAAGTGCATCACGCGACAATGAAGCAAGCCTTCAGGAGCAGCTACAAGCCAAAGAGGCACAGCTAGAGAGTAAAGAAAATGACCTTGTTGAGATGCAGTCAAGGTTAAAAGCTTTGGAGGCCAGAGAGAAAGAACTGGAGATTGCAAAAGCTAATTCAGAGGCCACGATAGTCAAACAGACAGAAGTGATAGAAAGAGTAACCTCTGAGAAGCAGGTGATGGAGAAATCTCAGCTGGAGAGAAGCGCAATCCAGTCAAAAGAAAACCAGGAAGTGGCAGCCAGACTGGCTATGGTTGAGGGCCAGCTGGAGCTGAGTACGAAAGATGTAGCCAGGCTCCAGGGGGAGATCCTGGACCTTAGGGTGCAGGTACAGAGGTCAGAGGAGGAAAAGCTAAAATCAAGAACACAGTTAGAGGTGACAGAGGCCCAGAGAGATGAGCTCAGGACTCTGACTGAGCAGCTCAAAGCCCAGGCAGAGACACTGAATCAGCAGCATGTACAGGAGCTAATGGAGTGCAAGAAGAGAGAAGAGGCCCTGATCGAGCAGCGCGATAAAGAAGTAGCCGCACACGCTGAGTTGGTTATTTCGGCAGCAGCTCTTCGAGAACAGCTGTCAACCCTCAAGGCAGAAAATGACAGACTAGTGTCAGAGAACAACGAGACACGAGAGGGTCTGCACAGAGCCAACACTGAGATGGCTGAACTGGGGATCACCATCTGTAAGCTCAGCGCAGAGAAAGAGGAGGCCAGAGAGTATTTGGTAGGGGATGCTGCAAAGATTGAAGAGCTAGAGGAAGAGGTGGAGAGGCTGGGAGAGAGCATGTCAGAACTACGAGAGGAGAATACTAAACTGAAAGAGGAGATAAAACAGAAGGAGAAACTTCAAGACACTATTCCCACGCTCCAACAGCAGCTGGAAGAAGCCAAGAAACAAATCCAGAGTGCCAAGGACTCCAGCAGAGAGGAGGCAGAGGCCATCAAGTTCCAGTTGAGCTCTGAGAGTATGAATCACCAGGTTCAAATGAAGGTGAGTTAGTCACAGCATGTTCATCTTGACTTGCAAAACAAACATAATAGTCACTCTTGCTTTGGGGCTTTTTCGCTCAAGGGTTTTTTCACAAGTCCTATTTGAATAGGGTTGGTGTGCTTTTTCTTGAATGTTCTCCAGTTTATTGATTTTTGCATTAACATAAAAAAGGTTTTAAAGGCTTCTTACCATCGATTTAGTCAATACTTGTGTCTTTTTTAGGAGATATAAACCAGAATTTTCTCATCCCTAGAATTCCCATCTTTATTTTTAAAAGCTATCATTAGCATTTGTCTTAAAGCATTTCTATTCCCTTTTTGAAATTTTTACATTACAGCATACGAATGAGCAGCTAGAGAGGATGAAAGCTCAGCTGCAGGAGGAGCTGAAGAATGTGTCCACCTTGCAGGCCAAAGTGACTGAACTAGAGGTTTGTGTCTTTAAAGTGTTCATCTGCATAAAATAACAAGAAACCAGTAGGTGGTACCAAGTGATCTGAGACCTTATCAGGGCACATATCTTCACTGAGATGTGGCTATATTTAAAAAGATAACCATCAATAGGAGAAATGTGTTTCTAGCTCAGCTTTATGAGTCTTGTTAAAACCATAAATGATGAAGAAAATGTGTGGGTGGAGGTTAAAAGTGCAACATCTATACATAGCCTGGAACACGCACTTTCACATTTATATAAAATGAAGGCACAACACACAAAGCACGTATTTGAGTGCTCATTACTAATACATGATTACATCAGTGAAATTGGGCTTTTTGTGAATACAGGTTTTTTATAATGGAACATTTTGATTGCATGAGCAGTTTCCTTTGATTGCAGAGGGTTACATACTTGCAAAAATCACTGCAGTGAAACAGCGCTAAAGCAATCAATAGCACAATGAAAGCCTCATGAGCTCATATTTTTTCCCGTGGTTTGATTTTTTGTAGATTTAAGTGAAAGGATCTGGAGCTGAATAATAGGTTTTTAATGTCCTTTAGTTTGAGGCGCCTCATTGATTTTTCTGTGAGGGTGTACATTTTTAATGTTTGTTCCTGTATTTTCTAATTAAGGCCGTAAACGAGCAGTATTTGCATCTCAGCTGCGAGAAAGATGCTCACATCACGAAGACAGAAACGACCATCCGAGAGAGCGAGGGTGAGATTCAGCAGCTGAGAAATGCAGTAACCAGGTGTGTTTATAATCAGAGATACCCTCAGTCTGCATCTTATCGTGCTACACTAAAGACTTATGTTCAAGTTTTCCGTCTTCAGGGCTGAAGGAGCAGAGCTTGCTTTACAAAAGGTCTGCGAGGAATTAAGACAAAAACTCCACACAACAGAAGCTGCCAAACAAAGCGAGAGCCTGGCGCTGACTGCAGAGATCGATGACCTCAACAGAACCAAGACCAACCTTGAGGAGCGCCTCATTGAGCTTATAAGGTACGAGGAGCAGCTGTCTGTAGTTCACAGGAATAGGTTGAACAGGAATAGAGTTTGTTTTAATGAGGAAAAGGTTAAAGTTCATTTTCCCCTAAGAGAGTCTGCACCTTGTTATGTTTGGTTGCTGCCTGCTCTTTGATATTGTAGTTTTCTGATCTTGTCACTCTTCACATTGATGGGGGGGAATTAGGGGTGAGGAGCACAAGTAAAGAAAAAGGATTCTTTGAAATCTGAGATAATTTACTGAGTCTGAAAGAGAGGCAAGGAAGTCCATGGGGATGTGTCTTCATAAAAACAGTCTGGTTGTACTTTTGTTTCATGCACCCCTTTGTTCTTCTTCTCAGGTAATTATTTTAGGAACAATGACTTTGTAGCATGAAATTCCAGCTCATTTGTTTAGTGTGTGAAACGATGGGGTACAAATGATACAACACGAATCTGAACCAGTGGTAAAGTTCCAGTCTTGTTTGAGATAGAAACTGCAATGCCATGCATTGACTATTTTTTGTTTATTCATCAGGGATAAAGATGCACTGTGGCAGAAATCGGATGCTCTAGAGTTTGAGCAGAAACTACGAGCAGAGGAGCGCTGGTGGTTGGACAAAGAAACCACACATTGCCTCAGCTGCCAGGGCCAGTTCACATGGTGGCTACGCAGACATCACTGCAGGTGACGCACAAAGAATCCCTCAATTGATTTAGTTATCAATTAGATGTTAAAGTATCCCTACACTTGAATGGAATAACCTAATTTTGTTTGATATATATTTTTAGGCTTTGTGGTCGCATCTTCTGCTACTACTGCAGCAACAATTTTGTAATGACCAAGCACAGCGGGAAGAAGGAGCGCTGCTGCAAAGACTGTTACACCCAGCACAGCGCAGTGGTGGAGAGGTTCACAGAGGCAGAGCTGAGTCCTTCAGACACCCAGCCTCCTCCGCCAGGGGCCGGGCCTCAGCCACCTCCTGAACCTGCACCATATAAACCCACTCCCAGGGTAACAGGTGAGAAGCAATCTAGGAAGAGAAACACGTGGGAGGAACTTCTCTGCAGGTTAACTGGGAAGCAGAAGTGAGGAGACTGACCTTATGATATTGAGGAACAAGGACAGAAACCAGTATCAGCTGTTTGTATTAAACAGGCAAAAGGGAAGTAGGGGACATTTCTGTTTGGAGAAGAAAACTGTCAGAAAATAAAATTATTGTTTTTGTTCATATTTTACCGTCTTAATAAACATTGTGACTTTTCATAGATTTATTCAGAGTCTGTAGCATAAAAGCTGAAGTACCTAACAATCCAGGAGCTAATTTCATTCATCCTTGATCTCCCAGTGTCAGACCCAAGTACCAAAGCTGAGGATGGAGCTTTTGACATAATAACAGAAGAAGAAGTGAACGGTGTCTATGACAGTGACTCCACTTCCCAAACCACAGGAGGCTCCGTGGAGGGAGAACAAGATCAACGGCCTCCAGGAGCTCTGGACATGTGAGGGAAATATGTTTATTTCAGCAAGGCAGGTGGTTGGGGTTAAGACTGAGTGCAAGTGGTCATTTTTATGATGCAGTATGTCACACTGTGCTTTGATTGAACATCTACATTGGATGTCAGTTAGTCGAAATATATAGCAGAATCTAGTATCTGACATTTTATAAAGTGGTTAATTATTTGTGATATGTGAATGGAAACTTGTTTACATAAACATATTACAACATTGATCAGCTTTGAACATCTGCTTCAATGAGACTGAATGCTATGATTATACATTATGTCTTAATTGGCATAAAACCCTCAAAAACTGGTATAATTAAAAAAAAATGAGCGATGATACTTAGTTTTTTACATTTTATAGCTTTTGTACAGAATCATAAATCTGGGGAATATCAGCCAAACATTTGTTTTTTTTATTGTTTGCTGCACTGAGAAACTTTATGTCTTTATATTTTATACCTAAAGTATTGAATAACAGCTTTTTGACATTAGTTTTGTTATCCACTAAAGAGTCAGAAACCTCAAAGATATGTTTTGTATTTTGCAGGAGCACAGGAGATGTGACCCCTGATGATACTGAAGACCACATTCCAACGGTTCAAGACTCAGAAATCAACCTCCTCAGATCAGGAGAAGTCACGTGTGTCTCCTCTTTGAATTACTTTATCTGTTTGTGTTTTTAACTGATGAGTCTCAGTTTTTAAATCCCCCTTGTTCATTTTTCTTCTCGCAGGGTGGCTGTCCCTCTCAGAATTGAGGACATTGCTCAGTTTGGCGATGGTTCCCGGGAACTCTTCATCAAGTCTAGTTGTTACAGTGTGATCACTATCGCAATGGAGGATAGCGGGCCGACCATCAGCTGGATGTTTTCCTCAGAACCAAAGAGCATTTCATTTAGTGTGGTTTACAGGGAATCAGCTGACACCCAAGTGGAGCAGTCAAAGGTAAATACATTTAATGTGTGAATCTTGACCAGTGGAGCTACATAAAACCTACAGACCTGCACAGAAAAGATCCTTTATAAAACGCAGTGGCACCAGTCTTACAGTCTGCTTTAGAAATGTCAAGAAAAGGAAAAAAACAATCTTCGACAATACAATTTTAATGATTTTATTCAAGAAAACATCACCAGGCTGAGGGAAATGGTTTTCTATTCTAAAAAATCACACCCACTTCAAAACTCATTGAAACAACAAATATAAGTTATTACCAAACACAATGGACAGATTCAGCACTCCCTGCAGAGAGCAGGACTATTTGCTTGATCCTTCAAATTTTGCTGACCGCAGGCTGAAGTAAACATCCTGCTCTCAAAAATGTCAGACGCTGTGATTCAGTTCTGAACTTTCCTCTTAGATTCCCACCCCATCCTCACCTGGGACACGTTTCCTGATTTGACTTTTGGGTCTTTCCTGATCATTAATATGTTTCAATTGTTGTTTTTGTTTTACATTGTTATATTTATGATTTTATTCCCCAGCATTAAGGGTCATGTGAGGTAATGTCATCAAAACAGTACTGGGGTGGAAAAGTAGGTCTGCTGATTACAACAAATCTTTAACCTGGACATTAAGTTTCACTTCAGACAAATGTTTCTGTTCTTTTCTCAGGTCCTGATTCCTCTAACTCGCTGTAATTCTCACAAAGAGACAATACAAGGACAGCTCAAAGTGCGAAACCCCGGCCTCTACACACTCATCTTCGACAACTCATTTTCACGGTATTGAACTTCTGGCATTTCATTTCATTTTTATTTCATTCATTCATAAAAGCATCTGACTACGAAGACAATTTAATTACATGGAAATGCGAAGGAGAACTGCCTAAAAACCCTCCAGGGGCTTGGAAGCAGCATCCTCCAGACAGCATAATAGGAGATAATTAGAGCAGTGAATATATAATTTATGTAGATTGTTTATGTTTCTACAAATAATTTACACGCAAACAAGACAGATCAGCACAGGATGTGATGGGAAGGAGTCCCCAGATACCAATCAGTTGCAGCAGTCTCATAGAATACAGCCATATATCAGCTCACATCCTCTATCAAAGCTCTCACAAGTATGTAACCACTAAGATGAACCGACTCGGATCAGAAAAATATTCATTTAGTGTTCCTCTCCTGATTATGAATCACAGAAATAGTTCAACACCTGCCACCATTGCCTTTCATAGTCCAGCATTTGTGTGAGTGTGTGTGTTTGTGTGAGTTTGCCCCTAAGCTCAGCATCTTGTTCCAGTTAACCTGATTACGTTTCTTTGATCATCAAACCTTCTCCCAACAGATTCATCTCCAAGAAAGTGGCATACCACCTGACCATGGAGAAGCCCATCATCTACGATGGAAGTGACTTCCCGTGATACTGCTCCAGCAAAGCATCAACATGAGGTCACAAAGACACTATAATGACATTAATGTGGCAACACTTAAAAAACAGCAGTTTAATGACTGTTAATTTCCAGCTACAGCGAGCTATTGTTCCCAAGACTTTTTTTCATTTATTGGTTAATTCACAATAGTTCTTTTGTTGTCGATTTGTGGCGTTTGTTTTTTATGGTGTTTGCACATTTTTATTGTTACCAAGTCAGGGTTTGTCAAGAAGATGAAAGAGTTCTGAAAGAGAGAAGTTTATGCAAATATAAGCATGTTTTGTATTAATCAACGACAAATAATATATTCATATACCTGTAGTCCAGCCAGCTTTCGTTCACTGAGTAACTCAGAAATATGTAGGAGTTTGATTTCTATCTTTTCTTTTCATCAGTGTGGTTTTTGTCTCCCTTTTCCCCTTACTGCTATAGTCAGGTAACAAATAAGTATCTGTACAGATTGCCAGTGAAGACCCAGAGAAGCTGTAGAAATGCCTGGAAGACAGTTTTTAACATTTAAATTATTTTTAGGATCTCAAAAATCCAAAGTAGCAGAAAAGGTGCAGACATTTTTTTTCTAGCTGCCAGTTTTTGACTTGTCTAAACACAAATTTTTGCACTTTTTATTCAAGAAAGGACAGTAAGTGGTTACTGTCCTGGAAAAACTACAAATAAGAAACTAAGTGCACTTTGTGCAGATCTCAGGAGAGAGGTTTTATATTTTTTCCTACAGTAGTAATATGTCCTGGCTTGAGGAAAAGCTGCCACTTTATTTGGTGTTTCAGGAAACCTACAAATCATTTTATTCTGACTTTTTGTGAAATTACTGTGACACTCAGTTATCAAGTGTATTTATATCAGTCAGCTAATGAGCTGCTGGTCTTTCAAAGTGCCTTTTAACTCTAAATGCCAGGGACTGATTTGCTTTTATAACTGTATTTTTATTTCGCATGGAACATGACGCTTGGTACAAATTGGTACCACTTAGTACAGCTTTTGTTGATACTCAACTACATTTAATCTCAATATGCACAATATATCATGTATTTCAGTTTTGACAGTTTTGATAGGGGAACTGTTGTTTTTGGTTTGAAATGTTCTTTAAGAAATGATTGTGTGCTGTTTGTTCTGTTTTTATTTGGCAAGGCAATAACAAAAGAAGCTAGCATGGTCGCTATTTGAAGGGCTTTCATCTCTCTGCTGCTTGTGTGGAGATCTGTTTGGCATCTCCCTGTCAGGTCTACTCTATATTGTTAATAGTATAAATTGCTGCAATTTCGAAATCATTTATTTTCTCTTCAGAGCTGCACTTTTGTGAAAACAATTTTCTATATAAATACAAGCAATATTAGATCTGTTTAGTTTACATTATCTTTGAAATAATTCACACAAAGACAGATTTTTCTTCTTTGTGATTTTTAAGGATAACTTTGGAGCCCTAAACTGTGGATGAATCATCACTACAAGCATTCACTGTAACAAGAAATAGGCCTGCCACATAAATAAAAATAAAATGTTGGAGGGGGTTGATGATTTCATCTGTGTCTGGTTTAGTTTTTGACAGCGTGGAACCTCAGAACAAGATTGACTCATTATCTCTGTGTGATGCTTTATTTATTCAACAGCTCCAAAGTGAGAAGGTAAATGAACACATAAACAAGTATGTCTCCTTATAACACATCCTTTTAACATTTGTATCAGAGGGGCTGCAGAGTGAATCCTCTGATGGGACAATTGTTTTCTGAAATCCATTGAAAAATAGCTGAAGCTCATGACACCATTTTCATGTCCATAGGGAATGACCAGTCCTTCAGTATGTTCAACATCATTACAAGTCAGGGGGTAGATGGCCTGCCTGGATAATATTCACTAAATATGTTGATTGTTTCTGGGTTTGTTTGTGTGCGTCAGAACCTGCTGTGTTAGTGATTGGTGTTAAAATGATCCGCTGATGACAGCCAAATTAGAAGTTTGATTGGCATATTGCTCTCCAGTGGCATTGACTGATTCACTCTCTGTACACATGACAGTCATTGATAAATCTCTAGAAAAAAAGAATGGAATAACTTGAGCTTTTTTTTGTTTTGTTTTTCCAAGCATAGTAAAACTTTTTTGACCAAGTACTTTTGAAAATTAAAAATCCTCTAAACCTTTTTAATTACATTTTTGTTAACTGTGAAGTACATGGAAAAAGGTTTACATAAATGGACCTGCAGGATAGACACGCAGTTGGAGGATAAAGAGACTTTATTTTTCTCTAATGCCTGGATTGAATCCCAATGTTTCCATTGAATATACCTCGATGCCACTTTTTTGTGAGCGTTTAGCGACACAGTCCGGCAGTGAAAAGCAAAAGTAACATTTTGGATGAGCAGTTGAGAGGTTACAGTCAAAGTATGCTCGCTTAACACGGACCTTACTTCTGCCTTCAAAATAAAATAAAGACATTACGATTTACAACCGTGCTAAGGATAGGTAGCTAAATTTTGACACCTACGTAATCTTTTTGGTGAGGTAAGTCAAAAATCATGGGCAGTGCATTGACGTTATACCTTAATTCAAAACAACGACTTTCTAACTGTGGTGTGTTGTTTTATTCTGAAAATATCTACCGGATATTTTGTGCTTTCATTAAATGTCGCTTGATAGGTGTTGTATTTCCACCTGAGAGGAGAGAAAGGGAGAGACTCAGCTCCCCGTCCTGTGGTGGCAGAGTCTCAGTAAACACAAGTGAGGACTGAGCGGAGGAAACTGGAGAGACGACGACATGACCTGTCTGCACGTCAGAGGCTTTTTACTCACGCTGTCCCTGGCTGCGACGGTAAGCAACTCTCACATCATGTGTAAAAGTAGAAAAAGGAAAATTGATGAAAATTCATTTGCAGTGAAGGAAAACTTTGTCTTTACACGACTTTCACCAGGCAATTGAAAAAGAAAAGAAAAACAGACATTGGGATCACTCTCGGTTAACGGTTAACGGTTAACGGTTTACATTAGACCCACAAAATCAATCGTAAGCAAAAGACGTTGAACAAAACTATTCATTTGACATATTAATGACGCATTCAGTTTAGAAATATGGAACCCGAAATACGCATTCTTTTTTGAGGCCAAGTTTTTATTTTTATTTTTAATTTATTTTTTTTTTTCATTTATTTTTGTCGGACGTAAATAAATAAATAAATAAATGAATAAAAACATGTCAAGGTTTTAACGGTAAAAAATGTGATTGGGACCCCTGTCTTTTTTTTCTTTTTTTTTTTTCTTATAAAGACAAATCTCTGAGTGCCATATACAATTTTGTAATAGTGTGCTTTGACAAGTAAATCTAATATATGAGCATGCTTTCTGGAGTATGCATTCTGTGTATGCCATCTATAAAAATATCATGGGAAACACCTTTTTGGGAGTCTGCATATTTGTGCGTTATATATGATGTATCTTATGTAGTTAAATGTTTTTTCCCCCATTAGACCACCTCTCAAAACCAAACACACAAATTGAAATTAGGGATGTAAGTGTGACTGTCTTTTGTTGATTGATGACACAACTCTATTTACTGTCAGCAGTGTTTGTTCAATTTGTCTCGGCCATTCAACTGTGATGAAACAGGAGGCACAACAAACCATGCACATGCATGCACATTCACACACTGCCACTTACAACAGCTCTCACCTCGCTTATTTCCATAATGGAATATAAATATGAGAAGCACACAAACAGGTGGCGTGATGATCAGCGTGACAGAGGGAGAATGGGAGACACTCTTCACTGTGCCCCTCTTCATTCTCTTCTTTTTTACTGCTGAGAACTGCTGAGAATTAAAATGAACTCTGGGGTCCACACACACACACACACACACACACACACACACACACACACACACACACACACACACACACGCACACACATGCACACACACACACATGCACACACATGCACACACATACACACACAGAATTAAAAAGTGATCTAATAGTACGTGACTGTTCTCTTTAAATGGCTGGATCCCATTTAACAATAATCAGGTCATCTTTTTGGAAGCATGGCAAAAAAAGAGAAAAGTATAAATGTCCACACAAACAGTTAAGGTCAAAATGATAGCCCCGCTGTGAAATTTTAAGTTTTCGTGAAAAAAAAATTCACAAGTACCATTAAACAGATCAGTGAATTTTTAACACAGTTTTTACAAACTTTTTCATTTTATTTTGGAGGCTTACATTATTTAACTTTGCACTTTTGAGACACAAAATATTTTCACATAAATTAAAAAGACTGTCAGTATCTAAAATAATTAGCTCAAAGCTATCCAACTACCAAAACACAATCTAAAGCCAAACCAGGAATGGTAGAGTCAGAGAAGACAGTCAGCAGAGCCCTGCAGAGATTAGACAGTGAGGATGCAGGCCGAAAAATTATTATTATTATTATTATTATTATTATTTTTTGATCAAATTTTTATTTAATTTTTTTCCCTGTAAATAGGTACAATAATAAAGATATAATTGTATCATTTTAAAGTTCAATAAGAATATATGTAATATTCATGATAGCTAAATAAATAAATAAGTAGATAAATAAATGAATAAATAAATAAAAGAAATTGATCATTCAGAGTAAAAGAACAAAGGAAGGAAGGAAAGAAAGAAAAAAAAAACAAAAAAAAGCACAAATAAATAAATAAAAAGAACCAAACCAGAATAACCAAAACAAAAAAAGGAGAAGACGAGAGGTGACCACAGCCCCAACTAAACCCCACCCATTTCCTGGAACCAGAACACCAAACTCCGGTAGCAAATTACATCTGAAGTCCTTAGAGATTAGTTAAGAGTGAGTACAAAGTCTTCATAACAGAGTCTTTGGCTCCGTGGATTCTCGCTATAGATAACTCCAAGCACACAATCTCCAAATACATCAAGACCCATACTTGGAAAGCGAGTGCTGGGGTTTCCATCTTGTGGCAGCTAGCTTTTTTCCCGCTCTTCTTTTGACCAGGGACAAGCTGAATAGATCATTCAAAATAAGTACAGCAGGCAAACAAGGCAAAGTAATCTTAAACAGCTTGCAGAGGTTGAAGGAACCATCGTCCAGAACTCAGAGACTGGGGCACACTCCCAGAACATGTGAGAAAAACCACCAGTTGCTCGGGAGGAACAAAGAGTACAATTAGGATCATTAATAATCTTCATTAAATGAAGCTTCCTAGAAGTTAGATATGCTCAGTGTATAAAGTTGTAATGTAGTTGCAGGTGAACAAGGTTTCTGGAAAATAGTCTCACATCAGCTTTATCCCACTCAATTGTAGGAATTAGGTCAGGAATATCTTTCCTCTACAACATGTCTAATGTCAGGGGGGTGTAAGAGTGCTGCAACATGAACCTGTAGAGTTTAAAGAAAAAGCCACTAGTGCTATTACCAGACTGAAAAAGTTTATGGAGTGGAAAAACTGATCTTCCACAGAAGAGACACCTTCAAGCCAGACTGAAGTATGCTGAGGACAATCTGTAGAAAGATCCCATATAATGAATGTGTGTTTTTTTGGCAGGTGAGACCAAGTAGAACTTTTTGGCCATAGAGATGTTGCTGATGTTTAGAGAAAGGACCCAACGAACGCACAGTTAAACCCGGTGATGAGTGTATCATACTGTGGGGTTGCTTCAGTCACTGGAATGGACGGTCTCATCAAGGTTTAAGGAATCATGAAGCAGCTGACTCTTAGTGAAGAACTACCTCCAGAAAACCAAAGTGAACATTATTTACTGGCCTGCACTAAGCCCTGACCTGAATCCCATGAAAAAATCTGTGGGCTGAACTGAATGGGCCAATACCAGAAGACCATCAAATCAAAGCTTGTAAGACTTGAGAAATGAACTCCTCGGGAGATGCGTCACAGACTTGTTCATAACTATAAAAAACATCTGTATGCTGCTATCCAGTAAAAAGGAGACACAACTAACAATTAGCATCAGAGGAGGCTAATGATTTTGGCACACACATCTCGAAATTGAAAATAAGTTTGTTGATTTCTATAACAGTACGTGAGAAATGTGTGAAAAATGCATGAAAAGGCATGAAATGTCATAGGGGGACTTATAATTTTGACCTCAACTGTATGAATAAGTCTGATGTTATCAGTCTGATTTATAGCCAACATGATTTATAAATGTACAGTTTCTTGCAGTTTTACATTTTAATTTTACAAACTTGATCAATACCACTTTCGTGCTTCATGCACCAAAAGAAAGAAAGTAACACTAAGCTTCACCCTACTTGCAGACTTAGTGAGCTTCAAACAGACCCAAGGAAAAGATTTGCCTCTTAAATATTTATGCAAGGCTTCATTAGGTGGCGGCTGGTTCCATCCCAACTTTTGGCAGAAAGATATGAGACTGTTTTCAATCTTTACCCTCAGTGAGAAAGGGAATACATTCATTCCCCTCATGATCCTTATCTTACATAATTCATAAAACCTCTGGACTTCAGAGACTGTCAGTACATGTGCTCCCTGACTGACTGACTGAATATGTTTTATATTTTGTACTGTGCATCACAAGCCTAAAAGTGCCCCTCATTTGCTGTTGGAAATAGAAGGCAACATCTGCAAAGTGAGCCCAATCCAATGGCCCCCTTTTTTGGGGTAGTTAGTGGATAATGGGCTTCACCTCTCAGAGAACATTTTTACATCAGACTGCGCACTAACTCAGCAGTGGGAGGAGGTTTTTAGCTTTTTTAATCCCACGGCTCACATTTTCCAGACTTACCTTATGTGGCTCCCCTGGTTCTTCCGTGGCTGTTTTCTGTCTCTTAGATGCTGCAGTTTTTCTTTCATTCAGGGGCATATTTAGGAAGATGGCCATGGATGGCATGGCCCCCTTAAAATCCCATTGGCCAGCCCTGGTACCACCCTACAGTCCTTAAACTGGCTATTTGCTTTGGCACTGGTGGGTGGGAAATTTATATACTTGAACTGTAATGCAACAGAGTGCTGTTAGCTTTTTTATTGCATTTGAGTCTTACATTTTTCTTTTTGTGGCTCATAAAAAATGACTCAGCATTCATCTTCTTTGAACATTCACACTAAAACACAACATGAAAAAAAATTCATAAAAGTATTATATGTGAGTTATAGTAAGTGCAGATAGAAAGAGTGCAGCTGTCACGGACCCATAAACATAAATCTGTTCTCCAGTTTGGCTAACCCTCATGAGATGCCTGAGCACGTCATTGATGACTAACGAGTCTTAACTCTTGCTTTCTACACACCACCTCCTGCTCTCAGGGCTTTGCTCACACCCATGACTGACCCACCACATCAATGTAGGATAAGTATCTCCACAGTGTGTGCAGTAATCTGATGCACAATGTGCCATCAATAAGACACTTTGATTCAGTAGCTCTTCAGGGCAGCAATGGCTGCATACATCTTCCTTCTTATATATAAATGTTTCAACAATGGCAGTGTTGAATCTATTGTGGCAACACAATCCCACTTTAGCAAAGTGCAGTATGCTGCTGGATCTTCATATATGTCACATTTGGCCTGGAATCAGTTTAACTTTAAGAAGAAAAATGAATCTGTCTCCCATGCATCCCTCACTTTTCTTTCAACAGGGTGAGCAGTAATTGCTGCGTCAATTTTCCGGTAACACCTCTCATTAAACTATTATCAATGCATTAGGAACAAAGAACAGGCTGAGGCTCCGTTATGTTGCTTTGTAACACATCTGTTTCTTACTGATGCCTCTTAGGGCTTTGAAATTGTTCATAATTCCTTCAAGAAAATAGAGGGAACTTTTTTAATGTCAAGCAACGACCAGGAAGTTAGTTTCCTGAGTATGTCCTTTGGTATACCTTTATTCTGAGATCTGAAGTGGTTTGTCATTGAACCACATTATTTGTGCCTGTGTTTTCATGGGCCTGTGTTTTGGTGTGAAAGTTCAAAATTACAATGTCGTGAAAGGTCTGAGGTGAGAGTGTTTGAAAACAGAATCAAAGTTTGGGTCCAATCCAGTTTCTTTCAAGTTTGACGTTATTTCAAATACCTTTTCAATCAATCTTTATTCAATCAATCTTTATTTGTATAACGCCAAATCATAGCAAATGTTATTTCAAGACACTTTACAAAAACATTTACAGGTTTAGACCCGTAAATGTTAATAAAATTTTATTAGCAGAAACCCAACATCAAGACAAGATAAGGAGTCTTATCTTATCTTAATCCACCATGAGCACAGGACTTTGCAGCATTTAGCAAGTTTTGATGAATTTAAGTTTAGACACACAACATTTCAGGTTTTAGCTCCCCACTTTTAGGCTTTGCTTTGGAAGGAAACCATGGAAGGATGTGGTTTGAAAAAAGAGCACCAATGTAGCCTGGCTAAATATGATGATACAGTTTTATCCTCATTAGTGTTTTCATCAGTATTTCTGTGCTTTATAGGGCAGACTGTTGGTTTCTCTTTCTTTTAATGGACTGTGGAGTCTACATACAATTTTGTTTTAAACTTCAAAAGTTCTGACTTACTCTTTGCTCAAATCCAAATCAACTCTGAGTTCGTTTGCAGGTTTGAACGCCAGCTGTTTTATAAATAATCACGAGCATGCATACGGCTCTAATTCATGAACAACATTAGGACACTGAAATTCATATCACTGCAAATCATGCTCAGCTAAGTAATTTTATATAATAGCTCCAGGTGAGCATGGACGTGTTTATTACTCATAACTAATGCTTCTGATTGGATGGCTCTGAGAAGGCTCACGAGTGCGGGAGCTGCAGTCCTCCAGAGAAAGTGTTAGCAGTCTCAGAGGAGTTTGGCTTCTGAAGCTTCTTTTTATTCAGAGATTGGTTGCGTTTGTTTTTCCCTCAGGCTTTAAGTGTTGCAGAACTGAGCCGAAAAAAGGGCAAAGGTTTATGCAGTAACAGAGATGGCTTTTTGAAGGGTGTGTTTGTGAGCTTTTGTGTTGCTCTCAGTGTTTAACTAAGTGTGCGTGTCTAAAGAGTAAATGAGATGTTTGAAAAGCTTAAGTCTATGTCTGCACAGTTCATCTCTCCTTTTAATATTCTGGTACTCACAGAGTAAATTACACATTTCGCAGCACCACAGAAATCAGAAAATGGTATCCATATAGAGACTTGAGCTTCAAAACAACAAAACAACAACAAAACAAATGCATCGCCACAACTGATGAGCTCATAATTAAAGTTTTTTAAATTAACAGGGAGCCATAGTAATTAACATTATGAATATTTCACATCATGTAAATTAATTTCACATTTTATTTGCATGAATAAAAAAGATCAACAATCAAGGAATCATTAAGAAGTATTTTACGATGAAAACACCACTGAGGTTTTTTATTTCATGTCACAGCATTGTTAAATATCTTCTCCAAACTCCACTCAAATCCTCAGTCTATTGCTGCATGCCATGCCCACTCACATGCTACCATGTCTGTTCTGTTACAAAAAAGGGGTTACAAAAAACATAATCCAGGCCAACCATTGCCATCACGAGTCATCATTACTCATGCCATTAGCTAACATTATTTTTATGTGACAAGTTTGAGCTTGCATCATTTTAAAAAATCAGGAATTGTGTCAGACATAACTTCAAAACAACAACTTTTTTTCAAGTTTACTTCTTTTTTACTGAGATCTACATTTGAATGCATGAATGGCACAGTTTTGACATTTGGAGATGGCAATGGCAGCCGGGGGAGGGTTGACTTTGTCTCTTCACTTGCAGTATGACAACATGATAAATATGTATTATGTGATGCTAACTGAGGCAGACACCAGACTGTTAAGCAGTAGTGGAGGTCTGACCCTCTGGAGGTCACACTGTCTGCCCCAACACAAGCTTTTATAAACCCCCCCACTGCCTTTTTTTTCCGAGCAACCTCTCTATATGGGTATTTAGAAGTGTTGCCAATCAATTTGGCTCTTGATCTAGACCTATGAATACTAAGCCTCTACACTCACTAGTACCAGGGCCTCCCTTTGCCTTTGAAACAGTCCTAATTCTTTGAGGCATAGATTTACAAGGTGTTGGAAACATTCCTGAGAGAGCTCACTCTACATTGACATGATAGCATCACACAGTTGCTGCAGATTTATTGGCTGCCCATTTATGATGAATCTCTCCTGTTCTGGAGCTCTACACGATTGAGATGTGGGGACTGTGGAGGTCATTGGAGTACAGTAAACTTGTGTTAAAAAAAAAAAAAAATTGTGATGATCTGAGCCTTGTGACATGGAGCGTAATCTTTCTGGAAGTATCCATCAGAAGATGGGTACACTGTGGTCATGAAAGTATGGACATGGTCAGAAACAATACTCAGGAAGGCTGTGGAGTTAAACCCTATAGAGCTCAGCGTAGTGCCGGCGCTGTGATTTGCATATTAAGTTTTGATTGTCAGTAGACTAAAGTATTTGCAGAAATCCAGTAAAAGAAAAAACATTATAACCCAGACTGCAGTTATTCACAATGCTTCACTTGCATAGCAAAATTCTGCAGACTATAGTTGGCTGTTGCTTCTGCTGATCACTTTGAATTTTTCCTTCCATGCACACTTATATATACACATGTACTTACTCTTCAAGCATACTGCTCTTTGCTAGCTCACTTTTTTTGTTATGTTATTGTAGTAACATTATGTTTATATGTCTATTTGTCTCTGTTCTATACATGGGTATGTGTCCCTGATGGCACCTCTTGTTCATGTAATGTTTGTAAATAACTGGTTTTCAAACATTTTTACTTTTTACTTAAATAAAGGTGAAATAAATAAAAAGTTGTATGCATAAAATGACACTACAGCATATAAAAATGTAAAGATATGCCCTGGTAGATCTTAAAGGGTTAAACCATGCTTCAAGACTGGACGTGTTGTGCATTCAGAGATGGTCTTCTTCATACCTTGGTCGTAACAAGTTATTTGGTTTGCTGTTGTCTGTGTACCATCTTGAACCAGTCTGTTTGTTCTCCTCTGACCTCTTGCATAAACAAGGCATTTCCACCCAGACACCTTCTGCTGCTCTCTGAATACTTTCACTGGACCATTCTCCGTAAACCAGATGGTTGTGTGTGGAAGGTCCCAGTAGATCCGCTCCCTGTGAAATACTCAGATCAGCCCATACGGCACCAACAACTGTGCCACAGTTACACACGTTGATGCTTGGTTTGATCTTCAGCAGGTTGTCTTGACCATGCATACATGTCGAAATGAACATGTGATTGGGTGATAAGATAATTGTGTTAATGAGCAGTTTAATAGGTGTAGCTTATAAAGTGGCTGGTGAGCATTTTTCATTATGTTAAGAGTGTGAATAGCTCCTGCTCTCTGCTGGTTGAAACCAGATACTGGACTTAAATTTTCTCTTGACTCAAACTGTAAAAGCTGACAAACGTGGTGCAATCTGATGAAAGTCGAATGCCTATCAAAGGCGCCGCATACGATGAGTCTCTGCCCAACACTAACAGACTTTTGATCATCTAAAATTTTTTTGGTAACACTTTACTTTAGAGGTCTGAAAATATCATCACACTTAGGTAATTATTAAAAAAAGATTTTTTCTTTTTTCTTTGAAATTAGCACATAACTTCTTTGAAATAATGTCCAAATTTATTTTCGCAAGTCACTATTGGTAGGTTACTTTTTTTTCCCAGTTTCTTTGAAATTTACTCCAAGTTGTGAGGTAAGAAGGTGATGATTAGCAACTAATATATTTGAAATTAAATCACAACCCACCACAAAATGTTTTTAGTAGTATCCCAACGTTTCTGCTGATTCCAGAGAAGCAGGTGATAAATAGCTGCGAAGTTCTTGAATACAGAAGTTAGGTTCATTGTTTCCTCTGATAATTACCTTTGAAATGTTAAGTCAATAATTCAATTTCCCAATAAGCAGTTGATAGTTAGGTCTTTGTTATTTAATTTTAACAAGTTCTTTAGTACCCAGTTTCTTGATATGCATAATTGAGATTACATGCAAAATGATAAACCTTTATGATACGGCCTATAATATTTTACAAGATACAACTGAAGGCTCCAGATGTGATATTCACCAAGAGTGGGGTTGTAAATTGGCGAGTAAAGGCGCACTGCAAAACAGAATCTGCCCAGAAGTTATGTGCTATTTTTTACCAAATTCTCATGAAATTTCAGGGGTAATTTCAAAGAAATAAGAAAAAACTTTTTTAATTATTACCTAAGTGCAATGAAATTTGCAGACCTCTAAAGTAAAGTGTTACCTTTTTTTTCTTAATGTCATTTCTCTTTTTTATCGCCTTCAATGTCCCCATGGCTAAACAGCATCCACTCCTTCCTGTCTTTCTAACTTCTAGGCTTTGCCGAGTTTGCATCCTGAGTGTGAGTTCATATTTCAGCTGGAAAGAGAAGAGCAGCACTGCCTCCAGTACATCGCAGAGCAGGGAAACATGAGCATGGAAGGTGTGTTTCTGTCCAATTACTCCGCAGTTGTAGCTCGTTCAGAACGAAGCTTGGCTGTACTTGTGTTAAGAGGTAAAGGGACACTGTTTGAAATTAAAAGCCTGAATTGCAAAATGTTTCATGAAGAACTGTGATAACTGGAGCACATTATTTTTGGTCTCACTGGTAGAATACATACACCATGCCTGATTTATCACTCTTTAGGTTTATAATGGAAACCATCAGAGATAGTTATTTAAGGATCCAGATTTCTAATACAACTATGGTTTTCTCTTGAAGATGCACAGTGTTTTCCGGATTGAAACACAAGGTTTAGGTTATGGCTTGAGAAATGCTGTTAAATGTATTTCATATATTTCATTCATGATACACCTCATTTACCTCTCCTCTATCTGCAGGAGCGTATAAGTATTCTAACTGTGTGGTTTTCAAGGAGTGGTGTGTGCTCATTCATGTGTATAAAAATGACAATAAGTGTTCTGAAAAACAAAAACCTGCAGTTTAAAACCCTGCTTTCATCTTCTTAATCCCCTCCAACAAGGTTGTCAACCATTTTGGGATGCAGTTGTGTGCTGGCCTCGTGCAGCTATTGGGGAGACAGTCCAAAAAGCTTGTCCTGCGGTCTTCTCCCTCTTCAAAAACAACACAGGTGAATGAAGAATGACATGGTTAAACAATGATCTAACAGGCTAAGACAGTGATGGTGGATGTCCATCTATGGACTGAAAAAATGAGCATGTGTTTGTAAGCACAACAGCCTAGCAAAGCTCAAAAGTCTTCAATGAAACCAGCCAGACTGTATAGTAGAAGCTAAGTGTTGTTAGTGGTTAATTGTTAAATCTGTGCTCAAGTCAGAAGGGTTTAAAGTCACTGGCACCGTCAGAGGATGTCATGGGGGTAATCCCTCCCGCATCGTTGACCACCTTGGCTCTGATAGGTTGTTACTTCATTAATCAAATCTCTAACTTCAAAATTTCTCTGTCAGCAAAAACAGTATAACATGGTGCTGCACTTACCCTGCACACTGCCAGCCTGCTGCCCTAGAGACAGCATGCAGTCAACCCACTGCAATATCATCTGCTTTCCCATCTCGCGAAAAACAACTTTGCCACTATCCCAGTGGCTTACCCACTCACTCTTTAATCCATCAGGGACCTCATATTGGTTGACTTTAGCCTTGAAATGAATATAGCCGCAACTGGAGCAAGGGCATGAATAAGAACAGCAGGTAGAGTAAATTGTATAAGACAACTGTTGGCATCTAATGTTTCTACGCTTTAGTAGAATGTTCCCTGAAAATGTTTTCTTTGCAATCACTGTACCTCTCAAAACATAAGATACTGCAACACAACTGAAATCTAACACTTTCTGATTTTAAGTTGCTCATATCATATCATATCATATCATATCATATCATATCATATCATATCATATCATATCATATCATATCATATCATATCATATCATATCATATCATATCATATCATGTCATATCATATGTTATATCATATCACATCACATCATATCATATCATATCATATCATATCATATCATATATCATATCATATCACATCATATCATATAACATTATATTATTTTATCATATATCATATCACATCATATAATATAATATTATATAATTTCATCATATATCATATCATATCATATCATATCATAATCTAAGAGTAATGTGTTATCATACTTGTCTTTGCTGATTAGTGTCTGGATCAGAGCTGAACTGAAGATTAAAATATTAAAAAGATGTTAGACTTAATCCTGAAAACAGTTTAGAATTCTGAACCAAACAAAAGAGAAAAGCCACCACAAAACCACAAATATCAACCTTGTTGACACTTTACACTTTTTTTTTCTTTATAAGCCTGAGATTCTGACGCAGATCAAATTCTTACCCCCCTCTCCCCTGCTTTAGGTCTTGTGAGTCGTAACTGCACCATAGACGGTTGGTCCAGACCATTTCTGCCACACCACATCGCCTGCAGTGTGGATGCTGACATCCCCGAGGTGAGTGTCCCTCCAATAACAATCTGTTTGACTCAAATCAGTCTGGCCAACAGACGGCACACTGTTGGTAACAAAATCATTGTGTTTGAGCTGCTGCATAGTGTTCAGCACTGTTACTAAATCTATAACCTGCCTTTAAAACAGTGAACCTCCAAATCCTTATGCAGTGTTTCCCCTACCACTAGATTTAATTTAAGGCAGGGGGTTAAGGTTGTTTCTTTCATAGATCAGGTCCATACCTTGTTTTTTCATCAGACTAAATAGCCTTATCGTATTTACTCCTTTACTTATTTAATGTCATTTCTGTCCCTACATTGTCGAGGGTTCACATTTTTCTCCTGGTGCATGGCACAGTTCTTCCCTGACACGTTCACAGGCACACAAACATGTGCCCACACTCAGATGAGCATACTCTTTGTCGGCTCTCTGTCTGCCCAGAAAATCACCACAAGAAATGCTGAAAAAAACTCTCACAGCCCCTTCTCTGTGAAGATACAACTTTTGTTTTCCTGCACCTATTTGGGGCCTAGCAGTATAGTTCACATGCCCCATGGCTGAAGCCAGGGTAAGAATCCTACCTGCGACCTGTTTGCCACATGCTTGCCCCCAACCCACGCCACCCCAGAGTCTCCAAGAATAACAACCAACTCCCTGATATCTTTTGCATCTTTTGTAATGAAGAACAGTATTTTTCTTCTATTCTTGTCCAGGCCATCTCAGAAATACTAAAGAAATACTTGTTTCTTCTCCCAAGTTTCTTTTATGTATCATTCGTTGTCTGGTTTGGACTAGAGTTTGACATTATAAAGTTTTAAAATAATCTTACTCCATGAATCAGATTTGGTGGGTGAGATAATGTTTTTCACATTTCCTGTCTCCTCTTTTTCTTGTACTGAAATGTTTTTTTTGTTTTTTGTTTCAAAGCAGATATCTGACTTGTAGATGAGTGTAATATCTTTCTAAATGTTTTTTGTTATCTTCCTTCCAGATGGAGCAGTCTTACTTTGCCACTGTGAAGCTGATTTACACTGTGGGTTACAGCATCTCTCTAATGGTGCTGACTGTAGCGGTATTAATCCTGCTGCTCTTCAGGTGTGTAACAGAAGACAGCAAAAGAGAGAAGTTGCAAAAAATGATGGTAAACTCAGGGAAAAAACAGGAGCTCTATTGTTTTTTTTTATTATTTAAACAGGGGGTATTAAGCTTTCTCATATTCTAAGCATGTATTTAAGTGAAAAGTATCAATGTCCATTCACAATGTGCATAACAACCAGCAGAACACAGCAGCCTCCCAGAGCAAGACCCAGTTGGAAATACAACAGCAGAAATCCAACAATGAGTACCTAAAATGGAGTACTGGACAGCACCAGGGCCTGACATGGTTAAACTCCCCAACCATAAATTTTTTCGTCAATGTGATTTTGGTTTCTGTCTGAGCTCTTAGCTCTGCTTCAAGTGTGATAGTTCTTCTACAGCAAGACCTGGAGTAATTTATTAGAGGAACAGTTTGACATTTAGGGTAATAGCTTCAGTTTTTTTGAAAATTGAAAGTTGAAAATTTCATTTTATGCTTGTTAATCTTTTCATGTAGCCCTTCTTGAAGGGCAAAAATGGTCATATTCAAAGACAAAAATCAAGAAACCAAAAATATAAAATGAAAGTTGTTGAGTTTCAGCTCTGACGGCACATTGCACACTCCTCTATCCCAGTTTTTCATGGACCTGCCAGGCCTTATTGTATACTCACCAAATGTCTGACACAGCTTCAAAGGGTCTTTAACAAGTTATGTTGGTAGAATCAAGATTTCTAACAGTAAATGGTCTGTTTTCTTTTCTTTACCACAGTTTACGGTTTCACAAGTCCTCTTTGTGTTGTCGAGATGTGCCTTGGGCAAAATAGTAGAGAAGGATTGTGTTATTTTTTAATATGCATTCTAAACCCTTGAAACCCCTGAATTGTGATTATTTCCAAGGTGTGAGAGTTTCTGGGAGCAACTCTTACTGATGTTGATTCTTCTTTAACCACCATCATATTTTTTTGCCATCAACATTTCAAACAAGCATTTGAAGATATTTTCTAAATAACTTATTTAACCTGACTTTTCAACAGGAGGCTGCGTTGTGCCAGGAACTGCATTCACATTCAGCTCTTCATCACGTTTATCCTGAAAGCCGTGGCTGTATTCATAAAGGACGCAACTCTCTTCTCAAATGACGACACTAACCACTGCACCCTCTCCACAGTAGGTGAAACAATATCAAGCTGAGGTGGTGGGTTTTATTATCGAATTCCCTTTGGCAGTTTTCCCTGCACACGTTTATGCATCTCTCTCGTCACATACTGCTTGTAGGTCTTCTTTCTCATACTGAGCCCTCCTTAAAATTCTTTTTGTGTCCACCTTTGCTTCATTTCCTCTCTGTCTAGTTTGCCTGCAAGGCATCTGTGGTCTTCTGTCACTACTGTGTAATGGCTAACTTTTTCTGGCTCCTGGTGGAGGCGCTCTACCTCAATTCTCTGCTGCTTTCATCCTTCTATCACAGCCGTCGATGCCTGTGGGGCTTCAGCCTGCTGGGATGGGGTGAGACATGTTAGCATGTTGGCATGTAGCTTAACTGACTCTTGTTTTTCTAAGACGCTACAGTTTTATGCTAATATAGGATACACTGTATGGAAAAAACAGTTTTGGAAATCTGTGTCAAAACATTTGACTAATGAACTGTGAGGATGAGCAGTAACAAAGTATTGATATTGCAGGCATCACTTTAAATTAATTGTAGCTCAAGGTGAGTTTCAGGGCCAAACAAGAGAAAATGAACTAATCTAATGAAAGTAAAAGCGGTGACAGCCTAAAAGCAGCAAGAATAAAAGTAATGAATACAAATTGTTTGGAAAGTTTGAGTGCATCTGAATCCACGTCTGTTTTGGCAAAGTTTCTTTTGTCTGAGTGATGCAGAGTGAATTTCAGCTTTTTTGATCTTAGAAAATAGACGTTTTTAATCAATAGCCCCATAATTTGACTCTTTAGAGGCTGTTATTCTTTATGGCGTGCACCATGACCCACAATGTGTGAGTTGCAGTTTCCAGTCTATTAATGTAGCACTTCAAATTAGAAACTATGTGACTTCTATTGTAGGTATGAAACTTGTTTTCATGATTGATGTTCCCACTTTAGTTTCTTAAATTCTCCAAGAGTACAGCACACTGACTTAGATTGAACTTAAAATTGAACCCACAGTACCACTACCATCATCTCGTTGTTGTTCCACAGTCAAGCATCTTACAATTCTACTTTTTGCTTTGTTACAAAAACTGTGCCAAAATTTTCATGTCACACCTTCGTAAACATCACATCGATCTATAGGTGCTATTATATGTAAGACATGAGGCCTTAGATATTCGGGAAACAATGCAACAAACTGGTTTTGGCTTTTCTGTGTATCCAAAGGTGTACCTGCTCTCTTCATCATCCTGTGGATTGGGTCCAGGATTTACTTTGAAGACACAGAGTTTGTATAAACTTCTGTCTCCACCTTGTTGTGTTCTTTGTGATGTTAAGTGTTTTTGTTTGGGCCTTTTAGTGCCTGTGTGTGGCTGGGAACAATGTTAAAATGTATGGGAACAGGGGGACTTGTCGTTGTGGCCTTTATTTCTCTGCATTTAACCAAATTACTATTATACTATTACACTATACTATATACTATTATGATAAAGACTGCAATAGTCAGAGCCTATGATGTACAGTGATGTAGGTTTCTGATAAAGGGACACAACATGAACACTGTATACTTTCCTAAAGTACAAAAGCCTAAAATTTGGCTCAACTTTGTACATTACTTTGGTGCCAGATCAGAGTGTATTTTTACCTCCACCAAGGAGGTTATGTTTTTGGAGGAGTTTGTTTGTCTGTTTGTCTGTGAACAACATAACTCAGGAAATGGGATAAGGAAGAACTGATTAAATTTTGGTGCCGATCCGGATCGCTGTCTGGATCCGAATTTTTTTCCGAAGGATTTTGTATCAGATAGGGCCGTTTTCCCCATGTATAACTCCATATGTGTGTCTTGCAAAAGAATACAAGACAGGTCACCATCATTTCTGACAGATGTAAAAGTACGATCCAGATCCTGCCAATATTCTGGATACTAAGATCCAGAATATGAAATATGTACTGGGTCATCATAACTTTCAACACTGTCAGGTAACAAATTATCATACAAACCTGCAACTAACACCAAATTGTAACAGACAGTCTGCTGAAAGGGAGTATAACATTAAAGTAGGACTCAAGTGTTGGTGACAATCACAATATGCTTGGTGGAGGTCTGCGCTCTCTCAGTGTTTTTCTAGTTTATCAATGCTTCTGTCATGGCTGTGTGTGTGCTTGTGTGTCCCCTCTCTCCCCTGCCCATTTTCTAGGTGGGGCTGAGGGTCATCAACAGGGGTCACCTGGTCACAGCCTAAAAAGCTCACTGCTGTTTGCAGCAGACAGAGGCCTTTGAGTTGGGGACTACTGCCCTGCTGCCTCTCTGGAGGGTTTCTTGTTGTGTTTCTTCATTTTGTGTTGTCTTTGTTTAATTCTTTATTTGGTGTTTAATTAATAAGTCCCACGTGGAATAGTTTAAGGTGTGTTTTAGTGTTTTACATGGCTCTTTTGTGCACTGTTGTTAGTCCCATGGGGCCACTCTTTTAGTTGGGGCATAACTGCTTCATCACTGTTGATTGCATCTAAAAGACGACCAGCTAAAATACACACTTTACAATGTCTTCCTGAACAGATGCTGGGACATCAATGAGAACTCGCCCTATTGGTGGATCATCAAGGGACCAATTGTTGTGTCGATTGCGGTAAATATAAATATGCCACTTGTATCATAACAAACAAATGATTTGTTTGTTTTATGTATCAGACTGATATCAGATTGTTGGCAGGTTCTCTGTTTATTTTTAAGCTGGAATTTATTTCCGAGATCCAAATAAGAGAAATTAAAATGATTTGTTCACTACAGAATAGAGATCCAGTAACTGACCTGGTTAATTTCACTCTTGTCTGTCCTCACTGTGGCATGACATTTAATAATCATGTTTTGATAGAGACATCTACCACAGTGCTTGTTGAGATTTTATTGAATTTTTTTTTTTTTCTTTTTTTTAATTCTATCACCAGATAAATTTCATGCTTTTCATGAACATCATCAGAATCCTGATACAGAAGCTCAATCCTCGACTGATCCAGTTCAATAATTCTTCTCAGTACAGGTAATCCTCTATCTGCAGACCCGCTGTGAGGGATTGAACCCACTACCATACAGCTTTCTCTGCCTCATTTCTGCATTTTTAACAGAGAAAGGCCTGAAGAAGAAATTTAAGAGCATTTTTTGGTTTCCGACCTGCTTTTATCATATTTGCTTTCATCTGTTCATGTTTTGAAGTTTTGCCTGTTGGCATCTACAGTTTATCAGTGACTGTTTAGCTTTACAGTCTCGTGAACACACTTTCAAAGGCCTTCTCTTCTTCTTTTTTTGATTCTTATTTACTCTTATAAGTCAACACTTTGATGTGGGGAGGATATAAGTTGTTAAAAGTGTTGTTACACCAAAGTGTGCAGCAACTTAATTCATTTGGTGTCTCTGAACCTCAAACTACTGAGTCTGGACACGTCTACTCTCCCTCTTCAAGAGGAGCTTATCAGACTTTCTAATTGAAATGGGATTACTAATTGAATGAAAGTGTTCGGAGACACATCCAGATCTTAAAAAAGACATGCCAAAGGTAGGCTAAGTGATGCTCGACTCATCTACACCAGCTGGATTAATAAGTACACGTGAGAAAAATTACCTCTGCACTCACATTTAATAACCTCACTTTGAATGCTGCACCTGCTGCAACCTTCCCCACAATAAACAAAATCTGTGTGCAGGCTAACACGTCATAAAAACATCCTCACCTGCTCGTGAGCGCATCTTCATGCAGGATGCTATCCTGGAAAGCACTCAGAAAAGACATGCGCTCAAATGACACCCTGAAGGTTGCTTCACCTTCTCAATCATGTTTTCTTTTCTTCTGTGTAACAGACGCCTAACTAAATCTACACTACTCCTCATCCCTTTGTTTGGTACTCACTACATGTTCTTCAATTTCCTGCCTGACTATTTCAACATCAACCTTCGCCTCTGCATCGAGCTCTGTATCGGATCTTTCCAGGTATTTACATGTATCACAGTTCAAGTCCTGAAAGTAAAGTAATTGACATGCAGATAAATCAGGGGATGCTGTTGGTGTATCAGTTTAAGCGCATGCCCCATGTACACAAACTTATGAACTCGTAGCAGTTGCTAGTAGCATCACACTGTGCAATAAAGTCCCAAAATGCCTTTAATGTAACTTTAAAACAAAAATATATGCTGGTTTACTCTTAAAAAATATGCTCTAACTCCAAACAAAAACAGAAACAGAAACTTTTTGGACATTTGTATTTTGTAATAAACCCCCCTCCCCGTTAAATCGACTGTTATGGCAGAGGATTCTGTCAAAACAAAGCCATACTAATTTCTGTAACACTTGACTCGAATTTCATGTTTGGGATTGAAATTCACTTTGGTTCATCTTGCTTCAGGCATTTTTGTTTTAACTTTGTTGAAAAAGGTATTCTGGATAATGAGGCTTCACTGTGAATATCTTTTCCTCATGCTAATGCTGTAAACAGTATTGACAATCTGCAGCCGTCAGAGGCTGTGCTGACACAAGTGAGCCCTGAAGTTCTGTGCTAAAGTCATCTAACATACAGCCAATGACTTTGCGTTATTTGGTATGCATAACTGTTAACATGTTCACCAGTTTACTTATACATGTGTGTAGTCATGTTAACAGTGAAATAAGACTAACAGAAATGCTGGAGGTAAATGTGTGTAGTTTAGACACAAAATTTCATGGGATTTTATCTAATTAAGTCATGTGCGTTATGTTATCAGCCAAAGGGCTTTGCCGTATTGTAAGCATTTTTTGGCATGGTGTGAACAGGGACCGTGGAGCGTCCTCATCACATGAGGCAGAAGCTTGGTTGCTTGACACTTTCTCTTAATTGTTTTTTTATACCTTTCATCCTATGAGGATCTGGATAATTAGAAAGTAATTACAGAGTAGACGAAAAAAAAGTGTATATCAAAGTGCCTTTTTACATGTTTCTGCAATAAAGTCTCTGGAAAAGTACAAGTAATTTTACCCAGAAAGTTTTTGTGTAAATATTAAATGAAGAGTAGCTGATTTTATAGACATTTCCTTTTACAAATGCACAGTCTGCAGGAGCGATTTATTGAGGTATTGCAAAGCACTCACATTATTACTTTTATTTGCCAGCTGTATGTCAAATATAATAGACTATCCACGCTGTATCCCCCACTCCTCATAACTATTAGCTCCCGTTTGTGTCTGACACAGAAACTATCTTCCCATAAACAGCCATTAAAAGATGCTGGCTCTGTCGAAATGTTAATGACTCAAACTGTCTGTCTTCCAGGGGCTTCTTGTTGCAGTTCTCTACTGCTTTCTCAATCAAGAGGTCAGTGAGAGCCATACTACTTCAAAGCGATCACTCCAACATATTGAACTCACAGATAATTTACTGCTCTCTCTTGCACAATGAACCTTTCCACCCAAACTATTTTGCCCGTGAGTGAGTGGTTTAGTTTTCATGTTTTGAAACCCAAATAATGAGCTTCTACCCATCACATAATAAGAGACCAGCTGATGTGTCAACCCTCATAATATCAATATCCATATTTGTTTATTTATTTTTTTTATTAAAGGGACAACAAAAGGTTCTTTATTTCCATGCGTAGTCCCCGGTCTTATAAGCTACCCAAAGACAGAATAAAAAAATCTTTAATTTTCAGTCAATGCGTACACACAACAAAATAACCCCTGATAAAACAACACATTCCATATATGACACTTGTTATTTTCTGAATTAGTTCTTATTATATTTAAAGCAGATATCTGAATGTTAGATTTAGCCAAGTCAGCTTTTTTCTTCGTGAACGTTGGCAGCTGGGGTTGTCTTTGTGTTGAGAGAAGCTAAGCTAACTCACTTCTATCTGTAGCCCAAGATATGAGAAGTACTAATTTCCAATCTGACCTTTCACAAAATCAACTAAGAAACATTTAAACATTTATTTGAGTATAATATAACTGAACATTTTGTTGGGATTAGAAAAGCTTGGATGATATTCTACTAAAAGACAACACTGTCTGTATTTTCTGTGTGCTTGGCAGGTCCAGAAGGAGGTGCACATGCAGTGGCTCAGGTGGCAGGAGCGGAGCTACGGTGTGGTGTCACCTGCTGCAAAGGGCAGTCAGATGGACACACCCTTCTAGAGGTTTCCCAGCAAGCAGTCAGTCGTGTCTTTAAAGTTTTCTGCTCACTGAATGTTCATGGGGGATTGTTCCTGATCCCCTTGCCCCCCTGGTGGGCTGTGCGGTACACATGATCACAGTGGTTATCGGCTTTACACCATGAAGCCTGAGTCTGTTTGTTTTCAATCCAAGCAGTCTTATCTTTGGTCCACTGGCTTTACTCCTGCCAGAATGGAGACACTGAAGTGGACTTTTTATTGGAGAAGGGATCTGAAAGGGAATTGAAAATTTTCACATGTACAACTTTTGAGCGTTAAGCTTAAGATGTAAAAGAATGAAAACAGTGTAGCCTTAACTAAAAGAATCCATCAGTTAGCGAGCAGATGGTTTCTTAAATTTGAAGTCTCATCGTTAAAAACCACTTCACACTGTGTGCTTTAAAGCCTGTTCATGTTTTGCAGTCATCTTGACCAGTGTGGAGGAAAAATTCTTCACTCCCTTTGAGTTAGTGGACAGTAACCATGTCATGGTGTTTATTCTCAATATATTGTTTCAACTCCTTCACTATATCTGCTTATGCTGATACAAATTGTACATTTTTGTGGTCTTTATATGATATAGCATGTCCAAAAAATAATAATAATTACCATCCAGTTCCATACTAAACATAATCATTTTTTTCATGTAAGTTTTTTCAACACAAACATTTTAACTTAATGTGTAAACTTATCAAAAAAAAATATTTTTTTCCTTTTTTTGGCAACTTTTTACTGTTGCTGCATTAAAGATGTTGCTGCTTTTCTTGTGTCTTTTTTGTGATGTAATAATGCTCTGTGATCATAACATGACTGATTGTTAAAGAGACATTTTTCAATCAGCTTTACTGTGGCTTTCTGCAGACTTTTCCACAAAATAGAAAAAAATATTAATAAAATCTCTAGATCAGTTACAAAGTCAAAGCCATACAATTAATTGTTTTAACACGTCTTGTACTTCCCTATCTTTGAATTGCAGCAATAATTGCAAACAGACAGAGGGGATGTAAATATTAAGACAGCATTAAAAATAAAATGCTGCTATCATCCTTTTACATTTGACATTGGATGCGTTTTATATATAATATATATAATCAGGGCTTGACATCAACACAGGCCAACCAGCCAAATGTGGGTGGATTTCGGCTGTGGCTGGTAACACCACTGGCCACTTTGGTGGGTTGAATTTTATCTCAAACATGGAGCAGAGAGACAAGCAAAAAGATGACTCTGATGATGAAAGCTCTGAGGAAATTTAATTTACCTCTCCTTCATTGTCATTCTCATAAAAAAGAAATGATTTTCTGATTACAATCGTTAATAAATATTTAAGCAGACAGTGTCTCTTGCTGAGTTTTTATCAGTTCTATTAATCCCCTTTACCATTTTATTATAAACAATAAACGACTATTTTAATTACTATGTCTTAATAGACTGCATATTTTCATATGAAAGGAGCACAATGTTACACACAACTTTATCAGAGCTGAATACCTGATTAAGGACCTGTGGATTTTAACATTGGTGTAGTCTTGTTTTGAATGTGCATAGGGGTCATTTACATTTAAAGAGGTTGTAAATCTTTTTTAAGTAAACTTTAGTATGTCGTCATCGGCTTTATTCATAATGAACATAATTATCCAACAACAAATTGTGGCCAGTGAAAATACTGAGTGGCTAGTAACTCAGGGATACCACTAGCCACAGTGGCTGGTGAGCAAAAAAAGTTGATGTCAAGCCCTGTATATAATATTTATAATTTTCTATATATACAAACACATAAATATGCATATGTATCCATTGTATCCACTAAAGAGTTGTCCATAGATATATATATATATATATATATATATATATATATATATATATATATATATATATATATATATATATTTAATCCAGCTCAGAAGCCTAAAGTATGGCTGTGCTGTACCATTTGTTTTTGTCATTAGACAGTATGTAGGGACTGCTTGAAGGTTTTTCACAATACAAATAACTTAAAGGTGTAGTCAGCGGTCTGGGAGAAAACGAGTAGAGAGAGTCAATGTATATTAGTGAGGTTTTCCAATTTTCATAAAATTACGATTTAGTTATCGTAGAAGACTTTGTTCTTTCAATCTTCAGAGTATCAAACCTGTAAGAGAAGTCACCTGCTGCCCTCATGTGGTCTTTTGGGTTGACCGAAGTATCTCTGAAGTGTTATATGATGATGAAGTTGGGTTACGCCTCATCATTTTTACTCCTGAAGTGACCTGTACTCGGCTTCTCTAGCTTCTTGACTGCTTTATGACCTCCATGTCAGGGTTCAAAGCAGGGGCATCTTGAGGCAGGTCTGACTACTGCTCCTTTTTAGCGGTGTTTTGGGAATTGAGGAATGGGAAGTGCAGCATTCCTGGACAGGATGTGGAGTCACTGCTGTAATGTAGGATACAGCCCCCCTGTCTCCATACGGACACAGAGCGGAGCTGCGGCAGCACGAGCCCGCATCTGGAGAAGACGGGAGGAACATTTCCAACATCTGGATTACATTCTGTCTCTATCTGCTTTTGTTAAAGTCCAACCCGGGTAAGTCAGTCAGGACTCTGTTGCAGTTAAACCCACACTCTGTTATCACAGCACTACTTTGTAAGTCAGTCTCACTACTGGAATTTTTTATGGGGTTTATTATCGAAAAACTTCTCGGTTATACTTTCTCAAAGCTCCGCATTTAGACGAAATTCAACTTACTGTTAGCACTTGAAACGTAGACATTCAGCAGAAACAGATAGTTTCTATTGTTCTGTGCAGACGGCCCTGGGGGCTGATGTGAACCTAATAACAGGGCGCTCAACCCCTTGTGTTGTTCGGCTTGCCCAGACATGCATGCCTAGCGTAACTTCTGCACACAATTCCCCCACATAAATTTCCAGTGGATTTTGCTCGAAGAAGTAAAAATTGTATGCATTTTGTGCATTATTAAACAGTCCAAACTATCATCTGTGGCCTGCTGGTGTGATACCTTGGTAAACACATCTCTTCCTCTACACAGACTCAGGTGATGATGGCTCACATCTGGACCTTCCTCTCAGCTCTGCTGCTGGTGCTGTCTGAGGCTGACCTTTTGCTCAGCCCAGAGCAAGGTGATAATGAAGTCCTGAAACACACACAAGCAGAGCTCTACAAGGGCCAGGTCAGAGAAGGAGGACATCAGGCACGTTATTGGAGAGATTCTGTTGTCCTGTTTGTGTGTCAAAATAAAAGGCTAGTTTTGATTTAAAGACTCAAACTCACTTTGCGTTTTTCTATCTGAGAACCAGGTGACTGAAAATGTCATCGGGAATCTTACTGAAACAAAGAGCGACGCACCTACTACATGTGAGTTTTTCTTCGAAAGTTCAATCATTGTTCCCCTGTCACTTTTCCGAGCTGGTTTTTTGTTTGTTTTCTGACAACAGCAGCAGCGCCCTTGACTGCCACAGTTTTAAGCTCCAGTCCTGCACCTGAACATCCAGGAAACCAGGTGAATCTGGATAACAGCACAGACAGTGGCTGTCCATTTGGCATGGTGAAAGATGGAGACAACTGTTCCTGCCCTGTTGGCTTCGCTCTGAAGGATGGTGCTGGCTGTGAAGGTGGGAAAAGGCTTGTTTGAAATGTTTTCCAAATTAAATTCAAGCATCAGTCTTTAGGACACCTCTGGTCTCAACTTAATTCAGTTCTTATTGGTGGTTTGAGCGCTGTGCTCCAGTGATGCTTACTACATGCGGCACATTATGTTCTCTCCGACAGATGTTAATGAGTGTGAAGGAGAGGAGCCAGGACCATGTGGTCCCCATGCCAGCTGCACTAATACCCCCGGCTTTTACTCTTGTAGCTGTCTCCGTGGTTACCTGATGGGTGCTGGAGGGTGCCAGGGTTTGTCAACATCTCTATGTGTGAGAAATAAAGGCGGAGAGAATGTACTGAGTGTTAGATCATACTGGAAGGAGACTTTTTGCAGTGATTAACTGTACCCTTCAGAGAATTAGCTGCACAAACATGATGCATGTTTACACTTTGGTTTTCCAGACGTAGATGAGTGTGCTCTGGCTGCAGTGACGGGCTTACAGGCCTGTCAGGGGGATGCAGAGTGCTCCAACACCCCTGGCTCCTTCACATGTTCCTGTCCTCATGGATATGTGATGGCACTTAATGGACGGAGCTGTGTGGGTGAGGCTGATAGTAAAAGTGGTGTGTGTTTAAGTGTGTGTGTGAGAGAGAGAAAAGTGCATATACAATGTAACAGTATTTATTCAGAGACGACGTATCAGGGATGAGAAGAAGTGTTGGGGTTAATGGTGTCTGTAAAAAAACACATTTCAGCCTTAATAATTACAAAACAAACTGAAAGGTTAAAAATTTTATCAGCACCAATATGCAGCATTTTGACATGTACCACCCTTCTCTTTTTTATAAATCTGATTCATTTAAAACTATGATGTTTTGGCTCTGATGCAGCCGCCAATTTTCAGTTAACTCTATAAGAGATCCTGCTGATCCTGGAAACTCCCTGCACTTTTTTTTTGTTTGAACCTAAAACAAAGAGAAGTGAAAGATAAAATGACATTTCGGTTACACTGAAATTTTGGAAAACTTTATTTACTGTAGAAACTTTAGGGAGCCTTTGTTTTTTTTTAAGTTTTACCCTTAACTTTATAAGACCTGCTGCTGAGCCAGGAGCTGTTTAACCAACATGTGCTTTAAGTCATTCAAACAAAGTCAAGCACTGAGTTTGTGGTTTTTAAATTTTGAAGCCAATATTTTCCCTTTTACTGCAAACGAATATTGACTACCAATATTTGGTATTGATATCCACCCTGAAAAAAAAATCGGTCTATCTCTAAAAAAGTGAGTTGAAACAAAATCTATGACAGTTTTTGATCATGACGGTAACATTGTTTTCTTTCCCTGGAGATGTGAAAAGAAAATCTTCTTCCCTCTGCAGATGTGGATGAGTGCAGCTTTGAGGAGCAGTGTCGTCGTGAGCTGGGAAACGTGTGTGTAAACACTCCTGGTAGCTTTGTGTGTCAGTGCCAGCCAGGCTTTAAAGCAGAAGCTCCGGCCTGTGTTGGTAAGTTTGGCTTTTGGCGTACAAAGCAGCAGGACTGCACTAATGTCTAGGTTTGATCTGGTACTGTGGGTTTTCATATTTTGCTTGAGTTGTCCCAGATTTAATAACTCCTGCTGACAGGGAGGAAGGCTCTGCAGGAGCTACAGCTTAAATCTGCTGCCTTGCTGGCTGGCTGCCCGCTTTCTATCTCACAGTCTTTGCTCCAACGCTGCTGTCTCCTTTTCTTGAACATATCATGTAATAAGTTTTTCCTCTGCTTCTTTTCTTTGTACTTACTTTTAAACATCTTTGTTGTCTGTGTGATTTTTCTGCACTTTGGGTCTCAGGTCCTGTGTGTCCGGACTACACTGTGTGTCAAGGTATGATGTGCTTTTCCTGCTGAACACATGCTGCTTGCTTCTAAAGGTTAAAATAGTCAAGACTACAACTAAATTTGGAATTTGGAAAGTTTACAACAGGTTGTTTTCATGGTACTTTTAAAGAACATAATGTTATTTCTATCCGTATTTTATGGTAGAAAAGGACAAAATGCTCAGTAAGGGTGTTTCTTTTTTGATAGCCTTTAAATGAATCAGTTACCTTGTTGCTTGCTGACGGAAAAGAGAGTGTATATAAGACCTCTGTTTGAACAGGCAATAAACAGTTTTATTGCATTAAATTAGTCACAATAATAAGTTCATTAAAATGATGTATTCTGTTTGAAGCCAAATTCTGCCTCTCTGTCCCTTGTCTTTGTCCCAGATGTAGATGAATGTGCGGAGAGTCCTTCAGTGTGTGATGGTCAGGGTGTGTGTCAGAACTCACTGGGGAGCTACAAGTGTGTTTGCCAACCAGGTTACCGAGGAAACGGCACACATTGCGAAGGTAAGCAATCAGTGCAGAGTCCCTCAATGGAAATCTCTGTTTCCAAAAGATGGGGCTGGTTCCTTGTGTACGCAAGTTTAAATGCTTACTGTTTTGCATCCCATTAAAATGATCCCAAGTGTCAGAATTACACTAATGAAATGGAAATGAAGAGAGTTGGAAAAAAGTCGTCTCTGTTTTGTCAGATGAGAATGAGTGTGCGTCAGGCAGTCACGGGTGTGACACAAACGCACGCTGTGGGAACATCATAGGCTCCTATTTCTGTCAGTGCTACCACGGCTTCAATGGAGATGGACACTCTTGTTTTGGTGAGTAAGTAGTGTGTGTGTGTGTGTGTGTGTGTGTGTGTGTGTGTGTGTGTGTGTGTGTGTGTGTGTTTGTGTGTGTGTGTGTAGGTGTGTGTGTGTGTGTGTGTGTGTGTGTGTGTGTGTGTGTGTGTGTGTGTGTGTGTGTGTGTGTGCGTGCGTGCGTGCGTGCGTGTGTGTGTGTGTGTGTGTGTGTGTGTGTGTGTGTGTGTGATATTCAGTATTTCTGGGTGTCTGCCAGTGCAACTTGTGTCTTCATGACCACTCTAGTGTGTGCCAGCATCACTTTGGCACACACTGCTTACCACACACTTGTCCTCTGGGATTCCCCTTGTTGACAGACGTTGATGAGTGTGCTGTAAACAACGGCCACTGTGAACACAACTGCTCCAATGAACTGGGAGGGTACAGCTGCCATTGTGGCTCAGGCTACCAGCTGGACGAGGACAGACACAACTGCACAGGTAAAAGCTCACATGGCCACAGATGTTGTTCATGTACTTAAAGTCGCACCATGAGATTATTGATACACCACCTAGGTCTCTCAAGTTGTGAGGATCTAAAGGCAAAAAGGTGTTACATCAAATTGTTCTAAATACAAGCATGACTGTCCTGGTCCTCTAAAATGTGCCATTGTTTAAAGAATAAAATGAAGGGCATTGCTGGTTAACTGTATATCTCTCTACAGCACCTTTGTTGAGAGCTAAACGCATAAATTTCAGCTGTGCAATTCACACTTCTGTAATGTAATTTGGCAAAGTGTGAATAATATAATCAGAAAACATTTAATTCTAAGATAGAGTGGAGTTTTTTTGTTATAATGAATTCAGAGTGTTTTATTGATCTGTGCACCATGATCAACATGAAGCTGATTTGAGCCATCCCTCTGCTCGTCAGTAGAGGGCATGAAAGACAAGGTCTCTCTTTGAAGCACCATATGATCCATGAAAATAGAATAGAATAGAAAAGAATAGAACTTTATTGTCATTGTAACAAGTACAACAAAATTGAAGTCACAGCAGTAATCAAGAAAACAAAAGTAAGAAAGTGTATAGAAAGTACAAAAAGTTCCATAAGAAAATAGATGATGACAGCTTGTCCATCATTCTACAGTTCAGCCAGCCTCCACCTCCACAGGGTCCAGGACTGAGCCCCTTCAGCAGTCTGTTCAGTCTCTGTCTCCTGGATCCTGTCTGCTCACAGCAGGTGAAGCTCTTTCAAAGTGGTGTTGGTGTCTGATGTTAGCTCCGTTAGCCATGTCTGTGAATAGCATGATGCTACTCTGCCCTCTGGTATTCCCTCTGATGCTGGGTTAGCACAGCTAGCTCGTCCATCTTATTGGAGATAGATCTTACGTTCCCAATAACGATGGATGGAAGGACAGGTCCATGTCGTCACTTCTTAGCTCACACCTGAGAACCAGCACGTCGTCCTCACCTTCTTCTCCTCACCTTGTGGGAAGACTTCAGGCCTTACACCAGTTAGCATTGACATGCTACAGGCTGCTAACAGCTGAGTTGACATGCAAACAATGCAGCCATGGTTACATGTAGGATCTCCAGACAAACACAGGAGAAAAAGTAGTAAAAATATCACTGAAGCCACAAAAAGTTTGGTGTCCATGACCAACAAATGAGCCAAACAAAGTAATGATCCACTCCAAATACAAAGACAAAGAAGAGACGAAAAAATTACAAGAAACGAACAAAGAAGCTGCTGCAAAAGGCAGCCATAGCCAACAGGGCGGCGCCTAGCACAAAATGAGTGCCAGACCTTGCTCCTCCTGAAACACTTGCCTCTTATAGTTCTTGTTCAGCTTCATATCTCTGTGTCCAGGAAAGCTTTATATGAAGACGTGTTTTGCCAGTTGTTAAACAAATGTCCCTGATGCTTCAGATGTGGATGAGTGCTCAGCACAAAATGGGACCTGCGAGCACTTTTGCATCAACACTCAGGGATCGTTCCACTGCGTCTGCAGGCCTGGATACCAGCTGCACATCGATGGTCACACCTGTGTGGGTCAGTCACTCAGCAACTGCCCCTTTTTTTACCTGCTCATTTCAGTAAAACTGGTTAAACTCATCAGCACACAAAGCACGATAAAACAGAAGATTGTTTATTTCACTTACTCTGTTTTGTTTTGTTCCAGTTTGCATGACTACATCTTTCTGGCAAATACATAAACTTTTGGCACAGAAGCCCATTTTCACACAAGATTGTCTAATATTTTTTGAAAACTTCTGTTTATATGGGCACATGTATGTTTCCTGGTGTTCACAGATATTGATGAATGTAAACTCCAGAACGGTGGTTGCTCTCACACCTGCACCAACTCACCTGGAGGACACACCTGCCACTGCTCTCCTCCTCTACTGCTGGACACAGACAACCTCACCTGCAGCAGTATGTTTTTTATTTATCTGTGACTACAACACATTTTGACATTTTGAATTCTTTACAATATAAAGCTGTTCAAATTTTAGTCAGATTTCTAATCTTCATTCATTGCACAGCCTCTTATAATATTTCAGAGCCTTTCAACAAACTTTCTACAGTAAATGTTTCGATGACATGATGATTACTTAGCAAACAACATGCAACAGGTTAGTCTAGGCCTAACCCTAACCCTACACTGAGAAATTTTTCAACATGGACAAGGCAGTATTTTGCTCAAAAAGCATATAAACAATAGCTTTATAACTGTTTCTTACTTATAGGAATACTGTAGGTTGATGTTCTGTAGACACAGTTTGGATGTACTGTAGACACAGTTTGTCATAGCTATTAAATTGTTTTATGAGTTGTCAGTCCAGTTGCTAAAGCATATGCACGCAATAATTCATCATTTTTATCATTAATCCCTATGTTGTAATTTGTATATTTAAATTTTGAACATTTTTTGTTCTTTTGTTGTGTCAGATGTAACATCTTGTGATCTGAGAAATGGAGGCTGTGATCATGTATGCTCGGTGCGGGCTGAGGGACAGCTGCAGTGTAGCTGTCGAACAGGCTGGAGGTTGAGCGAGGACCAGAGAAGCTGCTTGGGTGAGACTTCATTTTACCGCTTCAGCTGGCTCATTCATTCATTTATTTATTTATTTTCTTTGTTATCAGTTAAGTTTTGGGAGAGAAAACTGGGTCGTGAAATACAATTTAGGGCAGCAGGTTGGAGGTGAGCCTGAGCCTTAGACCTTTGTCCATGGGATCGATGAATGAGCTGCCAGGCCAACAGCACCTGAACTATTTCTGATGAAACCCTTTCTCATTACAACACAGTTGGCTTACTAAAGTTATTTTTGTAGTTAATTAGAAAACTACAGAGATATTTTGCTTATATTTTATGATTTGTGGTGATAATTTAGTGACCAAGTTCACTGGCTCCCTGAATTGTTATTATGTTGGAGAATAATGAAGACTTCAGCCATCTGTTGAAACCTACAGACAAGGACTCCACCAAGATAGACATAACTATGAAGATCTGAAAAGGTTTAAACTAGACATGCGGATTTCCTTAATTTTGGGGGACCGGTGATTGGCCCATCCTTACATTTGAAACTGATCCTGTATACCTCCGGGAAGGTCTGAAAGTTTATTGGTCGTTAAAACATAAAGATTTTATTGTTTCACAGGTAATTTTGCTGATTTTCAATAAAATAAGATTGTAACATTGGAGGTTTATGCTGTCAGTTATAAAAAATAGAAAATAAAAATCGGTATCGGTTCAAATCAGTATCAGCAGGTCAGGCTTTTTATAGATCGGTGATTGGTGATCAGCCAGAAAATTGTGATCGATGCACCCCTAGTCTAAACTGCTGCAATAAAAATCCAATTGGTGTTACATTTGCACGGCCAAGGTTTTCATGAGATTATTGTTTGAAAAAATGAATATCCAGTTTGTCGGCTGACAGCTGATATCTTTGAGTGGTTCAGCCTTTGCTAAGTTTTCTTTGAACAAATATTTGTTAACTGTACAGACAAACAAGTTTGTTTGGTGGTGGCTTGGTGACCTGAAATGCAATGAACAGATCATCTGGATCAATTTTAAAAGATTTGTTAAATGTTTACTTTTTCAACTGGTAGATTTTGTAAATGTTGATTTTTTTTCTTTCTATCTTTCATTTTTTTCACCATAAGATGTGGATGAGTGCGGGGACTTCACAAATGGAGGCTGCGAGCAGCTCTGTTTGAACCACCCAGGTGGATTCAACTGCACCTGCAGGGATGGGTATCAAGTACGAACTGATGACCTCACCAAGTGCCAGCGTGAGTATAATATCAAACATTTTACAGTCGATCATGAATAATATTACTAATTATTCACAGTTTAATCTATTTTTAATATTATGTTGCTATTCTCTCTCACCTCTCTGTCTGTCCAGCTGTGTGTGACCCTACCTGTCAAAACTATGGAGTGTGTGTGGCCCCAAACACCTGTGACTGTCCTCCAGGTTACCCTGGACTGGGCTGCTCAGGTACACACCTGGAAAGCTTTAAGTTGATCAAAAACACAAAATTGAGCCATTTAGTGGATGCTCATAAAAACACGATTGACAATATAAAGTCTTAGTGCCACCCAAAGACAGAGATGAGGCCCACCAATGCAGCCATAAGATAGTTTATCTGTGATGTGTTTTCAGGTTTTTATTTTATATTCAGGGGACAGTTTTCACATCATGAATATTTTATATTATGCTGGTTCATTCAAACACATATTGAGAAGCACATTTGACCATGTGTCATTGTAATGGTCTCAATGGAAATTTTGAGCATTGCCTTCAGAAATTTCGGTATAGAAATGCTGTTTGTGTGTTTTCAGCAATGTGCTCACCTCCCTGTGCACATGGAGGCACCTGTATGCGCTGGAACAAGTGTCTCTGTCCCCCTGGCTGGACTGGAGCAGGCTGCCACACAGGTACTCAAGACACAGACACCAATGCAAAAACTATTTAAGTTTTTTATTTTAGAGGATGATGAAAAGATGGTGTCTAGAAGTTCATTACCATTTCAAGACTTCTACATCCTCCTTTACTCATCTTCATGTTTGACTGTATGTGTTTTGCTCAGCTGTGTGTGAGCTTCCCTGTGCTAACGGTGGACGCTGTGTGGGGCCCAATACCTGCCAGTGTCCCTCTGACTACAACGGCCCACAATGCTTACTGCGTGAGTAAGAAAAACTGCTAACACATGTGGTTGTTGTTACACCAGACGCTCAGGTGGGGTAGCTTGTGATTTCTACCTCCCTGTCTCTTTGCTTTTTGAGGGAAATTATGGGTTCTACTGCACAAACCACAAAAGGTTGTTTAGTTTACTGTCATGCCTTTGAGTGCCCTGTTCTTTTATTGACTTACCTATATCTGTGTGTGTGTGTGTGTGTGTGTGTGTGTGTGTGTGTGTGTGTGTGTGTGTGTGTGTGTGTGTGTGTGTGTGTGTGTGTGTGTGTGTGTGTGTGTGTGTGTGTGTGTGTGTGTGTGTGTGTGTGTGTGTGTCATTTTTAAGCCCTGTGCACTCCTGCCTGTCAAAATGGGGGAAGATGTGTCGATGTCAACAAATGCACGTGTGTGGGTGGATGGCGAGGCGCTCGTTGCCAGATAGGTAAGATTACTCCCACTGTATCCATAGTTACCCATTGTGATATAACGTAGAAACAACAGTTTGCATTTATCTTAAACTTATAGAATCAAACAATGGAAAACTCATCATGATGTTGTAGATAGGGATCATAAGTTGGATTGACCTTTAAAGAACTGGACCCTCAAACATTAACATTTTCAAAGCAAACACAGTCCAGCTAGCTGACCCAGTTTCAGGTCGCTACCTGAGCCAACTTTTGAGAAATACCAATGACCCAGTTTGGATATGTGCTTTTAAGGGTGAATAACTATGCAATGTTACATCATGTCGGAGACATCAAGTGAATCAGGTTAAAGTAAATTGGGGACAGCCTTTCCAGTGGCCGGGGACATGCAACACTCCATATCTCTGCCCTTCAGAATTTACTATTTCTGTGAACATTATAACTCAATGTATTATGTTTCAACCACAGCAACACTGTCAATACCTGTGTAACAACAAAAGTGTAAACTGCAGCTTGATTGCTCCTACAGAGCCTGTCCAGTGTCATAAACCTTGTAAGAACGGTGGAGTTTGTGTGGGCCTCAACAGGTGTCAGTGTGCCAAAGGATTCATTGGAGGTCAATGTGAAACAGGTTGGTTAGTTAGTCTTTCCTGTTGGTGTTGACATAAAATACATTTTCAAGTCTTTATCGTGCACTAAGACAAGTGCTGTGTGTCATTTCCACAGCGGTGACCACCCCTTGTGTACCACCCTGCCAGCACGGGGCTACCTGCAGTCCTCACAACACCTGTACCTGTCCTGAAGGCACTGCAGGCTTACGCTGTGAAAAACTGTAAGCAAGAACTTTTACAAGAACCACATCAGAAACTTTTTCCCCTGTGTCTTGCTTTCAGCATGTGAAGACAAACCTTGTAAAACAATTTTATGTGATCAAAAATCTTATTTAATTCACAGCTGACATATAATTTAAAGAGGATTGTAAATTTCTTTTTTATTATTTCTTCACAAGGACATGTCCTGTTGTCACCACTGTGGTCAGTATGGCTCGAGCAGTAAGAAAAGCATTTAGGGAGAGTTATGTCGACCGTTGTGGACCTCTTGGAGTTCAGCTTTGCACTAAATACAGGTAAGCTACCTTCTTCTTTCACCCTCTGGTTCAACTTGTTGTGAAGTTTTGATCATTTGGAAAAAAAATAGGTGGATGGGGATGAAAGTGCTGTTTCCTACAGAAATCAATGAACTTCCAAAAACTTATGATAAGTTTTTCTCTCTTTTTTAAAGTGTATTTAAAAAACTGTTTATGATTAGGTATATAACCATGATCAAACCAAGGCTGTGTTTTCCTGCAGGATAAATCAGGCGCGTGTGTACCTGCAGGCCTACAGAGTGGGCTACAAAATTCAGTGTCCACAGAAGAAGGGCAGATGATCAATGTGCTTCGCACCAGTGGGTGACATTTTGAGCGTGATATGTTGACTGTAAACTAAAACCAAACTTCATGTGCAGTTTCTACAGTCACTATACATCGAAAACATGTGACTCCCCTAAGATCAGTTTCAGTCTTCAACAAAACCTCTATTTGCCTCAAGCATGTCCCTAAACATACCTCAAAGTCTGTTTTATACACAATATAATGCATCAACAATGTAATAAATATATTTCTAGTTGAGGGAATGTTTGGCTGCATTATTTTTCACGTGCTTTGGGGCAGCTAAAAGTTTGTTTTTTTCATTTGACAAAATTGTGTGACATTGTGAGTTTTTATTTCAGTCACTCTTTTCAAAGACTGTGTGTAGGGTTTTTACTCAGAAGTAGGTTCTACTTCACAGCATAGACCCATTAAAATGTAAAAGTCTCACAAACCCACCTAACCGTCTCTGAGCGTTGTTTTTTTTTCTTTTACAAGAATGTTTTTGGGGGAGATGACAGGATACAACTGTTTGTAAAAAAAAAAAAAAAAAAGCTTAGGTAATAGTACTTTTAGTTTTCTGTCTTGTAACTGGCGCTCTTTATGTGACTTGTGAGCTTAAACCTTTCTCTGACAAACCCCCCCAAAAATACCTGGAAGCAGAATACAACCAAAATGTCAACTCGTTTATGTTTTCCACTCACTGATTTCACAAAGAGTTGAAAGCTGTTCAGTATCCATCAAAGTGATCCTATTGGGGGAAGAAGTATAGTTTTGGTGGTCAACCTTTTTGCTAGGCTTGACCTATCTGAGCATAAAGTAAAATTCTACATTATTTATTTAATTTATCACTTTAACTTATTTGTCATATTATTAATTTATTAATTTGCTGTTCATTTTATCTAATTCCATGGCGCCGTGACGAACTATTGTACAATACTGTACCTCTGTTGCCAGAATGCACTAAGTCTTAACCATGGACTGTAAAACCAAAAAAAAATGGACGTCATCTTGCTCAGCTCTAGGTGAGGTCTCCACAAAAACTGCTCCCCCTGGTGGCTGGCTGCAGTGTAGGTAAAAAAAAAAAGGCTCTCCAGCCATTCCCGATGGGCTGTGGTCAAACTTAAAAAAATGTATACACCTCGTAAAAAAGATTTTCCACATCCAATTGTTGTGATGATTTGAAGATATCATATAGCAGCCTTGTATTCATGTCCTCTTTGTTTCATTTTCATTAGCTGTAAGTGGTTAAAAACTAGGTTTTATATCACGTTTAACGATGATTGACAGCTAAGTTCCTTTATCGCTAATTGTGTTCAGTTTGTTGGCGTAAATGAGCTTACTAGTTTGTAGCTAGCTAACTTTGAGCTACATTTAGTAGCTAGCATTGCATTAGCTTCAGATTACAGGATAATTAGCCTTGCTTGGCTGAACAGTGATAAGCCATCTTAAAAAGATTAGCAGCGCTGTATTTTTTACTTCACAAGATTTTAGTAAGAAAACTGTAGTTTTCTTTCAGCAGTCAGGAAAACATACAAAGTCCAAAAAAGTTACTGTTTCCGTTTTCTGAGCAACAAAGTTGAGGTAGGTGAAATTTCCTTCCAGTGTGTGATGAAACAAATGCTAGTACAAATTTTCCAATATCTGCATCTGAATCAAAATAGGTATTCTGATATATTTAAAAACCCTTGAATGCAACTTAAACAAGAGCTTCAGGATTATGGTTGTCTACTTCTAAACATACCATCCCATCTCAATCCATACCCTCTGAAGACATCATGCTGCAAAGAGGAAAGCATCTTACTCATCACTTGACTGTTAAAGTAAAGCAAAACAACAGAATTATTGTGTAAGTGCTAAGCCGCTTCTGAACACTGCAATTCCTCGAGTTTGGTGCGTTTTCAGGTCATTTTAAAGTCATAAAAAATGTACAGACTGTTTTAGGCACAGAAGGTAGAGGGTTGGTTAAAAAAAATAATAGCCAAAAAAAGAAGAATTCAACACAGCTAGGTGTTTGGTAAGATAACTGGGTAAGAAAAGCCAAAAAAAAGAAAAGAAAAAACAACTGTGAACCACAGAACAGTGACACAACAGTAAGAGGTGACACCAGTCAACAAATAATCAATCAGAGCTTCTGTGAGCGTGGGGTTGCACATATTTCATAGGCATGTGGGGCGAGAGTGGCTCCAAAGTGGTAGTCCAACACAGGCTCAACCCCAGCAGGCATGGAGAAAGTGAAGTGCTGCATGAAGGAGGTGAAGAAGAGGAAAAGTTCCATCTTGGCCAAACTCTCACCAAGACACTGCCGCTTTCCTGGGAATGGAGAAAAAACCCTTGTGAGAGTGGATAGAGTTATGTGACTTAACTATTTATTCTTATAATGGGTGCGTACAAGGCTTCACATGCTTGGTCAGCCAACCTAAAGCAGATACTTGATACAAGGGAGTTTTTAGCATCCCTGCATTGACTCCATAGTATAAGACCAGAGGTTTCTTCTCAGATAGTTCAATGCTGAGCCCAAAAACTTAAACTAATGTTCAAAGCAGTTAACAAGAAATGAAGCTTAGTGCAAGCTCAGTCAGGAAGACTGTGTGTTCACACCATAAACTGTACATAGAGTGAACAGCATGGCTCCACCATTTATCATTGTACAGTTTTGAAGCCAAAATACCGCCGTCTCAGGCGCCACCATTGTAGCAGTTTGTAGCCAGAGTCTGCACAGTAGAGATGATGAGGGATTCTGGGAGAATCTGAGTGGAGCTGGGTGACAAAAATGATAATTATTTATATCATCTGTTTATTTATTTATATGACTAATGAAAACGAAACTTTTCAGAAAAAAGAGGACTTGGATACAAGACTGCCAAATAACATCTTCAAATCACCACAACAATCGGACGTGAGAAACATTTCTACGAGGTGTAATCGTTTTTTAAAGTTTGACCACAGCCCATCTGGAATGGCTGGAAAGCCATATTTTTAAACCTATACCACAGCCAGCCACCAGGGGGAGCAGTTTTTGTGGAGACCTCACTTCAAGCCGAGCAAGCAGATGTCCATTTTTTTTACAGTCAGGTTCACACACTCAGGTTTCCTTCACTCTTTCCTTCTTTCTCACTGTCAACTGACCGGGGGAGTGCCGGCTTTTCTCTCTATCCAATCACATCGCTACAGCTTTGTCAAAATAAAAATTCACATTTTAGCCTAGTTGGAAGTACGATCCAACTTACGTACTTCCACTGCTGTAGATGGCACCGAAGAGCTACCACGCCCTATGGTGCCAATAGATTGTATAATAAATATAATCTCAAAGTACATTTAAAATACATAATTTCTAAACTTGATAATGTGCGTTTCTGTTACACTGAGCAAGTCTGTATGCCATAAACAACAATGTTTTTCTTGGTCCTTTTCATTTTGAGTAATATTTTGATTTCCAAAAACATCGCCTCTGTTTTTTCTTGGTTAATTGTGCAGAATATAGCAATATATCACAATATTGTGATATTGTGATACACTATAGTATCGTCACCCTCCTCACCCCCGTGCACCTCCAGTTTCCATCACTTAGTTCTCTGCTCAAGACTCAGTGTCTAGACTCCTTTCAGGGATATTCATAATTCATAACATCATCGTACCCCCAACATTTATTAGTATTCTAAACGCTTGATGGGGTCTAACTTCCAAACTTTATTTTGCATTTCATTAAATCTGTTCATAACTCTTTCTGGTGTATAAGTCTCTCCTGCCTGAAATGATAAATGACCAGACTGCCCTGAAACCAGAATGCACTGAGACCAAGATGAAACCTTGACATTTGGGAGTCAAGACCAAGACCATAAATATTGAAGAAAAATTACCCGAAGACTGACAAGGGGCAAAAGCCTTGACAGAAACAAAAAAGCTCTCTGCACTTTAGTTTTCAAGGCACCACAATGTTTATATCTTAATTTGCTTACTGAGCTTCTTGTCAAAAATATGCCTATTAACCAAAAACCACATTCACCGTACAAGTAACATTTAATTTCTTTCTTTTCTTTTTTTGAAGTTGTTTTTTTTTTTCTTTTATCCCTATAATTGAATAGGAGAGAGGACAGTGGATAGTGGAGGGGACAGGGAAAGAGTGGGGAGTGACCTGCAGGAAAGAGGCCACAGGCCGAAGTCGAACCCAGGCCACCTGCGCGAGGGCAAACCTCATGGGGCGTGACCTAAGGCCATCTGCACTCCGTAACATTTTATTTCTAGAACAAAATATTAGAAAAATAGGGCCATGTGTAGGTCTGCCCAGTCAGAGACTGTTGATCCTCACCTGCACAGAAAGGGAGGAAAGCAGCTGGCTTAACGAACTTGCCATCCTTGTCAAGAAAGTGTCCTGGGTTGAAGTCAAAAGGGGTCTCCCACTTATTCTCGCCATATAGCACTGAAGTCAAATTGGGAATCACTGTTATTCCCTGTTGATAAGAATGACACCAAAGTGTTATGATATTATACGTGTGTTAGCCCAAGAGGCCAAGATGCAACAGCATGTAAGATCTAAACTGAACACAGTAGATAACAATATATAACATTTCAAGAAAATGGAACAGTCATGGTGCTCTTTTAAACCAACATTTGGAAATATATCCATAAAAATGTTCCATATTTACTTTTGGTATAGTGTAGCCTTCCAGCTGGATTTCTCTGGTGGTCATGCGAGGCACAGCCAGAGGAGCTATGTTGCTGAATCTCTGGATCTCGTGCAGGACAGCTTCTGTGAACGGCAGGTTTGCTCCAGTTTTCATTGAAACCTGTCTGGACTGTCCAATCACTCTGTCTATCTCCGCCTGGACTTTAGCTGTGAGGAAGAGAAACAGACAAATCAGGCAACAAGTGAACAAAAAAAAAAATTCTTGTGTATACAATGTACAGTTCCATTGATCTGTTAGTTTGTAGGGTGGCTTGTGTTTCTGATGTTTTGAAAAATTGATGTCACAACGTTGATGATAGATTCTGGTGTAAGTTTTGCATACAAAAATTACCTGTGCTTAGTGTTAATGTTTACATTTTATAGAGGGATTATCAGTCTACGTCATCATAAAGATGCGCACACATCTTGACCGCAGAAGCAGCATTTAGCTCCATTCATTTAGACAAGTTAGCATTTTTGAAACACTAAATTCAAACTGTTAGAAGCATCAAAATGTATTTTTTTTCAGTGGACAGCTGTCAAAAACAATACTACACAATAGAGGCAACTTCTGTCAAGTTTCAACCGTTTCAACGGGTGTTTTGGCGTTGATAGCGACCATGCTAACTGGTGGCTTTCAGCCGACGGCAGCCATGATTAACGGCCAAGAGTCACCAGTTAACAGGGTCACACTTTTCACTGATACACCAGCGACGTCTGCGTGTGTGTCATTAAATGTGTATTCTTTATCCAACCTCAGTTAACCAGGTTTGACTGCAAACAATCAATAATAACTGCTGATACTCAAAATACAGATTTGACTTTTGTTTATTTAATGAAAAAGTTGGTTTGGGGCTGAGGTTCTGACCAAACATGGACTCAATATGGACAGTAGGCCCAAATAATGAGTGAACCTATAAAATTAGGATTGACAGAAACGGTTTTTATGACCAAAGTAAAATTAGGGAATATTATGAAACGATGTTTACATCCTGGTCTGTCACAGTCTGATGTGTCCACAGATAATGCAGTCATGGGCATCGAGTGAGAGTTGTGTTTTCTCTCTGGGTACATGCTAGGTTTCTCTGCTAAAATCGTCTGTCCACCTAATATCTGTCCACTTGCTGATCTATTCTGTCCACTCACTGCTATTTCACAAACCTGTGAGCACTTTGCCGTCCGTCAAAGTGATGACATCAATTTAAAAAAAAAAGTGTTTTTGATAAACAAATAATCCCTCTATATATTATAACGTGTGAATGTGTATGAGCACCCTTTGGCTAGGAAAGAACGAGCCTGGTTAGTGCTCCTACCCTGGATCTCAGGATACTTTGCCATGTAGAGGATAGCCCAGCGCAGAGTGGTGGATGTGGTCTCAGAGCCAGCCACAAACAGATCCAAGACACAAGCAACAAGGTTCTCCTCATCAAAGATGTTGTCAGCCTGCTCCTCACCCTGAGAATGCATCCAAAGTATATAAGTTAGAAATGCAGTGAAATGATTTAAAGCAATTTTGTTGCAGCATCCCTGTAATACTCTTACTGGAAAGAGTGCCTGAAAAAGTTTCCAAGCTTTGCTTTTTCAGTCAGGTTACTTTTTAAATTTTCTGGTTACTTCCTGAAAGAGGCAGGGCAAGCCTAAACTAATTTGCATATTCAGTTCCAGAGGGTCAAACAGCTACCTGAGCAGGTTATCGGCAGGCCTAATTTCATGATCAACTACTGATAACTTGGTATCAGTGACAAATATCTGTTCTCTAAATAAACTGACCACTTTTATTTTCTTAGACAGTCAACAGTAACACAAAGATTCTTCTAATGCTTTTTACCATCTGTATCTCTTTCAGGTAGCAGTCAATGAAGTCCCTTTGGTCAGAAGGGTCCCAGTTTTGTTTGTGAGCTTTAAGCTCTTCTCGAATGAAGTCCTTTGTCGTTTTGAAAATATCCAGAAACCGTTGATGTGGTCCTGGCAAACGTCTCATCAGCAGAGGGTATGCATTATGTAACTGTAGAAGAGAGTAAATTCAAAATAACATGAAAAGGGCAGGTCAAACTTATTTTAGTAAAGTCTGTTCTTAATGTTAAAGTAGGGGTCACCCATGGGTTTCCTGTGGGCACCTGGGCACCAGCAAGAACCACTTCAGGCGCCCGCGAGGCATGTTTCCAAAAATCAGATGATCACAATGAAGCTACCTCCAGAAATGTTTCCTACCGCCATTGTTGTGTAAATCAGTGATAATAATTATGGAATAATTAACATTGATTATTATTGTTATTAAAGTAATAGTAAGTAAGTAATCAGCACAGTTTTTTTTTTCAGGAAGTTTGTATCAGACAAGTAGCCCTCCTTACTACTCATTTCCCTTGAAGTAGCCCTTGGTCTCAAAGAGGTTGGTGACCCCTGCGTTAAAGCCTTGCAACCAACCACCATGTTTATTATTTCTGAACTGAAAATGCCATACCTGAGCCCAAACGCTGGCTTGACACTGGAGTCCCTCTTCAAAGCAGCCAATCAGTTTCTGAAACTTCTGATCACTGTACTCAAAGCGATGTCCAAAAACCAAGGAGCAGATGATGTTTGAGACAACATTGTTGATGACCAGGTGTGGACTGAAAGGCTTACCTCCAAAAGTTAAACAGAAACTTAGATGTTTATCTGGCATAAATGGGCTTCTTCCACAATTTTTTGATTCACCAACAAAAATACCTTTGAAGTGATTTAACTCTTCTAGACAATGTGTGAATTCATCCAGAATCACAGGTTCAAGAGACTTCTTGCCCAATCCAAACTGCCTGAGGGTCGAAAGTGTGAAACGCCTGTGCTGCTTCCACATGTGTCCATTCGAGAAAATAACCCCTGATTGGAAGTACATAGTCTGGTGATTAGATTTGTGATTGGATTTTTCACGAATAGATTAAAAACTTCAAAAATGTAACTTAAAGATTCATACATGGATATTTGAAATGAACAGTTCCTGTACTTTACACTGTTATTCTGGTTTAATTTAGATTTTGAAAAAAGTATATTTTTAAATTGTAGATAGTAGGGCTGCAACAACGAATTGATAAAACTGATTTAAAAAATCTTTTAGTAAAAGCATCGACAACATTTTTTCCATAATCCATTCACAGTGCTGTGCCATTACTGTATTAGTTCGTCTTCAGTTTATTTGTCTTCTTCTTTTCTTCCCCTTCTTCTTCTTCCTCTTCTTCTTCTTCTTCTTCTTCTTCTTCTTCTTCTTCTTCTTCTTCTTCTTCTTCTTCATTTCCGGCAGTGTAGACGCAGCGAATGCATATTACTGCCCTCCAGTGGTCTTCATTTATTTTTATTTTAATTAGCTCTTGTCATAAATTCCAGTTTCATTCAGGAACTGCAACACTACTTTGGTTGTCATAAGGTGGTTCTCATTATGGCTGAGTAAATAAAAAAGAGCTAAAACCTCTACTCACTAAAAGGCGGCGTCTTTCTGTTCTATAACTGTTGCATTCTAGGAGGACGTGTTTTACTGTCTCTGGTTGCCCACACTGACATAACCCTGTGCCATTTTTCCCTATTATGAACAAATAATGATTAAGTCTACAATGTCCAATCCTTAACCTATAGATTTTCGAGGTTTGATGTAACAACAGCACCTACTTTTCGCACTAGGTTGGATTGTGAAGTAGTGTCTCCCCCTATCCTCTCTCTCCCAATTTTCTTGCCACTCCTTTAATATTCCCTCCTTAATCATTCCTTTAAACTCAGCTCTCCCCAGAGGCTTTCCTCTTTTTTTTTGGTCAGATTATGCCAACTAGTTGAAGGTACATTACCGCCCCCTACTGGACCGAAGTATATTTACCTGGGCTGCGGGGCTGTATGTGTCACATGTAAACAGATCAACGTGGTGGAGGAGAAGCCGAGCCGGCAGGTGAGGAAAACACACGAATAATGGCAGAGCTGGAGAAAGCCGTTCATCCTAAAATTTCCAGAGTTTAGGAGTGTTTCACTCCGGGTAAAAGCACACAGTGTGTCAATTGTTAAAATGACCTCACACTGCACGGCAGTACGACTGCAATGATCCAGCCCTTGAAACGCAAACATGTTGGGATCATCGATGACGAGTCAGGGAGCTCAACAGTGAGGTAAGGAGCTACAAAATCCTACAAACACTCCCTTTACATGTTGTGAAATAAATGGTATGCCTTTTAGGACTCATTTTGTCTTTTTATCAAATCGTCACCCCGTTTGAAAACCACGAGGAGTTCATTAAACCAAAATTAGCATTAGCATTAGCTGCTAGAGATAGTGGTAGGGCAGAGGGGTTGAACTGTTTGACCTGCAGGTGAAAAGACTGAGGACACATTTCATATTTATTTGCCTTTTTGGCCCACTAAGTTCTTAAAATGACGACATAACGATTTATTTTGCCCGTACTGTTCATTCTTTAAGAGACAATACATGTATATAATTTGTTATGCTTTATAAATGTAGCATGTGGTCAGTTTAATTATGTTTGAATATGTTGTTTCTTTGTATTTATCATTAAGCAAACAATATTTTGCAAATTGTGCATTCTCATCCTTTTTCCCCCAATTCGCTGATTAATCGTAAATATAATCGTCAGAGTGATCGGTTACTAAAATAATCGTTAGTTGCAGCCCTCGTAGATAGATTTTTTTTTTTATTGATGAACAGTTTGCGATTTGGACGGGTATAAAGCTTCTTTAGACACCAGTCTGTTTCTGTGGTTAAAGCTGCTTGTGAATGTGTAAATCATTGCAGTGTGACCTTTAACCTTTAAATGCAAGGACCCAGTATTTGCTTTGTGCTTTACATCACCTCACCTCGTCCGTGGGTCAAGTCCATGACCAGAGGAAGGGCTGGGCGGTCTGCCAGACTGTCTCCTTGATTAACCAGGGCTTCTTTCAGAACCTCAAACCCATTCAAGACCACCAGCCACTCTTGGCCTATTCGTAGGCTGTACACATCTCCATATTTTTTTGCCAACTGAGAATAAATTTCAGACAGGAGAAAAACATTATGCTCAGTTCAACATGCAAAGTAAAGTGGGTTCCTTTAGTTGCCTTCTGCATTTTAACTGTAGTTTCATGGTCAGACCTGTTCACCTACTTGTGTCATACTCTCATGGGTCTTTTTGTGGTCCACTGAGAAAATGTTGCCCACCAAAGGAAAAGCTGGAGGTCCTGGAGGGAAGCTGGCGTGCCGTTGGTTGTTGATGTAATCAGTAATGAGAAGGAAAAAGATGATGAAGAGCAGCAGACTTTTGACATCCCATCTCACACAGGTTTCAAATACAGAAGAGATTAAATCCATTCTGCTGTTGAGGGCTCAACTTTGCATGTGGATCCTGTGCTTCTGTGCTTCTGTTGCGTTTTAGGTTAGAAGTTTAGTGTTGTGTCTCCACTCACCACAGTTATGTCAGCCTTATCTACCCAATGAGGGATAAGCCTGTTGTTGACTCTTGGCGATATGCCAGACACATCTTGGTTGAATGGAACTCTGATCTTTTATTTGACATCTGTGTTCAGCACAGTTAATCAGTGACACTAAATCATCTGAGAGCTTGTTTCTGCACCATTTGCTGACACGACACAACATGCTCATTCAGGCATTACATTACATTATATACATTAAATAAAGTACAAATCATTTTGTATGCTCTACTTTTGACATAATTGCATCTTAATGTTGATGTTTTCTTTCCTTTTGTGTTGTAATTTTTTCAACAGACGTACTTGTTGGTTTTGGAGCAGTTTTGTTTTAGTCAACAATGACAAATTATTTTGTTGATGCCCCTTTTTTAATGACGATGACGAGGCGGTGATGAGTTAAACATAGTTCTTTGATGACCAGACCATGACCAGACATTTGTGAGTTTCCATTGATGAGATGAGACTGGACGAAAATGTTGGTGGGTGGTGCTCAAAAAGCATGACACTTCTGCCTATTGTGTGCAATTTGTCCATCAAAATCTGATTGCATCCTATCCTTGTTTGGCCAAGACCACCACTTGGCATGTTGGGCACATTCTGCACAACCAAGGGGCAACATCCAGTCACTAAAAATGAAGCCTGTGCGGAAGTGCGAAAAGTGGCTGTTCGTTGAGAATCCGCCTGAGGTTGGCTGCAGAAAGACCAGAAGTCACGTACACCCCCAGCCATAAAAACAGACTTTTACGGCATTAAAATGCATATTTACAGCCTGGTTCAAAAAACGGTTTGGGTCTAAAGCGCTGATTTCACTATCAGCACACACTGTACGGTGAGTGAATTTTTTTCTATCTCTGCAGTTTAAAAGTTATCAGGGTTGTTTGATTGTCCAGTCAGAGGCACAGCTCAGGTCACATGACCGCCAGGCACCCTGTAGCTGCTTGATGAAAAACTCACAGCCGGCGTCATAGCAAATGTGGCTGTGTCTACGGATTGGCTTCATTTCACGTCTTCAGGAACAGACGGGTGACGTCGCGGATGCTTCGTCCATGTTTAATACAGTCCATGTGCACAACGCTTGGGTCACTAGTCACACACACAGATCCCTCCTCAACCTACATCATCGTCATTAAGATGCATTTGGGTAACACAAGTGGTGTTGAGCTCCATTAATTCAGACGAGTTAGCGTTTTTTTTTTGTTTTTGTTTTTCATAATTTTATTTTCATTTTTCTAACATAAAAAAATTATATGGTTGACAACAAAGATACCAAATTATAATAAGAACAATCAAAACAAGAAAACAAAACAGACTAAAAAACAAACAAAAACCGGGACATAAACAAGAGACAAAACAAAACAAAACAATTACACAAAAAATAAATAACTAGGGTTAGCGTTTCATAAACACTAAATTCAAACTGTAGGAAGCGTAAAAATGTCCTGTTTTCTGTGGTCAGTTGTCAAACTAAGTCACCAGTTAACAGGGTCACACTTTACACAGAAACACCAGCGACACCTGAGGCTGTGTTATTAAATCTCTCTTCTTTATCCAAACTCAGTTAACCAGATATAACCGCAGACAAGCAAATTAACTGCTGATTTTCTAAATCCATTTTTTTCTTTGAGAATTCAATGGTAATAGTTGGTTTCGAGCTGATGTCATGCCCCACATGGTTAACTGCTGTTGTATGACTTGCAACACTTAAAACAACCTCTCAACCTTGATTCCATTTTCCAATACTTATTGACCTCATTTAATTGGTTAAAAGTCTAATATTTTCCTGTCTTTATCTAAACTAAAACTATCACATATGGAAATTACTAAAATGTGACTAAAACTGATCCAAAAGACTAAGATTAAAACTAAGACTGCTGCCTAAAGCAAAACTGTTTTGGAGATTTGCGAACCGAAGTGTAGATACGCAGCATAGATTTATTGTCGAATAATGGCACGGTAGGTTTAGATGTAGTAACATTTTCACATTTCAATGATTTTTATGTTTTTTTGATTCATTTTGTTTTTATTTTTTCATTTTTTTACAAAATTAAGAGCCTTTAGGTAGCCGAAGTTTGTTTTATCCATTTTGATTCTTTCCACTTTCACTCCTTCGTATGACATTTAAAGGAAGTACAAACAGATTTTCTTCAGAAGTTGTAATTCAGCTTTGTAAAGTAACACATAAACACATAAAGTTGCAAAGATTCAACTTTTATTACGTTTCAACAGCCCAATTAAGATATCACTGGTGTAAAAAAAACTGTTGTTTTATAATAAATTCACCAACAGTGAAACATATTTAAGTGCAGTGGTGTCAATTTGAGTCTCTCTTATCGGGGGGTGGCACAGATTTCATACTGACGTGGTGCCAGAGTAACACCCAAATGGTAGTCAAACACGGGCTCTACCCCTGCAGGCATGCAGAAGGTGAAGTGCTGCAAAAAGGAGGTAAAAAATAAAAAAAGCTCCATCTTTGCCAGGTTCTCCCCAAGACATAACCGTTTACCTGGATAAAGAAAAAGAAAAATAATCTGGGGTTGGGTAATCTCAGTAATCAAAGTGTGAGCATACTGGATTTTATATAAGATTTTTTTTCCAAGATCAATTGTTTAAAAACATTTTCTTAAGGTTTATACCTTTTTTTATTTAGGGCAAAAAAATTTAATTAGGAAAAAGTTCCTAAAATTCCTAAGAAACCTTGTAACGTCTTATGAATATAATAATGTTTTAAACATCTTTAGAAATAAAGCTGTCAAATTGTAATGAAACAAATTGTGTTACCCCTCACCTGTAGAGAAAGGAATAAAAGCAGCCGGCCTCACAAACTTGCCCTCCTCGTTCAGAAAGTGTCTTGGGTTAAATGTGAAGGGTGTCTCCCACTCATTCTCATCGTACAGCACCGAGGTCAAATTGGGGATGATTAAAACTCCCTGATGATGAGAGTTATGTAAAGAGTTACACTATAATGTGAAATAAGAACATCAATTATAATTTAGTTTTGGGGTTGAACCCAGCCCCAAAACTAATTTTCAGCTTCTTGTATCACCATTTTGATTCTTTTGGCCCTGAACACTGGCTTCTGACATGTTCAGGTTCTGAAAATGGACTGACTGATCAATGAAAAGCTTTATCAATCTTGCTGGAGATTTGAGGCTTCATAAATCAGAAACCCCTCCTCTCCCCAGGCTGTGCCTCAGAATTATTTCTTCTGAAACCACTAACATGTTAAAATGTACTAAAAGGGTGTCTGACTTTGTTTTTTGAGGGGCCTTAGCTATCTTATAAGTCCTACGTTGGCTGTGAGCAACAGTCTCAGGTCCCATATTCCAAATATCTCAAGATCTACAAAACACACGAAACCAGAGGAGCAATCTACTCTGGTCCCCCAGTATGGAGGACTAAACGTGCCAAAATGAAATATAAAAAAACATCATTATTTAAAAGAGTAATAAATTAAACAAATTATTAAATAAATAAATAGTTGTGTGAATAGTTATATAATATTGGAAATAAATGAATAAATAATTAAATAAATATATAATTATCTTAAATTAAATAAAAGTGTTATGAAATACCTAAATAATTAAATAAATGTGTCATTAATTATTCAAAATGGGACTTACGATGGTCGAGTCACAGTTGCCAGACTCAGCAGTCCCATGTCAAACAAACTAACACAGCAGCTTACAATGAGGGTCTGCATGAGCTCACCAGTGAGTTAATAACATAAATTTTAGACCTTGCACTGGGCTGCAAAATACACGTGGACCAGAGCCCTGTTCCTCCAGGCTAACTCAGTAAGCTGAATGACTTCAGGATTATCATCACACAAGCTTGTTCTTTTCCTGTGTATTTCACAGCCCAGTAAGGGAGAAGCCATTGAGAACTTCTTCTGCATTAGCAAACACTCTTCAGTCCCTATCTTGGTCAGAGAGAGCAGAAATAACTCCAGGGGCTTTATTTAACCCTTCTTTGCAAGCCACATGTTCAGAGTACAAAATTTCAGTGTCAGTATTCAGTGCCAGGTGTAAAATATATGTTATTAACTCACTGGAGAGCTCATGCAAACCCTTAGTGATGCCTGCTGTGTTAGTTTGTTTGACATGGGACTGCTGAGTCTGGCAACCATGGTTTGACCATCGTAAGTCCCACCCACTGAGTTTGATGGGTGAGAGTGACAGACAAAATTAATTCATGATGTGCTGCCAGAGCGGTGACCATGGATTAATTAAATAAATAATTCAATAATTAATCAAATGAGTGATTCATTTAATAAATACTTAAGTAATAAAATTTGGTTTTACATTAGATAAACATTTTAAATAATTGATGGCATATTTAGTTAATTATTTAAGTATTTCATAACACTTTAATTGAAGAAATAATAATACATGTATTTTATTATTTACTTATTTATTTATTTCTGATATTAGATATTTATTGACAAAATTAATTATTTAATTAATTATTCTTTTAATTAATAATGTATTTATATATTTCATTTGGCACGTTTAGTCCTCCATACCCCAGAGGTCCTTTAAGTGCATTCACCACTATCACCCCATCAGTACCCCTTCTCTAAAAAGTTTTGTTGACCCCTTCAGATATATAGGTAAGGATCCCCCTGGAATTGGCCTCTACCTTCTGATCAAGGAGCATCTAGATATGGGATTGGTCCATCCACTAGCAATATGCCCAGTCCATGGCCCCGCATAAAGGAGTTTTTTTATGTGACATCCATGAAAACTGACCTTTGGGATTGTGTAGCCTCTCAGCTGGATGTCTTTAATGGTCTCATGAGGCAAGCTGAGAGGAACAATGTTTCCCATTCTCTGGATCTCATGGAGGACAGCTTCAGTGAAAGGCAGGTTTACTCGATCTTCTGTGGATGGCTGTCGGGACTGTCCAATCACTCTGTCTATCTCTTCCTGGACCTTTGCTGTGAGAGACAAAAAGTTATAAAAGTACTCCAACAATCAGTAAAACTTTAAGACTCAGGGAGACCTGATAATTGATTCAATACTGCTACATGATTCAGTCATTTTGATTTGATATAATGAACCCATAGTTAAAGCTCTGCTTTTAACAAATAGATGTTTGTTGCAGAGACTTTGACATAATCATGGAGGACAGAGAAAAGAAATCGTATGATGTGAAAATATTGGTCTTAATACATAGACAATTAACAGAGCTGTTTTGATTTTATTACCCTATCAAAAAGTATAAATGAGCCTGGTTAGTGCTCCTACCCTGGATTTCAGGGTACTTTGCCATGTAGAGGAAAGCCCAGCGCAGAGTGGTGGATGTGGTCTCAGAGCCAGCCACAAACAGATCCAAGACACAAGCAACAAGGTTCTCCTCATCAAATGTGCTGCCAGCCTGTCCCTTACTCTAAAAACATATCCAGATACACGTATTTCATCTTGTTACAAATTAATGATAAAAAATGCTCAGAGCTTTGCTTTATTTGTTTGAAATGGATTTTGTCAGAGAAAGTTCAAATGTAGAGGCAGAGGACATGGCAAAATGTGAAGTGGCAAAGAGTTTCCATATATATGTGATGTTATGTATGTAAAGCAAATACATCTGTTGATGTTACACATTTTTCCAAAAACAAAACAAAACAAAACAAAAACTGAGCACAGAATAAGCAGTGAATAAATGTATATAATGCTTATCACCGTCTGTATCTCATTCAGGTAGCAGTCGATGTAGTCTCTCCCATCCGCAGGGTCCCAGTTTTGTTTGTGCTCTTCAAGCTCCTCTCTTATAAAGACTTTTACGGCATTGAAAACTTGCAGAAATGTTTGATGAGGTCCTGGCAAATGTCTCAGAAGCAGAGGAAAGGAGTTGTAAAACTGTGAAGCAGAAAAATTAAGACATGAAAAAGAAAGTATGTTTAAGTTAATCATTAAAGCCTTGAAAGTGCTTCACCTCTGCCCAAATTGAGGTTAGACCCTGGAGTCCTTTCTCAAAGCAGATGATCATTTTCCTGAACCTCTCGTCACTGTACTCAAAGCGGTGTCCAAAAACCAGGGAGCAGATGATGTTGGAGACAGCGTTGTTAAGGATGATGTGTGGGTTGAAAGGCTTACCTTCACAGGTAAAGAGAGAAGTAGAAGTTTATTTGGTTTACGAACTTTTCTTTCAAATTATTGGCTGCACAGTATCTAGTTAACCTTTAAAGTGAAGAAAGTCTTTTGAACAATGAATTAATTCATCCAGAATCACAGGTTCAAGCGACTTCTTGCCAAACCCAAACTGCTTGAGGGTTGAGAGCGCAAAACGTCTCTGCTGCTTCCACATGTCTCCACTTGTGAAAATAACCCCTGATTGGAGATACATAAAAAATGGAAAAATTAAAAAAGCAGAAAATGTTCAAATCATGTGTTTACAGCTTCTGATACACTCATACTCATTTTTTCAGTTGGAAGAACCCTAAATAATTGGGGGGGGGGGAGTCAGCTGTAGATCAGCAGCAGTTAAAACTTTTTGTTTTAACTACTTTACTTTTAACTATGCAAAACAGTTCATCACTAAGGAAAAAGAGCTGTTTAGATACCCATCTGCCTGAGATGCGGCTTTGGCTGAGGCCCCGTTTACACAAAGTTTCATCTGAAAACGCTAAAATGCCGTGAAAACTCAGTGAAACATATTTGTTTACACGGAAACGCTGATGGACTGAAAACGCTGTAGTGAGCAACCCAGGCCTACAGGTGGTGCTATAACTGTCTTGTCCAGAAGCCGCTTTTGTGAGTTCTCCACCGAAGTAGAGTTGAGCCGATCATATGGTGTATTGGGGAATAAAAAGTCAAAAAGTGGAGCAACAGATGCAGATTTTGTTGAAAGACAATCCGCAGATGCAGCAGATTGAGCAGCACAAGCACAACATGGTAGTCCGTGATGATCGTACCAACGGTACTGTTGTCCTGTGGTATGTGCGCGCGCAAGGCAGACTGTGACGTCAGCATTTCCACTGAAAACGCCGGCTTACTGTTTACACGGAAACTGTGCCGGGAGCGAAGCTGAAACGCAACAAAACTTTTGCGTTTCACCCTAAAACCGTTGTCGTGTAAACAGCCCCTGAGAGTCTGTCAGTCGTCAGCCCCTTTGTTGTGAGGCAACAGCACTAACCAGGCTTGGGAAGTAACAGATTACATGTAATGGTGTTACGTAATTAGGATACAAAAAAAATGTAACGCACATTGGGACACTTAACAATGCAACACCACAACAAACCAACACGTGAAGCAACCACCCACGAAGCCTCGAGCTAAGGTCGTTCATCATTATGGCCACTGCCGGGCAAAAAACATGCCTTCACTGGGTGGAAAATGTGGCATCATTTCAAGTTTAAATCAGATAAGGGGAACAAAATGATGCTGTCACTATCCAGGGACTCCACATCCAACTTGAAGAAACATCCAAAGGTATGGAGACTAACTGCTAATGTTTGCTGAAATACACAGAAATCCAGTTAGCTTAAGTTCAGGTTTGTTAGCTTGCTAACCTGTCAATAATCAGTCAATACTGCTACTCGTGGCACCACTGTTTCATGTGGACACATGGTTTGTTAAAAAAATACAGTTGATGTACTAAAATAGAGCCTTCTCTGTTGACTTTGTAAAAGGATCATACTTAATGTTAAGTCTGAAAAGAGAACATTTTAAGTTTGCTTTTAAAAAGCATACTTTGTAAACTGTCAACTGTGTTTTACAGCAGAATACTTGGATAATTTGGAATCAGCTGGGTTGTCTCTATGTGTTTAACTGCAACAGCATTTCTTATATTCAGTATAAAAGAATATTTTATTGTTTTATATTTTTCTGAGGGTGGTGCAACACTGCAACACTGTTAGCACTGCAGCCTCACATTAAGAAGGTCACTGGTTTGATTCCTAGCTAGGCCGGTGTGCCTTTCTGTGTGGAGTTTGCATGTTCTCCCCGTGCATGCATGCTGAACAGGATAAGTGGTTCAGAAAATGAATGAATGAATATTTTTCTTTAAAAAAAAAAAAAAAAAATACACAGAGCAGATGACACATCGTCTTTACTTTCTTGTCTTTATGTGCATGTTTGGTATTGAAGTTATCCAAAAGTAGAAGTAATCAGGTACATTACTTCAATATTATGATACTTAGAGTAAGTTACTGATTACATTTTTTAAGAGGTATCTTGTAATTGTACTTGATTATTTTTAAAGTAACCCTCCCAACCCTGGCACTAACAACTGCACCACCGTGCAGCCATGGTTGCAGAGGACAAACCTATGTACGTTTTTTAGGTAACAATATTTTTATGTATGCGTATCCTAGACATGTCATAAAGTTCAGTGGCACAGAGCACAGAACAAAGTTTCAAATCTTCTCACCAAGTCCTTTTGTCAGGTCCATGACCAGAGGGAGGGCTGGGCGGTCTGCTACACTGTCTCCTTGATTGACCAGAGCTTCTTTCAGAACCTCAAACCCGTTTAAGACCACCACCCAGTGCTTGCCCATACGCAGGCTGTACACATCTCCATATTTCCGAGCCATCTGTGAGTTTATTCAAAAGAAGAGGAGAGGCAGCAGGTTTAGAAAAACACAGAATAAGTTGGTATCAGTTAACCTGTGTTTTCTGTGAGAGAATTTGTTCTACCTGTGTCATACTCTCGTGGGTCTTTTTGTGGTCCACATTAAAGGTGTTGCCCAGGATAGGTAAAGCCCAAGGTCCTGGAGGGAAGCTGGCTGGCCGACGACTCTTAATGTAATCTATAGTGAGGATAAAGATGACAGTGAAGAGCAGTAGACTTTTGACATCCAAGCTCAAGTAGGATCCTGTTATAGAAGAAATTAAATCCATTCTGTGATTAAAGGATCAACTCTGTGAAATGTGAGCCGATACTTCTCTTTAGTCTCCAGTTAGACCAAAGTCTATGATTGTACTGCCATAAACACAGTGAGGGAGAAGCTTTGTGTTTTTGACCCTTGGCTGCATCACACTAGCATTCAAGGTACACTGAACTGTGATCCAGTTATTCTCTGAAAAGGGTCAAACATGTCAAACACTGTTAATCAGTGACAATAAATCAATCATTCAACCATAGTTAACCATGTAAGTAAGAATCAAAAGCCTTTCAAATTTATCTCAAGTGGTAAATTTCGAAGGATTCACATAAGCAGTTAACACCAGTGGTCTTAACATAAACCCAGCAAAATGCATATTAGTATGCAGAGCTATTGTGATTGACTCATGATTGTTAATATCAACTATGTAATAACTACTCACATTGATGATTAAATGTGCAAAGATACAAAAAATAATCCATCAGACAAAAATACTTGGCAAATATTATAGAAGTTTCAGCATTACATAGAGTAATGTCACATAAAGTAATTAAGATCAGCTGTGGGCTATAAATAGACACAGCATGCAATAAAACAAGGCCTCCTCAGGTGAGGAGAGGTGAGGTAAACAAATAAATGAGCCAGCAACATCAAGTGCTCAAGACAATGTCAAAATCTTGCAACGATAAAGAGCAAAATTCTCCTTCCCAATAAACATGGTGCAAAAAGTAAGTCGGTTTGTGTTTGGTAGGTTATTTCTCCATTGTAACATTGCTTCTTGGCAATGCATCTTATACTGTCAGAAAGGCTGTTTTTTTCCCTTTCAAGTGGTGCCGCATCTTAGAGGATTATTTGTTTGTAGGATGACCAGCAGAGCTGAGTTTGTAGGTTGCAACCATGAAAAATTTGCCAAACCTTCTCTGCCAACAACTTACTCTTACTCACCACGGCCATCCTGGTCCACAGCCTCGTCACCTCCCGGATTGACTATTGCAACTCACTCCTCTCTGGTGCCCCCCACATATCCCTCCATAAACTTCAAATGGTTCTAAACTACACAGCCTGGATCATCACCGAAAACCCCTTCTTTCATCACATCACCCCCGTCCTCCAGCAGCTTCACTGGCTCCCCATCAAGTTCAGAATTTACTTCAAAATCCTGCTCTATACTTTTAAGGCCATTCACAACCTCACCCCACCCCCCACTCCCCCACCTTTCCGATTTCCTCCACATCGCCACCCCTTGTCGATCCCTCAGGTCGTCCTCCTCCCTCCATCTCTCTATGCCCTTCACCCGGCTTAGCACCATGGGGAGCAGGGCTTTCAGCCGCTCTGCTCCCAAACTGGAACTCTCTCCCCCTGGACCTCAGAAACATTGACTCCCTTCCCCACTTCATATCAAAACTCAAAACCCATCTGTTTCAATCTGCTTATTCCCTTTAATTTTCCACCCTCATTTAACTCGGTCCCTCTTGTATGTTGTTTTTACTTATTTTAATTGTGATTTTAATGCAGTGTGTTTTTACTATGTATTTTGTGAAGTGTCCTTGGGTGCTAAGAAAGGCGCTTTCAAATAAAATGTATTATTAATATTATTATCATTAAATATTAAGTCTTAGCTAAATATTTAGAATGAAACTAAATGTTTAGAAATGTAGCTAGATATTTAGAATCAGGACATTCGTTTATAAAATTTATAAATAACATTTAACACTTAGATATAACATTTTAGATGAAATACTCAACATTTACATATAGCTGACAAATATATTTCACACATATTTCTCTACATCTGCAGAAAAAAAATGATGTTTTAGAGCTTAATGTGGAGAAATGTTGTTTTTAGCAGTGTGTGCAACTTTACAATTGGCGCCCCATGTTTAAATGGACCTAGAGTTGTATGAAGTAAAAAAGAAACCACTTGATGTAGGGAATTTGATAGCGACACAAAGTTATAATGAACCTGTTTTTCCACATTAAATGTTTCATCAACCACCAACTTAGCCTGGTCAGTGCTCTTACCCTGGATCTCAGGGTACTTTGCCATGTAGAGGAAATAGTTGGGTCATTTTGGAGCGAAACGTGACCGCGGTGAGCGAAGGTCCGTTTCTCAATGGATTTGTCATCTAGGAGGGCTAAAAAACAAATTTAGCTGGGGTGTATTTTTTAAAATGGCGGGGAAAATTTTTTAGAGGCCGAAACCCAAAATGGCTGTCATGGAAATGATCTCTTTAAAGGCATGACCTACAATGATGAATAATATATGTTTTCAGACCTTTTTTTGTTGAGAAATACATATTTCAGGGTTACAGAATGATTTGACCTTATTTTAACCTTCAAATTCAAGAGGGCTGCCACTTTTGGTGTTTTTTTTAGGGTTTTTGGGGGCAGTTTTTGCCGTTTTTGGGGGTATATTTTTTCAGTATTGTTACAGAGTCTCTATATGGTTATAATGGAAGCTCTGCTCATGATGAGTTGAGTAATATGCAGTTAAAGTTCACAGAAATAACATCTGAAGTCAATAAAGTAGATCTTTATGTGTAAACAACCCTTGTTGATTGACCATTTCCCATTAAAAAGGACTATGCAGAAATGACTTTTCAGGTCTATATCACAATATTTTTGCTTTATTAAATTCTTTTGCAGTGTCAGACCAATGGAAATGAATAGATTCCTTTATTTTGCTCCCATTTAAATGAATGGAGATTTATTATCACCATGGAAACCACTGGAGCAAAGCCATATGTGTGATGTCACAAGGAAACTGCAGGCCGTTTTGCCATTTTGGATTTTGGCCTCCAAAAAATTTTCCCCACCATTTTAAAAAATACACCCCGTTTTTTAGCCCTCCTAGATGACAAATCCATTGAGAAACGGACCTTCGTTCACCGGGGTCACGTTTCGCTCCAAAATAACCCAACTAAAAGCCCAGCGAAGGGTGGTGGATGTAGTTTCGGACCCAGCCACAAACAGTTCCATGACACACATGATCAGATTTTCTTCATCAAAACTGTTTCCAACCTGCCCCTTACTCTGAGGAAAACATTCAAGTAAAAAAAATAAAAAAATAAAAACTTACATTATACCGATAGTACTATATCTTTCTTGTCACCGTCTCTATCTCATTCAGGTAGCAGTCGATGTAGTCCTTTTGGTCAGAGGGATCCCAGTTTTCTTTGTGCTTCTTCACTTCTTCTCTTATGAAGTCCCCAACTTTGTCCCAAATAATAAAAAATGTCTGATGTGGCCCGGGTAAACGTCTCATTAGCAGAGGGAATGAGTTGTAAAGCTGCAGAGGGTGAATCTAAAATAATACCATCCATCTGAGGAATTTCAGCATGAGATTTTCTGTTTCTATCACTCAGTTCCTAGCCTTGGAAATCTATCTGAGCATTTATTCACACATTTAACACATTTCCATCTTTGGTTGTGTTCCAATTACCAAATGCTGTACTTTTGTCTCACTACTTGAATCCTTTATGAACAGTTACACACTGAGAGTGCATGTCGTAAGATGCACAGACCATTAAAAATAAGTATAAGTCTCTAAAATGTCTTACCTGTGCCCAAATTGAGGCCTCAAGCTGAAATCCTTTCTCAAACCAGTTTATCAGTTGCCTGAACTTCTTCTCACTGTACTCAAAGTGATGCCCAAAAACCAAGGAGCAGATAATGTTTGACATAGCATTGCTAATCATAAACCTTAGATTGAAGGGCTTACTTCCAGTGAAAAAAAAGAAAAAAATAGAAAAAGTGGTGAAAAAAACTTTACATTTATTTATGATTTTTCTCTTAACCTAAACATCTTGATGCAAGTTTGCTACTTCCCTTTGTATCTTTGAAATTCTTTTAAACAATTTGTAAATTCACCCAAGATGATGGGCTCAAGTGGCTTCTTTCCAAAACCAAAGTATCTGAGGGTTGAAAGCATAAAATGTCTCTGCTGCCTCCACGTGTCCACTGAAAAGAAATTAATCAAAAGTAGACAAATAAGTTTTAAGTTAAGCCTTTCAAGTTATCAAAGATCCCCAGGACCCAAAAAGTAGCATTTTTAAGCTCTATGTGTGCTATGCTCTGATGGTAAAGTTGTCCTCTCACCTAGTCCTTTGCTTTTGTCCTGCAGCATAGGAAAGGGTGGACAGGCTGCCACAGTGTCCCCATGATTAACAACAGCTTCTTTAACCAACCACTCCTGGCCCATTTCCATTCTCCATATTTCTGGGCTAGCTGCATATGGATTCAAATGAAAAAGAAAAAACATGGTGTTTAGAGGAACAGATGACAGAAAGATAAGTCCATCAGTTGTCCTTGTGATGGTGGATTTACCTGAGTCACACTCTCAAGGTCTTTGTTGTGGTTCACAGAGAACATGTTTCCCAGGATTGGAAAAAGCCAGAGGTCCTGTAGTGAGGATAAAAACTGCACACAAGCAGTTGCTAGTGTGCTAGTCACTTCACGGCCAACTGCTTTTCCAACTTTGGACAGTACAACAGAGGGCTAGCGAATAGACTGGTCCCGAATCCAGGCGCATCACCAACCATCCGCCAACAAACCTCGGACCCTGGAAATGTGAGTGTTTTAAATGCTGTGTGCTGTGGAGCAGATGTAAGAGCTTTTCCTCAGTGTCCCCCCTGTCTCTGTGTTAGCTTCAGGATGCTAACTTTAGCTGCGGTTAGCCTGTTGTTTTAGCCTGTAATGTTACGGTAAACAAGCTTTGCTGTTTTCTGAACATTGTGCACTCAGAGCTCGTGGCGCCGCTCTCAGTGACGTGAAAGAGCGGGGCGGTATCAGTGGTGGCTCATTTACATATGAAGGTCACGCCCACTAAATCAGAGCGTTCTGAACAGAGGGGCTATGAGAGCCTGGAAACAATGCTGCTGTGCTTGATTTATTGGCTTTTTGGACCAAAACATGTTACTACCATTTCATGAAGACGTCAATGATCCACTTTAAACTGCAGAAAAGGAGCAAAATATGGGACCTTTAATGTTACATCAATTTGTGACCAGAACATTTTGGTTAAATTTTATGATTATTTAAATAGACAGCAAAAAGTTAAAGTGACAGTTGTGCTAAAATGAACATGGAGTCAAATGTTGATGTGTAAGTAAAAATTAAAGTACGATAATCCTTTATTTGTCCCACAACATTGAGGTTTACAGCATCACATAAGCAGGAGATGGTGTCAATAATTTACTTTTTTTTATGACAATTTTAGCCAGAAAGATTTAAAAAAGAAAAAAACTTCTGGTATGAGCCACACCACTCTTTGTGTTCAATCCAATCCAATTACAGATATAGATCATTAGTTATAATTTGCAGTAGTGGATTTATCAGATATTAAATTTGTTTTGTTTTCGTTTTTTTACTTTTTGAACGCATTGAATGAAAAAAATTTAAACAAAATGTGAAACATTTATCACAACCATGACAAAAAAAGTAGCTCAAATTCAACAGAATATACAAAGCGGTTTTTGATGGCTGTTCAATCACTGGATAGTGACGTCTAGCAGTTTATAGCATTAGCTATGCACAATGTTAGACATGATTCATGTCTAAGTAGTGTCCAGTAACACTGAGATAAACAATGTGAGCAACAACAGTGAAATGTTGCTGTAACATCGTTCAGTCAGGTTGGTATTTACACACATTCTTCATGAGTTAAGGGTGAAGATATCAGACAACAGGATCAGATTGGAGCCAGAGTGTCATGTCGAAATGTTCCATTCACATAATTATCAGGGAGGCCAACAAAAAAAACAGAGGTTGTTCTTTTTTTTCTGATGAACTTTTTTCAGTCAGTTAGAGCTTCTCTTAGGCTGGCGCTGATCTCGTACTGCCATGGTGCCAGAGTTACACCAAAGACATAATCCATTTTAGGCTTCACTCCAGCAGGCATGGAGAAGGTGAAGTGCTGCAGAAAGGAGGTGAAAAAGAGGAAAAGCTCCATTCTTGCCAGATTCTCACCAAGGCATACCCGCTTACCTGGAACATGAACAGAAACTGAGAAGCTGAAAATCAATTTGAAAAGTAATTGGCTATTTGATAACAACGATTTCACTTGTCTTCTTACATTTTTTTCCATTGAAAACATCAAATAAAGATACTTACCACTATTAACTCTAAGCTGAATTATTCAAGGTTTTTCCTGCATTTGTGTGTTGTGTTACTCCTCACCTGCAGAGAAAGGTATGAAAGCAGTTGGCTTCACAAACTTTCCCTCCTTGTTTAGAAAGTGTCCTGGGTTGAAGATTTCAGGTGTTTCCCACTCATTCTTGTCCATCAGCACTGAGGTCAAATTTGGGATTATTGTAGATCCCTGTCAGATTATACAGATTAATCATTATATTATATTATATTATATTATATTATATTATATTATATTATATTATATTATATTATATTATATTATGTTATATTATTATATTATATTATATTATATTATATTATATTATATTATATTATATTATATTATATTGAGCATAAATTGCATTCATGGTAGTTGACCTTAGGAACAGTGTAGCCTCCCAGCTTGATGTCCTTGTTTGTCATATGAGGTACGCTGAGGGGAACTATGTTGCTTATTCTCTGGATCTCGTGAAGGACAGCGTCAGTAAACGGAAGGTTTGTACGATCATCCATTGATGGCTGTCTAGACTGACCAATCACTTTGTCTATCTCAGCCTGGACCTTTGCTGAGAGGAAGACAACAGACAGGAGTTGGAAAATAACTCAATGAGCTGCAATAGTCAATATCAAAAATTATACACAATTTAGCATATTGAAGCTACAACCGGTGGATGTGTGATCATTTGGATTAAACCACTGAATTATAGAAACCTAATTTTATAAAGGAAAAGTGAAATGATAAAATTGGTGAGAAACTGCGTTTTCCCATAGTGTGCACTTTATTGATCCAGACCTGGCCTGGTCAGTGCTCTTACCCTGGACCTCAGGGTACTTTGCCATGTAGAGAAAAGCCCAGCGAAGGGTGGTGGATGTAGTTTCGGACCCAGCCACAAACAGCTCCATGACACACATGATCAGGTTTTCTTCATCAAAAGTGTGTCCCGCCTGCCCCTTAGTCTGAGGAAAATAGTCAAGTTCAAGTTTTTGTGTGAAAATGTTATAAACATGATATTATTTTTTTCTGTAAACTGAAAATTCTATATTATGCTGGTCATAACATGTTAAGTTAACGTAAAGCACACATGTCACATAGTCAGCACATATTATGTGACATGCGCTGTTTGTACACCAACTGGAATTCAAACTGTCATCATACAAGAAAACAGAAGACAGGGTAGTGCTGAGTCTGCTAGAAAAGAAAAAAAAGAAAGATCAACTTTCTAATCAGCACAGTGTTGACTTTTTAAAGCTTTTTCAAGCATTTGTCACCGTCTCTATCTCATTCAGGTAGCAGTCGATGTAGTCCCTTTGGTCAGAGGGATCCCAGTTTTCTTTATGCTTCTTCACTTCTTCTCTTATGAAGTCCCTCACTTTATCCCAAATGACAAAAATTGTCTGATGTGGTCCAGGTAAACGTCTCATTAGCAGAGGAAATGAGTTGTAAAGCTGCAGAGGGCATGAAAATATTTAAGCTGAGAAGAGGAACTTCAGCATGAAATTATGAACATTTTACACTGAGGTCACACTGAACTAAGACAGCAACTTCAAGAAAACTATAAATACCTCTAAAATGCCATACCTGTGCCCAAATTGAGGCTTCAAGCTGGAGTGCTGTTTCAAACCAGCTGACCATTTGCTTGAACTTCTCATCATTATACTCAAAGCGGTGTCCAAAAACCAAGGAGCAGATGATGTTGGAGACAGCGTTGCCAATGATGGGCCGTGGATTAAAGGGCTTACCTCCAGTAAAACAAAATTAATGGAGAGGAATTTAAGTATGTTTTTTGTTCATCACTCTATGCACATTAATACATGCTCACCACTTACCTTTATAACTTTGAAATTCTTTTGAACAATTTGTAAATTCATCCAGAATGATGGGCTCAAGCGACTTCTTGCCTAAACCAAAGTATCTGAGGGTTGAAAGCATAAAACGTCTCTGCTGCTTCCACATGTGCCCACTAGTGAAAACTACACCTGGAAAAAAATGTATCAAAAGAAGATAAATTAGTTCTAGCATGAGCCAATTAACTTAACAAAGATTCATGTGAGGGGGAAATGTAGAAATACGCTGCAAAAATCTTATCAACTGTTTTTGTCTTATTTAAGTAAAAACTGTTTTTTTATATACTTGATATGAGCCACACTCAGCTGATCAGTCCAGTTAAATGGCTTGTTTTACGTTGTTTGAAGAGACAAATGAGGTCTGAATTCTTTTCAACAAGTGAAAAAATCTGCCAATGCTATAAGAAAAAAATACTCAAAAATGTGCTTAAAACTCGAACAATGTCTTAATACAAGTAATTTTTCTCTTGTCTTGACTGGTCGGGTTAATATAGCTCATGTTAAGTCTAAAAACACATTTTCTAGTCAAAATACAATAAGAACACTTAATAAGATTTCAGTTTTTTTCAGTGTATGATTTTAGTTTTGTGTGCACAAAGGCTCTGTGTTTTGCTTTGTGTGTTGTGTTTATGTCCTCTCACCTTGTCCTTTGCTTATGTCAAGCTGCATAGGAAGGGGTGGACGGTCTGCCAGACTGTCTCCTTGATTGACAAGAGCTTCCTTTAAAATCCCACTCCCATTTAAAACCACCAACCACTCCTGGCCCATTCGCAGGCTGTACACATCTCCATACTTTTGTGCTAACTGCGTGTGGATTCAAGAACAAAGAAAGCAGATGGTTTCAGCACGGCAGAAGACAGGAAGACATGTCCATCAGTTGTTTTTTGTGATGGTGGAGCTACCTGTGTTATACTCTCATGGGCTTTGTTGTGGTCCACAGAGAACATGTTTCCCACGATTGGGAAAGCCCAAGGTCCTGGAGGAAAGCTTGCCGGGCGACGGTTCTTAATATAATCTGTGGTGAGGATGAAAACAACACAGAAGAGCAGAAAACTTCTAACATCCCACTCCACATATGATCCAATTACAGAAAAGATAGAATCCATTTTTCAAACAAGAGCTTAAAGAGAGCCTGAAGTTAATAAAATTAAGCCTCTTTCACCCTCCTGTCAGAGTAAAAAATTAATGTTACAGGTTCTTTGCCACACAGCATTTGCACTGAGTGCATTGGACTCTGACCTGGATAAGGGAAATGGAACACACTGTTAATCAGTGACCATAAAACAATAACTGTATTTAGGTATAAAGGTATTGGCCAGTTTGTGTAAAAAGGTTCAACACAGGGCACCGGTATGGCCTAGCAGAAAGGTCATGTATCACATGAGGTTAGTCCAGGTCCAGGTTTGAGTCCAGTCTGCAGCCCGTGCAACCCTTTTCATGCATATCCCCTCCCACTCTTACTCTTTCCTGCTCTATCCACTGGCACACACACACACACACACACACACACACACACACACACACACACACACACACACACACACACACACACACACACACACACACACACAAATAAGAAACAAATGCACCTTTTTCTGATTTAATACCAACAAAGTGCTGGATAACAAATCCCCAAACCCAGTTATTGCTCTGCTGATAAGTGTAATCAGCCTCATAATGAAACTGATTTCTTTTATCTCACCATTAGACAGTAAAAGGTTGCTCCTGTGTTTTCAAAAAACTGTGTGTCTTCTCAAGCTCAACATCCTTCTTCAGAATGTTTGCAAAAGTCAAAAATAGACTCTGGGTCTTTTTTCCGTGTGGTACGCCAATGGCTAACACTCTTTCTTGTTAGTGTGTGTAACCTACTGAGCTGGGTTAAGAGAACTTTTAAAGGAAATCCTTACATGAAATCCTTACAAGTGTTTCCAGTTAATCAGTTAGTCTGAAACATTAAACTATTTCCATGTATTCAAATTTCATGAGAAACAGATTTCTTTTTATTTATTTAGTGTCAGCTGTAATCATCACAATAAAAGAAAAAAATGCTTGAAATATTTCACTCTGTGTGTATTGAAGTTGGATACAATTTAAGTTTCACTTTTGAAAATAAAGAATTAACTCTGTGTAATGAAAGCAGATGCTTCTGTTAGGTCTGTAGTCAAAAAAGCCTAGGGAATGTATTGCCATAAACAAAGTGGGACAAACCTTGTGTTTTTGACCCTTGGCAGCATGACATTGGCATTCACTTTACACTGAACTGTTATTCTCTGAAAAGGGATGTCAAACACTGTTAATCAGTGACAATAAATCAATTCTTCAGCTATAGAGATCCATGTGACTAAGCACAATGCACCTTGGCATGCAGCGCAGTCTTTCCAAGTATTTTTTAATCAGCAGTGTGAGTAGTTATTGCATAGTTGATATTACATAGTTGGTAATAGTTATATCAAGTAATTAAGATCAACTAAGGGCCATAAATGAATACAGTGTGCAATAACCTTGTTTAAGAACTTTGCCAGCAAATTAAACAGATAAGCATGTTGGCAACATCAAGAACACAAAGGGAAACATCGCAACAATCAAGAGCAAAAATCTTAGACTTAACTTTGGTAGATATTTGATGCTGATGCTGCAAATTAGTGAGCATCTAAGGAAATAATTATCTCAGGAGGGTCCTCAGAGTGTTAGTGTCAGACTTGACCCGCAGATGTACGACGGAGTGGGAGGACGCTGTCCTCAGAGATTTAGCTGCAATACTCGCCGGCTCCAGCTGTTGGTGTACCCTGTTTTGGTGGCCAGGTCCGAGCCACAGTATTGCTGCTGAAAATCAGAGCCAAGGCTGTGTATTGAAACCCAACTTTTGTTCAACATGCTGTCAGTGATGATATCTTGTGGATAGAGAGGAGAAATACGGCAATTTTGACAAATAGTGCAGATTAGACGATCGCTGACTACACCTTTGAACAAGCCTTGTTGTAGAGTTATCTGTTAGAGTTTAAAGTTTTAATACTTAGGAGCACAAAAATTTATGAGGAACATTTTTGTTATCACCAATGTACTCAAAACAAATTATCTGCCATTTTTACCTGCTATAACCTTATTCTACTGTTTAATCTAATAGCAACCCCTCTTGCCTTTGAGTTCCTTTTCTAAGTTCTGGTAAATCTTATTTTTAGAATCAGAGAACTTTATTGGTACTAGATGGGCAACTTTTTTATCAGCCTCCAAGTTAATCAAACAACTACTGACTAACAAACACTGCAGTGACAACGTTCAGCAGTCAACATGTCAGTAACTTCAGATCTGCAAAAAAGGAGCTAAACACAAATAGAATGAATTTACATAAATGGAATAAAAGTACTAGAAAAAAACTGACCAGTACTAGTAGAATTCTCTCAAGAGCTGCCCTGAACCTTTCTCTTCATTCTCCTTGAAGGAGCCAGATAGCTTCACCCTGAGGAAGAAAAGAGAAATTTTTGAAATGATCCCAGATTGACCTGATATCCTTGATACTCGTAACAATAGTCAAGATTGTCTTTGTTTTTCGGCGTGACCATCAGCAGAAAAAAGTGTTAAAATGAAATGCTATTTGAGAACTAGGGCTGTGCATCCTGTATTTTCCACATTTAATAATCATCTCTCTATGCTCCGTTAATTACCAGTCAGAGTCAAACTGAACCAAGATACTTGTCTGAATCCACAGTTTGGGTTTTCACTCAAACATTGTCAGATACACACTAAACAAAAACACACTGACCATAATTTTAAGACCAGTTGAAAAAGTTCATAAATTTACAATTTTCACTGTTGAATGTCAAAAAGGTTCTAAGTACAGTTTAAAAATGCAAAAAGAAGAAACGGGAGTGAGACAAATAATAATAATAATAAAAAAAGATCTGAGTGAGAAATTTATTGGAAATAATAAAATAAACTGAAATAGGTGATTCATCAGCAGATTAATTTTAAGTCCCCAGCTCCAAGAAACCCTGAAACCCCCTAAAATAGAAATAAAAGATTTTTTTTTTTAAAGGGTTCTGTAATCAGTAGCTCTACTGTTTTACGTCAAAATTTGTTTCAACCTGCTTGATGCAAGAGTTTCCAGGAGGCCAGTGGGAACGTTGCTCCGAGTGGTGCAGGTGGCTTCAAGGAGGGCATCCACTGTCTGGAGCTGATGTCCATTTTTGTAAACTCCCCTCGCCATCCATCCCCATATGTTCTCAGAGTGATTTAGATCAGGGGAACTTGCAGGATGGTCAAAAAGGGTGAGTTTATTCCTCTGTAAGTCTTTTGCCAAGCAGGCATTGTGAACTGCAGCATTGTCCTGTTTAAAAACCCAGTCAATACCACATAGACCAGGGCCCTCAGTCATGAAGGAGACCCTGTGCACTTTCGCCGATTGATGACCCTGAACAAACTGAAGCTCCATTGTTCCATTGAAGGAAAAAGCACCCCAGGTCATGGTGGCGCCCCCTCCGCTCTGCCAAGTAGAAAACATCTCAAGTAAGATCTCCTTGTCATGCCAATGACGTTGAAAGCCATCAGGACCATTGAGGTTTCATTTTTTCTCATCAGAGAATCAAACTTTCTCCCACCTTTCGATGTCCCGTGTTTGGTGCTCTCCTGCAAAGCCCAAACAGGAAATTTGGTGGTGTTGAAGGATACAAGGCCTTTGATGATGGTTTTTGTCCTTAAAGCTTCTCTCACACGTGACGTCTGATGGCACCAATAACTCCCTTAATTTGGGTAGAAGATGATGACTCGATGATGGCCAATCAGATCCTCTGGCTCAGCACTGGTGAAATCTTTTTGGGTCTACCACTTGACTGTTCAGTTCCATAACCCTCAAGATCTTTTAAGGAATCCAGAGTGACCGTCTTACTTCATCAACCTCAGCAGTGTTGGTGCATTGTCAGAGGTCTTGCATTTGTAACGAAACAATCAGACCAAGTTCAAAGAGAGAAAGCTGTTTTGCCTTTGCCATCAGGAAGTCATGATGTTGAATCCACATTTTCACTAAGATTTCAACTGGTCTTAAAATTCTGATCAGATGTGTATGAACTGCTTTATGTTAGGGAAGATCTTTCACCAGGTGTGCCCACACTGTGTATTTTTCAACCCATATAATGATCATGTGGACCAAGAGAGGCAGAAAAATCTAACACCATGCTCATTTTAAGATGTTTTAAACATCAAAGACTTTTATTAATAAAATTAGGAAAGTATACAGTATATACAGAATATGAGCAAACAGCATGTAAAGCTAATGGATGTACACATTTGTTTTCAAGACTAAAAAGCAAAATCGGCAATGACTGCCATGCAGATTGTTAGAACAAAAAGTGTTAAACAGAAATTTTCCATGTGCTTTAAAGGTTACATGGGTACATATAAGTAATGACTATGAAAACAAAGGTTGTTTCTAATCAGACTTTTGTCGTTTTGTCAGTCAGAGCCCGTCTCAGCGTGGGGTTGCACAGATATTATAAGGGAGAGGTGACAGAACAATGCTAAACTTGGTGTCCATCACAGGCTTCACGCCGGCAGGCATGGAGAAAGTGAAGTTCTGCAGGAAGGAGGTAAAAAACAGGAAAAGTTCCATCTTGGCCAAGCTCTCCCCTGGACACTGACGCTTGCCTGAGACAGGAGAGCAAACTTTAACTTGGTGGGAAATTTCTTTCAATGAAACTGTACATAAACCCTGAAGGGAAAAAAGTGACAGAAATGTCTTTCTACTTTTGCCATACTGAATCATTCCAATCTCTATCTGCTGGCATTGAGGCAAAAACTCCTATCAGAGTGAGTAACAAATATTGTCTTGGTAAAATCTTTTTTAATCTTTATAGGTCATACAATTAAAATCAGATTTACCTAAATCAATCACAAAAAGAAGAAGCTTTCCAAATGTATTAGACATTATAACTGGAAAACTGAATAGGTTTCAAAAATAAAGCAAAATTGCAAAAGAATTTCTCTTGTCCTCTCCTTTTTATCCACTCGTACCACCTGCTGTATTTTTGAAATGTCCAGCAAAAATGATAGCTGGTCATTCATTGGTTAAATTATGCTTGGATAATTTTTTGTCAGACTTAACTTCTCTCAAAGTGTTATTAATTTTGCAGGGATCCAAGAGTCCAAACTCCTTGTGCCCCTTTAAACAGTGAGAGACACTTTTTAAACATGTAAACACATTCTATTGGTCCTCACCTGCAGAGAAAGGTATGAAAGCAGCTGGCTTCACAAACCTTCCCTCCTCATTGAGAAAGTGTCCTGGGTTGAAGGTCGAGGATGTCGCCCATTCATTCTTGTCATAGAGCACTGAGGTCAAGTTGGGAATGACTGCAGTTCCCTGGCAACGTGAATAATACAAAGTAATTTTGATCCACAGCATTAATGAACAATGAAGGTTTATGTAACATTAATGGTATGATTACTGCATAAATGATTATTTCTACCTTTGGGAGAGTGTATCCGCCCAGCTGGACTTCATTGCTGGTGAAGTGAGGTACGCTCAGAGGAACTGTGTTCCCCATTCTCATGACCTCATGAATGACAGCGTCAGTATACGGCAGACCAACACGATCCATGGTTGAGGGCTCTTTGGACCCAATCACTTCATCTATCTCAGCTTGGACCTTTGCTGTTCAGAAGGAATGAAAATCAAAACATTTTTTTATCAGCAGTTTGCTATGGGTCATGACTGGAGCTGAGAAGATGCTGCTGTCATGTGACTCTTACAGAAATGACATAACATACACAGTTGTTCATTTCACTATAATACATGCATTTCTTTGTTTAGGATTGGAATTTCTAAACAAGCTGTCGCTTGGTTTGCCAACTTTTTAATAAAAAGGAGCAATGTGTTCAGATGGCTGGAGTTAGTTCTTCCTTTCTTGAGGTCACAAAAGGTGTGCCACGAGGCTCAGTCCTAGGACCTTCTTTGTTCACAATTCATGCCAATGATTTGTGTGCAAACTTGCCAAATGCCTCTTACCACCTTTATGCTGACAACTTTGTAATTTACTGCTGCGCAAGCATTTGAATTCTTGCAATCTGTTTTTGCTGTAGCACAGACTCGTCTGGCAAACTTGAAAATGGTTCTAAATGCTGATAAATCTAAAATAAAGCTTTTTTCAAAGGCACCTGTTCCCCTTGAGGAAATCCCCTCAATAAGAACTTTCCAAGGTAAAAATCTAGAGCTTGTCACCAGTTATAAGTACCTAGGATTAACTATTGATGGGGATCTTTCTTTCAAAGTGCATGTCAAAAATCTATTTTCTACACTTGGGGCAAAGCTCAGTTTCTTCTATAGGAACGGGTCATGTTTTTCTCTCAGAGCTGGGAGGCTTTTGGTGTCTGCTTATTTTCTGCCTGTTCTTGATTATGGTGATGTTGTGTATATGTCTGCTTCAACCACCTGCCTTCAGTCCTTGACTCCTGTCTACCACTGTGCTCTGAGGTTTATTACAGGTTGTAGTTGCCTCACCCACCACTGCTAACATTATTATAAAGCTGGCATGCCCTCTCTGGATATACTCTGGTTTATAAAGCTCTTCTTGGCCTATATATATATATATATATATATATATATATATATATATATATATATATATATATATATATATATATATATATATATATATATATATATATATATATATATATGAGAGGCGGGGTACACCCTGGACTGTTCGCCAGTCAATCACAGGGCGAGGCAGTATATAAATATAGCTAGCCTGATCAATGCTCTCACCCTGAATCTCTGGATGCTGTGCCATGTAGAGAAAACCCCAAAGAAGAGTTGCAGTGGTTGTTTCAGTGCCAGCCACAAACAGGTCCAAGACACAAATCACCAGGTTTCCCTCTTCAAAAGTGCTGTCTTGTTCCCCCTTACTCTGAGGATAAATCCAAACATGTGACAAGAATGAAACCAAACAGAGTGAGTCTATGTTGTTGCTTTCATGTGAACTAATTACATCTGCAGGCTTGTACATTAAAAATACTTTGGTGAGGGTGTAATTAGCTAAAAACTGTGCATTTTTTTCTGAGATTAGGCATGCATAAGCAAAAGTGGTGCAAACCTGAGTTGTACCTTTGCCCTGGTCACCCTGGCAATGTTGATGACACTTATATAATGCAATAGTAAGGAGTCGTGTCAGCACAGCACAACACTTGTTAATGCAAAGCTAGTGGGTATGAAGGTCAGATTCAGCATGTGATTAAACAGCAGAGTGTTAACAGATCAAATCCTCAGTTGGAGTCAGTCACCGTCTGTATCTCATTCAGGTAGCAGTCGATGTAGTCTCTTTGGTCAGAAGGATCCCAGTTTTGTTTGTGCTGCTCCAGCTCTTCTTTAATGAAGGCCTCAACATCATTGAACATGTGTCGTAATCTCTTGTGAGGCCCGGGTAAATACCTCACCAGCTTAGGGTATGAGTTGTAACACTGCAAAAAGGAGCACATAAAACACGAGCATTTCAGCAACACAGTTTTGGCTTTAACAATCTAAACTTAATTTTGAAATCCTTTTGCTTTTGAAACATATAAATTATAAACAGCTTTCTTAAACTTAAATACACAAAATTTAGTTAACAGCTTAAAAATTGCTTTACCCATGACCAGAGGGAGACCTGAATCCGCAATAACTCCTCAAAGTAGTTTATCAGTTTCCTGAACCTCTTGTCAGTGTACTCAAAGCGATGCCCAAAAACCAGGGAGCAGATGATGTTGGAGACAGCATTGTTGATGATTTGGCGTATATCACATGGCTCACCTTTAGTTCAACAGCAAAAAAAGGTATTAATTTTGGGAGTGTAATGGTGGGTCTTTCTGAATGCATTTGGCATTTACCTTTAAATTTTCGAAGGTCATTGGAAGAGTAAGTAAATTCTTGTAAGATGGCGGGTTCCAGGGATTTCTTGCCGAGCCCAAAGTTTCTCAGAGTTGAAAGTGCAAAACGTCTCTGCTGCTTCCATAAGTTCCCACTGCTAGCAAAAATACCTGACAAGAAATATGTCACAAATGTTAAAAATAAAAGAGCAAGTAGAAAAATGATAATAGTTTATTACCAAAAACTCTCCTTCAGCAAAATTAATTTGTGGGGTTTTTTTTTTTCGCAAGAGCACTGTCACAAGAGCTTTAAAATGTTCATTCATTACACATGAATTGTCAATAAAAGGAAGAGATTTTCAAAACCATTTTTATTGTTACACATACCTTTTCAGTTATCAATAACTCTTTGATTAATAAATCACCATTGTGCTCATTTTATTAACTCTAATATTTCCTATAGAATCACAGCTAAAAACTTGAATCAAAGGAGTGGCACCAAAAGTGAATTTAGAAACATGACTCTATCTATCTATCTATCTATCTATCTATCTATCTATCTATCTATCTATCTATCTATGAATGCTTTTTAATCTGTCTTTGTTTTACATTATCTCACCCAGTTTATGGTTGAGCTCATTAGACATAGGAAGGGGTGGGCGATCTGCAGTGTTGTGTCCATAGGTTACAAGTGCTTCTTTGAAAACCTTGAAGCTGCTGACAACCACAATCCATATCTTGCCCATCCGCAGGCTGTAGACATCTCCAAATTTCCCTGCCAGCTAAAAGTGGATTACAAATGAAAGGAGAAAAAGACAGTTACACTTGTCGGCCGCAGTTACTTTAAATGGTAGCCTTTCCTTAACACTCCCGAGTTTACCTCTGTCATGCTCTCATGGGTCTTGTTGTGGTCCACAGAGAACAAATTGCCCACGATTGGGAAACCCCAGGGTCGTGGAGGGAAACTGGCCGGCTGTCGATTCTTGATATAATCTGTGGTGAGGATGAAAACTGCCGCAAAGAGCAGCAAGCTTTGGACATCCCAGCCCACGTTAGACAAAATTACTGAGAAGATAGAATCCATCGTCCACACAAAGGCTCAATCTCTGAGTAACTGAGTCATGTGCCTTTTATGCCTGTAAAGTGGTACGTCAGGAAGGGTTGGGTGACAGGATTAATGTTTTCACCCCACTCTATGTGCAACAGAAAGCCCAGTGCCCCTGACTTTGTGTTCGACATTTGACAGTGACCTATATTTTTTTTGCAGGCTTATCTACCCACCCATTGATTTCCACCTAAAAACCTGCCAAAGGTTGCAACAGGATAAACTAGGGTGACCATATTTTGATTTCCAAAAAAGAGGACAACGGTACTGGCCTCGAGGCACAAATTCAAACAGGCTTCTTATATTCTTAATATTTCACTGCCCCGTGGTTTCTCCCGTTTGTGGAAACACCACAGTACTGGATTTTTTTGAGTGCTTCATGAGTGACTTCAACAGAATGGGGGGTTATTACACCTAGAGATGGGTACAGAATTGGGTACTTCAAAAGGTACCGACCGAATTCTGTCAAAAGTACCGAGTACTGATTCATGTGAAATCAAAAGGTACCACGTTTGGGTACCTGAACACATCCTTGTGACTGTGAGGAAGTGAAAGAATAATCGATTTTCCATGATGGACATGAACAGCATTGCAAGGGTATATACTGAAGGATATATATGTTAAATTGAAAAAAATATATATAATATTGTTAAAGAAATTGATATTTTTTACCACATAACTACAAAAAAGTACCGAAAATTTGTACCGTTGAGCACTGGTACCGATTGCCAGGTACCGGGCATTGGTGCCAGCACTACTAAACTTTTTAGCAACGTCAGAGTCAGGAAATGTCTTTTTAGCAAGGCACTGGTGCAATCCATGGACCTGTAGCTGTTGTGGTGTTTTACAGTATGAAATGCCCTGTCATGTCATGTTTTTCGGTGTCCATGTGAGCTTTGAGATCTCCAGCACCTTTATTGGACACTGAGACATATGTGCCAGCTTTGCACACGGTTCACTCCGCCTCCCACTTGTCCCGACCGGGACGGTATGTCGGAAATTTTTTTTTGCAGTTCATCTGTGAAGCTGCACTTACGCTTAGGCATCTTCCGTGCAATACAGCTCCGCTGTATAAACAGCCCCGTCTTCTCCGCTCTCCGTCTATGTCTCTCTCTCTCGCCTTCTCTCTGAGCCTCTCACTCTCTATGCGTGTGTGTGCACGCGCAGAGCAGACCTGCCCACAAGGCAGCCCCTCGGTAAGTGATGCGCATGATAGTATTGTTTGCAAGCGCCGGTCAATTTACGGACGCGTGTAATGGTCCTATGAAAATCAGTGAACACCTGACATTTTCGTGAATTTATTAAACCTGCCCGGACACCCCGGACAGGACGTAAAAAGTGGACATGTCCAGGCAAAAGAGGACGCTTGGTCACCCTAGGATAAACAATGTCCTTAAACTACCTCATAAAATTAGATTACCAGAGCATTGAGAAATTACCAGGGATCAAATGAGAAAAAAATGTTGGCTTTCACTCTTTACAACATATTTTGGCTAAAAAATCTTGATCAAGTATTTTGAGGGTCGGGTCTGCAGCTTTTTCTTTAAAAAATAGAATGTCAACTTTTGATGGGATAATCCTGCTTCATTGTCTCCTAAAGACCTCTGTATATGCATGTAAACGTCTCTTTCTGCTTCAAGCCTCTCCTGTGTCTGTATGTTGATGTTTTGGTTGTTTTTGGACATTTCTGAGTGAAGAGTAATCGTGGTTACATCAGACGATCACAGCGCGCCCAGTGCGCAGGCGACTTTGAAGGGTTACACTTTAAGATCGCTGATTGGCTCATTTCACTGTCAATCAAAAAGGATTTGGCCTCAGACAGATCATCCAATCATCATACAGAAGCCCAGCGTCCAGGCCAGCCCACTGCCTCATAGACCCCCAGAGACGCTGAGCGTCCAATGGGCGGGACAAAGCCCAGCGTTTATCCAATGACCATCCAGTTTCCACAGTGGAACAACCCACTCTACGCTTCCCAGCTAAAGTCAGAAGACGCTCAGCGTCCGACTGTGTTAAAGCGCTGAGACGCTGTGGGGATGAATGAGAAGGAGGTGGAGCCAGTTACCTGTGATAGGTAGTATGACATGAAGCGTTATCCTGCTGGAAGTAGCCATCAGAAGATGGGTACACTGTGGTCATAAAGAGATGGGCATGGTCAGCAACAATACTCAGTTGGGTTGTGGCATTTAAACCATGCTCTTCTGCAGACCTTGGTTGTTATTTGAGTTACTGTTGCCTTTCTATTAGCTCAAACCAGTCTGGCCATTCTCCTCTGTACGGTGAGGAAATTTTTGTCTAACTCAGCGGTTAAGAAGATTTCAGGATCGTTTGATTGTTCAATCAGAGGCACAGTTCAGGTCCAGTGGCTAGCTGGCGCCCTGTAGCTGTTCGAAGAAAAACTCACAGCCGACATCATAACCAATGTGGCTGAGTCCATGGATTGGCTTCATTTCATGGTTTCAGGAACAGACGGGTGTCGCAAAGGCTACGTCTATCTTTGATACAGTCTATGCTTATGACCAGTTTGCCAGTGCTGTGTAGGTTTTGCCCCTGGCACAGACAGAGCAGGCAGACTGTGCCACCAAAAGTGCTGCCTCAGGAACTGGAGAGTATGGGCCACTCCGAGGTGATAGGCTAATTTGGAGGAGTGACCCCACTGGAGGACTTGAGCCTGAGCCGAGTTGGGAACAAACAGCCGGCCTTGGGGTCTGGTTCCAGGGTCTGGATGATTCTTTTGAGTCTCTTTAGCCGAGTTTCCACCAAGCAGACCGGTTCGGTTTGTCTTGGTACGCATTTTGCCACAGACTTATCCCGGGACAGATTGCCAAAAACCGAGACGAGCCGGCCTACTTTTTTGGGACCCTGCCGTATGAGTGCCAGACTGACTTTGTATCAAAGAGCTACATGCCAATCAGAGAGAGGACGAAATGCTGCATGTCTTCCATCTATGCTCTTTGTTTACTGTGTCACGATTTTCTTCAGTGCCTCCACTCCTGCAGAGCCTACACTACAGCCAGCAGCTCTCTATTCCCGACATCTTAGTTTCTCTAAGCAGGGGACAGCCTGTGGAAGAAAAAGGTGCAGGGATGTATCCTCTGAGTCTGGGGGTCGTGTTGAGACAACACCACTCCAGCTCCGACGTCCAAAGCGTCCACCTCCACTGTGAACTATAATGCTGGGTCAGGGTGTCTGAGCACGGGAACACTGGTGAAGAGGGTTTTGAGGTGGGAAAACTCTGCTGTGGTCTCAGGTGTCCACAGGAATGGGGTCGAAGTAGAGGTGAGACAGGTGAGAGGACTCAGTATTGTTGCTGACCATGTCCATCCCTTTATGAGCACAGTGTACCCATCTCCACATGGCTACTTCCAGCAGGATAACGCTCCATGTCATAAAGCTGGAATCATCTCAGACTGGTTTCTTCAAAATGACTATCAGTTCCCTGTACTCAAATGGCCTCCACAGTCCCCAGATCTCAATCCAATAGAGCACCTTTGGGATGTGGAGGAACAGGAGATTCCCAAACTCTGAGGAATGTTTCCAGTACCTTGTTGAATCTATGCCACCAAGGATTAAGGCAATTCTGAAGGCAAAAGGGGGTTGAACCTGGCACTAACAAAGTGTACCCTATGTGTGTATATATATATATATATATATATATATATATATATATATATATATATATATATATATATATATATATATATATATATACCTTTCTTTGCTGTATTTCAATGCATTTTCCATCCTTTTAAAATAAGGAATAGTTATAAAACTGGACACCTGCTTTAAACATTTTCCCTATAAATGACTACTGTATTAATTAACAAAGATTATACACATTTAAAACTGCTCCATCCCAGCCATGACCCTGCATCTTCTTACTCTCTGGTCATGGACTTCCAGATTTGAGCTGACGGGATTAGTGCCATATATATATATATATATATATATATATATATATATATATATATATATATATATATATATATATATATATATATATATATATATATATATATATATATATATATATATATATGCCATCACAGGATCTTGCCCCTTGGAACTTGGCAAGTAAAAGAAATCAACAAAAGAAAAAAGCAGAGATGACAGGTTTATTATACTTTTAAACAGGAGATAATAACTGTATGACATATGCAGTGTTTCATTAAATTAAGTCAAGAAATAAGTTGACTTTATTCTCTAAACCCATTGACATGTTAACAAGAAATCAAAGCTACAAGTATTTTAGCCACTGTTGATCAGTCTGAACTTCCTGGTAGCAGCCCCAAAGTCATATTAGCACTAAAAATCTTGAAGTGCTATTGATATATAAGGCAAAGTTTGATATTGAAGTGTTCCAATCACATAATAGTGAACAATGCCAACAGAAAACAAAGGTTACTGCTGTTGAAGTTCCTTTTTTGGGGGGATTAGAGCTTCTCCCATCGTGGGGTGGCACATATTTCATACGGCAGTGGTGCCAGAGCTAAACCAAAGATGTAGTCCATCACAGGCTTCACTCCAGCAGGCATGGAGAAGGTGAAGTGCTGCAGAAAGGAGGTGAAAAAGAGGAAAAGCTCCATCCTTGCCAGATTCTCACCAGGGCATTGCCGCTTACCTGTAACATTAAAATAAACTGGTCATCTAAAGCTCTGTTACCATCAAGCAGTTCAGTTTGGTTTGTCCCGGTACGGCACGCATTTTGTGTGGCGTTTCCACTGACTAATCTTGGGAGAGGTGTCTTAAATTACAGAGATAAGCCGTCCCACTTTTTGCGACCCGAGCATTGGGTTGCCAGACACACTGATCCAACAATCAGGGTGTGGAGCTACAACACTACAGTGCGTTCATTGGATGAAAGAATCATCACATACACTCATAGGCTTTTTTGATGTCATTGCTAAAAGAAAAGCAACCTGTCTCAACAACCTTTTTATCCCTGACTGTTCCAGAGCTGAGAAGGAAAAGGGGGAGGGTATACAGCACCAGAGAAAAGCCCTGTGAGGAGACCATCACAGCCTGCAAGAGGTCTGCCACTATAGCCCATTTTCCACCAAGTAGTCCAGTATGAATTGATACAGTTTGGTACGGGTTGGACCGGTAAAGCCTGATCCTGTTTGCGTTTCCACAGCAAACTGTAGCCTTATTGGTGGGGGGTGTGTCAGTCAGCTGCTGCCATAGCAGCGTGACACAGTGTACCCTGCTAATAAATCCAACAAAGAAGAAAAACGCAACACAGTAAACAAAGAGCAAAATCCAGCAATTTGTCTTCCTTACAAATGTCATGTGACTCTTTGTTACATAGTGCAACCAAGCTTTGTGTCGCAAGGAGAAACACAGCCTGCACGATAAGTGATGATTCTTCCAACCAATCATTGGACTGCAGTGTTTCTAGCTCCACCTTCTGGGGTCAGATTGGTATGTCTGGCACCCCAACAGAAGGGTACCAAAAACTGGGATGGTACAGGTAGGTAATTTTGCGACCTTTCTGGGATTAGTCAGTGGAAACACCACAAAATGTATGCCATACAAAGACCTACCGAACTGAATCACAGGTGAAATTGGGGCCTAAGTCCTCCATTTATGTGCCCCATCACCTTCCAGGTTGCCCGGAGTCCAAAGTGCTGCTACACTGCCCCCACTGGCAAAGCATCAGTCATGATCAGCAGGCAATGTGAGGGGATTGAGCTCAGTGAGCTCATTGCCCCAGGTGAGAGCACAGATCAACCAGTCTTAGTATAAAAAAGGATATGCAAGCTCTGGGTCTGTATTGGGGCCAGTGCACCCATGAGACCAGGGAAGGCCAAAGCAGGGGCACCTTGTACTGATTAACCCTGTCCTTAAACAACTAGGTTTAACTTTATACCTGCACCAACTACAGAATAGGGACCTAACCACTGCGGTTGCAATCACTTTAAACAGCAGCAATTAACCAACAAAGACTTTACTCTGAGCCAACCGTCAGCTCAGCATGTTGATGTAGCCAAAAACTAACTAATTTAAGCCATAGGATTAAAAATATAGCTCCCAGATCTCCCAGCAAAACACTCCACTGTTCTGTAGTGTGCTGATTGACCTGCTTTCATTAAACATACAAAAGAGATGGCTTGCATGGCAACAAAGACTATTATTATTATTATTATTATTAGTAGTAGTAGTAGTAGTAGTAGTAGTAGTAGTAGCAGTAGTAGTAGTAGCAGTAGTAGTATATACTTTATATGTATATGTACATGATGATCATCCCAGGTCGTGACTTGTAAAAGGCAGACATCTAGTGTTAAGCATTGCCTCTAGTGGTTAAGACGGAAACAGAACAAGGTAACTCCTCACCTGCAGAGAATGGCATGAAAGCAGCTGGCTTCACAAACTTGCCCTCCTTGTTCAGAAAGTGTCCTGGGTTAAAGGTGTTTGGTGTTTCCCACTCATTCTCATCATACAGGACTGAAGTTAAATTTGGAATTATTGTAGATCCCTATTGACATAATGAAATAGATTAAAATAGAATAAGATGGAAAAGAATTGTATATATAAAAAAAGTGTCCATAAATGTTGACCTTAGGGATAGTGTAGCCTCCCAGCTTGACATCCTTGTTTGTCATATGAGGCAAGCTGAGGGGAACTATGTTGCTTATTCTCTGGATCTCATGAAGGACAGCGTCAGTATACGGAAGGTTTGTACGATCATCCATTGATGGGTGTCTAGACTGACCAATTGCTTTGTCTATCTCAGCCTGGACCTTTGCTGAGACGAAACAAAACAGGAGTTGGAAAAATATTTGTTAATTCTTAGAAGTCTTTTGCACAAAGTTTAACAGTCTAGTTTTGTAGTAGTAGTAGTAGTAGAAGTAAGGTGCCACTACTTTGCATGCTGCCAAATTCGTCATACACAGAAAATGTTTGGCTCTTCATATAATGGCAAATAAAACACAAGAGACCTCTGTCCAACTAATGGAATACCAGATTTAGCAAGCACTGAACATTTTACTTTCAAAACTCCAGAAACTGGTCTCCTTGGTTCCTAAGTTAAAGCAAAGGGGGGTAATAACACAACATTAAACTCTGTCCTAACCCTTTGGAAGTGTGTTTCTGGCATCAAATTTGTACTTTATTTTTCAATAAACAGCAAAATATCTCAGTTTCATCCATTGGTTTTCTCTGTTGAGGTTTACTTTCATTGTTTTGAATTGAAAATCAGGTATAAATGACATAAACTATCAAAATATGTATTTCGTGTATCTTTAACAGTGTCCCGGCTTTACTTGATTTTAAGCTGTATTGGACTATTAGCACACCATTTGATGTGTGGGAGTTGAATCTGACGTACAGTATTTTTACCAGAACTATGTGTTATCCACATAAATTAGCACATTATTGATCCAGACCTAGCCTGGTCAGTGCTCTTACCCTGGACTTCAGGGTACTTTGCCATGTAGAGAAGAGCCCAGCGAAGGGTGGTAGTTGTGGTTTCTGAGCCAGCGACAAACAGTTCCAAGGCACACATGATCAGATTTTCTTCATCAAAAGTGTTTCCATCCTGACCCTTACTCTGAGGAAAATATTTGTGTACAAGTGTTTAAATGGGTGTTCAAACTTGTACTAATAGATGTCAATTAAGAAAATGTTGTTTGATCCCCACCTAAAATATGTGAAATGATCATTTCTTATATTACACATAGTGTTGAGTCTTCTCACAGAGATGACACAGCTGAACAGCACAAGGTTAACTTCATAAAACTCTATTTAGCACCTATTACCATCTCTATTTCATTCAAGTAGCAATCAATGTAGTCTCTTTGGTCAGAGGGATCCCAGTTTTGTTTGTGCTGCTCCAGTTCTTCTCTTGTGAAGTCCTTCAGTTTCTCCCAAATATCCAGAACTGTCTGATGTGGCCCAGGTAGACGTCTCATCAGCAGAGGAAATGAGTTGTAAAGCTGCAACAGGCCGATAAGAATTATTATAGGGGGGGGGTTAGGATAAACTGTTTTGTTTGTATTAGTCAGTTCTTAGTTTTAAAAAATGTACCTTGGAAGTAACACACATTTATCACATTTCCATTTTTGGTTGTGTTCCATTAAATCTTGAGGTGGCATAAATATATATATATATATATGTGTGTGTGTGTGTGTGTGTGTGTGTGTGTGTGTGTGTGTGTGTGTGTGTGTGTGTGTGTGTGTGTGTGTGTGTGTGTGTGTGTGTTTATATTATTAGTCTTAAATGCCATACCTGTGCCCAAATTGACACTTCAAGCTGGAGCGCTGTTTCAAACCAGCTTACCAGCTGCTTGAACTTCTCATCATTATACTCAAAGCGGTGTCCAAAAACCAAGGAGCAGATGATGTTGGAGACAGCGTTGCCAATTATGAGTTGTGGATTGAAGGGCTTACCTCCAGTTTAACAAAATAAACGGAAAGAGATGTGATAAATTTTATCTTATTTTATTTTATTTTTTTAAATCTCAACCTAAATCTGTCAATGCACATTTACTACTTACCTTTATAACTTTGAAATTCTTTTGAAAAATGTGTAAATTCATCCTGGATGATGGGTTCAAGCGACTTCTTGCCTAAACCAAAGTATCTGAGGGTTGAGAGCATATAACGTCTTTGCTGCTTCCAGATGTGCCCATTGGTGAAACCTACACCTAAAAGAGACAAATAAAACCGAATTCTTTTATACAGCTGTTTGTTTGTCAAAGATTCACAGTTTCCATAAAAGTAATGTATATTTTGTAATGAGAAAAAAACTCTGTGTTGTGCTCTGTGTGTGAGTGAGAGTGTGTTAATTATATCCTCTCACCCTGTCCTTTACTTATGACCTGCTGCAAAGGGAAGGGTGGGCGGTCTGCAAAAAAGTCCCCTTGTTTAACAAGAGCTTCTTTTATTATCTCAAACCCATTCAAGACCACCAACCACTCCTGGCCCATTCGCAGGCTGTACACATCTCCATATTTCCCAGCGAACTGTGAGTTTAAAGAACACAGGAAGAAAAACAGTGTTGTGTATGACATGACAGAAAGATAAGTCCATCAGTGAGCTTGTTGGGCTTTCTGATGGTGGATTTACCTGTGTCATACTCTCATGAGCTTTGTTGTGGTCCACAGAGAACATGTTTCCCACGATTGGAAAAGCCCAAGGCCCTGGAGGAAAGCTTGCTGGGCGACGGTTCTTGATATAATCTGCAGTGAGGATGAAAACAACACAGAAGAGCAGAAAACTTCTGACATCCCACTCCACATATAATCCAGTTGTAGAAAAGATTGAATCCATTTTTCAAACAAGGGCTCAACTCCGTCCAAGCCAATAATATTAAGACTCTTTCCCTGTCCTGTCAGGGAAAGTTTGCTCCTGACTCTTTGCCACAAAACAGCTGTACTGGGGGCACTGGACTGTGACTTGATAGATAAGAGATCAAAAACACTGTTAATCAGTTACTATGAAAAAAGATTTGGTGTTCAGTTCAAAGTTATTTGCTGTGTAATGTAAAAAAGTTGAGTTGCACTTGTCCCAGTTTAAGATTAATTTCATAGACTGCCAGGTGGAAACAGCTCAACAGAGCGTTTCATCCATTCACATTTCAAGTTAAAACTTTACCCTTGATTCTGTATTGGTGCTCATATTGGTTTGTTATGAGAATAGGGTTTATTTATTTTAAAATGAGTTTTACTTTCTGTGACTGTAGGATGTAAAAACTTAACTTTTGCTAAAGCTAAGTCATGCCCCAGAAATAGACTTTTGTCCTCACTGTTCAAGCTGCAGTGTTTCATTACTTGGCCCACATAGTGTAGGCAACCACATCATTACATCTTTAAGGGACTGTCAGCTGGTGTGTGTGCACGTTAATTGCTCAGCTGTGTCGAATCAAGCAGGAGGTTTAGGAGACGGTAAATGTGAGCAGGTCAGATCAGTTCGGGTTTCTTATCAAGCTATCTACTGAGCTGTGTGTGTACCAAAATCCAAGAGCTGAACGGACCAGGTAAGATCACACTTATTTCTTTTGTGGATACAGCAAGGCACTTGTTGTGGTGGTGAGGCACTGTGGCGTGGGGGAGAAATGTTTGTGATTGTGTTGGATCCATGGCCGCTAGTGAGGAAATTAGAGAAAGTGATCATTTTTCCCCCTGAAAGGTCAAACTGAATGTTTCACTGTTCAACAGAAACTCGACTGTCTCTGTGTCGTCAGTCCCAAATCCCTCTGCAGCTTTTTCCACCGGTTGTACATTTCTCCAATATTCAGTCTCTGTTGGCACCTGTATCGCTCATAATTCTTCCTTGCTTCAGCCTTTTCCTTGAAACTTTTTTGTTTTCTTCCCTTCCCTGTGGAGGGTAACAGTAACAGTTTCCTGGTTTTGGTCTTCTCTTGCTCCATGACGCTTCGGTAGCAGAGCAGCTAGCTGACGTGAGAGGGGTAGTGGGGAAGGACGAGGTGGGACCATGGGCATGATGGTGCGAAGCGAGGGAGACGGACTGGATGCACTCACGTACCATTCGGATTGGTCAACTAGTATGCAGCTTTGCAGCTGATATACTGAATGGATTTTTTACGTTCTTTTTGGTCTATATATATTGCGTAGATTGGACCATAGGACCATTACAGCCCTATAAATGGTGTTATTAAGATGTACAAAACTTCCAAATCGTAGACCGTAGCTTTAAGCACTCTAAAGTTCACTGGATTGACTAGGGTAGTATGGAGACTGGTAGTAGTGGACTGGGTTAAGAGCAATAAGGCTTCCATTCCACACAAAAACACATGACGCAGGGTTAGCAGGTATTAAAAAAATAATTTCAAAGATTATGTTAAGGAGTTCTTCAGTACTGCAAATTAGAAATACTTAATTTAAGAGAACTTGACAAGACAGAATAAGGTCAAACCCCCCCTTGTCATGTAGAGGAGGACCCAGTGAAGGGGAGCCCGTGTAGTTTTTAGAGGCAGCTCTAAGCCACACATGATCATAACTATGGATAATACATACAGTTAGCGTAACAGCACAGAACAAAGTTGAATAGATTGATTATCCTGTTGTTATCAACACTTCTAGCTTTTTGAATAATCTGAAGACACCTAATACAAGGACTGGAATCAGTGCATCTCTACCAGTGAGAGTAGAGTGTCATGTTAAATTATCCCATATAACCATAAGAGAACAAAAATAAGTGTTTTTTCTTTATTCATTTATTTATTTCTGCTGAACTTTTTTCAGTCAGTCACAGCTTCTCTATGCGTGAGGTGGCACTGATTTCATACTGCCATGGTGCCAGAGTTACGCCAAATATGTAATCCGTTTTAGGCTTCACCCCAGCAGGCATGGAGAAGGAGAAGTGCTGCAGAAAGGAGGCAAAAAAGAGGAAAAGCTCCATTCTTGCCAGGTTCTCCCCGAGGCATTGCCGCTTACCTTTGTGCAAGAAAAAAAAATAAGAAACTAAAATTCCAAGTAAAAATCTTCTGGGTAACTCCTCACCTGCAGAGAAAGGCATGAAAGCAGCTGGCTTCACAAACTTGCCCTCCTTGTTCAGAAAGTGTCCTGGGTTGAAGGTGTTCGGTGTTTCCCACTCATTCTTATCAAACAGCACTGAAGTCAAATTTGGGATTATTGTAGATCCCTGTTGGATTAATTGTAATATAATATAATATGATATAATATAATTTAATATAATATAATATAATATAATATAATATAATATAATATAATATAATATAATATAATATAATATTGCCTTCATGTTAATTGACCTTAGGGACAGTGTAGCCTCCCAGCTTGATGTCCTTGTTGGTCATATGAGGTAAGCTTAGGGGGACTATGGTGCCTATTCTCTGGATCTCATGAAGGACAGCGTCAGTATAAGGGAGGTTCATACGATCATCCATTGATGGCTGTCTAGACTGACCAATTACTTTGTCTATCTCAGCCTGGACCTTTGCTGAGAGGAAGGGAAAAAGAAACAAGGTTGAAAAATAAGTCAACATTTCAAAGTAAATATTAAAAAATGACACGCTATTTAGCATATTAAAGCCACAACCAGCTGATGTGTGATCATTTGTTTTAAACCACTGAATCAGTCACAGACACATATTTAAAAAAAAATGGAAATTGCTGGATTTGACAATGACAATTTAAAAAAGCATCACTATATTTTTTCCCATAAAACATATAAAATATGATATGAATTTTATAAAATATATATAAAACTTCATTTTTGGGCAAAGACCTAGCCTGGTCAGTGCTCTTACCCTGAATCTCAGGATACTTTGCCATGTAGAGGAAAGCCCAGCGAAGGGTGGTGGATGTGGTTTCAGAGGCAGAAACAAACAGCTCCATGACACACATGATCAGGTTTTCTTCATCAAAAGTGTTTCCAGCCTGCCCCTTGCTCTAAGAAGAATATCCATGTACAAGTATTATTGTGATGCCAAACAAAAATATTTTAGAACAGCAGCAAGAATATCTATGTGTATTTAAATTGGTAATCTAAATGAGAAAGTGTACACCAACTTTGAAGAAATTGTAATGTTATAGCACACCTAAACAAAGTGTACATTGTAATGTTGAGTCTGCCCCAAATCAGCCTAGCACTAACTTTAAAAAGCTTTATCTATCACTCGTTACCGTGGCTATCTCATTCAAGTAGCAGTCAATGAAGTCTCTTTGGTCAGAGGGATCCCAGTTTTCTTTATGCTCCTTCAGTTCGTGTCTTATGAAGTTCCCAACTTTGTCCCAAATGTTCAGAGCTGTCTGATGTGGCCCAGGTAAACGTCTCATCAGCAAAGGAAATGAATTATAAAGCTGTAAAAGGCAGATCAAAATTACCAAGTGCAATGCTGAAGTACCTGAATCTTTTATAAACAGTTCCAGGGATGCATTGTGTTAAGATTGCTCAGAAGATGGTAAATATACTGACATCTTTAAATGCCATACCTGCCCCCAAATAGAGGCTTGGATCTGAAATCCTTTCTCAAACCAGCTTATCAGTTGCCTGAACTTTTCATTATACTCAAAGCGGTGTCCAAAAACCAAGGAGCAGATGATGTTGGAGACAGCGTTGCCAATGATGAGTTGTGGATTGAAGGGCTTACCTCCAGTTTAACAAAATAAACAGAGGAAGATTTGTTTCTGATTTTTTCTCATCTTATGTATGTTAATGCACTTTTATTACTTACCTTTGTATCTCTGAAATTCTTTTGAACAATTTGTAAATTCACCCTGGATGATGGGTTCAAGCGACTTCTTGCCTAAACCAAAGTATCTGAGGGTTGAAAGCATAAAACGTCTCTGCTGCTTCCACATGTGCCCACTAGTGAAAACTACACCTGAAAAGAAATAATGAAAGTTGACAAATTGTCATGTAGGCTTAGGCCTTGTACACACGTAGCCAGGTATTTTCAAAAAGAAAAACACTCCCCTCCCCCCAACTTTTATTTCCATCCTTACCCACCGGGCAAATCTGCCGACCCATGTAATTGACAGTGTTTTTCAGACGTTAAATCCGTGCCATTCAATCAGGATGAACCCACGTCAGTCAGTTGTGATGTTTGAGAACCAAAAACTCAGTTTCCTGGCGTCTACATGAAACCATAAAATTGGAGTTTTCTAAAATCTTCACTTTGGCCAGAGTTTTCAGAAAACATTGTTTTCAGAAATATAAAGCTGCTGTTTTGTGTGGAAGACAGGTCTGTACGTATAGAAATATATGCAGATTCCCAAATACCCAGCTACGTGTGGACAAGGCCTAAGTAAAGTGTTGAAGTCACATGCCTATGTAGTGGGAGGCCAAGGTTTGTCTAAGACCCAAGGCCCTCTCCTATACGTTATTCTCCCACTCTCTGCCCCCTTCCTTCTTTTTACATTGACATTTTCTCTACAAATAAATTTATAAAGAGCTCCAAAATATAACTTAAAAAAGTAGACAAGTGAGTTGTACGAACAGCCAAAGTTATCAAAGATTTCAATGAACCAAAAAAGTAATATTTTAAAGGTTTTTTGTGCACAAAGGCTCTGTGTTTTGCAACATGGTGTTAGTGAAGTTGTGTTTATGTCCTCTCACCTAATCCTTGACAAATGTCCTGCTGCAAAGGGAGGTATGGACGGTCTGCCAGACTGTCCCCTTGATTAACAAGAGCTTCTTTTACAATCTCAAACCCATTCAAGACCACCAACCACTCCTGGCCCATTCGAAGGCTGTACACATCTCCATATTTCCCAGCTAACTGTGAGTTTAGAGAACAAATGAAGAAGACAGTTTTCAGCATGATAGAAAAGAGAAAGGTAAGTCTATCAGTGAGCTTGACTTACCTGTGTCATACTCTCATGGGCTTTCTTGTGGTCCACAGAGAACATGTTTCCCAGGAGTGGAAAAGCCCAAGGCCCTGGAGGAAAGCTTGCTGGGCGACGGTTCTTAATATAATCTGCAGTGAGGATGAAAACAACACAGAAGAGCAGAAAACTTCTGACAGCCCACTCCACATATAATCCAGCTGTAGGAAAGATCGTATCCATTTTGTCGACTCTGTCCAAAGAAAATCTGAAGTTAATGTGGAGCCTCTTTCACTCTCCAGGAAAAAAGTGTGCGAGACAACACATGCACTGGGTGCATCGGACTCTGACCTCTTTATATTGATGAATAAGTGCTGAAAAACGTTGTTAATCAGTGACCATAAAACAAGAACTAGAATTTATTTTAAAACTATTTGCTTTGACCATTAAGACAACTAAAATTAATTACATAATAAAAATTAAGTGAATTAACAAGCTGCTGTGGTTTATTAGAAGCAAATTTTCCTCATCAATATTTCCTTTGACTCAATGCAACAACACACAAGGTGAGACATGTATTTTTAGCATGGCGTTTTAGACCACTATTCATTTCTAGGTTATTGCGGTTACTTTTTTGTAACTGTGGATAATTTGTTTAGATAAAAATTACGACAGTCGCTTTGACTTTAAGTTACGAATCATCATTGACATTTAACTTTACAACAGAGCTTATTTTATTTGGTGCAGTACCACCTCTCGCCCCATGATGGAGGCACAGTGTTAAATTTATATGGCAAAAAGGAAGTAACGTAGAGGGGTAGTCAAACGAGTTTGCTGGACGAATCTGACTTCAAAATAAACAATATTCTGAAGGCACAGTAGGTAAGGACGGTAACACGCTATTTTTCAGACAGCGGTATTCAATATCAAAAGCCCCCCCCCCCCCCCCCCCCCCCCCCAAGAATTCATTAAAGCACACGTTTAAATGAGCATCATGGACTAGAGGAAAAGGTGAAGACAAAGTAGTTGAGTGAAACGCCAAATGACAACTTTAATGCAGAATTGCACATTTATAGAGGACATTAAAAATGAAGATACAACAAAATAAATATGTAAAATTGTTCAATTAAAGCAAAAGAAAAAATGTAACAAATTATTGAGGACGAAAAAATTAAGAACCTAAAAATAAATAAAAAAAATATAATAATAAAAATAAAATAATAATAAAAAAAAACAATCAAACAATAAAACTGTGACTCGAAATAAATTCAAGTAACATATTTCAATTCAGCATTTCTAGTCAAAGAAGTCAGGTCAAAGGTCAAAGAAGATGGTGCCTCGTGAACTTTTTGAAATAATTCTCGTTTAATTTTAGTGACTTACTTTGAAATCCATCAAACCGGATGTTGTGAGTTTTCGCCGACTTGCTGCCTTCTAGCTGTATTTCGTGTGACCTGCTGTGTCCTCCGACGTTTCAGATTTGACATCCGGTCATTTGAGGACAAGATCATCAAAACCATGGTTTTTGAGGAGAAGATGATCATGAACGGAGAGCCAGAGGATGTCAGTTTATCTTTGATACTTATCGTAATTCAGCGTTTGCTCGGAACGTGTTACTGTTTGGCTAGCAGGCTAGCATGTGACGGCTAAACAAGCTACTGTTAAGCTAGTTAGCATTGGTTACATATGTAATCCCACTCCTTTTCACAGACAGGTTTCAGATAATTCCCTCAACAATGTCTTTACTATCTTTTTTTAAGTTGTCTTTCGAAATCTTAAAGGTTTAACGTGTATTTAACAGAAAAAAAAACATTTAACACCTCAGTGCTAGCCTGAGATGAATCATGTTGATTTGATCGTGTTTGTCTGATTTAGGAGGAAGAAGAAGAGGAAGAGGAGGAAGATATGGTGGTATGTTATTTAAAAACTTCACATCGCAATTATAACATGATAGCTATCGTGTTTTTAACTGACTAACGTTCACAACTCTGTTATATTATTATTATTGTATTGTTCTGAAATATTTAGAGGAGCATGTATGGTGAAGGAGGTAAAAGGAAAGTCAAAAGTGACATGAAAACTTTAAAATGTGCCACTATCTTGTAGACATTATTTACGCCTGCTGTCTCTCACTCTCCATAACAAGTGTCTACCTGGGGTTATTTGAGGTCTGCCCTGCCACTACCCCTCTTTGAATGAGGTCTATAAATACATGAGACGTATTGTCTCTCCCTTAAAAAAAACCCCAAACATATCAAAGCATCCAGGGAAACTAGGTCAGAGGTGTCTTAATTATTATTATTATTATTATTATTATTATTATTATTATTATTATTATTATTGTTATTATTATTATCATTATTATTATTATTAGTGTATAAAATATTTGACATTTGCTTTCTTCCTGTTTGCACTCTCGCATGAGGTTGACAGTTTCTTTAGTACTTTTTATGATCATGTTAGACACTGTCTTGGGGTAGAGTTGTTATTATCATTGGTTTAATCAGGTGAAGGTAGGTAACAGAGTGGAGTACTTATTAACTACTACTACTTTATGAACTATTGTTCTTTATGTTAGGATCCCATGGAAACATTGCGGCAGAAGTGTGAAGAGGCAGAGCACTGTGTTAGCACCAAGGAACGCTTGGAGGAGTGTGAAACCAGAGTTGGATCTCGTTCTGCAACAACGGAGGATTGTACTGAGGAGCTCTTTGACTTCTTGCATGCTAGGGACCACTGTGTAAGTTTTGAAACAATTGAGGTTATCTTTAAGGGTAAATGGTTTCTGCTTACTTGAGCACAGCATTAGTGGGGGTGACTCAGCAGACTCTTCTTTCTGATGGCTACAGTTTATGGTAAGGCCTTTCTATTAAAAAAGAAATTCTGTCCCTTTCAGTCTTTATCATTCAGCAAAAGTTTGACCCATTTGCTGATCAAGTACAGCTGCAAACAGAAAGGAATTCTTTGTAGAAAACACTTTCTCTCTTGAGCAGCAGTTACTGCAAAGAAAACAATAATTTTGCCCACTGTCGCCACTTCATCTCCCAGATAGTCCTCACTTCTTCTATATTGCTCAAGTGGTGCTTGAGTTCAAATTAAAGTTGCAAAGACATAATGTTCATCTAGTGTGCAGAAAAGACATACAGATGAAAAAAAATCCAAGGACGAGCCATAGGGTCTAGGGATGCTCCGATCCAATTTTTCTGGTTTCGATACTGATACCTGGGCTTTGGTATCAACCAATACCGATTCGATACCAGTGTTAAACAATAGCCACGTATAGATGGACCCAAATATTCGGCTCGTATTCGGTTAATTTTCTCAAACAGAAAGAATTTAACCTTTGTATACACCTCATTCCGAAAGAAAAGTGCCAATCCGAATGGACATTCAATTGGTTTCACAGGGGTGCAATATTCCTTTCCCCAAACCGATTGAGGTATTATGTATCCACTCAGACGGAAAGTTGTCAGGGTGCGTTCTTTCAGCGCATGCTCAGATATGATGTAAGACGCAACTAGAGACGTTCCTCAATTCTAAAAATGGGCGGCGAGCAGTCAACACTGGAGGAAAGTTTGTTTTTGGTCCAAACTTTGAAGAACTGACCATAATTTCAAGACTGGACGGACACTCGCAATACGGAGTATTGCAATACCGTGATAAAAAAAAACCTGTTGTCCTCTGTCTTTGATAAATCACGTGATGTTTACGTTTTTCTGCGTATGCCCCATTGAGTATTCTGTTTGATCATAGCGGCGCATGTAGACCAGAGATTGGAATATTCCTTTCCATGTAGACTATTGTTTTCGGAAAAGTCATTCAGAAAGATTCCATTCGGAAAGACGAAAAACTCCTCATGTAAACGTGGCTAGTAACATGTGTGCCCCACTGTGGGGTAAGACTGGTAATGTTTTGGGTAAAAGGCAAAAAATGAGTACATGGAATTACTGAAGTTAATTTTTATTTAAACTATGAATTATTCAAATTTTTATCATCAAAAAGATTCTTCAGAATATACACAAGTTCTTTATAAATTTAAACTTTTATACCCTGTAGTCTGGTATTGCAGCTAAAAACAAAGCAAGTGCATCAGAGGCAAAATTTCAAATCAAGTAGCAAAGACTGCTGGTTAAAAAAAAAAAAAAGACAGACGGCTGCCTGGATCAGGACCGTGGATCTCTCCCCACCGATACCAATTGAGCCTTGAGGGGCACTGATGCACCGTTAACTAATACCACCAGTCGGTATTGGAGCATCCCTGAAAAGGTCTCACTTAAGAGTAGAGACTCACAGCTATCATCATCGTGAAACATAACTATATGTACTTGATCATACTCTGTGCCTCTCACTGGAGAAAAGCTCTTGAGGACACACCAGAGAGCTTGAGCTGTAAAAAATCAAATGTTAGATCTATAGTGTGTACGCAAGAAACATAAGTACTTGAGGAGGTAACTGCCATGTTTATCTTTGGCATCAGTGGTATGGTAAGTGACAAATTTCTGAGCTGGCTCAGGCAACTGATGACCCTGGGACAGGACGTACTGTCAGCACAACCTTTGTCAGATTTTCCATCAATTTCCACACATGACAGTCATGGATAGATCTTCATTTATTTTTGGAGTTTTTTTTTTTTTTTCAAGTTAAACATCACTCATTAGCTATTTTGACAAGCAAGTTTGTTGCTGTGCTGATAAGCAACATGTTTTTCAAATGTGGATAATTGTGTACTTGTTCTGTGAGCTTACCTTTGAATTTTACACTGCATCCTGGAATTGTGCCAAGTACATTTTGTGAGGACATGTACAGCTGACACTACAATGAGATGCAGGGAATGTGGCAGCAGTCATGCACATGCATACCCACTGTGAAAAGCAAGTGGATCACCTACATCTTTCTGATTAACCCAAACCCCACTACATCATATGACATGATTTTATTCACCATGCCGTAACACAGAAAAGTTTGTGTTTAAATTTATCTCTTTAAACACAAAGTGAACTTACTTTCACTGTGTCAAATAAGTAATAAATTTCCTTCAAAAAGTTAGTATGGTTCACATATATTAGAAGGGCTTTAATGCTGACAGCTTGTCTTGAGAATAAGAACTTAACTGGCAACCACTTGCAACCTTCCCTCTAATTACTAATTAGTAATTCCTCTTGTTTCTTATATTGGATTACAAGCTGCTTCATCACTGTCAACTGTATGCTTTCGTTGACAGCTTAACTATACAGTGAGGAACACTGGTATTGTACTACACAGTAGGGTAAAATGTTTATTACTACATGTCACAAAAATTATTTTATGATTTATCTCCTCCTGTATGGGTGCCTCTTTAAATGGCCTTTCTTTGAGGTGTATACTTGCATTAATAAACGTGTTTTTGTGTCTTTTCTAGGTGGCACATAAACTGTTCCATTCAGTGAAATAAAGTCCCACCTGACTGCTGCACCACTCGGCTGCAAACATTGCTCAGCCAGAAGAACATGCTTTTAAATCTATCCATATGTGGATCTGCTGTATGTTGTACCTTTAAATGTAAACTATTCTAAAGTTGCTTATGTGAAGAAATAAGTATTTAACAATGTAACCAGAGTCAAAATTCCATTAAAAGTAATGGCTTGGAAAAATTTTCTTGTGTCACAATTTTTATGCTACTTTTATAATGACTATAAAGTTGGTAAATGATTCATGACTGACTCAGACACACTCACATTAAAAGTTGTGTTGTAAAAACATGTTCTAAAGTCATCAGATAATGTGTTGTATGCAGTTTTGAGCTGGAAATGCTTATAACAGGAGGACATACCAAAGAAGTTTGAGAGACTTTTATTCAGTAGGACTGACCACAGTATTGTTGTCTGTGGACATTTAAAGAATCAGCTTATTGTTCACTGGAGCTTCGAGGCTTATTGAGGATTGAGCTCATACCCAGCAGCATGTGACACTTTACTGGCACAGTCACTGATAAATAAGAATGCTGGAGAGGCCTGTGAAAATACGTACTTCTTAAGTAATTGCACGGAAGATATAAGGCTGGTAAATGTGGTGTGGCTACATTTAATGCTTTTATTAATTAAAGCTGTTGGTCATTTCTCTGAAATTACTCAATTGAGGCAGCAACAGCGCCCTCTAGCTTGCAACTCGTGTTCCTCCTTATAAGCATGCTAGGTGGCTATCAACACCTGACTCTATCTTCCGGAGAAGCTCCACGATGGATCTTTAGCTGGACCCGTTAACCGCGCCCCTAATCGACTTAAAAGCTCCTGTAGACCCGACACTTTGCCAAAACAGTCGTAACAACAGTCTGTTTGTGTCTGGTCGCATTAGCCCTACTCGTTTGCTCTTGGAGTTAGAGGACAGCTGCAGGAGGAACCATGGACTTAAAACAGTTTCTTCAAGAAGTTGAGCCCCACTATGGAACAGCTGCTCTGGTTACAGGTGCTGCCTGTGGTTTGGGAGCTCTGCTGGTTCTGTTGCAGAAGTTCAGCAGTCACCAAAAGACGAAGGAGAAAATCCGGAGGGCGAGAGCACGGAGAGATGACAGCCTGCAGCGGGCTGAGCAGGCTGTGCTCCAGTACAAGGAGTCGGTGAGTAGAACCGGGTCATGTGGGGTGGGCTCGGGTGATGGGAGGGAAAGTTAAACAGATTCCTAGTTAGGTCACTGGTCAGATGAAACGGTACAGACTGTACCATTCAATAAAAAAAATGTATCCAGACCGTGTAACGTTTACAGAGCTACAAACCCACCACAAACCGACCACAGAGGTCTGAACAGGTAACGTTAGCTCACAGTCAGTATTATGGGTAAGCAGTTCAAATGATTAACGTGACCTACGTAGTAACGACGTACGTCAATAGTTTATCTGATTAGCTCAAAATTAATGGTTAAACTCTTAGAATGGTTAGCTAGTTAGCCATTATAACCACAGTTCTTTACTACCAGTAATGAGTAAATAACTTATGTAACATTGATAAACCACTTAAAGTTGTTGGAAGGTTACAATTCTGACCTTTTGGCTCATGTGTAATCAGGGCTTGACATTAACTTTTTTGCTCACCAGCCACTGTGGCTAGTGATACCCCTGAGTTACTAGCCATTCAGTATATTCACTGGCCACAATTTGTTGTTGGATGATTACGTTCAATATGATTAAAGCCGATGATGACATGCTAAAGTTTACTTAAAAAAGATTTACAACCTCTTTAAATGTAAATGACTCCTATAGGGGTCATTTACATGTGCATATATGTACACTCAAAACAAGACTAGATCAGTGTTAAAAACCACAGGTCCTTAATCAGGTATTTAGCTCTGATAAAGTTGTGTGTAACATTGTGCTCTTTTCATATTAAAATATGCAGTCTATTAAGACATAATAATTTAAATAGTAGTTTGTTATTGCTTATAATAAAATGGTAAAGGGGATTAATTGAAGTGATAAAAACTCAGCGAAAATCATTTCTTTTCTCATGAGAATGACAATGAAGGAGATATAAATTAAATTTCCTCAGAGCTTTCATCATCAGAGTCATCTTTTTGCTTGTCTCTCTGCTCCATGTTTGAGATAAAATTCAACCCGCCAAAGTGGCCAGTGCCGGTTGGCCAGTGTTAATGTCAAGCCCTGTGTGTAACCCCCCAAACGTGGCTCTCCAATTCTGTGAAACGTGTTAATTTTGGAGATTGATAAGTCGAAAAGTAAAGCTATTACAATATTACATATTCGCCTTATTTTAGAAATACAGTTTGTTTCAGGTTTAGGGGAAAGTTTTGATGACAGTATTTTATATGGTTAATATCCTACCTAGTCCTTTTTCTATTGTTTATTTACCACATTGACTGCAGTTTCATGTTCTTGATATTGTGCAAATGTTTCTCCTCATTTATAAACTTAATGAAGTGTGTGTGTGTGTGTGTGTGTGTGTGTGTGTGTGTGTGTGTGTGTGTGTGTGTGTGTGTGTGTGTGTGTGTGTGTGTAACTTTCTCTGTCCTCAGCACCCCATGCATGATTCTGCTCATATCTTGGCACTGTCCTTACCTGAGTTGACAAAGCAATTGCAGGAAGGCTCCCTAAGCCCAGAGGAGGTGTTTTACTCTTACGTGGAAAAGGTCCAGTACCCAATAATACATAATACTCAGCTCATTTTTAGTACAAACCAGTACATTTAAACAATCAGTGTAAACCTTCACTGTTACATCACTCATAAATTTGTTGGGTTAAACATGTTAATTAAAGCATGTCTCTCATTTCATTCACATCAAAAATGTAAAAAACGGTTACAAATTTGAGTGTTTTATAAAACGAAATCCAAGGGTGTAAATATGAGTCTGGTTAATGTTTTTCTTTGCTCTTTACCCACAGACTCTGGATGCAAATAAGAAGCTAAACTGCTGCACTGGGATCTTGTTGGAGAGTTTTGACCAACTAAAAACTCTATCCACCAGCAAGAAAGGGCTTTTGTATGGTGTTCCAGTTAGCATCAAAGAAAACATAGCATACAAGGTATGTCTCTATAGTTAATATGTTACAAAAGAATGGTACTTAAATCCAAAGGGTTTTCACTTAGGTATGCTACTGTTGAACTAGTCTTGTATGTATATATTCATACCTTTTACTTGCTCAACTCTAACACTGCTCTCTTTGCCTTTTTCATGTTGCAACACAAGAACTATGACAACTCCTGCGGTGTGGTCTGTTATCTGGAGCAGCCTGTCGAGATGGACAGTGTGCTTGTTGAAGTTCTGAAGAGACAAGGAGCTATTCCCTTTGTGAAAACCAACGTGCCCCAAAGCCTGTTGAAGTAAATGATTGTCAAGCACTTGGCCATAAACTGACCCTATGCAATTGTTTTTGCAGTTGTGCTTGGGTATTTGGTCAATACATGTACTCCTGTGAGGTTTTAACATGTTACTTGAAGCTGTTAAGCTTGTAGCTAATCTGCATTTCCTTTTATTGCTTCACCAGTTATGACTGCAGTAACCCCATCTATGGGCAGACCTTAAACCCTCACAACCTCCAGAAGACCTGTGGAGGATCATCTGGTGGTGAGGGCGCTCTTATCGGGGCAGGAGGCTCTGTGCTGGGTTTTGGCAGCGATATAGGGGGTAGTATCCGTATTCCCTCCTCATTCTGTGGGATCTGCGGCTTTAAGCCAACAGTCGGTCGTCTCAGGTGAGTGTCCCTGCTTTGCTTAGATTATGATTGGCCATTGAGCCGTCATGACACTTTGAACTCACTTATATCTCTTCTTGCTGCCTCTTTGTTAGTACGCAGGGTGTAGCCCCGCTTTATGGAGGGCAAAAATCAGGTTAGTTACAGCTTTTTTATGATCACGCGAATACTACAAATGATGTCAGGTGTTTAACAATCGCTTTTCTGTTCTTTTTAAACCAGTACTGGCAACCACTGGACCCATGGCTAGGGACGTGGACAGTCTGGTGCTGTGTATGCAAGCCCTGCTGAATGATGATATGTTTCACTTGGACCCCACTATTCCACCCATGCCTTTTAATATGCAGGTGTGTCCTCTGACAAAAAAGATTGACAGTAAACATTTAAAGGAAATTGCTTCACAGGGACAAGGGATTTCCTAAAGTTGTTTTGGTAGTTTGGGATCGAGCTCATGACCAAACACTGAAAAATTTAAATTTACTGACTGGCCAGTAGTAAATCTTTTTTTGATTATTCGATTGAAGCCTACCAGTAACTTTTGATCTGTTTTTATTAAATTACACCCTTTTTAGCCATTGCATGATCAAGATCCAGACGGTAAAAAGGTCACTAAAGACTGGTGCTGGAAAGAGCTGGAATGATATGCTTTTCTTTTGTGATATGCTTTTTCTTTAGAGATTTCTGGGGTACTGATTCAATTTAAATGACGATTCTTAGATAGTTCCAATTTTTTCAGTTTGTAGTTTGCTTTTTTTAACACCAGACCAAGTTAAAAAGTTGAATGGTGATAATGATGTCTACAGACTTTACCAGGAGCCATATTTTCTCAAAAAGTGCACATCACATGTCAGTCAGTTTTTAGAATTTATTTATTTGATCTGACATCTCAGCTGTTTTCCAACCCAGCTTGTAGACATAAAATTTTTCATAGGATTTAAATAATAAAAAATATATATATATATTTTTGAACGAAAAAAAATCTTGATTTAAAATCATGAAACAAAAAAATACTGATACTATAATACATCAAGTTTTTATCTTATACCCCTAGTGCTGGATGCATTTTGTTACCTCTGGGCAGAGCCGAGCTAAATGCTTCCAGTATTTAAATTACGCTGAGCTAGCTAACTGGTGGCCCCAGGTACATATTTACACTGTAGGTAACACAGTATGCCTACATAGCTGTTTCATAAAGAAAGTAAACAAGTCTTTCTTCACAACCGTTGAAGGATTATGTTATGGTGAGATGCAAATGTCACATGCTAACTACTTTGTGGCAAAAAATAAAAGAATACCCTTTTCTCGATATCTCCATGCCCCTGTACACAAAGCTGTATTGTGAAGACAGTGTTTCAGGGTGTGAGTGAAAGAATTTGCTTGCCACAGAAAAACCGTAACCATAACCAAGGCTTACACTTTGACGCTTATTGTAACCTTATCAACCAGTTTCTGTGCACAAGCTAACGCTTGTGTTGCTGGTGGGAACAGATCCCTGGTGACAAGTTCCTGTGGGAGGCCTACCAAGCAAGGGTACACGTGATAATTTCATGATGCTTTGAAGGTGGAAACTTTTTTTCACCTCCTGCTTAAAAGCCAAAAGTCAGAAGGATTGTGAGGCCCCGCTGATAATTTTGGCAGTGCTGTAAGAAAATACATCAGATCTTAACTCTGACTAAAAGCCCCAGTCTCTAATAAACATGCTTTTGTTTGTGTAATGTTAATAATTGTTATGTTTGTCTTGTTCTCAGATATACCGGAGCTCCAAACCACTCAGGATTGGCTTCCTCGAGAACGATGGCTTTTGTCAACCGTCTCCGAGCATGGCCCGAGCCGTCAGGGAGGTCAAAGTTCTGTTAGAGCAAGCAGGGCACACTGTAAGACCAGTAAAGACACTATGACACTCATAAAATGTAATCCCAGCTGTATTATATTAACACAGCTTGTTTTTCCCCTCTGCTCTGTTCCTGTAGCTGGTTCCCTACAGCCTCCTGAAGGTCAGACAGACTTTCTATGAACTAGTGATGAGGGCTGTCGCAGCAGATGGAGCTACCACCATAGTTCAAAAATTGTATGTTCATCATTTTTTGCTTTGTTTTATGTCTAATTATTTGTGAGACCAAGTTTACTCAGTATTCAGAGCTAGTCAGGACTTGTTACAGTGTTAAGACCAAAACTGAGAAGAGTCAGGAAGGAAAAAGTTGCTACTTTTTGCTTTGCTTTGCATTGTTTGAGCATGTTAGTAATATGAGGTTAAAGTACAGCGTTGCAGAAACTATATTATACCTGTCCTGCTATTGAAATCACACTCTCTCTAAAACAGACGGTTTGTTTTGTGTCTATCACTCTACATTGTTTGCGTTTCAGGGAGGGGAGCCCTCTGGATCCCAGTATCAAAACACAGGCTTTCTCTTTGTATTTACCTGTGTGGTTGAGAAAAGTCCTCTCATTCCTCCTCAAGCCACTGGTGAGTTTACAACCTCTGAAAAGCACACACAGGTATGAAGACAGATTTAAGAAAATGTGATCGCCCCTCACCGAGTTTTAGAAATGGCCTCGATAGTTCCTACTTTGAAAGACCTGGATCACTTTCACAGTCTTATTAAAAACACACTCAGTGTTTCAGCCATTGAAAACTTCAATGTTGAGGCGTGGTTTTTGATTGCATCACCCTGCACTACTTCATGCTTTACATTTATTAATTAACCTGTTTGTTTGTTTATTTGATCTTGACAGTTTTTTGGCAGAATTGATAATGTGCGTTTATAATCTATGTCTTTCTTGTCCGTTGCAGTCTCCTCGTTCTTCTGCCATGCTCAGTGCTTTCTGCGGTGTTGGGTGAGGAAATCATTTTGTCGTTGGCAGCATGTGCTGTACATTTAAATACTCAAACATTGCAGGTAAAAGACAAAGTGTAACTCCTTGATCTTTCTTTCTCTCCCTTTTCTTTTAAAGATCTGTTCCAGATCTGTGGAAGCAGCATGCAGCCGTCGAGGTACTGTACATCTGAAGTCAGCCTGCCAAAAATTTCACCACGAGGTGAAACTGTTTGCTGAAAAACTTGTAGTGGTTTGAACACGCCTCTGGCTCTTTGCAAAGTAAATGAGCAAGATCAGGTGCAAACTGTTAAAACATTAGCTATCCAGACTGGAGACTGGAGCAGACTGAAATCTCTCACTCTTTGTAAAACAGGTGGAGAGTGGCTGCAGTAAAACAAGCCCAGGTCTGCACAAACAAAAGCAGCAAATCAGAGAAATAAAATTCCATTTTCTGTTTTTGTAACACTATAAAAAACACAAACTTACATAAACATGTCCCCACCTTCACACAACCCTGCAGGAGTTTACTGATGTTTGCGTAGCTCATGCCGCCCCAAGTCAAACACAAACACCTGCAGCTCTGTGATCTAAACCAAATTAACGACACTTCCATCTACCTTTGAACACAAGCATGTTTTCAAGATTTGCGTTAACTGAAGTAAATATGTGCTTTAGACTTTTAATTTTTTTGTGTTTCCCGTTAGGACTACGCTCAAGAAACAATAGCAGATTGGAGGAAAAGCAGCATAGATGTGCTGCTTTACCCTGTGATTGGACCAGCCTTTAACTTCTATTACTGCTGCAAGAATACTCGTACGTTACCCCAGACACTTTTTCATGATTTATGTGAGTTGACATGCTGAGTGATTAGAAAGATGAATCACACTAATGACTATTTTTTCATATCACTTTGTCCTTTGAATTTTTGCAAGTCATCATTATTCTATCATAGTCATCAAGCCAAGATTCCTCCATATAACAGTCTGAAAATGTAAATAGACAAAGAAAAAGAAATCTGTAAAATACATACTTATGTCTTCTTTTCTTCCAGAGCTTTGCAGTTACACGATGCTGTTCAATCTCCTGAACTTCCCGGCGGGGGTTGTTCCCGTTTCCACAGTGAGTGCAGAGGACGAGGAGGAACTGAAGCACTACAAGGGCATTTATCGGGACATTTGGGACAAGAGTTTCAAAGAGGTGAGAAACATCCAAGCCAGAGGTGTTTCCAAAGATATGATGCTATTCAGCACAAATAAATCCCATTGTTGTGAATTTTAAAGATATTTTTCCTACTGGAAATCACAGGCAATTATATTGTGGCTGATGTTCTCTGTGTCCAAATGACTCATTTGTGTTTTTTGTTAAAAAATTTAAAAATGAAAAGAGATTTAACTTTAAAAAGCCAAGTATACCATGGAGCCATCCATCTATCTGTCTGTCTATCCAATCGTCATCTTCTGCTTATCTGGGTGCGGGTCACCAAGGCAGCAGTCTTACTGGGATCGTCAGCTCCTTCTAAGTAATCCCAAGGCAAATTTTGTTTTTCTGCCTCTATACCAGCCCTGGTGCCATAGCTGGAGAAAATGATTGTAAAGTGCTTTGTCTTCTCAAGTAGCAAAAGTAATTTATCACCCATCACCCACTCAGTCAGACAGCCTGTTCAAACCAAACCTCAGTGTTTGATAAAACTGTAGTTTGTCAGGTAGCCAGTAGGTGGAGGCAGAGGACTGAGCTGGATCTGGTGACTGACTGAATCCTGTGACTGTGTGCAGGCTGTGACTGGAGCCGAGGGTCTGCCTGTGGCCGTGCAGTGTGTTGCCCTGCCGTGGCAGGATGAGCTCTGCCTGCGCTTCATGAAGGAGGTGGAAGAACTGGTCAAAGAGAATAGAAAGTAAGGCCTGGAGGCCACAGGTGGGATGCACACTTCAGGAGCACTTAAATGAAGATTAAAACTCCCTGAAATGAGAAGAAAATAGAAAGTGCTCTTTTAGATTGTTATTACTGCACTTAACACAGAACCATGATAAATCACAACATTAAATGAAATACAAGTCGAGTTAACATGACAAATATTAATTTAAAAACAGGTACTTAGACTTTTTATGTAATCATGAAGGAGTAACTCAGGTTATATCGTTATGCTCATTAGTTTTATGGTTGTAATACAAAATGAATAATGGTTACATGCTAAAAAGTTTTAGATTATTTTCATACATTCTAATAGAAACTGCTCACTTTTTGTGCTTTTTTTCATGAATGTTTACACTCCTCTAAAACTTAAACTTTTGAATCATGTGCTGCATACTTGAACTTTTATCTGCAACTATTAATCATGTCATTGTTTTGACATCAAAATCTTGGATTTGCTTTGAATTATTTGATATTTTACACGGAAATCTACATGCCTTCAAAGAAATTCAGTTTACCTTTAGAAACAGCAGCATTGCATCACAGTCTAAAATGTTGGAAACTTTATTTTCACAGAATATGGAAATTTGTGTTTTTTTGCTTATCATACTGTATCTTCAAAATTACTGATAAAAAAAAAATAAATCAATGACATGATCACTCCAACTTACTCTTGTTGAAATTTATTTCCAGTTGTGCCAACAAAAGTCACCATTAATGCACCACAAACAGGTCGAGCTTGATCTTTCTTTTCTTTCTTTGGTTGTCTATTTCACCGGCTGCAATATGTATTTTGTAACCTTTGATTTTTAAACTCTCTTGCTATTGAATATTTGATAAGCTGACTTTTAAAAGTTTTGTACCTTGTGGTTCACCTTGTTTTTGCTTTCCTCTTTCCCCTCCAAATCTCCATTGCTGTGTCTGAGATAAGTACAGATATATTTTATTCCATCAAGTGATTGTTGCAACAACACCATAACAGAAAACAGAAAAAGAGATAAAGGAGACTAATGACACATGGCGCCTCCATCTACAAGTCCAGCGCACCATGTCGTCATATTGTGATTACCCTGTGCTATTGTAAATATGTGTTTCTGTTGGGTTTACATAAATTTACATATGCTTTAAAACTCTCCTGGGATGGGAAACCATTACCAACAATGTTAGTGTATTCCATTACAATCTCCAACATTTGCGCTGTTGTCTCATTGAATAGAAATGGCTATGTGCATGTGGTTGAGGAAGGAGGGCACATTAGGCGAGGAGGGGGAGCTGGAATTGAGAGGTTGTTCTTAGCATTATCTGTGGCACATAGCGAGAGGGTGTGTGGGTCTCGCTGTGCCACTCAGTCAGGGAGCATTAAGCTTTAAGAGGCAGTGAAGAGACTCAGGTCTTCAGAGGGAGCTTGACATTGTTCATAAATCCCCCGGGATCTGAAACAGGAGCAATGACAAATACACACACAAAGACAGCCTTCAAATTTGCCAATTAAAGGCAGTTACCAATTGCAATTTGGCAGATCTATAAAGAGTCAGTTGAACCATTGCTGTACTTTAAAACAGATGATCAAAGTGTCAGTGATACGCATGATTGAAGAACATGTTTTCTTATGGCATTATTATCTCAAGTGAAGGGGATTCTACCATTTACATATGTTTCTTTAGTTAATATATAATGTTTCACATTTTTGAGATGTTGGACTTTGCTGGAAAAGCCTCTTTTTTTGCCTTAAACAAACAACTTAAATGTTTAATTTGTAAATTGCTTTGTACTTATTCATTATTTAATATTTATGACTACTCACTTTTATATTATTAATCACAATGATAGATGATACTCTAATAGGGAACCATAGACATAAGCGTATTTCTTACTTTAGCGTTCACACTCACCACTAACTCTCACCAGGTGCACTTTGGTGTACTAGATCTTGCTCATGGACACTTTTGCATGTAACTTCAGGAGCTGGGATTGAACCGCCAACCTTTTAAATTGATAGACAACCCTCTCTGCCACAACAGCTTGAAGTGTTCGGAAGAAAACAAGAAAACAACAAAACTGAAGGTTGGAATAAAAAAACTTATTTATTGAGTCAAAGAAATGAAGCCAATTATTTCCCTAAGGGCTCCTCAAGAATTCCTTCACCAGTATAACCACCCTGATTTACATCTCCCAACACAAAATGTCAGCATCTCATCTGACTCAACTTTGATGTCTGTATTCTACCATGTAACACAATTTGTTTGGTAGAAACACAGCTGAATGTTCTCTCAAGCCGTCAGGCTGGCCGATCGATCTGTGCCGATTTTCTTAATTTTGGAGGATCTCCAGGAAGGTCCGACAGCTAGCCATTGTTGCTTTTTGCTCTGAGACCTAAACTCAGGACACTTTATTGGTTGTTTAAGCTTAAACATAAAGATTTTATTGTTTCACAGGTATTGTTTAATGATTTACAATAAAATGAGATTGGAACATTGAAGGTATATGCTGTCAGTTATAAAAAATAAAAATTGGTATTGGCCAAAATAGGTATCGGCAGATCAGGCTTTTTAAAGATCGGTGATTGGTGATCGGCCAGAAAATTGTGATCAGTGCACCCCTACTTTTCAATTCAGTTAACATTTGATGTGTCTTGATAGTAAAAGCACAGGTGTAAAATGTGAGAATTACAGCTCCTCAGGCTGAATCTGCCACCTAAGTACAGGAGTTCTGGTGTTTTGCAGTTTATGTTTTTACTTGGATGCAAAAAATAAATTAGAGCCAATTTCAAATCTTTTGTTCCCACTAGGGATTCCTCTGTTGTAAATTGTCAAAAAAAATCCAGATAATTTAAGTCAAAACCAAAACACAAGAAATGGAAATAATACGTTTTTTTAAACTGACATTTACATAATAACATCTCTGTTTTGTTGTCATATATAGCTTGAACTAAATGCATTTGGGAGTGATTATGAAAAAAGGTATTAATGCTTCAGAGCCACTTAATCATCTGCTGCCATGGCAAATTTGTAACTTATAACTAAACTGTTGGTAAAAGTTGTCACACTTAGCTACACTGTACTCCTCATAATTCACGACAATGCTCATGCTTAAGGATTAAAATTGGTGTCAGGATTTTTACTTGAGATAAGCTTCTCAAAGCCATGGGACGGACTGACTGATGTGAGTGACGTTGATGTTGAAAAGTCTAAACTGTTGTACCCCAGTGACCTCTCTAAAGTTATGACCAGTCATAGTTCTGAAGATTTAATAAAGTTAGAAAGTCAAAACTGTAATGAAAGAGTTTGAGAAGTCTGATGTAGGGGGCCAAATCTCCGCCTCTTGTAGTCACACAGCTGAACCATCCAACAACCATGACAAGCCGAGATGCTCTTCTCATGTAACGTCTCATTGATAAGAGCAGCAAACACCTCATTTACAGGAACCTTAGGCTATAAGATCAGGTACTTTAAAAGCCATCCAAACACATTCAGACCCTGCCCGTGTGCCAGCAAATAAAACACCTTGATATCGCCCCAACTAAACTAGGATGATTCTGTCTTAATGTCCCATTTCAGGGACCAAGGAGCCCATAGTCTTTATGGCTCCACAGTATTGCAGGTAATAATGTTTGACACAGCAGGGCTTCTGCCTTTCAGATGATCAAAGTGACAAGTTCAGCCTGCAACCACAGCCACTTACAGGAGACATCAAGAAGCAGCAAGATTGGCAGCTTTTAGTGCTTTGGTCCATTTCATCAGCTGTTACTACCAGCAGAGGCGACGTGCTGTGGAGGACGAGTGGGAGGAGGGGAAGGCAGATTAACAGACAGCTGATACAGGTGTATAGGCGGTATCAAACAGCAGCTCTGTCAATACAGCAGGCTCCAAAATTCTTCAGAAAGGAGCTGAGGGGCTGGGATCCTCGAAGTATACCCGCCGATTTCACTATGACAGGATTAACTGGGAGCTCCGTATGATTTTCTCAGATTCTGTGACTCAACAATTCAGTGATCCACGTTCTATCGGCTTTAAAGGCCCCTATCCCAAGTTTCAAAAGCTTACCCTTCGGACAAGGGACATTCTTTCTCCCATACGGTTACGCTTCCCCTTTTCTGCTACATTCAGTTGTTCATCAACCCCCGCGTCCTCGCCAGCTCTCCCATCCTCCCTTCTCTGCACATCTGCTTGGTTTGAGTTTTCCTTTCTTTTCTCCAGCGACTTGCTTGGCCCAAGGCCCTTATAGCCAAATTGGTTTACATTGGAGAGATAAATGCTCTGCAAATGCGCTTAAACACGTACAGTAAAAAATGCAGACAGTGCGTGTCAGGATTATCACCCAAGTCAGGGGGAGAAAGGAGAGCGTCTCTGTTGCACAAAGCTGGGGAGCCGGAGTGAAGCCTGCAGATATAGTCCGTCTCATCCACTTCTCAGGAGAAAGAGAGGAGGATTTAGCATTTGCATGCTAGTCTGTAATTCCTGGCATTATATAACTTGTCGCCAACAATCAAACTCCTGTATTGTGAAAGTATTGTTTCACATGGGTGAGCAAAGCATGAAGTTAAACTCTCAGGGGTAGGGGGTTTTAGTAGGAGCATGGAGACAGCTGGTCCAAGATGCATGGCAGAGACCACCCTATAAGTCTGTGCAGGAAATATCCTGAAACCCAACAGACGGTGCATCTCCAAATCCCCTCCAAATATTCAGCTCAGAGCATAAATGACTTACCTGACTACACTGAGTGGCATGCTGAAAGAGACTGATCCAAAGTGCTGCCACAGTGGGAGGAGAGGACACAAATGTGAACACATACAGCCCTAATTATTGGGCCTGCTTGACCCCACAGATGATGATTACAATCACATAATTTACTGAGCTCAGTAATGTAATTAAAAAAGTTTGTTGAATATATCTTTTCATTTAAAATGATCTGAAATATTATGTTGTGCTTTAGAAGTGTTTGACGGTTCATATGTGCTGGTATATCAGGGTTTTTTATTTATTGTAAATATGTAAATGCCACCTTAAAAAAGTTAGGATTATATGTAGAATTTATTTTTACAACTGATAAAAAAGTTACATTGTTAACATTTAATGAATTAATGCAAATCTACCATATCATGATTCTTTGATTGTGCAGATATTAACTTCTAAGGAAAATATCTATTTTCTGTTATGATGAATGATGTTTGTTTTGGGGCATTTAATAAATAGAAAAGAGGTTGTGATATGCAAATGGTCATGACCATGAGATGAAATAGCAACTGTTGCAACAAGGACCGGAGCGTCTGTAAATGCTGCTCAGAACTGGGTCAGAACTGGGTCCGTATGTGGAGAAACATGGACACCACTGATTGAATGTTATAAACTGTTGCTCATATTATCAACACACAGAAAGTTTTTATCAAACTTGCGCTCACTTTTTTGTCCTCCAAATTTCAATGAATTGAAATGTATCTGAAAAATATTTGAACAGTCATGTTTAAACATAATGATTACATGCTCATATTGAGTGAGACAAATGAACACAGTCCTTTTGACCCTAACTTGTGAGAAGAATATATTACAGCAGGTTATTCTTCAATTGTTCCACAGGTACAACAAATACTGTAAATTAACGACTTTTTGAGAGAGGAAAATATAGCTTCCGAAGTTATAAACTCAAATAATAGATAAATAGTGTAATTGTTTTCAACAAACAAGACTAAGAATTTTCTATAAATGTAAAAAAAGAAAAGAAAGAAAAACTGTGAAATAATGTCACTGTGCTCAATGTTCAGAGATAGAATTGCGTTCAGTCAGAAATTAATTTGTCTGACAACATGAGGGAGAAATCCGAACCACCAGGCCAAACTGGCGCCTCAAATCTGTAGCATAGTGACCCCTATGGAAGTAGCACAAATCGTTGCTGTTTATTCTGTCATGTAGATGCATTAGTTCTTTTTTTTTTTCACAAACTGACAAAAGCTTGTACGGCTTTCTTTACTCAGAAAGTCCACTCTTTGAATCTTTGCTGTGGAAAATGTGGACACTCTTAGACACAAACGCCATGGCAGTGGTGTCTGGAATGATCACAGTGTAGAAGTGATCGGTTGTGTTACTGATGGTCATTTACTCTTGACATTAAGGGGGAACGGTATACATTTGCCTGAACACAAGAAAAAAACTCTTCACAGAAGCGTAAGATCAAAGTGATTGTCCACTGCTGGACATTTAACTTAAAAGCATTCTGTATGTTATGTAGATCATTGATTGAAGCACATCTCCTATTTTCACTTGGCAGAGCTTCACTTCTGTAGCATCTTTTTGTATAAAAGAAACACCTTTTGAACCATTTGAATAAGGCCTAATAAGGTCATAAATAAATGACTGCTGAAGTATGAGCAAATGCCACACAAACAAGAGAAATGGATCATTTATGGAGTCTGTTATAGCTAGGGATGGCCAGATACTGATACCAGGTATCGGTATCGGGCTGATATCACCATTTTTTCAAGTTATCGGTACTCGTGAAGACTGCAGATGCCAGCAGCAGATACTCCAGGTAAAAAAAAATCTTAAATCGAGCAAGTCCTCCTCGCCACTAGATGCTGCTAATTGCTGCGGTTTAACACCACGGCAAAGTGCGCCAGGTCCTTTTCAGACAATATGAATGAACCAAGAAGAGTTAATAGCTAAACTTTTTTATTTTGCACTTTAGTTTCCTTTACAAAATACTTTAACTCTGACAGTTGTTAGTTTTATTGTGCACTTTATATATATATATATATATATATATATATATATATATATATATATATATATATATATATATATATATATTTCTTTTTAATATTGATCAAAAAAGTTCTAAATTTAGAGAGTTGTTTGTGTTTTATTTAGACTTAATGTCAGAGTGACTGTGCTGTCTTTGATCAAAATGATCTGTCACTGTTAATTGAAACTTTATGGTATCAAAAGTACTAGTTGTATCAGTACTCGGTATCAGTGAAAACTCAAAGAGGAGTACTGGTACTGGTATCAGCCAGCATAAAAAGTGGTATCGAACATCCCTAGTTTTAGCAATTGAAAATGTATAAAAATCCTTTTGGTGCCATTTTTGAGGGTGTAAAAGTCTTTTAAAGACACTTGCTAAGAATAAAACTCAAGAAATTATTGAAAGAATTATCATCAAACAAGGCTGCAAGCATAAAAAACAATGATAACTAAAACAGTTTCTACCAAAACAACTTTACCAAGACAGTACAGGAAATGATTGTCCTCCGTGCACACCTGTACTCATCTTTCCTTGGAGGACACTAAACTGCTGTCCCTGTCCACTAGCATCAGTGTAAAACCCTTCCACATGCTCTGCCATGGGGATTTGAGTGTAAAACTTCCAAGAGAGACCACAGCCAGCCCCCTCCCTCCCTTCTTAAAGAAGGCCCCTTTTCCTTGTCCCCCAAGACCTTCTCCTCCCTCCAAATCAACGCCGCCCCCCTCAGACCCCCCAACACAAAGCTCTTAGTGCAAACCCAGCACAGAAATCACAGCACACCATTCAATCATTGTTTTTTCCCCTCTCTCACCCCTTTTATGGTCCCACTAAAGGTTTTAGCCGGGCAGAGAAGGAGGGCTGTCACTGAGGAAACCTTAGCCCATTGATGAACTGACAGGAGCTGCCAGAATATGATCCTAATCCTGTTTCTAGCATTCTTTTAGCCCGCTGGCATCGCAATTCCTCCACACATTCTCTGAGCTGTCAACTAGGAAAATCCCTCTAATAGCGCATTGCCCAGATACACATCAAAGAGCTCCTGGAAACCTTCAGCGGCTTAGCTGCCATTGACTCACACACACACATACACACACACAGTTTTTCCCATTAACTTACACCCATATGATCTTTAAGAGCACACAAAACACAGACAGATTGACCACGTGTTTAAAGGCTATGCCTGAAAAAATCCTGAAGGTTTTTGGAAAAATTTGTGGCTTAATTGTTTTGGAACAGTGTAACCTGCCCTGTCCTCAACCAGCCTCCCCTCTCACCTCCTTCTCCTGTTGGACAGTGATATAATCTTTACAGTCAATGAGCAAGAAAGTGGGAAAAGAGCAGGAGAAAAACAGGTGTCTGAACTTTGCTGACTCCGGGAACCCTTTCAGTCCCATTTTATCTCATTCTATTCTTACTTAATCCATCGATATCCCAACCAGAGGTAATCTTCTTATGGCAAAGCATTCTGTTTCGGTGCAGCCAAACCTCGGCTGACAGGGTGGGGGAAGAGGAGAGCAGAAAGAGCGAGTGAAGGGTAGGTGGGTGGGATGTGGATTGGAGACTCTTTAGAGCCTGACACTGTGCTTCAGTCATTTCATTTAGGATTAGTTTTTCCACACTGGGTGAACAAGTGGCAGGTTTCCTCCATATGTGGCGTGTAAACCTCACCATCAGGGATGGTAGACCTCCTGTGTCTAAATTATGAACGGTTCATCAAGGCATCTTTTAAAATATTAACTACACTTTAAATTACTCTAAAAAGGTTTGGAGGTAATGAGCGTGGAAATCAAAAGTGTTTATGAAGTTTCAGTTTCCTGTCAGTTTGTCTCAGACGTGTTAGAAATCCAGAGAGGGACCAGACGGATTCGACACCCACTGATCTAATCCCTCTCCTTTGGCTCATTTCATTTTGCTGGAAACTTCTTTGAGGTGCTTATTTGCCTTTTTTGATGCTTATTTGTGAGACTGTTTTAAAATTCCTCTCAGCTTTTTGTCGCCTTTTACCAACACCAATTCAAAGATTCATAAATCTCTTAAACTTCTGGATATACAAAACTTTAGCTAAGACAACGAGTGATGCCACCAAAGCTAGTTTTGTGTTTGTCCTTTTCATAAAATCATTCTCCTTTACCTCCTTTTTAAATGTCTTCAGTATTTATTTTTTCTACTTTGATCGAAAAAGATCAAAGTAGAGAAATGGAAAAATGAGACACCAGTACCAGCAAATATTTTCAACCAACCACACTGAGAACAAGAGTCGTTCTTAAGTTTGATTTATTCCCTTGCATTAAACAGATAAATTACTTACATCTTAAACAATTGAGAAATACATGTTTTTAATCTACAGTGACATAATACATAAAGTACGGCCTGTGCGTCTTTCTGCTGAATATGCCGTCGGCTCAGAAAAGGTGACAACTCTGTTGAGTTCAACCCGGCACCCGATTGAACAAAATCTGACTGGGTTCATATTCAGTCACCGTGCGTCCTTTATTCCTCCCATAGGTCCCTCACTTAAAGCCAAAAGCCAAGAATAAAATTTAATGTTTCCTTTGAAATTCTTCACACAAAAGTAGACATGGAGTTACTCTTTAGCCAGACAGGTGAAGGCAAACACTGACGGATATTTACAACGCTCAATGGACTGTTGAATGCTGAGCTGAGTGCTGTTTCTCAAAACGAGGCGGGTAAAAAACACATTTGTCCGCGGATTGAAGTGAGTTATCTTAGCCTCTCTGATCTGAGATCTTCATTCTGGGTTTTGCAGCTGTAAGCCATGCTGCAGAGGGCTGCGTGCATGCATCGTTCACATTTAAGGGTTTAATATAGAATATTTCAAAATCTCATGTCTAACCTGGAAGAAAACCAACAGCTCAGTTGTTCAAGATCTCCTGCCTGGGCTTCACTCGAGGCTTCAATTACAACAGTTGGTTTTTCCAGCTGATTAAGAGGAGTTAAGAACAGAAGTCCTGTGATCCATCGGCTAAAAAGTCAAAAAAGGTTCAGCCGATGTTATAGTCGATTTGGATTCCTTGTTTTCATTGGGTCCTTGGTTTTTCTGCCTCCAGCAGACATGTTCTTTGTGATTTGGTTGCTCGGCATGGTAAGCTGCATGCTGTTACGGTGACAACATAGAATGACATAATGGAAACCCAGGGACCAAAACTGGAAGAATGTGTGTAAAAACACACTTTAAGATTATATGTGCGCCTAAATTAAAATAGATCTGTCAGTCCTGCTGCTTTGGTTTTGGGGATGGGTTCATTGGAAACACAGAAACAGCAAATGAAACATTTGTGTTGGCGTAGATCTGTAGTTTGGATTATTTTGGTCTTTGCAGTGAAGTGCATGTCATCATGAGCTTCACCAGAGTTTCATCTAGTATTTTCTTTCAAGCTCTATTGGAGCGTTTTGGTCAGATACACGTTTGCAGACAGGAAAAAGGTGGAGTGGCCTCAGGTGGAAAGGACCCATGATTGGTAGGTAAAGTCCTGACTTGAGAGTGAACATGAACACTGGGTAGTCTGAGGTTCAGTTAGGGAGTGTGTCCAGACCCAGTGAGGCTGCGTGCTGCTTGGCCCTCAGACGCAGGTTCTCGATGCTGGTGGTCTTACTGTTGAGGCTCCCGGGCAGGCTGCCTGGCGCCGCCTGCAGCAGCGGGCTGTTCCACACCTGCTGGGCCTGCGAGAGGGTCTGATAGTAGGACTGACAGGGCAACGAACTCAGCGGGGACGGCATGTTGACGTTCATGCCCAGGTAGGGCAGAGAGGACGGTGTGCTCATGTCAAAGGACGGGTAGTGCACCAGGTTGTTGGTGGCGGCCATGTGCTGCCGAAACTGCTCCTGCAGGCGGAAGAGACTGAGAGGAGACGAAGCGTAGGAGTTGCTTTGTGGCAATCCAGTGGTTGTGCTGCTGGAGGGGGGCAAGGTAGGGGAGCTCAGGGGAGAGTCTGAGGAACAAGAAGAAGTACAGGGTGTTAGCACATTTTATTCTGAAAAATGTGTGTTCTCTAGGATTGATGTAAAAGTCAACAGAAATATGAATCAGTCAATCAGGTATATCTGATGTTAGTTTCATCAGTTAAGGGATAAAAAGGGAAAGAGCAGTGATTTTTACCTGATGTAGGGCTCATTCTTTTGCATGAAGGGGAACTGCTCCTCGGCTGCACTCCCCCCTCCACCTGCGTGTCCTCCCTCATCTTCCCTCTCGTCTCCCCTCTCATTTCGTCCTCCTCTCTGTCAGCACTATCTTCCGCTGCTGACTCGCTGTCGGATGGCTCTGGGGAGGTGACATTCACTTCCACACTCATCTCTCCAGGCTGCGGCCGAGCAGCTGCCAGCCTCTCTGTCTCTGAGTGACATGAGGAGGAGGAGGAGGGAGGGGGAGGAGTGCGGGCCTCTGCAGCCTGTGTGGTGCTGCTGGTGTTGGTGGTGTTGAGGTCGGTCTTTGGGTCGTCTGTGGAGCCCTCTGCGGGGCCGGACGTCTCTTTCTGCTTCTGGAGCTGCTCTTTCTGCAGGCTGCGCTGCTTCTTACGAAACTTTGCTCGTCTGTTTTTGAACCAGACCTGGAAAGATCAAAAAGATCAACACACTGGTTGAAGATGAACAGTTTAGCAGACCATGCTTTAACATGTGGTACCTGCTTTGTCTGCACCTTGTAAAACCACTTTAAATGCTAGACGCCTTTAGGTACAACTTATCAACTTAAAGGCTAATTTCATTTTCAGGGGGTTTACCTGAACACGTGCCTCAGGTAGGTTGGTGCACATGGCCAGGCGTTCACGCATCACCACATCTGGGTAGTGGGTTTTCTGAAACGTTTTCTCCAGGGCCTCCAGCTGCTGGGCAGTGAATGCTGTCCGACTGCGCCTCTGCTTTCGGTGCTGGGAGCCATACCGGGCCTCAAGGATAATGTCTTGAAATGTACAACCGTTGAGAGACAAGAGAACATTCCCAGTTTAATTGAAATACAGTGAATGCTTACTGAAAAAAAATATTGAGTTGTAACATAAACATTAGATCACAAAATAAGCAACTGCTTCCTACCAGCCAGCCGCTCTGCTAAAGTGAGGGCATGCACTGAGGGCCTGTAGTCCGGCGCGTGCTGGGCCTGTTGCGCCGCCTGCTGGTGGAGGTTGTACATGGCGCTCAGTGAGTTCATGGCGTGCAGCGAGTAGCCGTTCACCCCGTAGTGCTGCATGACCGGAAAGCTGTATGCACAGAGGAAAACAGGCCGTGAGTGTCGAGGCCAAAATTACATGCAGAACTCAACTATCAGAACAATGTTATTTTTCATTGTTATTCATTTGTTTAAAAATCCGAAAACTGGAAGAGTTTATATTCGTCATTGTCACAACCTGGAGGAGGCAACAGGTTCAGCCTGTCGACATTTATTAGCTCCAGCGGAGGAATTTAGGATTTGTTTTAAATCAAATAATAATCAAGCACATGGGTAAGAAATGTTAAAAAAAAAAAAAAAAAAAAAGGTTACCAATTTGGTGACGCGTTGAGCCCTGTTAAATAGGAGTTAGGCCTGCGACTTAAAGAAAGTGTTATTTTTTATATAGCTGCAGTCAGAATTTTTGAAGAATTTAAAAATATTGGTGTGGAAAATGTATTTCATTGTTAAATCAGTGCATATTTTCAGGGGGGAATGGTTAACAGAATACGCAACAGAACATAAAAAAAATACTTGCTACTATTTTTAATGATCGAAAAAAAAGTAGAGTGGATAATTTGGTCTTGGTATGTTCGCATTACTATAAAAATGTATTATAAGATAGTATTCACGTTATAAAATATAACAGCCTTTTCGTTAAAAAAAAAAAAAAAAGCAAAACCACGTTTTAGAAATGTGCAAGTATATTTTTGTCCTGTGTCATTTTTGCAATATTTTCGTTTATTTGTGGAGACATTTAATACACAACGTCTCATCTCAGATTTCTAGTTCAGTTTTCACTCTGTTGTGATATAGGCTACCATAACCTGTTTTATTATAATCAGTTTACTGTGGTAATTAATTATTTTTAACACTGGGGTTAAGTTTGAAGAGTTTTCTTTTAATCTCTTTGAAGCATATTTAACCATTCAGGGCTTTTTTTTCTCGTTAGGCCACGCTACACTCGCAGGTTCCGTCAGAGGAGTTTTTAATCATTCTGAAATAACTGTTTAAATCTCGACAGACTGGGCTGACACCAGCTGAGAAAACATTTTTATTTCGCTCCCCGAGAGTTTGACTCGCGCATAGACCGTTTATTTCAATCTGTGGCGGGTCCCTGCAGGTCGCTTTCTGGCGCCTGGGGGCTCACCGAGACGTGTGACAGGTCTTCGGTGAAATATGCACGCGTGATCCCAGTGGGCTCCTGTCTGATGTGGGTGCAAATAGGTTCCAAGTACACAGGCTATTAATTTATCATCAAGCCTGACACTGCGAAGATGTGTGTGTTATTCTGAAGGCTAGAAATGTGTGACTAATGCAATAATTTATTTTTCTACAGTGACTATAGTCTGCTCCGTTGTGTTATTTCACCAAATCGGCCTCTAGCTGGATTTGTGTAATCTGTTCGTTTTATTTAATCTGCAGCTGAAAATTTAAACATAACACTGTTTTGTCAGGACATTGTCCCCCAGCCCCGGGCTCTGCTTAAAGCCTAATTATGTTAATTACCGTGAATTGATGAGTTACACCGCGTTTACTAAAGGCTGCTTCAGGCCAGAGCTCCGCGTACATGGCGTCAATTCAGCAGCAGACAAGGAAAATATGAGGATGATTTTTAGGTTAGTTAATTATCAATTCGAAGTTTAACAATAAAAGGAGCTGTTTTATTGTGGCATCACAGGGCTACAGCCTGCCAGAGCGATAATTTGTCTGTCACGAGTTTTCTGCTGGTTGTTTAAACCAAACAAGCCAGATCTGTACACTTTTTATCCATAAAACCGAACAAAACAAAAACACGGTGTTGACACATTTTAATGCAGGTAAGGACCCATGTTTCGCTTTCGGAACCGACGTTTCGTGGGACATGCAGCTGGATAAGACTAAAACCCTGTAATTTTATCGAAAAAGAAATTGTACTTTATAAACAAAAGATTAAAAGGGAAATCTTACATTTCATTTTAATGCTTAATGTCTGTAGAAATATAATTTCACCGTGAAGCACACAAACTTCTTACCTCTCTTTTCTCTGCGGGTCTGAAGCGAGAAGTCCCAAAAAGCGGCCAAAATATTTTCCTCTCAAATCTTCTCCAAAGTCCCCGGATGGTTGTTCATTTTTTCATATCAAAATATAAACTTCATTTATGTTTAAAGTCCAGAGAGTATCCTGGCATGCACCGCTCCGTGCTCCGGCTCGCCCCTCTTTCTCTTTCTCTGTCTCTGTGGATGTGGATGTGGGAGGATGCTGAGCTGCCATCTCTCGGCCTTTAAAGCGCTCCGGGTGGGGTCACCGGGCCGCTCACACGCTCCTTCTCTGTGCCAATCACATCGCTTTCCTCCTCCACCCTCCTCCTCCTCCACATTACTCCGCACCTCGGACTGGATTCTTCTTCTGCGTGCGAAGTGCCGACTTCACCGTGTTTATTTCTGCTGTGGAGGAAATACAAAACTTTTGTAATCCATATTATACACAGCCCGAACAATATTTTCTTTTGGTCACAGATGACTGTTTTTATTCTCTTTGTTTTGTTCTTAATGTACTGCATACAGTTATTTTATCTTTAACAAGATGCAGACCTGATCAGCCCTGATGCTTTTATAACTGCATATTAAATATTAGTGCAAAAATATCAAATTCAAAACAATGTTAGTCTTATTATTTTTATCACTTCTATTATTTAATTTTTCTTAGATATGCAATTGAAGCTATAGTCAAGTTCAAAGAGCACATCCTCCCTATTTTTTATTTTATTTTTGTTATCCTCAAATATTTATTCTAAATGTTATTTTATGCTATTTTCTTCATTAAGACAGTAGTTGTAGTTTCCCTACATTGAAATACTTTTGAAAACAAATAAATGAGAAAAGGACCATAGTTGGGTTATTGCATGTTTTAATTCATACCTGGGAAAATAAAAATAAAAATTAAAAAAAAGGATATGCACCAGTAGATCACCAGTTTGTCAAAGAATCTTGCACTTCTTTATTTGCAAAGGAAACTCTTACTCACAAAATACACAAATTCTTCTAAAATGGTCCAAAAGAGTTTAATTAAATGATATGCAAATGGCAAGTGATGGCCTGTACCACTTCTTTGCAGCTCCTTGTGCACAGTGACTTTCAGGTTAATTCTGTGCTTTAATTTTATTTTCCCTCAGCCTTGGTTTGACTGCATGTTTTGGTGGGAATGCAGCTGAGATGGAGAGATGCAGGCTGGGCTCCACTCCTGCCTCCAGCAGCTCCCCGGCCCCAAGGGATTTAGGTTAGGATTGGGTAGACAAGACGCCATTTCACCCTCCAAAAAAATGTCTTAAAATGACTGCTGGTAAGAGGATTAAAACAATAATGCCCCTCTCTTCTTCAAGGTTTTTAGAAAAGATTTCTTCTCCCGAGGAAAAACCGTTTAGGCTGGAATTAAGGGCAGCGGAAAGTAGCCTTTTAATGTAAAGCTTGCATATTTTGTTGAATTTTCTCAGAGAGAGTGAGGGAGAGTGAGGCAAGGTGGGATAAGGGGGTTAAAATCCTAAACTCAATTTGATCTCTGGCCCTATTCATCTGCTGAACTCCAGAGTCCTGACAACAGCCAGTGCACAACGTGAAATGTGTCTCATATTTGTCCACAAGTTCCCATTTTCTCTGTCATCAAGTATTGCCCTCATTTTTCTCAGCTGCTTCTCACAAAATCAAAAGTATGCCAAAAAAATAAATAAATAAAATAAGATTTTAGTGGACATTGAAAGCAACAAGTGGTTACAAGAACACAATCAATGTTGAGTCATCACAAATTGAAATAAATCTCAAACTTCAGGTTTCATCACACTTGTTTTTCATTGAGGCTGTATCTTTCCTCTTTTTTATTTTTGACAGTTACGCTGCAGAGCTTTGGCCACAGAGGAGCTGAAAAAGAAATGGGATTAACTTGTGAACGGATGGAAATAAGAACTTAAACTGGAGGTAAATCTGGCCAGTGTCTCTTTGTGGGAACCGTTTCTAAAGCAATTAAAGCGAGAAGGAATTCCTCTCAGCTGCTCTTCCTCAAATCAGCTTTTTTACGGAACTTAATGTGGGCTGATGTCCAGCACGGCTGAGGGCTTTAATGCAAGTGTCAGAGGGCCTGCTATTAGAGGCGTATTAGGCCAGTGGAGCGGCGACCTGTCTGGACCATGCAGCAGACTCACACACTGACTCAGGTCTTACACTTTGTCAGTTATGATGACTGGTTCAGGTAAAAAGTAGCAATGCGCACATCAACCATATTGCACAAAGAGTTTTCTTGTAATCTTACTCACAGCAGAGTTAAGTTCTCATTAGCTCCAGACTGACTTCATATTTAAAAAGTAAGTTAAGTGGGAAAAAACACATCTTTAAAGCCTATTATTACCAAATATAACTGTTTAGCATGTTCAAATTTACAAGAAAAAGGAGGAGGGTGTACAAAAGAGAGCTGACATCAAAATAAAATCATAATAGGAGGTTGATTGAAGCATTTTTGCTGGATGTTGCCTTTTAACAGAGTATTTCTTATATAAAATTTGTGCACACTTTTCTTTATAAGCTGTTTTGTCTCTTGCAGATGAAGCAATGCCGGGAAATGTCCAGATTTGCTAAACCTTGTGGTTACGTCACCATATGTGCTGCACAAAGAGAAGGTAAAAAATCAATGCAAAGCTTTATGAAGCAAGAGGAAGCAGCTAATCTGGATCTTGTGGAAACTGCAACCCATAAAACTTTTGAGAAGCCTTTAACAGTAACAGTCTGATAAAATTGTAATGTCACGTTTCAGACCATTAATAGACTAATTATTGCTGCTGTTTAAACTTTTCAGCCTCTTCCTCTGCAGAACATTTCTGGTAGTTTTGAGGCCCAATCATTGCACAGCATACTCTTGTGTTTGTTTACTGTCTCCTCAGTGCTCCTCCTCTTCAACACCTTCAGGATCTCTGAGATGCTCGCTACAGGCTAACTTTCTAAACCCCAAATTCATCTCAGCTTTCTGTGGATTTCATCGCTGCATTCATTGTTCTCTGCACTCGCGCTGCATTCAGGCTTTATCGTGTTAAAGCCTCCTCTCAGATCTGAGTTATCGTCTTTGCTCTCAATCATCCTCTCGCCTGCTTTCTGAATATCAAAACTTTATCCCTGCATCAGGACTTTGGCTGCCTGAATCAAAGCTCAGCCGAGGGAAGCTGCAGAGATTTATAAATCATGTTCAGTTTCTAATCAGGTTTATAACGCATGAAGGTTTGTAATTTTACCCCTCAAATGGCTCCCGATATTTCCAAGTGGCGTTTTACATCAACTCGAGGAGAAAGTTGATGCCTTCAGCCTTCAGAGCCCATTAACTTTTATCATTAGGTTTCTTTAACTTCATGAATATATTAGGTTTCAATCCAGCTGCTCCGGCCTGCACATGCTCTTAGTCAAGGTTAGCTTGTGCTCATTTGGGTGAAATTAATCATTTTGATGTATGGTTGAGAACTGACTGCTTTCTTGGGACTTGTGTGACTGGAGTAACAAAGCAACTTGCCATTAGCAATCCTCAAGCTGTGTCTAAGCGGGGCATTCGCTCCTAAGACTTCCCCCATTTGTGTTGGCTAACCTGATTTATAGAGACAGATCTCTGGCTTCAGATGCCTCTACTTCCTTACTTTACATCCATTAATGATCGTGCCAAAGGATGGTTCTCACAGCCCCCTTTTTACACGTATACACCACCCCAGCATCACACTGATAGTGTCAACACTGTTATTCCTTGTGAAGCTCCTGTTAGTGGTTTTCAGTTGATTATGAAACAGACTAAGTTCCTCTTTATGATCAGTAAAACAGGGCTGATCATTCTTGTGAAGTTATTTTACTCTTCAAAGCTACAGGAGTTATCAGTCTCTTCAGAAACTGCCATCACTAACTTTAATTTTCAAATGCAAATTAAACACTGCTAACACATTGAGGGGATATAATCTATGAGAAAACACAACTTACACATTTACATAACAAGATAAGGTAAGAAATTAAAGTCAGTACTTTAACCCCTAGGTGGGCCACAGACAACACAAATAAAAAGTTTCTTTATAACTTTAAAATCACCAAAGCCAAACTTTGAAAATGAACAGTATGAACGAATGAAGGCTATCATTCTTACCGTGGCATTGCCGATAACAAGCCTCTAAGTTAAGTTCTTTTCTTTCCCACAAATTTACCTGTTCAAAGTCAAGTCATTCAAATAGTTTATATGATTTAAATAGAAAAGAAACAGGGTAATAATATTTATGACAAAACCTTTTGATTATTTTTTACTAGGTTTGAAGCAACAGTTTAACCTTTGAAGATAAAAATGTACTAAAGCTTTTCACTGACCATGTTGGCAACACATGGCTAATCTGAGCATACAGGCATGGTGCAGTAATAGCAGTTATTTGGAGTGACACTCCCAGACTTGCTCTCCAGTTAGCACTGGATGGTGCCTCACCAACATTTCTCTGGAAGTTGAGCACCCCAGCTTCTCATTAGCTTGTCACCAACTAAGTCCGCATCTTGATTTTTAACTAACAGTGTACTGTGGATAAATCAGAGCTATTACCACAACAGTATATTGCTGCTTTTTGAAACATCTGTTCAAACTATGACAGTATATTGGGAAAAAGCTGCCCAACTTGTTGACCAGAAGACCAAAACAATCAGCTGAAATATGCTCAAACAGTCTGTATCGCTGAGGGTGTTTTTTTTTTCTTTTTGTTTAGTTCAGTTTAATTTAGTTTTTCTTTCATTATCAGTTGCACATCTCATGTAGCTGTCACTTTTACAGTGTTAGCTGACTGTGATAGCTTCACACAGTGTGGTTCAAACTGCAAGATTGTGACTCATAAAGTACCATTCATCAGACAATCTTAACATTATTTAGATTTGTCATTTTAAGCATTTACAGCTAAATCACATAATATAGGATAAACTATACTTACTACATAGTTTTAATGAATTACTGTGTAATGTGACAATTTTCTACCATGCTGTTAACTATCACAGACAAGTTGCCTTGGCAAATGTGTTTTTAAAGATGTTAATTTGTTTCTCCTTTTTTTAAATACATCTGGATTGTCATGATTCATGGTTGCTAGGCGCCGCCCTGTTGGCTATGGCGGCCTTTTGCAGCAGCTTTCTCTTCTTTGTTCATTTCTTGTAATTTCTTCGTCTCTTTTTTGTAATCTTTGTATTTGGAGTGGATCATTACTTTGTATGGCTCTTTTGTTGGTCATTGACACCAAACTTTTTGTGGCTTAAGTGATATTTTTACTACTTTTCCTCCTGTGTTTGTCTGGAGATCCTACATGTAACCATGGCTGCATTGTTTACATGTGAACAGCTGTTAGCAGCCTGTAGCTTGTCAATGCTAACTGGTGTAAGGCCTGATGTCTTCCCACAAGGTAAGGAGAAGGAGGTGAGAATGACGTGCTGGTTCTCAGGTGTGAGCTAAGAAGTGACGACATGGACCTGTCCTTCCAGCCATCGTTATTGGGAACGTAAGCTCTATCTCCAATAAGATGGATGAGCTAGCTGTGCTAACCCAGCAACAGAGGGAATACCAGAGGGCAGAGTAGCATCATGCTATTCACAGACATGGCTAACGGAGCTAACATCAGACGCCAACGCCACATTGGAAGTGCTTCACCTGCTGTGATCAGACAGGATCCAGGAGACAGAGATGGAGCATGACTGAAGAAGCTCAGTCCTGGACCCTGTGGAGGTGGAGGCTGGCTGAACTGGAGAATGATGAACAAGCTGTCATCATCTATTTTCTTATGGACCTTTTTGCACTTTCTCTACACTTTCTTACTTTTGTTTTCTTGATTGCTGCTGTGACTTCAATTTTGTTGTACTTGTTACAATGACAAAAAAGTTCTATTCATATTCATTCCATGCAGCCAGCCAGTAGAGGAACATTACATGAAATCATTTTATTTATCTTCTACGGAAGCTTATTGCTGCTGCGCTAGAAAAAAAAAGAAAAAGAAAAAAAAAAGTATCAATATGATGTTACAACATAATAAGTTCCACGATACAATGTGATAAGTTTCTTGTTGTAGCCCAATACTGCATTATCACATGACGTGATTACTTATATTCTTATATAATTGTTGGACTTACATTGTTCATTTGATTGACAAAAAATACCGTGATCATTTAGCATGTTGTTTTGTAATAATTCCATATCACGTCATAATGTGAAACGTGACACAGATGAAGGTTTTTTTCACCTTACCAGCAAGAAAAAAATTACAAATTATCATAATGCTCTTTATTTTCTTTTAAATAATAGTTTAGTCCTCTATGTGAACAGAGAATCTATGCAATGAGGCCAAGATGAACTTTGCAAACTCTTCTCATCATGAAGCATACAGTATCGTGAAGCAGAGAGCTCTACGATGTCTTTTATTACCTCTTAGGACAGTGTGAACATGCAGATGTTGTATGTACATCTTGCTGACTTCCAGTAGTTTTTCATACTCATTGATAAAGTTTAATTTTTGGTCTAATGTAGCTTCAGAAACTGGGCATTTGACTCATAATGGAAAGATCAAAGTCTTTGCACACAAATCTCCATGTCACTCATTGTTCTTTTGTAATCAAACCTTGAGGCCTACGTTGCCCACAATGCAACTGAACTGACTGATTTAGCGAGAGTTTTCAGTGTGTTGTGTTACATACAGCCTTAAAGGCCTTGAGCTGCAAGCCTTAAGAAAAAAACAACACTTCCTTGTAATTCAACAGCCACACATTTCAACCAACAATTTAAAATGCACTTTGTTCCTGTGATGTTGCCTTAAGTTACATAGTTTGAGGATAATCGCAAGACTCTGGAGCCACCAAAGGCCTTATTTACTGTTTTTTTTGGATGTGTCAAATCAACATTCTTTAATGTTTTTGTTTTTTTTAATTACTCAAAACTTTTCACATCAGCTCTTTAGTAGAAAGTGATGTTCAAAGATTAAAAAAGTAGGACAGCAAAACAGTATTTCTGTAACCACAAGTTGTTCACTTTCACTATTGTTGGTCCTTGTGTGATGGTGTAGACACTGCACACCATGCTGCAGCCAGGGCCGCTCCTCTGAACGGTTTCTCTGGCAGACTTGACATATCGAGGTTGGCAGGTTTGTTTCCTCCCTCTTTCTCAGAGCTGCTCTTTGGTTGTGCCCCTCAGGCTGCGGCCCAGCACAAGGGTTCCTATTGTCAGGGCCTAATCCAGAGGCTACACAGCTTTAGCAACATGGTGGGATAAAAGCCCATCAAACCACTACTTTATGGGGGCAAATCTTTCCTAATCCCTCGCTTTATCTAAACAAAAGGAGAGAAACAAGAGGATAGAAAGAAATTGTGCAGACACAGGGCACGACTGGGAGCTAAGATGCAAAGAAGTAGTTTCACTGGAGAAGCTAACCATTTTTGACAGGCTTTCACTAAAGGACTGACAAAAAACGGACACCAGGATTCTAAAAAGGGCCGTATAGGGTCTTTTTCTCTTTTCTGGAGTTAAGCCTTAAGATCCTTGGAGGGATATGTCGAAATTAGTGAGATTAAATTCAAAAACCTGAACTATTAAGAGGACTTGGCAGGGGGCACCTGTCAGTTTTGGATACTATAAAAAATAGGTTCACTAGGATTTCGTAAACAAGCAAAAACGGTGTGATCTTAGATCTATTCTTTGCTCGTCTCTTAGAGAAGGGAAAGTGAGTATGGGAATTACCCTGTCCCACCTCATACAGCACTGAGACAATCTCCTCCATCACACCAACTGTGCTACACTGACCTGTGCCCATCCAAAATTTAATCTGAAGAAGGCCCAAGTCAGTGAGAGGCTGTACAAAGACACTGACTGACAGCTACAAATTGGGCTTTTCATTTAATGTCCGAGTCTAGGTTCAAGTGTGACCATACTGTTACTCCTTTATAAATTAAAGGACTTTGTTACTCGATGTTTCCGTGTGTGTGTGTGTGTGTGTGTGTGTGTGTGTGTGTGTGTGTGTGTGTGTGTGTGTGTGTGTGTGTGTGTGTGTGTGTGTGTGTGTGTGTGTGTGTGTGTGTGTGTGTGTTTCCCTGACAGATCCCCTGACCCCATTTCATGTCATCTGCCAATTCCAATTTCTATCTTTGCTCTGTGGCAACTCTCATCGAATCCCAAGAGTCACATCTGCAAATGACTCTGTGAGTTAGAGGCTCCATTTTCTGCCACAGCCCAAATGCACCACAAGAGGACCATTTGGAGCCAGGCGGCCACAGAGCTGAGCAGAGATTGAGAACAAGCCAGTTTGTTCTGGCTCTATATGAACATAAACCACCACAGCCGGGGGGCTTTCAGAGTCTTTCTCGGCCTCTCAGGTACATGAACAGAAACAAATGGACATACAAAGGTAGTCATAATTCACCACCTGATGGTACATATGCACACATGTAAGCACACAACAAAGTCTTGGCTTTTCAACTATCAACTTTTTCATGATTTAATTGTGATGCTACAGACTGATTCAATTAGCATTACAGTTTTAATATTTGTCTGAGAGCACGCCCCCTGCTGGTCTGTGTGGGTGCTTCCTGAATAGGGTAATTAAGAGATAATAGGCTGGGGATGCTCGTCAGGGACTGGGTGATTAGTGATTCATTACATGAGCTTAGAAGGAGGAAGAAGAGCAAAGGGAAGTGGTTGGGTTTTGGTTGGGGGTTTACCGGAACAGCCTGACAAATTACCAATGGATTTATTCTGAGTAATTAACTATCACCCTGGGAAAGGGCTGGGACCATGCCTATCAGTAACCCACCGCAGTAACCATCTGTAAAGTCTCCCACTCATCAGGCTACTTCTGTGTTTTTTTTCCTGTGTTAAAGGCAAATATTCTATGGATGCAAAAATTCATTTTGCATGAAACATTCATAGTTCTCTAGACAAGTGAGAAAAAGTACTGTGGTTTTTCTCACACTTTATTTATTGTCTGTTTATGGCACCTAAGTCAGGGAAAATGTGCTATTAAGCATCTATTTGTGTCAGATGTTTGAGCTGTTGGCAGACGTAAAACTAGCAGTGACAACTGTTCACTCTGCAAAGTGTTTTTTCTATTAGTTTCTAAAAGATTTACTTTTTTAAAGCTCCTGTGAGGAGTTTTTAGCTGATTGTGAAACGGACTAAAATAATTATGGTTAACTCCTAATGAAAGAAAATGCTAAGGTAAAATTAAAACAGCATGATTCTTTATGGTTATTGTTAATGTCTTAAGCCTCAGGTCAGGGTAGGTGTCAGTTGAAGTTATGAAAGCCTTCGACAGCCTTCATTCTCCAGAGCAATGACTGTTTGACCCTGTTATTATAATTATTATTTTAATCATTATTATTATTATTATAATTTTTATTTCCCTTCTTCTTATTATTGTTTTATTTATAATAATAAATAAATAAATAAATTATTATTATTATTATTATTATTTTCTTATTTTAATCATTATTATCATTATTTTTATTATTATTATTATTTACAGAGAACCATTTTCAATAAAGAAACACTGAACTATTGCTGAATTTAGGGCATTCTTTTAACACAGAAACAGCATTATAAAAACAGAACCAAGGCCATAGTAACCATGTTGCATCAAAATACAGCAGAGAACAACATAGATTTTTTTTTGTTCTGTTTTGTTAGAAAACATGAATTTTTTGTGTTCTAGACAAAATTAGTCCACAAAACCATGTGAATTTTTGAATAATTTTTTATTTTTTTCATTTTTTTTACATTTGAATTATTTACAGACTTCTGTGAACACAACGTTCGCAGAAATCACCATGAGCTTGGGTCACAGCAAAAAGTCAGTTAAAGTTACTTGAATTTTGAAAGCCAAATAACCTTGTACGCCATCGTGTCGACTTTACTTCTGGATGTTTTCACTTATGCATTGTAAGGTTGAATTAGTGCTACAAATTTTTGTGTTGTTATTACTGAAATCATGACACAATGAGATGTCTAAGAATTGCAGCAATAGAAAGTGTATTAAACCTGGAAACTCCACAATGTTCCCCTTTAATAATCTGTTCATGACACACACAAATGACTCCCATCCACTTTTTGATTGTCATGATCCTATAAAGTGGGAAAGTCTATATTTCCATCTTCATAGTCCTCTCAAAGCCAGCCTCCCATCCAGGAGTAATCCTCTCTGGTCCATATCAAGCTCAAAAAGCAGCGCACACTTACATGCAGAAGTTGATTTCCTCTGTCTGTTTTATCTGATTTGGAAGCACTTAGAAACAGCTCAAAGTCTTTCCTCGATTAAAAGGATGGGGGAAAAGTCAGCCGGTGTGATAACCGCTACCTACTTCTCAACATCCAACATCTGGCTATTGTTGTTAAATCTGCTTTAAGCATCTGTGGGTCATCTGGATTGGAACATTTAGAGAATTGAGGCTCATCTGTTGAGCTTAAGTCACTGTCAGGTTGCATTATTTCATTTTTAGTCCCTAATCAGAATGAAGGCTCCTGAACTGAAGCTCTCTTACTCTTTTGATAGTACTGCTTCCTTGCTCATGCTCACAAAGCAAACAGATTCCTGCTTATTGACAGTTAAAATCCATTTATCCATTAACCTGCATTTCAGTGAGGTCACAGCTCACAGGGCTTGCTAAGTCGAGCTCTTCTCCCATAAGCTGTATTATAAAGAGTTTTGCACAAATGAGCATAAGGGTTTGATTTATTGTTGTTTCATAATCTGGGTTTATGCCTTGTTCTGCAAAAAGCCTTTCTAAGAAGGCTTTGGCAGGCTGTCAGGGCTGAGCGGCATCCAGCATTGACCCACTGACTGGTCACAGGGTCAGACTGATGTGGTGCATAGAGGAAGAAAAGACCAAACCATAATAAGCTGATGAAGTAGCCCTACTAAGGAGAGAAATTACACAAAACAAGGAGCACATTAAAAAACATCACAACTGGCTGAGAAACAGAACTTCCCATTAGACAGCTTCTGTTTTTATAGTTTCAGCTGCGTTTATAATGATCTTTGTAGAGATTGTCCACCTCCTTCAGAAGGTGCGAGGCCAATCTAGTTTCTCCTGCTCCCTGTCTTTAACTTCTTTGCAGCCCCATGAGAAGTGAAGCCAAAATACTGCTGAGCACTGATGTACCATGCTGGTGAAGCCAGGGCATGCATAGATGCAATTTGCTGTACTGATGTCACACCCTCTTAGTACGCGGTCACACCGGTAAACTGTGCCGTGCTTAAGCACGCATCAACCCTGAAGTCCAGATCGTTTAGTCAGTGTGACCGCAAGTGTGCCGGGGTTAAGTACGATTCACTTCTCCTCTTTGGCACGCTTCAGAGAGGTGGGCTCCAAAGCGGTTTCACTTCATAGTCAAGCACAAGCCCGTAGATATGAGGCACGCTCCATGACGTATGATCACTGTGATGGCTCCTCTCGACAATCATTTTAAACAATATTGGGGGTTTTGGAAGGCTGTGTTGGAACAAAACAACTTACCATGAGACAAAAAGTCACTGAAGTTGTAGCAACACTCTATGTCTCATTGTACTGACTCTGATGAGACTGCGCTTTGTGTAAACAGACACTTCACAATGACATAGGTGGGCCTTGTGTGTGCCTGAAGTCTGGTTCATATTGGAGTAGAGATCAATTTTGTCCTGGACATAATATGTTAGGAAATATCACAAGTGCAAGTGGAATCTCATATTGCTGTTGAAAAGTCAAGTATACCCATTGTTGGGCAAGTTACTAGAAAGAAAGGAACTAGTAAGACTCACTAGTTACTACTGTTAAAAAGTTACTGCATTTTAAAGTAACTCATGAGTTACCTTTTTGTTTCATCACTCACTATTGTACAGATCATATTGATCAGTGTTGTTGTGTCAGCCTGAAAGAAAAAGAACTAATTTCATGTAGCATGTCAGCCATTAGCATCATGGTGAAGAGTGGTGACAGACTGTTGTTTTGCAAGGTGCGTCGTGAGGTTGAAATCACTGTTCTTGGTAGTAGACAAAGTTTTCTTTCCAGCACGTAAATTACAACTCACCACACTGTTTTTGTCCCTTTGCTATAGGAGGGAAAACGTAATGCTGGTATTTTCAAGACAGAAAGCTTTCGTTTGAGTTCCCTGCTTTTAAGTGTGTGCACGTTGAGAGGGTGTGAGTCAGTTTGTCTGTGTGTATATTTGTTGAAGTGATGTCCTTTCTCCCAGGGTGCTGTGCACTCATGAAGGCATCACATCAGCCACTGAACCAGATGCATGTACAAACTTAGTTGCCGCCTGTTTAAAAGAGTAATGTGCAAGCTAGTTTTTAAATTCTCCTTTTTAAAACAGCATTAATGAATTAAAAACAAAATGCTTCACACTACTGTTTACCATAAAAATAACCAAGTTATTTAATGCCATAATAAGTTACTCATATCATGCATTAGGAATCTTCGTTGTGTCATCTGATCTGACCCTTAGTTGAAGTTCAAGGCATTAAAAATGACAAAAGAATTCTCAGTCTCGGAGCTGATGCTCTTGATTGCTGCTGTAGATTGTAAACAGACGTCCCTTTAACCTAAAAGAGCCCCTCAGAGTGTCAGGGCTAGGATACACATGAGTTATTCTATTAAAAGTTACTTTCTTGGGCTTTTCATGCATTTAATACTATAGGAAAGGACAGTGGATAAAGACACAGGGCAATAGTGGGGAGTGACATGGGGATAACACGCCACAGACTAGATTCAAACCTGGGCCACTCAAACGAGGGCCAAACTCATGGACTGCAACCTCTGCCACAAGGAACATCTGAGCTCTGCATATTGAGTTTTGATTGGCGGTAGAGTTGAAACCAGATAAGACGGATCAATCATTCTTTTTGCACGTAAAATCTAGTGAGTGTTTTCAACATGTCCCAAAGCACCGTTTCTTCACACTAATGTGTTTGCAGAAATCCCTTTTTATTACTTTAACATTTTTTAAAGGATAGAGCCATGACATTTCTGTATTTAGAAAAAATATGTGTTCAATTTTCATTTTTTAAAGATCATTGTATATGTAAGCATTTTATTTATTGAATCTGGAATAAGAATACATTTTATTAAAGTTTGGGATAATAGGGTTGTACTGATGTAGAGCAAATGTTTTATGCAAAAAAAATGACACTGCAGCATGCGAAATATAAAGATACATTTTGGTAGACTTGATATGGTAGGTAGTAATAAGTTAATTTTTGTCTGATTCACAACCAAGAGAAATTCCTTGTAGTTGCTGTAACTTAAGTGATACATTTTATTCTGTCTACAATAAAAGACAAACATTTTGTAAAAAGAATTCTGTGTGTGGATTTTTTTTCTCAATGCAGGTTCCAGTTAAAGACTAATCAATCAATAATGTGTGACAATATGTGAAAAAGAGGTGACCTTACTTAGAAACTGTGACACTAAACTCTGTTTAAGTGCAAAAGAAAGAGCTGCTAAGTTGAAGTATTTTTTGGTGTTACACCTGCAGGTCAGCAGGTCTGCTCACAGATATTTGGCTCTAAGGCTGGTGGAAGCCTCTGCAGAGAGAACAAGCCAGTGTTTAAGAAATGACTGAGTCCGCCTGAAGGCATTGAGCTCTCTGCAGGGACGCAGTGCTTGGCCACTTAACCTGGATACCTGCTCACTCAGATCCAACCAGTTGGAGCTGAATTAAGACGCATACTGGGGTTAAAGAAGTAGGCCAAGTGAGCAGTTTGGTGAGTCAAAAAAACACCAACAGGTCAACCTTAACCACACACACACTCAAACTAATCAGAGAAGGAGCTGGGAGGCAGTGTGAGCGGTAAAATAGAGAGGCCTTCAGAATAAAAAGGAGTCTTGCTGGGCCCAACTGGCCATGTAAAGAGTCAGGCTGTCCTGCCTGTCGGATGGCGGCAGGCTGGAGGAACCCAGAGTGAGAGTTGCTGTCTTGTCGTTAGATAATCCCTCCAGCACACAGCAGCAGGGGGGGCAGCCAGAGCCGGTAAAAGAGAGCTCCTGTTAATGGATATCTGTGTGTATTTATCTGCTCCTAATGAGCGCTGATTAGCTGCCCACCAAGCTGGAACCTGGGCCTGAGAAAAGTAAACAGTGGAGAAAATACCTTTAATTTGAACATAGTGTTGAAGGATGGTTAAATTATGGTGTTTAGTTTCTTCTCTCATCATTCAAACGTGTGAGGATTAAAAAAATACACACAACCCAACACAGTGTGCTCCGTGCAGATATTGACTGTAATGGTTTATGGATGTGTATGTATGTTTTGCGAGTGTGTTTTCTTTGCCTCAGGGTCCTTCTGCACACCCCCTACCCTGCAGAGGAGCCCTTTGGTGGGGGTCTGACTCCACATGAATATGGATAAGAAGGTAACACACAGGGGAGAGCTGGGAATCTGATGACAGTGCAGGAAAAGACCCAAGCATCTACGGGGATGTATGACTTCCCAGCCCTGCCACTGATATGATAAAGTGGCTGAATTTGAATATGTGTGGCCGGGTGGGTGTGAGGGAGTGTGTGTGTGTGTCGCCTCAGATGGATATGAATAATGTATTGATAGCCAGCCCCCCTGTGGTAGTCCATACAATCACTGCTGTGTGTGTTGTGCTTTGCCTGCCCAGCTGGCAGGGTCACAGGGGATGCTCAGACATTATGTCAAAGTCCCAGGAGAGGTGTGGGTGCATGTTCCCTTTTCATCATCCATCAGCAGAGTAAACTGTTTAACAACAACAACAATGAGGCCGCTAAGAGGCCCCTCAGCTCATGCCAGAAGTGGTGATAATTACCTAAACATGAAGTTGTCACTCCTCTCCCTCCTCGGCCTTTTCATGCATCTGTCCCCTCTGATTGTGTGCCGAGTCGAGTGTGACTCACTCACAAGTGAGACAGACAGTAATTGGCCAGATTAATTTTTAAAAGCCTATTCATTTGACCTGCACCTTGTCCATATGGAGTGTTTTCATTAAGCTTGATAAATGCGATGGTATGTTTCCTGAAGCTCTCTTAGTCATTTTATTCTCTCAATAAAACCGCTTATTCCACGTTTGATCCACCAATGAGATGCTTTCTTTTTAATCCATCGCAGCTAAAAGGGAAATTTAAACACACAGGTGTACATAAAACAATACATATTTGCCTTTTTCTGCATGCATTCACTGTTCTCTGAACAACCTTTTTCTGGTCAATTTTTTTGATACTGTTTTAAAAAGGTGTTTCAAGCTTTTTTTCCATCAAGAGTTTAAATAACTGGTACCTAAAGACTTAACCTTGTAGTCTCGGACAGAAAAACAAACATAATTTCAGTATCATCACTTCAGCAAATTATTCCAGCAAACAGTTTATATAATATGTGTGGGCCACACACAGTAGACATAAAGGTAGCACTTTGTTTTGATAGTCTGTCTGTTGACACTCAACAATCTATCTGTAGATATTCAACGTAAATTTTTTGGCAGACAAGTAACATACATTCATCTTACTATTAGTAGACTATAAGGTGCATTTCAAGGTTTTACAGCATTTTACAAAAGTTCTCCCCCAACTCTCTTATTTTTTTAAACAGGCTATTAACTGACATTCGACTATCTGTAGATTGTCAACTTCTTCTTGGAAGTTCACCCTCTACTAGTCTGAATCATTTATTTGAATTACAAAGCATACTCAGTAGTCACACAAAAATATGGTAACATTTCAGTAAACTTATACATATTTTTTCCCCAAAACAACTGTAGAGTTGTTTTCTGAAAAGATCCCATACAGGAAACCAGAGGCAGCTTTAACTTGTCTGTGCGAACAATTTCAACTGACAGATCGATGAGTCTTGATAAATAAAAACTGACAAACTGTTTATACAAAACTACATATGTATTAAAAAATGTACATTATAATCTACTTACAGTTAGTTGAATGTATTTCACTTGTCTCTTGCCTAGTTTTGTTAAATATCAACTGACACACGGTTGATATGCAACTACTTATCTACTGATAGCTTGTTGAGTGTCAACAGACGGACTATCAGAATAAAGAGTTACCAACATAAATAAAGCAGCATTAGCATTTATTTTAGGTCCTTATTTAGGCAGTTTTACGAGTCAATACTCACTTTGTGTTTGGTCCATAAACTTATAGATACAGAGTGGACAGTTAATTGCTTTCTTTGTGTTACAGCTCTGTTGAAGAAGAAGTCATGTTTAAACCATGTTGCTTATATCTGTGGCTAGGACAAACACTATAAATAATTACGACTTTTATTAATCCTCGTGTATTATCTTGCATTCTAAAACAGTCTAAATTAAAAATCTAAAGCAGTGATTAGATTTAAATTGCATGCCCTGTCTTAAAATCCTTTAGTATAGTTTGATCTACAAGTCTGCGAGATATGAGCTGTAGGAGGGGGACAGCTTTAGGCCCAGTGTCCACTGTCTGCTATCAGTAAAATGCCTTATTGAGGAGATAGATTTTCAATTGTTTTTTGAATGAATCGACTGTCTGTGGGGGTTTTATGTGTTCAGGGGTGTGTTTTGTGCTGAGTCTGGTTAGCTGCACCTGCATGCTTAGCTTGTAGATCAGGGATGTCAAACTCATGCCATGGAGGGCCAAGAGGCTGCAGGTTTTCCTTCCAACCAAGAACTCCACCAGCTGATTCCACTGATTACCTCACTTTCAAGCAGAGAGCAGGGACTTATCGGTGAAACCAGCTGGTGAAGTTTTTGGTTGAAAAGAAAACCTGCAGCCTCTTGGCCCTCCATGGCACGAGTTTGACATCCCTGTTGTAGGTGGTAGCCACAACCTAAACTTCTTTGGTGTTTTTTTTAATTCACTTTGACACAAAAGTGACATTACTTCAGAATTATTCACAGAAAAATCGCAGTGGTTCTTTATTCTCCATCATAGTAGCAGAAGGAGGAAGATGCTAAAGCAGCTTTAAAAAAGTAAAAGTCAAATGCACTCAGTGTAAAACTACTGCATGGTGGAGGGATCACTATGACTCGGCTCTGTCACAAACTGCATCATGTAGTTCTTGGTTAAAGTGAAGTAATGTACTGCAAAAACTGAAATCCAAACAAAACATCTGTGATGAGGAAAAATGCACTAGTCTGGTTTTTTGTTTCAAGACATTCTTGTTTCATTTTTTTTCTTGCCCATATGAAGACTTTTTTGTACCCTTTCCAAGTATTTCAAATGACGTGTTTTTTCTTTTAATATCTTGAGTTACAAAAAAGTCTGATCTTGTCAGTGAATGAGGCTTGTGTTAAATCTAACACAAAAAAGCCAAGGTTATGAGCATAAATGAACACACAAAAACACTGAAATCATAGAGCAGTATTATTTCATTTTCTCTCTTAGTAAAAGAAACGCTCTGAATTAAAGACACAGGTTATTATGGCAGTTTTTGTTCTCTGAAAGGTAGTGATTAGTGACATCCTTTTCCCACCTCCATGTTCTCTGTGCTCTATAACAATTTCTCTTGAGTTGATTTTTTCTTCTTCTTAAGCTAATGTGCTAGCTTAAAAAAACACTGATATCTGAGTGAGCCACATGGAGTGCTTTTGCAGATGAGCTTCATTGGCAGCATCTTTGTGAATCACAGAGTGATAACATAATTTTGTAATGCTCCCTTTGATGCAGCTGTGTAAAGGACCTGTAAAGTTATAACACAGCTTTTTTTTTTTTGAGCTGGCTTGCAAAAACAGATTCTCCACTCGCACACACTCACATAGCCTTGAAACACAGAAAGTAATCCATGATATTGATCAGTGTGTTTCATATTGGCTCCTGCAATCCATCAAGCTAACAGTGCAGGATAGGCCTAATTTATATCATCTGAAAGGTGTAATCAAAGATGAATGAACCCCAGCGTGATAGAAGTGTGCACTGGGTCATAATTTCGTACTCAGTGAGTAATGGTGAGAGGGGATAAACCCAACAGAGGCTAAAAAAGTAGGTAGAGCCCCTTACATGATTAGTACTGTCCAGAAAAGTATGTGGCAACATCATAATCTGAACATAAACTTTTAAATTAGCAGTTACAATTTTTCTGACATTAAATGAACTTGTGGGGTCCAAAATTTGAATGATTAAAATCAGCTTTAAAGGTCCCATATGAAGCAAAAATCACTTTATTAAGTCTTTACAGAAATTTGTGGGTCTTTGGCTTTCCTCCCAGCCCACAAAATGTGATCTTTAATGACAAAACCTGTAATTAGTAGTGCTTGTGAATGTAAAATCCTGACCTAAAACGAGCTGTTCGGATTTAGGGGATTTGCCAACATCAGCGATTCCCTTTTTTGACCAATCAGGAGCAAGTCTGACCTGATTGGTCCACTGGAGCAGATACCCTCGCACCCTCTCCCTGCTGCTGGAGAGGGGAGGAGAATGCCAAAGTTAAAAAGCCATCACTGCTTTGTTTTTGACTGTCAACAGCCACATAATTCCATGCACAAGCTTCCCATCTCAGAAGAAGACAAGACTGAGTGGCTAGAGTTCATTTATCAAGGAAATGTGCCAGCTACACTCAGTAAAACTGTGCATGTGTGTGCTAGTCACGTCACGGCCGACTGCTAAGTATGGGCCATGCTGATGATGCTAGTATTTTAAATGCTGTGTGCTGTGGAGCAGATGTTAGAGCTTTTCCTCAGTGTCCCCCCTGTCTCTGTGTTAGCTTCAGGATGCTAACTTTAGCTGCAGTTTGCCTGTTGTTTTAGCCTGTAATGTTATGGTAAACGAGCTTTGCTGTTTTCTGAACATTGTGCACTCGGAGCTCGTGGCGCCGCTCTCAGTGACGTGGAAGAGCAGGGCGGTATCAGCGGTGGCTCATTTACATATGAAGGTCACGCCCACTAAATCAGAGCGTTCTGAACAGAGGGGCTATGAGAGCCTGGAAACAATGCTGCTGTGCTTGATTTATTGGCTTTTTGGACCAAAACATGTTACTACCATTTCATGAAGACATCAATGATCCATATTAAACTGCAAAAAAGGAGCAGAATATGGGACCTTTAAAACTTTTCATACAACTAAAACTTCATATTTTCCAATAAAAAGAGAAAAGTAAGCCCTTATTATCTTATTGCAGAGTCATTAAAGGACCAACGTATTAAATTTTTTTTGCCTCAAATACTATAGTACATTGTCAGTGTTAAAGATGATGATCGAGCTTTGCTTTTTTATATGAAGACATTATTAATTCAAGCTGTTTCATGACCAGTTAATAACTTCTCTGACTGTATAAAAAAAAAACATAAAATCTGACGTGCAGAATTCAGAGTAGCTTTAATACCTTTATTCCTAGTATATGGACTAAAACTCAAAAGTTTACCTTAACTTTGGGTCAACAGAGACAGCAAAAAAAGAGCAGCAGATGCAGCCCTGTTAAATCACAAGTTACATAAAGTAAAAACATGTGTAGTGACAGGTTATCCACAGTCATCCCACAGTAGGTGTGTGTGTGTAAATGCTAAAAATTTAACAACAGCTTTATCCATTTTACAATTGTCGAGCTCATGCACATGTGACAACACAGGCTGACCTGATGGGTAAAATGTGCTGGTGAAAAGCTTCAAGAGCAGCTGTGGAAAGAGAGGGGGAGAGGCGCGGTAAATATATGTGTAAATATATATAAATGTTTCCTTTTAAAAAGCCACTTAAGAACTCCAACCCTTTAAATAAGGCCAGGAATAATCTGTTTCCTCCGTCGCGGTAGATCCAGCAGGGATTTGCAGAAACATTCGGCAGTGACACAGATCTACATAATCATTTTAAGTTTCTACCCGCTCCTTCCAGTGATTCTCCTGCTGTCACTTTAGATACCGCTAAAACTGATTTGGGCTCCCTAATCTCCCAGTATTTCTTAGACTTTAAAAATCTCTAATATTATAAGGAGATTATTTCATTTATAATTGATTGAGTGCATTTGCCGGAGTGCCACTTCAAAGTTGCTGAATTAAAGATGCATTTAAGAAGCCTGGTGCCGGGCGCTGTGAGTTGCAGGGTGGGGTGGGAGGTTGTGTTGGGGGGGTTGGAAGAGGATGGAGGAGGGAGGGGTAGGAGTGAGTGTGTGCGGGTGTGTGTGAGGGGGGGGGGTCTTGAGGCTTGTGTCTTCCATGGAGATTTCTTTAAATGGGCTCTTGCAAAGTGCCTCACTTGGAGGAGGCATTGGAGGACACTAGCCAATAGCATTAGCCCAGCAGTGGTGGGAATCTGTGTCTGTGTCAGCGAGGCTCTGCAGTAAAGGAGGCAGCTCTTGTTACATTTACCCACTCAGAGATACTGCATGAAGTCCTGTCCATCCCCCGAGTTCCTCTAAGAGCACATCAAGAGGATGATTCCCAGGTGAAGTCCGCTCTACCTGTAAGAGACTTTTCACAAATATCTTCCTTTCCTCTCAACTTAAACCACCCTGAACTGACAAAAAGTGTACGTTATTTAAACCTTTTTTTCCTTTGAGCTCTATCTTTGGATCCCAGGCACACAGGACTCTCAAATCTTTAAAAATGAAACACCTTTATTCCCCCAAACTGACTCCTCCATCTTCATTGGCTAACCAACATCTATAACTCCTCCTATTGGGCTACTTTGAGGGTCTTCATTAACACAGAGGGAGAGATAGAGAGTCTTTAAAGAAAATCCCCCCCTGCCCCAAAGAACAGGGAGAAGAGATGGCTCATTGGAGAGCTCAGGCCTATTGGAGCGCTTAGTTCTGACTAAATGAATCTTGACAGTGAGAAGGATGCTCACCTCCTGCCCAGTATTGTACCAGCTGACTGTATGCTCCCCCATATCTCAAAGCTTCCCCTTCCCCCAAGACCACCACCACCACCACCATCATCATCATCATCATGGCCCAACCAGATCATAATCCTCTTAACGCTCTGCCTTATTAACCACTCATCTAAATGACATGAAAGCACCCGGCTGGAGAGGAGGGAGAAAAAAAAGTAAATTATTTCCCCTGGAATAAAGTCCTGGCCTCTTTCCTCACACACCACTTTGTATTTCACATTTGATTATGTGACAAGTGTATCTAAGTCTGCTCAGGGCTCAAGAGTAATGTGTTTCAGAGCCCATCAGACACAGCAAATTTAAGAGGGTCCAGTGTGTCTGTGACTGTGCATACTAACACTGTCACATTAGAGCACACATGCACAGTGAAAATTGAATTCTAATTAAGGCGATTCCACACATGATGAATAAATGGATGATCCATTTGGCTCTTTATTTTTTTCAATAAAAGAAAGCATGATCCCTCTTACCCCTGAGGAATCCACTTATTAAGGTCCATTTTTTAAATTAAAAACTCACTTTCAATTTAGCCACATTTGAACTCGAGCCCTTCATCATCACCCGACCCTGCAAACCTCTCTATTACTCACTACACCTGTTCATTAACTCTTGGTTCATGCATTTGACCCAGTTTTTGCAGCAGAGGTAATGGAGTTTTGTCCTTCTGTGCATTTATACACAAGACCAACGGAGAACAAGCGTAACCAACACAGCTTTTCTTAGGTGTCTGCTTCAAGCTGAAGACACAACTTGCATTTAGTTGCACATTTTATGCAGCAGAATTAAAGAAGCGCACAGCCCGGTCAAAACACCAGTATTCTTCCATAAATGCTTAAATCTTTTTCATCCTCATCTTGATTATAGGACAGGTACAATGTTAAAGGTGTAGTCAGCGGTCTGGGAGAAAACGTGTAGAGAGGTTGTTGACAAACGAATTAAGACCTACCTCTCCCTTCATACCCCACCCCTGGCTCCGAAAGATGATGGACGTGCATCGTCATGGAAACGACCGTAGAAACCACGTAGATGACCAACATTTATTGTTTTGAAAGTAGTGTGACGAGTTTTAGTAGTATTGTAGCAAAACATATTATAATATTTAGATATATATATTTTCTGATCAAAGACGTGTGATGCTCCTCAATAGAAAGGCCCAGGTTGTTGAGCTTGCCTTTGAAAGAGACTTGACCCGCAGATGTACGACGGAGTGGGAGGACGCTGTCTTCAGGGGATTTGGCTGCAACAATTGCCGGCTCCAGCTGTTTTAAAGGTATTTCTATCTTTAGCTCGATACTATTGTTTAGGTTTCGTGGTTCTTTGATTGTTGAATGGTGTTTGATGTTCACTCTAATCTTGGTGCGCTAAAGGCGCAAGGTTGTGGGCGCACCGGAGGGAGAGAAAAGAGAGGGAGGGACGTGGCTTTTGTTGTGGTACAGCGCCTTGTATATGTGAATTAGAAATTTACACAATGGTTATAAATCCAGTAATGAAGAAGACTTTCTGCCCCCTGCACCTGTCATAATGCCCCCCTGTTTAATTTTGTCTGACGCCGACTCTGGGTTAGCACACTGCTAATCTGCAAAGCTAAGGTAACCCTGACTCGTCAGACAACAGTAGCCACAACTCGACTGCCATAATTGATGACATCACAACAACAGTACATTTGGGAGATTATAAGACGAATGTCCGACGGCTGTTACTGTCATGTGAAGCACCACAAAGCTAATCTTGCTCACCTGTCCAGCAGAAAGACCGTCTCTTTTCAGCTCTGTTAAATCTCGCAGAGTTCCCTCCACCGTCAGAAAACCACACCGAAGTTGACCTGGGTTTTCCCTCTATTATGTTCATAGACCTTCTTTTTCATTTTATGCTCTTCTGTCATTTTTTTTTTTTGGGGGGGGGCAGTTTTTCGGCCATTGCTACTGTTGGTATTGCACTGCTTTCTTACGCTAACTGCGCATGCTACGCAACATACTTACTGCTTTAATCCAGCTGTTTCTATGTGGACATGTGTTAGCAGCTGGACGCCTGTCTCGAATTTTAAAGCCCAATGTGCTCTAACAGTCGCCCATTTTTAAATTCCTTATATACTTCTTACTTCTGCTAAGCTAGTGTGTGGACTGTATTATCATGTCTGTGACAGAATCTCACACCACAACCAAAAATGACTCTGCTGGGTCCCGTACTGTTCTCACATCTGTGTCCTGGTACAAGTACTTGTTACTACAGTTACTATATTATTTTTTAACTTATTTTTCATGTTCTGTACATTAACACATCATAGCTAGGTATGAAAAGCACACAGTGGGTTTTCTCAGGGTCCAGGTTTTCTAATCAAAATGAGAAAGAAAGAGAATAAATAGAAATGAATAAACAGGTTTTTAAGTGCTTAAATAGGCTCAGATGTTCTCTCCTTGTATCACTTTAGCATGAAATACAGCCCTGGTCTATGTTTGAGCCAGCTGAGATAAAATGGAGCTGAAATTTGCCTTTCCTTTTACTCCTCTAAGTGAACACCAGACTCTGGTTAAGTTGACTAAAGACACCATGTCCAGGGCTTTGTAAGGTCTGTTTGGTTTCCCCACATCTTGTTTTCTTGTGGCTCCTCAGCACTCTAAGTCCTTTTCAGGGAGTTTATGAGGGCCCGCCTTGCAGAGAGAAAGCTTTGGCTGTGTTTGCTTTGGGAATAGTCTCCTGACAGGGCGCTAAAGGAGCATGTCAGAGCACGGGTCCCAAAGTGTTTGGGCAAAGAGAGCCACTACCTCTTGCCACTGAGGAATCCGCCCTTCTTCGGTAATCTGTCACACCTCCTTCCAAATAAAATGGCTCAGAGATTTTCACACAAGTCTGTCAGGGTTAATATTTACCCCTGCCCTTTGGTCAAGGGGGAGGAGAGGTAGATGGGGGAGAGAAAGTAGGAGTTTGGTTTCTGAAAAAAGGAGTCATCTGGGTGTCTTGAAAAGCCTGACAAGGTGATAAAACACTGACAGACACATTTTATCCTTTTTCTTTTAGTTTACTGATGTTTCCACTAACACAAAAGGTCTGTCTGGAGCTTTTGGATCTGTGTAGTTGTGTTTTTGAAGAATCAAAACATTCAAACTATGATTTGTGTAGAATGTAAGTGAAATTATTTAATTCCTTAAAGCTTGATCAGAAGACTCAAACAAATCTGTTAAGTGCCATCAGATCGTTTACTCAGCTTAGTTTGGGAGAAACAGCAGAGATTAACAGGTAACACAGGAACCACTTCAGGACTTATGACCCACTTTGGATTCAAACACTGAGGAGATGATGGGGACTTTAACAGTCTGTTCATAAAAGTGAGATTCTATTCTGTTGGCAAGTTATAGTGGTGCTGAAGATACTTTTTGTGTTTGTCTGAAGTGAACCCACCACGTCGTAATCTGTGCGTCTCCCCATTAAGATAGTGATAACTTAGCTCTCCATACATAATCTTACACGCCAGACGGACAGTTTCATATATCCGCCACGGGAATATTTCACTAGTCCATCTGGGTAGCAGCTCTTCGGATTGGTTTCCAGAGGCGGAAACTTCAAAAAATCAGCAGCTGGTGATTGGACAACTGTTCTGATTGACACACTCACCACAGACCAATCCACATCTAACCACGGTATGACGTAGCTTATGTTTGCCGCTGCTGAGAAACAATAGTTGAACAACTACAGGAACATGAGAAACAGCTGTGAAAAAGGCGTTAGACGACTGCTTCCGTTTTTGTAAAGTCAACTTAAGAATCAAAGGAACTGACAAGAACGAAAGTCTGCTGACGTCACGTCTGCTCATCACTTCTGCTGCTCCTGCCTCTCTTCCCTGATTGGGCCGTTAAGAATTTAGTTGAGTGAAATTGTTGGTCAATGGAGCCTGGCAAGATGGATCTGCAGGATTTCAGAAACTGAATCAGGCAGGTCCATCTGCTCTGCAAGGTTATTCCAGACAAGCCGATAGGATCACAACCCAGGCTGATAAAGGGAATGTGTTTGCCACACATCCAAAGGGTCCCATGGTCGGTCAAGGTTCATACAGTCAAGAGTTAGGAGTGAAACAGCTTCACTCCATACGGCTAAAATACACCAGATGCATCTGCAGTGCGTCTCCATTCTGGCAAATGGATCAAATAGGTTTTATTCAGATCAATCATTCTGTTGCAGTATGTCGGCATGGCTGGTCTATCGTGTTGCGACGGACTAGGGAAGAGTTGTTCAGTATAGGGAAGATCGTGCAGGACAGGAAGTCGTGACAAGAATCTACCTAAAAACACCCAGTGACTTTCAAAATAAAACTAGCTTGACAACAAAGATAAACGGACATAACTCCAGCCAGACTAGGAGTCAACAGGTTTGGGATTTTAGAGCCCAACATAAATGAAGAGAGACTTATCAATGGAGAGGGAAGCGCAAAAACTCCTGGGTCTCGTGACTCCAGCTGTCAGTCATGCAGCTTGTTGGACTGAAGACGCAGCAAGTGAGAGTTGACAAACACACTGCAGACGTATCTGGTGTATTTCAGGCGTTATTAGAACTTGATTTTGACTGAAACTGCCACTGAGACTCAGGTGACATAGACCAGTCTTGTATTCTTTGATGATTTAGACTCAAATCGAACTGGAACATCAACGTCACAAGACTCAACTCGGACTCCAGCTCAGGTGACTTGGCAACAATGCTGTAGCATGTTGAATGTTTAGTTTGTAAAACCCCAAAAGCATAAAACCAAGTTGAAACATTTTGCATGGCTTAAATTGTTGACTTGACAAAGTCTTGATGAGTAGGACCCATCAGCGTTAGAGGTGCAGGGAGGCAGCCATCTTTTCTTAATGAGACAACCCCAGCACGCACCTACCCATTACTGTCTTCATCTATACCAAGGAAAAATACACGCATCATCACCCTTTCTTCACTTTTAAAAGAGAGATTCCAAGTGGTTTCTTCTCTCTAAACTCTGTGCTGCATCAAGAAATCTTAATTTCCAAAAAGGAATTAGCTGTTGTTCATTTCTCTCAATCAAATACAGTGATCTGTTTCATCAAGATGAGCATAAAATTCCCCTCTCTGCTTCTCTGCTTCTCTGACTGTCTGTGAATTCAGGGTACTCTCTGCAGGAGAGAGGAGGAGGAAGGAGCAAGCCAGGCTGAGGGAGGGAAGGGGCTGGGGTGGGGAGGGTTTAGCGTGGCCTGTCGGAGGGCTAATTCCTGTGCTGGCATTGGAGCTCCTCATAGCTCAGATATTCAGATTTGGGCTGGGCTGCCATGTGGGCTTGGAGATACTCTGCCGCCGGCTCCTCCCCCCGCTCTATTCAGGGCCCGCAAGGAGCCTCGGGATGGCGTTAAAAAAGGAGATTAAGTTTCCTCCAGAGAGCAAAGCTCCTTAAGGGGGTATCTGTGTGCCTCTCAGCCGCCTGGTCAGTGAGGGATGCATGAGGGGGGCCTCGCCATGAACTCCACTGAGACAGCTGGGGGTGGGGGACACATAAGAGGAGGGGGTGAGGATGGCAGAGAAGCTGACCTGACTCCTACCCCATGACTGGCATCACCCTGACCCTGGTTACCAGCTCAAACCCTGATATAAGACAGGTTCAGTGCTTCAGGTGCCAGCAGAAAGAGATGATGGAAGCGGATGGTATCAGCTGAGAGGATTGTGCTTTTGTTTGTCCGTGTAACACTATCATATAATGTCATTTTAGAGTATGTCCCTGGGGTTTACTAAGCATGACCGTGCATATGTGCTTTGGAGTGTGTGGTGGAGATACAGTGTGCCTGTATACAAGGAAAGCCTCATTCACAGAGCTTAGAGGTGGGCGCCAGATCGAATGGATGGCTGTTAAACACATGCAAGTAGAAAGAAGTGACGCTCAAACACACGTCTTTTTCTCTGTGATCTCCCAAATAGACTGTAAACATACAAACACAGACAACAAAAGACAAACACAAACACACAGACATGAGAAAGAGACATTTCTGGCAGCTGTGACTCCTTAAAAAAAATCCAAAAAGTGCCATTCATAAGCGATGCAGCATCAATTAAACTTTGATATTAGATCATTGCCTGACCATTCAAAGGTGGACTTAAAACTGCAAATTGCAGCCTATGAAGTGAATAGAGTTAAAATCTACCCTTCAAAGGGCTTTGATAAGTTTCTTTGATTCAAAAGGGGCTGAAGCAGAAGAAAAAAAAACCCTTACACATTCCTTTATTTGATTAGCAATACTGATGACAGGGTTGAATGAGAGGCAGAAAAAAAATCTAATGACTTCTTCAGCTTTGTATCGTGGCTGAAAAAGCCTTATCTGCTCTATTCAGCAGCAGTCTCTCCTGGGAAGCGAGGATCACTGCGCTGAGGGACTGTCAGGTCCTGCCAATAGCCGTAATGGGCTCTAATTCCACATTAATGCAGTCTAAATGAAGTGTCACAGGAAGATTGATCTGTTGAGGGCGTTGCCTCGATTGAGGCTGTTTTACTGAGTGGGCACCTCACTGGACACCTGGTTACCCTCCCCAGCGCCTCCAGGGGCCTCCATTTAAAACATTGACCTGTCACACTCTGCATGCATACGTCTCAGAGCACGTTCAGGAAGTCTTGAACACGCTTCAGGACTATGACTGAGTCAGAATGTGAGGCTAATTTTGTTTGATATCTGTGAATAAATGCCAGCAGGTGGAGGGATGGAGCAGCACTGTCTCTAATGTTTTGAAGATTGTCTACATTTACTCGGCTCCTTGTGACGAAGGTACGTTCTTCGTGTCTTCTGTTGTCTGACAGGTGCATAGGCTGGATAATGCTGCCAGCTGGAGACTTTGCGGGGGGCTTAAACACAACCAGTCCTCCTACTGTACATATCTAAAACCCCATTTTACTGCTTTCCATTAGTAATTCTTGTCCACAGAAATAGATTTTTACTCACTGTCAAGTTTAAACTGCTACTTTTCCTGTATGGAGAGTATTAGGCTAATCATGCGCTAATACTGGTCTCTGTATGCTTGTCAAAAATATACAGAGAGATGGGCAGCCACTTTCACAGTTTTCTCTTTTTTTCACATCAGAGGAACAAGTCAGGCTAAATGATGGCGCAAGTTAAGGTCTTACATTTATTTCTCTTACGTATAGAGTACGATGTGACATTAATTTGTGATTTTTACTCAGTGTTTGAGCTCTATTCCCCTAGTCTTACACATTGTTGGCTTTCTATAAAAGTTGGCGTTTAATTTATGTGGCACACAACATTTACTTTGTATAAGTACACATATGATTTTAATAATGACTAAACCCACAGCGCTGGATATTACATCTTATATCAGTCTGAATGAAACCCCGTAAATGACACTTCATGTACTTATGGAGTGTGGAGATGAGTGTGTTAGCTGTTGAGTGCTTTATACGTGTGTGTGTGTGTGTGCTCATGAGCAAACATATGCATACTTTGTGGGCACCTCCAACACGAGGAGCAGCAGGACTCTGGATGAGCTTTCCCAGGTGACCCAGAAGACTGCAGCAAGTGTGTCAGTGTCACTTTGATTAACTCTAATACCAGGGCTTTTGGCACATGTGGTCAGGTTAATGAAACTCAGTGAGAAAGCACTTTCTCCTGCTTCCCTCCCCGCTACGAAGCTGTGGGTGATGGGATGAGGTTCAGCGAGTCGCTCCTGCTGTCTCTCATCGGCCCCCTCTTCACCGTCGCGACGGTCTGATACCTTTTTACGGCGGTGAAGCTTTTGAGATCCATTACTCTTCTGCCTCCACGTACTGTTCCAGACTTTTTTCCCTCTTAATTAACGCTCTACAGACGATGTCATTAAAGAAGTTTGATTTAACAATGAAAGAGTAGATACATTTGTCTCATGAGGGACCATCAGGATATTGTTTTTGTGCAAGTAAGCTTCTGTTTTCCAATTATATCTCTATATAAGTAATGCAACAATGTTTTTGGTTATTTGGTTACTGTATCTTCGAGTGGTCCAGTCTCAGGACACGTCCAGGGAATAAAAAATCGGCCATTAAAAAAACAATTTTTGAACACATAACTTTCAGCTGTTTTTTCCGTCGTTTGCCGAGGTTATCGTGTCGCCAGCTCCTCAAAACCTCAAAGTGTTGCTCCTTGCTCTCTTTCTTCACTGACACAGAAGTAGGGCACACTGAAGAATAAGCAACACAATTGGGAGGCGTCCTGTCGCTTTAAGAGGGGGACCCATCTAATCTCTCTCGATCCACTCAGGCCCTGGATTTATAAATTTCCTGCAATCTCGATTCTCAAAGCTTGATTTTGAGAGTGTGTGTGTCTTCCTGTGAGAGAGGAAGTGTAGGACTGGCAAGAGGTACTATTGGGGGGTTGTGGTTTGTTTGTGCTGTCCTTTAGAAAAAGAGCTTATGGGTTCAGCAGAAGAAACGCGGGGAGCTAATGTGAAGATTTAGGACTTTCTCCGAGGCTTGGCCTCGTCTAAGCTCTGTTTGCTTGAGCCGTTTGTGGGGTCCTGCTCACACTAAACCCAGATTAATATTCCCCCCATATCCAACCAACCCAGACACCGTCTCCCGGCCTCACTGTCCTCCACCCACCTACCCCCCTTTTCCCTGCCTTTTCTGGCCATGATCGTCTCCCTTCCCTAATCCAAGTCCGCTGCTTCTCATCTCGCTCTTTATCTCGTCTAAGTAAGCACCTTTCTCATGGCTTCTTTCCATGAGGGGGAAGCAGCAAGAGGAGCATAAATATGTTTTCCCCAAGCCCCCCCTCCCATTGCTCACTGACCTCTGTGAGGTGTTATTACTGGAGTGACTGCTAAACCCTCAGATTGCTTTCAGCCAGGTTCACCAGGGGGAGAGGAAGGTTGGCTTTAATGGCTCTCGATTGGTTTACGTGCCACCAAATAAACACATGAAAGACAGGTATGTATTGCATTCATCAAATATTTTAACAATCAAACCAGCTAAACACCCATTAGATATAAAACACATCATTTTGCATTGGTGGGAGGTGAAAACAGATGAAGTTAAGCTAAAAAAAAATAAAGAATACTATATATTCAGTATATCATGCAGTCATAACAGTGAGAGCACTCCTGCTACAGCTGCATTCCCCTACTGCTGCTTTCCCAAACTCTCACAGGATTGTCACACAGAGCCTCTTCTTCTCCTTCCCTTACTCCTTTTTGTTGTTTTATCCCCCCTTTCTTGTTCCCTTTCTCCCATCTGGATCAGGGCTGAAAGAAGAATAACAAATGCATTTTGAGCCGAGGGAAAAGGGGATGAGTTTGGCGTGCTAAACAGGCAGGCTAAACCCATTACCTAAGTGTTCTTTATCTTCCCATATGCTTTTGTTGTTTAATCAGCTTTGTATCTCTCCAAATCCTGGATTGAGATAACAAACAAATGGATGAGCTCAACGTGCAGAAGAGGAAAATCTTTTTGCTGGCACCTTAAATGCCAAAAAGAGTATCCTGATGCTGTAAAGTGGTCAGGAGAGGCAACGCAACTGGGTCAGATTCTTCTGGTTTTAGTTGGCCCAGGTCAAACTGCCACTTCTCACCGAAATAACTTCAGATACCTCCTCTCTGTTTTAAGGGAATGGACTGAGAGAGGAAAGAAAAGGGAACAGGAGGGGGGGTAAAGCTGGAGCTCACAGATTTGCAATCTTCAGCCATGATTTCTCTCTGCTTCCTCCATAAGAAAAGGATTCCAGATTATCCCTGGCACTGAAAGCCAGGAAGAGTTGAAGAGTCCCTGAATGCAGAGATGACTTTACAGCTGATGCAGATGTACAATAGTCGCAATCCTTATCAGATTTACTTTGAGGTTTCCTAACATCTTAGCATGAGGTTTGCATACTGAGTTTACTTCAGGTTGGACCACAAAGACCTAAAGTATCCTCAAGGAAAAAAAAACTAAGTGAGAGGAATCAAAGCAGCTAATTAAGGAGAAACAAAATGAAAGAAACTGAATACAGTTTCCAAAAGTGTGCTACTGGCACATTGGGCTTTGTCTGTCATTCATCATTTCATTTGCAGCATTGAGGAGGTATGGGAGAAAAATCCAACATGAAACTTGTTTCTTTGCATCAAAGAGCTTCTATCATATTTTACTTTCTCTGTTGTACCTTTTTCTTTTTTCAAGTGAACACCTCATCCAAAAATGTGACGCTGGTGCATGTGGGCCTGACAAAACCTCAAACCTGTGAGGGGCAAAAATTAAGTCAAGACGTAGAATATCAGTGTTAAGAGTTAAAACCATAGACTGTATATAGAGTGGACAGTATGGCTTCATAATTTACCATTGTACGGTTTTGAAGCCAAAATTCCCCCGTCACTGGTGCAGCCAGAGTCAGTGCAATAGAGACTGTGAGGGATTCTGGGAGAATTTGAGTGGAGCCGGATGGCAAAAATAATAATTATCTTTTTTTCTTTTGCGCATGTAATCACTTCTTGACTCTCCCTTCCAACATATTCTACAAATCCTGAAAAAAATACACAAAAATTTCAGCTGTCAATCATCGTTAAACATGACGTGAAGCCTCATTTTAACCTCTTATAACTAATGAAAACAAAACTTTTCAGAAAAAGAGAACTTGAATACAAGACAGACAAATTTTATCATGAAATCACAGCAACAATTGGACGTGAGAAACTTTTCTACGAGATATATCAATTTGTTAAAGTTTTAACCACATCCCATCTGGAATGACCGGAGAGACAGATTTTTTTTTTTTACCTATACTTCAGCCAGCCACCAGGGGGAGCAGTTTTTGTGGCGACCTCACTTTGAGCCGAGCAAGATGACGTCCATTCTTTTTTCACAGTCTATGATTAAAACATTAAGTGAGCCAATGTTAGTTCTCATGAGTTTCTGAGATATGGTGTTTCATCATCCTAAAGAAAATATATCTGAGGCTCCTCGATGTTCGTGTGTTTGTACGTTGGTGCTGGGCTGGTGGTTAACCGGTTTTTATTTGGGAGCTTCAGCGCCAAAGCAGCAAAGCTACCAAATAAAGACTTGTTGTGTTATGTTACAGTAATGCTCATAAAAAAAAGAAAAAAACTATTGTGCAGTTTTTCAGGGCAGTTATTCTAGCACTTTTATATCTTGGTAGCTGAATTTGAATAACGTGGGTATGGTTTCTGTTTTAAAAAAAGATGATCTTTCTCCACAGTTGGGTCAAAAAGTTTATCTCATCAGAAAGGCTCCATGTTGGGCTGAGATAAAGTGTTTCTTTGTGCTGTGATTTTCGCTCTACAACTACCTTAACATGTTTATGAAGCACTTATCAATATACTGATCTGAGTCATTCAGCTGGCTTGAATCAGTGACCTCCATCATTATTTCAGGATCTTACACCAGCCTCAGTGTTGTTTTGGTTAAAATTGTTCGTCTATTAGGAAAAAAAAAACATAAACATGTAAAAGGAATTTTTAATTTAAATTTTCTTTTTTTAATAAATACTTTAATTCACTCAAGTGCAAGAAATAAATTAATTTAAGTAAAAGATCACAATCTTTTTTTTTTTTTTTTTTTTAATTATTTTGTTTTTTTAATTCGGTAAAAAAACTTCTCTTCTGTCATCTTCAAGATTTCCCGGATCACATCAATACCTCACCACCTCACACCTGTCAACACTCTGAGGGATCAGAGCCTCTCCTGAGTGACACCTGAACTCGTCTTAAAGAGAAACAGCAAAAGAAGCGGAGAAACAATTGTGTTCAGACTCAAGAAAGTGATGATCGGAGTTGGCGCTGGCGACCTCAATGTGCATCTCACAGTTGAATTCCCTCAGGGGTAGAGGGGCTCATCACCCCTTCTTGTTCCCCCCCATCAGCTAAACACACACCCCTGTAATACACACCTTGAAACACACGCACACACAGTCTGGGAATGCTGGGGAAAATAGCCCTCATTTATTATTGCCACACTCCCTCATCTCGTCCCCTCGGTTCAGTGGGTGCGCCGCCAAAGCACGTCTTCTCCCGCCAATGTCACACAATTACCTCTTAACTGTTCAAACAAATAGAGCGACCCAGAGAGTGACATCAAATCAAAACTGTCACAGGTGATTGAGTCTAGTCATCAAGGCGGCCCGCCCGCTACCTGTCAGGAGAGTGAGGGAATGAAAGGAAAGGGGAGAGAAGAGGGAGAATATGATAGCAGCTTTATAATAGACCCCTAATAATGTATAAACATCCCCGCGCTCTCTCTTTTTTTGCTCCTCTAATATTAAAGTTGGGCTCCGAGTGCAAGATGCCCTCCTTTTTCAGCCGCTGCGCTCCCTCTCGGGACTCAAGAAGGAGAGAAATGGCTGTGAATGGAGTAATGATAGGGAAAATGATAGAGAGGAGATTGAAATTTCCATCCTCTCTGAACCATGCCAGCTCTGCTCCTGGAAAGACATTGGATGCTAATGGGGTTAGATCACACGCATGAGAGTTTGAGGCCTGAGTGATGTTTGCTATTGATACTCCCAACACAAATAGAAAAGCACAAAAACAACACTTTAAAGAGGAAAACTCCCCAAAGGTTTGGCCACAGAGTGATAGTCCCCTGACGCCGGATTTCAGTTTGAGTTTCACTTTGCAAAGAAAATCACAAACAGATCCAGACAACAACGGATGACTCTCGTGTAGCTGAGAAACACAAAATGCAGAGAGATGATTTGTGCATCAATGGGGAAAAACAGAGAAATAAAGAGCATGGGCAAGGGTTGAGCAAGAGCAACCCAAGGGGACATTAGGGACATGATGATGTTGTCAGTGTCTGATGTAAATTGGAGAATGACACAGTCAACAGACACGGCTGGCTGCTTGCCACGGCAACACGCCGAGGCCATGACACTGACAAATGGAATATTTCAAAGGACTTAATCAGAGGAAATGGGGTTTGGTCTGCAGGTGACACGAGTCCCGCTCCAGCGCTCACAAAAAGAAAACTGATTGCCTGCCTTGAAACCCCCACCATCTCTCTGCTTCTCTGTTGGTCTGTCTGCCTCTCCGCCTCCTATCTGACTATCTCTGCTCTCCTGTCCTCACCTCACTCTCACACTCCAGTACAAGTGGGGGTTTATCATGAGTGTGTCGTACAGTTAGATTCAATCAGAGATAGCCTGGTAAAAGGTGGGCCGATAAAACCGATACACAACTTCAGCACTGAGCGGGCAGATTAGTTCTGTTTCCTTTTTCGTGTCATCTATATGTGGCTGTTGAGTGTGCATTAATCTGTTGAAATGTAACAGTTTTTCTTGGAAGAGTTTTTCAATTAACACTAATGTTTGGACCAAATTTTACGGGTTCCTTCTCTCCTTAAAGTTAGATGATTCTGGGAGTGTCTGAGCTCTCCTGTCTCATCGGTTCCTCCTGATCATAGCTTCGCACTGCGTGCTGCTGAGGACCTGCCAGTTTTCAGATGCTACTGCCATCAAAGTCTTAACCATTACCATCACTGCTAAAACACCAATGTTAATTTCAGAACCCTGTCCATCTCTCTCTCTATCCCTCTCTAACCCCAAAGCAGTCACAGAGGATATCTGTCAGAGATTTCTGCCTGTCTTTATCTTGTCTTGATGTTGTGTCTTTGTTTAAGGTCCCATATAGTGCAAAAATCTTTTGGTGTCACTAAAAGTCCTTTAGTGAAATTTGTGGGTCTTTGGCTTTCCTCCCAGCCCACAAAATGTGATATTTAATGACAAAACCTGTACTTAGTAGTGCTTGTGAATGGAAAATCCTGACCTAAAACGAGCTGTTTGGATTTGCCGACATCAGCAATTCCCTTTTTTTGACCAATCAGGAGCAAGTCTGACCTGATTGGTCCACCTGAGATACCCCCGAACCCTCTCCCTCCCCACTGCTGGAGAGAATGCCAAAGCTGAAGAACCATCACTGCTCTGTTTTTGGCTGAGAGCAGCCACATAGTTCCATGCACAAGCTTCCCAACTCGGAAGAAGACAAGACTGAGTGGCTAGAGTTCATTTATCAAGGAAGGAAGGAAATATGCCAGCTACACTCAGAAAAACTGTTCATGTGTGTGCTAGTCACTTCACGGCCGACTGCTTTTCCAACTTTGGACAGTACAACAGAGGGCTAGCGAATAGACTGGTCCTGAATCCAGGCGCATTACCAACCATCCACCAACAAACCTCAGACCCTGGTAATGTGAGTATTTTAAATGCTGTGTGCTGTGGAGCAGATGTAAGAGCTTTTCCTCAGTGTCCCCCCTATCTCTGTGTTAGCTTCAGGATGCTAACTTTAGCTGCAGTTAGCCTGTTGTTTTTGCCTGTAATGTTACGGTAAACGAGCTTCGCTGTTTTCTAAACATTGTGTACTCGGAGCTCGTTGCGCCGCTTTCAGTGACGTGGAAGAGCGGGGCGGTATCAGCGGTGGCTCATTTACATATGAAGGTCACGCCCACTAAATCAGACCGTTCTTAACAGAGGGGCTATGAGTGCCTGGAAACAATGCTGCTGTGCTTGATTTATTGGCTTTTTGGACCAAAACATGTTACTACCATTTCATGAAGACGTCAATGATCCATATTAAACTGCAGAAAAGGAGCAAAATATGGGACCTTTAATACTAACACATTTAGCAGGTCTGTTTTCAGAAAGTGTCTTGAGATTAAATTTGAAGTAATTTGGCATTATATAAATAAAGATTCACTGATTGATTGAGCTCCTTGTTGAACTAAAAAATCAGTCTCAACATGCACAGGACGACAACTTGAACAAAATGTTTACCAGGTTTTTCGTCTAAGCCGAGCACATCTGCTTATCAAAACACCAAACGTGTCTTTGTTAACTGTAATGTTTTGGTTTTGCAGGTTTTTGAAAATTTAGACAAGCAAATCACAAAGTTTCCGGACTGATGATTGTGTGTGTGTGTGTGTGTGTGTGTGTGTGTGTGTGTGTGTGTGTGTGTGTGTGTGTGTGTGTGTGTGTGTGTGTGTGTGTGTGTGTGTGATTAAATAATCACTGGTGGCTAAAACTAATCTTGAAGGAAACTGGAGGTGGTTTGCCAAAATCTACTACCGTGAATCCAAAAGTTGTTGAGACATTTTACTGAAAACTATAAGACTGATCAGTCAGTCAGTTCATCATCTGGGGACAATGAGTGTCCATTGAACATTTTATTTCCTTTCTTGTACTCTTTCCTGTAAGGAGGATGATTAAGCATGCTGATGGACAGTCATAACAGAGGAGGTTGCCCAAATGTTTTGGGAGTAATCCTTGTTGGGACCATAAATATCTGAATTTAATATGGCAGCCTGGTGTTTGGTGACTGATTTTACAATAAGCAAAAAAAAACTCCTTCATTAAGGCACTTGTAAAGCAGACGGCTTACCAAAGCCATTGGGAAACAACCTCTAGGGACCCAACACACAGAGGTCCACCGTCACCCTCTAGGGACTTGTGTAGAGGTTACATAGAACTTTAAGAGTCTCAATACAAAATTTCTCCCAAGACTTTTTGAAACATAATCTATAGAGAAAAATTAATAAGTTAGGAGGAGCAGAAAGCATTGTGATATATGGCTGTGTAGGTTGTGAGTAAATGCTTTTATAGAAACAAAACATTCACAATAACACGATGTCCCTCTCTTATCTCAATGCACTGCAGGTTACCACACACAGGTAGATCAACAGTGATAGATCTCTGTGCTCATGACCCTGAGAGATGGGGGCATCCAGCTAACACAGGCGAAGGACATCACGAGGAAAGGAAACAACTTTGACAACTACAAATGAGGAGATGTGGAGAACACCTCGAGAGAGCAAGTTTAACTTTATACAACCTCCTTCTCTGCCTCGCTGTGAAGAGATCAGAGATTGTCTTCAGGATGTTGTGTTTCTAAGACAGCAGGCCAGACAGAGCTTCCCGCTGGTTGTAAGACTTCTTCGTTCTGTATCTGTTACCTGGAAAGCAGCGGGAAACCCAGAAGACAGAAATCTGTCTCCATATTCCTTTGTTTCCTGCCTGGGCCCGGGCCTGGCACTGCCACCACAAGCTGCCTACTTCTATGAGATTGGTGATTTGGTGCCTGAAGTCCAGTAGCCCCACGCCGGGTATGAATCACGGTGAGGGGCCCCTGCCCTGTCACAGCAGCTACAGATCAATGATAATTACCACCTTGACATGAGTACGCTTATTACTGAACAGGATCAGGGACAGGGGCCCGAGCTGTGGTGGCCGTAGGGCCCGATCGATACTCCAGGAATAATGGCTCTCTGGGGCCCTAGATTGGACTTTGCCACTAAACAAGCCATTACAGCCGCACGCATGACAGCTTAGGTCTAGATACGCGCCCTAACTCTCCTTCTCCTGGAGGCTTCTCTCCTAGAGCCCGCCTCACTATGGCTCCCACAGGCCTCTGTACTCAATCTTGTCGTGGACTGTTATGGGCAGGCGAGACACATGCCTCTGGCTTTGAGACGTGTTAACCAGAAGTGAGTGATTAGGGGAAGCATGCTGCTACAACACAATGTGCTCCTGTGCAACACGAAAGTGAAAGGGGCCTTGCAATGTGACCTGATGATTGCCACTGAGTATAGAGATCAAACAGAGCCGCAGCGACATGTGCACACGAACACAGCCGTACACACACATACACAAACAAAATTCACACAAAAGCTAGCACATCAACGCGTATAAGCGATGCTGATCCGTCTATGGCAGCCCTCATCTTCTTTTCTCTTTGATTTTTACCATTTCCCTCCTCCAGATCCCTTGTTTTTTTCCCTCTCCTTTTTTAATCCGGTCATACCTGTAATCGGGCTCTGCGACAGGAAACTTCAGAGAATCAATTAGTCCTCGCCTCATCCGGGAGCCAAGACGATTCCTCTCGACTTGAGCCGCAAACTCCTTCTATCAGGAGTCATTCTGCCTGCCTAACACCCAGACTCCTCTCTCCTGAGCCCGGATAGGTTTGACTCTAAGCCTCTAAAACGTTGACAACCCAAAGCGCCTTTCTCTCTGCAAGCCCTAACCGCCTGCCTCACCCTGGCCCCTTCCCTTCTTCCTAACCGTCGCTGCTGCTAAATAAAGAATGACTTGTTTTTCCTCCATAGCAGAGCTGTGATAATGATGCAGCGTTGTCGGGTTTCAGCTAAAATTAAATAAACAGCTGCTTTAAAAGGGACTCAAACTTCGTTTTTCTATAAACCACCAGAAAGGTGGATGTGCTCGGAGAGCTGGTCACTCTGGGTCTTTCTTTTGTCCACGGGAATTCAGCCACTGAAGAGGCAGCTTGGTGGATGCTGTGTTTTTTTAAATGCCGCCACACGGCACAAAAGGAAACGCAAACCTGGGACTCTTCTGCTGGCTGCAGCAGGCCCTCAAGTGAAGCCTGGAACAAACAGAACATTGAGGGGTCAGATTTAATCCCCCCGCCCCTGCCTTTTGTATTCAGATTAAAGACTAAGGAGGATTTGCAGGAGCCTGGAGTCTCTTGTTAAAAGACGGTGTTCTCCACTTAACCTGTAATTTACCTGTCACTTAAGCCCACTGCAGCGATCATCCACACCTCTGGTAGTGAAAGGAGCTGTTATTACTCTTGTTTTTTTCTCTAACTCTGAAGAAAGGCGTTGTGTTCACTCAAGCATAATGAACGCCCGACAGATGCTGATGAAAGCAGCAGCAGCTTGTGAGAGATACTTAACACTTTAGGAACAAACAAAAGGGAGATTTCTGAGAGTACACACACACAAACACACAGACACACACACACACACAAGTCCACGCCTAATACACCAGAAATCATTTCTTGACCAGTCGGGCTGCTCTGATGAGGTCGAGTTTGGTGTGTATTCTCTGGAGTGCTGTGAAAAAGATGCCTGCAGGACTCGGAGGCGAAACACATTGTGATGCTTTTTGACTTGATTTGTATTGCCAACCTTCCTCATCTGCGCTACGGAGAAATCCTACCACAGAAACCTGACCTTCTTTCCTCCCCTCTATCACCCTCTCACTCTCTTGCCAAGCGTGATTCATCTCCCACAAACGAAGTCGGAGAAATGAATGAAACTCCCGCCATCATTCTGCGCGACCTCATCCATTTCATCCTCTCCTGTGACTTTTCCTGCCCTCCGCTGGACGGCCATAACGCTGCCTCTAAATCTTCCTCCTGAACAGAACTCAGTGGCTCCATGGCAGCAGTAAAGTGGACCATTCGTTTTCACAGCACAGCCAAAAGGAATAATGGGAGTGATGTTGAGACATTATCAGTCACTCTCACAGGCTACCAAAGCTCCATGAGCCGCTCCAGCCCTCTTTTTTTCTTTAAAGCATGTGCAGATGTCCACCAAACAACCACACAGCTCTTGATGGAGCTTTACACGAGTCTTTGATACGTCCCTTAATCTCCACTAAACTATCCCACTGGTTTTAACACCCTTACGCATTAGCCTATGTCTTATAACTTAAGAGTTTATCGTTGTGTGCTAAATTTAGACGTTCTCTCTTAAGACTCAAGACAGCTTGGAGGCTTGTGTGCATGCAGCATGCAAAATTATAAACCTTCTGAAACATAACAAAGGCTGAAAAATGTTCATTGTTTTAGAAATCTGCACCCTCTGGGATTGAGGGATTAAAACAGTCATCTGGACGGAGATTTATTTTCATTTGAGGTCACAAATGTGGGGACATTTAAATCAGATGAAAACTTTTTGAAAGTGAAGGCCAAGTCTGAAACTTAAGTCCCTCATCTGCCGAAACACTCTTCTTTATTTCATTGTGCAGAAGAAGATCACTGTCTGCTGCGCCTTATTTTTAGAAACATTTCCCTTCCTCTTTCCTCTGTTCTCTCTCCATTTCCTCATCCCCTTTTTCCAGAGCCAGATCTCTTATTTGCCCGAGAGAGCTGCCACTTTTATTCTGGAGGAACCCACCTGTCCACCCGCACATCAAACCCATCCCCGATGGGCTTCTGTGTTAAATTCCAAACTTAAAACCCATTACTGAGCTATCAGCCCACTCATAATGCTGTCTAACGACCTCATTTCCCTAAGTGTCAGCCCTGTCAGTCACCAGAGGACCCTGTCAGCTCGGCCGCCCATGTCCGACAGTCCCGGCTGCTCGGAGGCATCACTGCCGCCGCCATCGCCGCCACGTTCACCTCGTCCTCATCAGAAACAGGATAGACGCTCAATCTCTGGAAATATGTCAAGGCAAAGTGAGTGGGGACACAGGGGGTAAGAGACTTTGGAATGAAAGTGTCGGGTATTTCATTTACCATATCCACTCTATTAGTCAGAGCGGCACAGTCAATCAGGGCCCCATTTTGATTCGAGGGGAGTCGGGGGAGAGAAGTGGGACACGGCAAAATGGCTGACGGTCACGCCATGGCTATCCCAGCTCAACGGAAATCAGTTTGAGAAGTTGGTGTGTAAAAAAATGGATTAATATAAACATATGGAGCCAAAGCGTCACTGCCTGTCCTTGTTAGCTGAGGAGGGCGCACTGAGCATGTGCAGGGGAGGAAAGTGAAGCCTGGGGGGCAAGGTGAGCCGGAGAGGGTCAAATCTGATCGTGTGTGTGCTCATGAATGTGTGTCTGATCACTGTCTTGTTCCCCAGTCTCCCAGTATACCTTTCTTTGAAATCATTTGGTAAATATGGAAAGGGGCCCCAGGCCACACAGGCCCCAGCCCCTCTTTAGGAGTGGATAATTGACTCCTTCCCCTCCTTGATAATTCATCGCTTGCATATGCCAGCTAATACATCAGCTGAAAACTGCCCTGGTCTTCATCTCCCTTGACACACACACACACACACACATGCACGCACCCAGAGGAATGAGCGACTGAGAGACTGAGCATAAAAAATGGGGATGACAAATGGGAGCACTTCTAGATCTATGAATGAATTATGTCTTCTAAATACCTTGAGCAGAGGCAACTGTCAGCTGGCGTCTATACTAATCTGGGACAAAATATGACCAGCTCGGCATTAAAAGGAGGGAGCAGGGCTGCTAGAGAATGAGGCGAGAAATGAACCAGCAATCAGGCTATTAAAATGTGGTGTCTGATTCAGCTTTGGTGGACATTTGCACATTTATCATGAGATGGAAATACCCTCCCCCTTTTGTCACTCTAATGCGGCCCCTACCATTGAAATAGATTAGGATTATTCCAACAGGACAGAGATATCATTTGTTTTACAATAGCCGAGTCAGCACTCACAACAGTCATTAGGAATTAGATCAAGTTGGCTGCTGTTCGAAGGGACACTTTGCAAACGGAGAAGGATAAAATTAATGGCGTTTCTTCTCAGGAGGTGGGATATTAACGACTGCCCTGTCCCACAACAGAGGCAGGACTGAAAGACAAATGGCTTGCACAAGAGTCTGTCAAACTATATACAAGCTTGTGTACAGGAAGTTCAGCCCGCATGAAACAAGAGGTCACTCACCTGCTGATGATTATGTTCACAGAGGAGGTCAAAGACACGATAACCTTGCTATTGTTCTATCTCGTGGTTATCTGGGAATGTAGTGCGTACCTCTGGGAAATGTATTTTTCAGGCAGCGGCTCAGAGACGTCCTGACTGAGGTTCAGGGCCACAGGAGGATCACGCCATCCCTCTGAAACGCACCGAGCTGCAGGCAGGAGGAGGCCCAAGGACGGACACAGTACAGCTGAGCACTTTGAACAAGCACAGATGGAGGCTGTGATGCATTCAGGGTCCAAACACTTTATAAAACACATAAATTCGGACACGCAAGTCATTCATCCACAAATGAAGAAATAAGAAAAACTTGCATTGCCTTGAATTTGTCAAATTAATATGAACTTTATGATCCAGTAGTAGAGACAAAAAGTGAAATAATTAATTTAAGTTCAAATAAGCAACGCTGGACTGAACTTCACATTTATATATTCATACTCTTTTAATTTCTACATAGTCTTACATTTTTGATTTTTTACATTTTGAAATTCCAATTAAAGCTGCAGACATGTTTAAAGATAACTATAAAAATATTTGTCAGATCAGGTTTCTCAAAAAAAAAAAAAAAAAAGAAAAAAACAATTCACTCTCCGAGAAATTCTACCAACGTATGACCTTACTGCTGCTCCTTGATGAAACACCTACAATGTGTGAATATTTTCATTATACTGTTTCCCTTTTTAATCATATCTTTTTTTCCTTTGTAAAACCCATTCAATATAAAAGGTTTCACACTTGTGTGACTTTGTGCACATACTTAAAAAGTAATTCTGAACTTCATACATAAATCACAAGTCATTTTTAAAAATAAAATGAATTAAGAAACAAATAAAATGCCGGTGGGGTACTCGGAACTTAACTTTCACTCTCGTTTTACGACAAAGGACCTTTCAAACACAACAACTCTGCTGCTCTATTTCCTGAGTAAATACACTGTATGAAATAATGGCCTGTTAAGGCGCCCGTAAAAGAGAACATAAAGAAAGAGGTGGCAAATTTTAAAAATGTCTGCCAACGTCTCTCTGCATCACATTAAAGCCTATAAATTACCAAAGTTTCATCCATACCTTTCAAAAGAGAACGTCAGCTTCAATGTAGAAAATGAATTTAGTTTACTTTAATGAAGGCTAACTTTGATGTTTGGTGCACCTGGCTTACCTTTAGCTTTTTGTACAAACTTCGGTTGGAAGTTGAAAAAAGACGACGTCATTCTGCGTGTCCGAAATAAAGTAAAACGTTAAAGTATCACAGCGTATTTATAGCGACCTGTTATCAGTCAAAATGTTTTAAATACAACATATACAACAAACTCCAATCCAACCCGGGGAAGAGTACCGTCTTCATCCAACTTTAAAACACAGCGGAAATGACATTACTGCCACCTAGTGTCTGAACCCATCAATACACCCAGCAAAGCACAGCCTGCCTTCTGTGGGTCATCTGTGGACAATCCGAAAAATAGGCTTTTACTACTTTATTTTCACACACACACTCACACCTACAGAGAATTTTGAGTGACTAATTAACATGATGAGCATGTTTTTGGACTGTGGGAAGAAGCAGGAGAACCCAGGCATGCTCGGGGAGATCATGCAAACTCCACACGGAGAGGCCCACTGAGCCCACTGGGAATCAAACTGGTGACCTCCTTGCTGTGGGGCTTACTTGGATTATAATCACATAAATAGTAACACTGGGTATTTAAGCGGTGCCATCTCAATAAAGTGTTGTGCTTCAAATGTTCCCTCTATCTTGTTGTTAATGTTTTTAATCAACACTGAAATTATCTGCCTTCCTTTCACAAGTCAGCTCTAACTATAATCTTCAAACTGAATCAAATATTTTCTTTGTATCAATTATAAAGCTTTGGAGTAATCATATATTAAACAATTGCATTTTTTCCAGTTCATTGTGTGCCCACCAAACATGTTCCTTTTTCCTAATGGGAGTTACTTGCATAAAAACATAATAGCCTGAAACCTTTTTCATGAGTCATTCAGCGCTCATTGACTCTCATGTGATTATGAGCCTTCAGGCTGACCATCATTATTAGAGCTACGTATCATTATTATAATGAGAGAGGTGGAATGAAATAAAAATTATATTGTAAATTACAGTTATTATGTGTATTCATGATTTATCAATGAAGGGTTTAACAGTCAGAAATATTTAGAGTTATATCACATTGACAGTACAAAGGCATCACACACATTGAAAAGATCTCTGAATAACTGAAAAGAGAGTGCCCTCTGCAATCTATAAGGTTATACATCAACGTAGTAACCTACATCACTGCAAACACGACAACTGCCATTGGTCCTGATGTGTTAGCCCTTTTTGAAGAAGAAATCCTCAACATTGTTTTTGTCAACACAGTATGTTTGCTTGTGTTAGACCTCAGAAAGGACCCAAACAAAGCTATTGGAACAGCAGGAGGCAGGAGAACACACTGCCTTGTTTTGGTGTTGAAGCCATACTATTCAGAAGTTTTAAAACCTTTTCAGTATTTTATTTTAATTTTCTTAAACTTTCTTTTTTAAACAAGCTGTCCAAACTGTATCATCCATCAGCCATTTGTTACAAACAACTTGGAAGAAGGTTTTGGGTTCCTGAAGCCCCTGGGAGCCCCCTGCAGTTTGTTGGTCTTTACTGATAGTAAGCTCTTCACAGAGGCCGAGAACAAGACCAACCCTTCAAACTGAGATCACTGGGTCTCAACATTTGTGTATCCTGCTTTCTTTCACAATAACAACAAAAATGTTAGTATTGAGAGCAGAGGTGAGTCCAGAGGGGTGGCATTGAATTTTGCCACTCCATGAATCTTATTTGGCTTTTTGACCATGCTAGATGTGGGATTTACTGTATTTAAAAAAAAAAAAAAAAACGAAAAAACCTTGGCAACAGTCTGCTTTCTTCCCATTAAAATGTGGAACAGTTTCTTATTTTTGTTTGTAGAGGGTACTGTGTAGTTTGGAAAAATAACAGCTATAAGAGGTGAGGAGAGAAGAAAGTCCTCAAAGAATAGCAAGAAAACTCTGCTAACAATTTTTACACACTTTTCTTTTAAACTCTGGCCTTTTTTGTTACTTAAGTGTTATTTTTTAACTTACAAAACGGATACACAGGAACACACTGTGACTGTAAGAGTCTTTTATTTCAGTTGAAGGAGGTCTGGTTGATGGAGAACAGAAAAGGTTACTTAGTTAACTTATTTTGTTTTGACAGGGTCAGTGTCTAGCCATTTCGCTGTACCAGAGTTAGTTTTAAGAAACAAACAGTACATTACATATGAAGTTCTGTTTACCACTTGACAACTACATTTCACGGTGAAATTAACAGTATGGTATTGATATATGAAAAGCAGTGCCACAGTTGAGCTATCTCAGCCAAAAGAAGCCTGGGTGTGCCCTCTGAACTGCTCTCAGAGTGTGTGATGAACAGTGTGGTTGTAGAGTGAAGACTGAACTTTTCTCATTATTTTGATTTTATTTATTTCATGTCTTATACATGCACATTTTAGCCAAAATTCAGGCTCAAAGCACCAGCAGGAGATAATAATTCCAGAAATCAACCAAAAAGTACCATCCCTCAGAGCATCATGACCTCACTGGTGGTTTAATCTATTGAATGCAGGTTATCAAGACATCCTGATAATAGAGACATTACCAAATCTTATAACTGACTCATTGGGTCACCACAGACACCAATACTGTCTGTTTCACACAGCTCATCAAAACAAACTGTAACAACACCAGGCAGAGGCTGTTATCTGTGTCTCTGGGTCCTGTGCAGAGATCACACTGTGTGACTTGCTGTGTTTGTGGACAGCAGATGTATAACGGTGAGTAAACAGGCGTTTGCCTTCACCAGCAGCTGTTGGGTCAGATGCCAAGCGATGGGCGACACACATCAGGAAGGAGCTGTTTGCACTGCAGTCTCTGGCTTTTCTCAGATAACAAAAGAATTTTCTTCACAACCTGGTCTTTCTTATTACACAGGCTGTGTGTGTTTGTGTCCGTCAGGACTTATTCTTTGAGCACAAAGAATCAGCTTTTTTAAACCTTGTTCGCTTTCACCTCCTTTCCAAATTACTGTTATAATTTTAGACAGTTTTTAAACAGAGGAAACATCAAATAACAGCCAAGTACGTACAAATTCAACTTCACATAAATAAAACATCAACAGTTTGATAACAAAATGGCAATACAATATGAAATGCAAAAAAAAATTGTTCACAGTTTTAAAAATCTTGACTCACTCTGCTGCAGGCTTTGAAAAACATCATAAGATATCTGTTACATGTGTGAAGAAAAAATGGGTGTGTGAGATTTACCAGGCTTACACAGACACAGCTTTGATGACTCAGAGAAGCTCAGCTGGACACACTCACCTTCTCTCCCCAGAGTGTAAGGTGACAGGCGCTAACCACAGTGGATCCACAGGACATGAATGCAGGCTAACCAACTAAAGAGGATGTTTTTATACAACAGTACACACAAAGTACAGTACACAACAAACAGGCACTTAGATTAAGGTATCATCTCCTGCTCCTGTTTCTAGTTAAATAATGTACTGAATGAACTGAGGGCTGAGCATTAAAATCAACAACATGACCACACCAAAACCTAGTCTGGAGGGGCTTTGTTTGACACATTTCCAACATAAATCCAACAATAAAGATCAAAGCACCCCAGGTGAGGAAGAACGCCCATGTCATGAAGGGCAAGTACTTTGAGCTGGCAGAATGAGTGTGGAAGTGGGGGTATCTCTGGTGACACCTCTGACAGACCCACCTTGACACCCAGGCAGAGCAGCATCGCCAGCATGACTAGAGCAGGACTTGTGGGAGGAGGCGAGGGAATTGGTGGGGCTGAGCTGGACAGCGGTAGTGTCCTGCAGGGTGTGCTCACTCGTCTCCATCTCGAAAGCTGCTGTCCCCATCCGCATTAGCCCCCACGTCTCTCCTCCTTTCCCCTTTCGGGCACCCATGTGTGTGGGGGGCCTCCTGCTTACCACGCAGCAGGCTGTAAAGAAGGCCAGGGCTATCAGTAGGAGAAGAGGACCAATGACGATGGGGGGATTTTTGGTTGGAACAAAGGTGCCAAAAGCAAAAGCTCCCACCAGGGTGATGTTGATGCCAGCGAGCATGATGCAGAGGCCGCAGGCGCAGCAGAGAGCAGGGGAGGGCAGGCTCGGGTGGGAAGGCTTGGTGGGCTGATGGGGGACCTTCTTGGGAGCAGATGATCTGGAGGGTTTTTCAGGTGGCACCATGTCTCATGGAGAATTCTGTGAGATCGGGAGAGGATGGAAAGCTAATAACTGACCAGTAACTTTACATAAAGATTGACGGTGCATCTCACTCTCAACTCACTATGCAAAAATGGGACCAAAATGTCCCTTAATAATAGGCGCTGACAACCTACATCTCTAGAGCCATAGTCTGCACAGGAGGTATTGCGATAAAAAAAAGATATCACAGCCCATTGTTTTCATTCATAACCTCCTCCAGTTTTTTTGAGCTGTGTTTGAGCAGGGTAAAACATGTATTGCAACACTTTCTCCTTTATTTAACTCAAAATAATACCAACACCACAAAACAGTACAACAAAGCTCTTCACTTTGATATCTCAACAAGTATGGTGTGCTAATGCTGCTCACATCACTCTACATCTCTACATCATCAAAACCTGTTGCTCTTAAAATAAAGACAAGGGGAAATACTGTTGCAAATTCACATTCTAACATAAATAAAACTTATACCACTGTGACTTAAGGTAAATTATAGTTGTAAATAATTATTGAATGGAGTGGTGTAAAGAAACAAACAAGTTTTATTTTTATGCCATATTGCCAAGCCCTGCACTAGTGTTTTCATTGTTTCTCTTTCTTTGAAATTCATAATATATTGTCAGGAAAACTGCCAATCATGCTGCTGTAATCATTCTCTTTGCAATTAGTTTTAGCTGCACAAAAAATTACTGATTGCTGGGGGAAAAACTGATTTTAGGTTAGACCCATGTCATTGAGGGTGCTCTTGATCTCTTGGCTTCATGTTTGGGAGCTGTCCTGTTGTCAATAGTTTTGTGTGGTTCATGATTAAGCAGAACTAAAACTGAACAGATCTTTTCAGGATTACTGAGAATGAGACTAAGTGGTTAAAGAAGCGCAAATTTAGTAGGCTATACTGTGCATTGTCCAAACTTTTCATTCTCCACAAATGGTGAAGTATAAAACTGATTTAATAATAATCGAAAGATTTTGTTCATTAGCAACAAAGCGTAAATTGATAACACAACCTACTAAATGAACGTGGAAATACTTTCGAAAGTCCAGATAATTTCGAAATCGTTATGTTTAAAAAAAAAAGCCTGAAACAATCGCGCTGCTGCATAATTTTTCCAAGTTCCCAATCACAGTTACCTGAGATCAGCGGTGTTTTCCAGTTTGCAGTTTGGTCGCCTCTCGTCAGTCCATCGTGGAGTTCAGGAGTCCCTGAGCTGTTGTCGGTCTCTCTGCAGAGGGTGTCAGTGAACTGCAGGCGCTCTGCTGCTGCTGCTGCTGCTGCTGCTGTGTTTCTACGTGTTAACCACTAGGGGCGCTAATGTGCTCTCAACAGACACGTCCGAAAGTCGACTGTCGTTCATCCAGTTCATGGTTATTCTGAAGATACGAAAACAAGGAAACTGGATCGTGTAGAGTTTGGGAAGCGTCCTCTCTGGGAAACTAGACAGGCGCTGTTTTATCATTTAATCCAAACACACTTCTGTCTCAAACTTGGTTGTTGGTGTCCATAATGGGGTGACATTTTTCTGGTGAATTCTTATGAGTAAGCTTGATAACAGGGAAGTTCAACAAATTATTATAACCCCTATTAAGTTTTTTTAAGACAAAACTTTATCTCACCCAGCGCTGTCTGGTCTCACTGTCCAAACTCTTTATGAATAAATCTTTATTAGAAGGCTATTAAGATAAAAATCTAGACTTGACACTCATCATGTTTACTTCCTTCCTGTTAAAGTGAACATTCCACTCCATAAAAGTCTCTACTGTGAACTGAACTGAATCCAAAATGAAGTGGAGGAATTTAAACTTATGAGGCATTGTAAAGTCAAGTGCAGTCCAAGGTATCCATGATGTTACCATGATGAGTGTCCATGTCGATTAGTCACATCTCCTCTCCGTCTCTTACACCCAGCACTGAGGAGCTGAAGAAACTCTTACATTAAGCCACATTTACTCTAATGGAAATGAAAGTAATTTTCCAAACTCCAGAGAAACAAACTACACAACAATGATGCAGAAAATATGACACAAGAGAAAATGTTGAGGATCTTTTATTGAGAACACAGCAGAAAAGTGAAAATCTGCTCAGTCACAGAGCTTCACTTATAAGACCCTGCAGGAGTTTTGACTGATTTCAACAGGACTCCATAATTGCGCAACAATGTTCTGTAACTCATCTGATGCTGTTACAGGATGATGGGCTGGGGGCAAACAAGTCCTCAGATGATTCATGACGAGAGCTTGAGGGCTTTCACACAGCAAGCAGTTGTTTCCTAATGTGTTTATTCACTCTGAGCAGATACGTCAATCCCTGCCTGTAGATGACGGCCATTTAGTTGCTATAGGGATGAGGTGTCCATGGCAACAGTGTGAAATCAGATGCAGGTAATCTAGCGGGCGACACATTAAGTTAGCAGGGTCAGGGGAAATAAAAGTGACACTCTGCCATTGGTGACCCCAGTAAAACATAGATTGGATCATAACAGAAGGCAACAGATAAAAATAAGTAAAAATGTTTCTTTTCAAAAAAAAAAAAGGATTAGAACTAAAAACCAGCAACTTGAACTAAAAGAGAGATAGCTATGCCAGACTAATCCATTTTCTTCTACAGCAACATGGAGAACCAAAATACAAAACTGAACAACATACAAATATTAGTATAAAAATAAATCCCTTCAACACTAATATCACTTCTACTATCTTACATCAAAGTGTAACAGCAGCTACCCACAATCCCCTCTGTATCTCATTTTCGAGAAACAACCACCACAGAGCAGTTTTCACATTTAAGTCATTCACACACTTTGAGATATCAGATCACTACAACTTTAAGAAAATACAATTTTTGGGAGATGGTGTTTAAAATGTGCAAAAACAGAGCCTGGGATGACATCGCACTCTTATGAAAAGAAAAAGTTGTTTAAAGATCAACTCTTAAAAAAACATCAAAAGTGAAGGTTTCACTTCATGGTACCAAACTCATTTTCACACTTCGTGTTGCATTTTGGGTAAGTGACTTAAAAGTACATAAGTGCCACAGGTAGCTTGTGTTTAGGTGAAATGACATGAAATTCAAGAAAAACGATTTGATCAAAAGCTCCTCTCTAGCTTCAACATTCATTCACATTCCTGCACTTCCTTTGCTTTCACTTTAGTTTTTAAAGACAACTTTACATGAGTAAAACTGAGCAAGGCTTGCTGTCTTCTTCAAGTGTTGATTTTCACCACTTACACCATATTCAACCATTCACATCAAATCACAAACACTGACATGCCTAAAATGACTTACTTCTCCTCTGGTGAGTCAGAGGTAATAAGAAGCATTCCAATAAAAATATGAAAATATTCACAGTCTAGTGACAAGAAAAAAACAAAGTGAGTTATATTTTGATGATATTGCATTAGGTCAGCAAACAGCTGCAAAACTGAGCTGGACCTGCAGTGTGTAATGCCGTTGTCCTGATATGTACTGAGAGATTCTTGGCATTAAGACGTTTTTCAGCTGTGTTCTGAGCAATATTCAATAAAATAAATAAATCTGTGAAGACCTGCTGTAAAAGTAAACTTTACGCTTTTCTTATTATTATTCTAAATTTAAAAAAAAGATCGCTTTAAGAAGTTCAGGCAGCTCAAAACAATTCCCGGAAGAACCACATGAGTTTTAACTATTGCTTACATGAGAAGATGATGGACAGAGACTAACTGACCTCTTGGTGCTCAGACTCTGTCTATGTGAGAAGATTACTGGCCATGAGAAAGAGCTTTAACGCCAAGAGCAGCTGATCATCTGTGATACTGTGCGGCTGATCCTAAAAAACTTCCCCTGAAAACAAAGATAAAAAAACAAGGAACAAGCAGAGGCTGAGATCAAAGGACAAACATGGTTTGGGGACTGGTCCTTCACGCACCCAGGTTGTCCGACGCAGGTGCAAAGTCCCTGGATCGTAGGGCATTAGACTGCGCCCGTCTGCGGGCCAGCCTGGAGTTGGAAGGTGGAGAAAGCCTCATGGAGCAAACGATGGCTCCAGAGTCCTCTTGCTGCTCATCGTGCTGGGAGAGCTGCCGGTTAAAGGCAATGGCTTCAGCTGCGAACTGAGTCAGGTCTTTGGTGCTGCTGTTCCTGGAAAGTGATGAGAGCAGCCATTCAAACGTTTCAGTGACACTTTCTATGCATTGTTGAGCTAAGTTTTTCACTTACTTTCTTTAACTTTTCATAAACCTAGAATTTATACTGTACAAACTTAAAAGTGTGTCCTACACACCCAGTGTTATGCTAGTAGACAGGTCTAGTACATTTTAAAATACCTTTTAAATAAAAAAAATAATAATCTAAATAGTAATACAGCTCACACACTGGTGTCAGATATATCAGTACAAAATGCACTGAGAGGTTTTTTGTGTCTTGACATTTTACCAATCATTGGCTCTGAACTGTGTCCCCTTTTCCCTGAACACCACCCAAACCTTTGGGTGCCTAAAAATGCAAACTGTGAGTCTCAAAAGCTTGACTTATAAAGAGGACTTTTCAATAAGTTTTCTTACCTCTGCAGAACGTGAGGAGTTGGAAGCCCTCTCTCTGGAGCGTTCTGTAAATAAAGAAAATCAAGTTAAGATATTTTTTAAAAACACTGGATGGTTCTATTGACTGTAATGTATCAGCACATAGCGCTGAAACAAGAAGTACAGAAAAGCTATTCTGGAGCACAGATGTGTTGATACCCACCCCCTGAACCCAAGGGTGCTTGAGGACCTGAGCAGCACTGAGGCGCAGAGTTGCATCTCGAACAAGCAGCTTGGATATGAGGTCCTTGGCCCCCTCTGTGATGTGGCTCCAGTCTTTATCTGGAAACTCATACTTGCCCTGTTGGATGCTCTCAAACAGGTGACTCTGAAGAGAGACAGCACATAAAAACAACTTGAACCCACAGATAAGACTTTAAAAACGGTCTGGTGATGGCACTGAGTGGTGATAACAGGATGACAACACAGGATATAGTCACATCCATATAAAGAAGCACAGCCACACACTTTATTGTCCTAATGGCTAAGTGATCACACCATCACTACCACACAACAATATTTATAGCCAATATGTTATCCTGCAAATAATTACACTCTGTGCACACTAAGTTTAAAGTTGTGGTACTGTGTCATGTTGGATGAGTCATTTATACAGAGAAGCGTCAGAGAAACAAGTTATAAAACTTAATTTTCCAAAAATAATGAAGGGTAATAAAACCAGAGGGCATTGTGACACCGGACACTGAGACAGGGTAGTGTGACTTCAGTCGTATTGCTGCTTGGGTGATAACAGTCTCTAAAGTCTATTTGAGCAATTTAAAAGAAAAAAGAAAGCTCTGTGTTCACATTACACCAGGCTCTGATACAGCCTCATTCACTGATGTGTACAGGGAATCCAAATATGATAACTTTAGAAAGAAAGGCTTTGGCTGTAACTTCTTTAAGACATCCGTCCTAGAAAAAGCATCTACGTCTTGTCTTTAACACTGGCAGTGAATGAGCTCAGAATCTGATTGGATGAGCATACTTGGCAGGTTCTGCAGGTCTCTCCTCGATCCCAGCCGCAGTCTGTGCCGCAGTGGCCGGTGAAAGGAGGGCTGCCGCTCAGCAGGATGTAGAGGATCACCCCAAGGCTCCACAGATCACAGCGCTTGTCGTAGAAGGAGGCCTCATCTGTGAACACTTCCACTACTTCTGGAGCCATGTACTCTGCTGAACCACACTGAGAGAAGGAAAACAAAAAAGAGTAAGGTCACATGTTTGATCCATCTTGTCTGTGTGTGTGCTATGAATTTCTTATCAGTTAGTACCGGTGTGGTGAGCTCGGGGGTTGTTATAGGCGTACAGGCACTGCTGAGTTTCACTCCACTGCCCAAGTCAAAGTCACAGATTTTAACTGGGGAGACCTAGCAGAGGACAAACATCATCAAGGTGTAACATTTCATCCCTGGAACAACTGAAATTCTTCTTGAAGCCTTGTGTCTATTAAAAATTACCTGATCAGTGTATTCACAAAGGATGTTTTCCAGCTTCAGGTCCCTGTGGGCAATCCCTGCAGAACAACACAGTGTCACCATGAAAGCATTCAAAACCAGTCCACTTTATCATCTTTCTCAGCTGTCAACCAACCCTTTGTGTGCAGGAAGTCAAGAGCTTGTGCAATGTCCCGAACCACCTTACTGGCCTCCAGCTCATCAAAGTGCTTTCGGTTCTGGATGTGTGTAAGGATGGAGCCTGGAGAACGAGAGACCATGACCTGTTATCTGAAAATAAGTTAAGTGTCATGAGTGTGTTAATGTTGATGATTTAAGCATCACTCATTCTTACCTCCACGTAACTTTTCAAACACCAAATAAAAGCAGGAGCTGTCCTCAAAGAATTGGATTAACTCCAAGATGTTCCTGGGTCAAGATATTTCCAAAGGGTTAGAAACTGTGTCGTTGTGTTTTTGTTTAGATTAAGCAAAAAGAAACTTGTGTCTAAATGCACTCACTGGTTTCCTTGACACTGGTAGAGAGTCTCAACTTCTCGAAACACTCTGCTGCGACTGTGCCCTGCACTCTTCTCTATGATCTTTGCAATTAAAAAGTAAACAGATGAATCATTATTTTCTGATTGTGCGAAGAAAGGATTTTAACATTTGAAAGAAAAAGTATTACACTTTCTCTTCTGGTTCAATAACTTACTTTTGTTTAGAAATGTACAAGAAAAGTGGTTGCTGTGAATTGATAGAATTTCTGCTCATGTTTGATTTGACTCAAGTAGGAAAATGTTTGGTAATAAATCACCCAATTTACAACCCCTCCAACACAAAAATAAAGAACAAAAACAAATCTCCAACCCTCAAATCTAACATTTTCCATAGCTATTCAACTTTAAAGCTTAAAAAAAACTTCACACACCTTTACAGCAAACTCCTGTCCATTTTGAAGACTTGTGCATCCTTGTACTTTTGCATAAGCCCCCTGGCCCAGCACCTCATCCGTCAATTTGTAGAGATCTTAAAAACATGAGACATATGAGACTGTAGTTCAGTTTTGATTCCATCTAAACGTGTAAAATAAATTGTCACTTTTTCATTAAACAGTGTGTCATGTAATGTTATTACCATCAAAATTGCCAGTGAAGCTGTCAGTTGCTCTGGTCCTCTTCTTCTTCTTCCTTTTAGCTGCATCTGGTATGTTCAATGGATGACTCTTTTCATTTTCTGCAAAAGAACAGACTAAGTCAGTTAAATTTGTTTGAGCAGAACAGACTTTATTTGTACGTGATTTACAGCAGCACTGTGACATTCAGAACTGTTTTACCTGCTGGGCCTTGGGAAAGGTGCTGTTGTCCCTGCTCTGAAGCAATCCCATTCTCCTGGATTCCCCCACAGCTCTGCCCCACTTGGCCCAGAGCCAGAGTGTTATCCTGTAACAGAGAGAGGGCCAGAGGAGAGGGGGAGAGGTGAAGGGAAAGAGCGAGAAAAGTCAGAGGGATCTGATGGTGAAGATGGTGTGAGAAGGACAACTCAATCTTCCACTTTATCATCAGGGTTGAAAAAAAAAGGTTTAAATCTAAGGATATATGCTGATACATCTTTGCTGACATTTCCCCTTGTGGCACTGAGCCAAAACAATGACCTGATAGGGTTACAGGAAACAGCCTGACAGGCCTTATCTTTGTCGGTCTGATATTACCAGAAACATTTACACAACCTGTAAAAGTGAATGACTCATGGCGAGTGGTGAAACTTCTACATTTATGGGTAGACAGGCTCGGCCATCTGCGGACAACTTTCTGGTTAAGGCTAACACAAAGTGTATAAGAAACTTCAACGTGTTGAAACAGTTCAGGTCTTACCTGGAAAGAATGCTGGAGGGCGTGCAACTCAGTCATCATGCTGTGTCTCACCATCCCTGCCAACTGAGAGTACAACATAAACTGCATCAGCTGGGATATAATTATACTAAATAAAGTAATCAGTCAGAAGTGGAAACGAGTTGTTAAATTCAAGCAATAAAAAAAAAGAAGAAGAAGTCATCCTGTGAGTGGTTTCCCCTTTTCACTCTCAGCTGTCACATTTTCTCAATTGGTTTCGGTCACAGAGTAATAACCTGGGGGATTCATGTCCAGTCTGTGATGATATCAGCTTTCGCTAAGCCTTCTGCAAAACAGAGATTATCCAGCGTGGACAGAGCTTTCACTTAATATCTTGATGGACAATATTCCCGCCATCTTAAAGCTGGTGTGAAGTAATGAGGTCGTCTTCGGAAGAGCTCTAACTATAGGCTGAATGTAAAAAATGATATGATATCAATTACAGCAGCTAATATACGTTGCTGCGTGACATTAGTACTGTTAGGACAAAAAAACCAAGCACTCATTTAACGTGTAACGACACACAAACCATTTATCAGACCAAGAGCAAAGCTGCAGTTGTTGTTGTTGACTGCTGACTATACAATTCAGCGTTAGCCTCAGCCAGTTAGCAAAACACTTAGCCAACATTAGCTTCTCCTTTCTCTTCATGTTCATCTAAGATACTCAAACAAAGTCCCGGAAGGTCTTACAAACCGACATACAGATACGAAAATGTAAATCTCACCTGGCCTTTGTGTCTAAAACAGCCACAGCCCCTCCGCCAAAGCCTCTGACAGCTGATGTAAGCATCCTCTGCTAGCTGACATCCATCTTTCAGACAGCTAGTGACGCACAGGGCGGGAAACCACATAAACAGACGGTTTCCCCGCCCACTTTGAAACATACCTCCTTCTCTCATTGGTTGAAAATACAGCTACCACCGTTACGTCACTGGGAATGATTCCACGCTCCACCCATATCCACGTAGTGGAGATTTTTGCATGCCCGACCTTCATTTATTTACAGGCCCGGCTAGTCATTGATGCGATGAGGAAGTGCGGCTCAAACTACATACCTACAGTATGTGGTCATGACCGTTTTGCTCTCTCATGATTTATTTCTGTCTGCATTTAACAACATGCTTAAACCAACTCGGCTGGTGTACAAGCCTCAACATCACCAGCAAGGATTTCATTCAGTTCTTATTATGATAATGAAAAACAAATCCCAATGCAGGTATTTTTGAAAACAGATACACATTTTGTGATGCATCATTAAATAGCAACAAGTATAAACAGATCTGTTTCTTGCTGTACAGTTTTTATTATATCTCTATAAAAACACTGTCATGACAATGAAAAATGAAATGAAACAACTCCTTTCTTGAAAATAAGACCCTACACTTGAAAAATGTCAAAAATAAACATACATGCAAACCAGAAAAAAGGAGGTTGGAGTACAGAAGATATAGATTTGTAAACCAGCAGAAAGTCATAAACTGATAGTAAAAAGCACCAACAATTATTGCATGAAAAGACTTCACTGGTGGTGCACTTTTGGAAATGTGGTGGATGATGGGTCTTCAAGTTAAGCATCCAAAAGTCACTCATCAAACTCGATGTAAAAATGTCCATTGTCTTGAGAGTTTTGAAGCAGATTATTTCTCACGAGGCTCAGATTATGTCACAATGTAAACTTCTTCGTCTGTGGAGCTTTGTTCAGTTGCATATCTTCTCTGTCATCTCTTTCTGCAGGCAAAGAAAACAAAGTTCATGTTTAACTGCAAAAAAGTATGTATGGAAACATGAATGTTTGCTTTGCAACCTACACTTTCAGTATAGAAAACATGTAACTAGGTATACAAATACTGTAAAAAGTACATTCTAGGGTCACATAATGATGATTACTGATGCGTCTTAATGACAGTTTGAGCCTTATGCTCAGTTTATAGGGACTCACTGTTAACAAAGTAACAGTACCCTACTTTATTATAAGATCATATTGCACCCTGTTAGCTGCCCCTTATGGAAACAGCGACTAGAAATGTTGTGTCAGGCACTGAGCTACATGGAGGACAAAAGAAAGGCTGAATCATTATATTCCCTTTTTTCACTGTTTAAACTATAAAGATTTTTATGATACAATGCAGAACAGAGTTCATGCTTTACATTATCATATAAGTCATGGGCTGCATGGAAAGTGCAAAACGTTAGAGTTTTCTGCTTGAGTCACGTTGATTATCGTGATACTGACAGCTCCCAAGACAAAACATCCATCTTATGCTCTTTCTCTTCCTGCCTATCGTAACACTCTCACGTCTGAGGCCATTTTAACGTCTTACCAGTGGCTCCAGTTCTGAGTGATCGATGAGGTTGAACTCTGAAATGAAGTAGTAGTAGTGTTTGTAACAGGTATTGATGTGTGCCTCTGCCCCCATGCTGCAGATGCTGTCAAAGTGATGGATGTAAACGTGCACAAACACCCTGAAGAGGCGGCTCAGGATCTTTTTGCAAACCTGCTGGAAATTCTTGGGGAATGGTACACCTGGTGTGAAGAAAAAAGAGGAGGGTTACAGGCATGTACAGACAGATCAACTCCTAATAGATAAGTAATAAAATTGAGGTGAAGTTTTATCATTTTGATGATTATGTTTCTCATTTAACAGATGTCGCACTGTAAAAATAATATAGTTTTACCCTAATAGCATCAGTTCTTGAGTTTAAGTGACCTAATAAAAAGTGATTCTCATGGACATTATAATCCAGAAATAAGATCTGATTATGAGCTTTGAATCTTTCAGGTAGTGTCGATACAGTGGATGTGAATGAGAAAGGTATAATCTTTTCCAACACTGAAAAACATACAATAACAAGTCAAGAAACAGAAAATTGAGAATAAAAAAATTAGGCTGTTAACAGTAATACCAATATGTATTTCACTATGACATCACCTGTATAAGCCAATGTGTTTTCCCAGCAATGCAACAACTATTCAGGAGTTATCTGTTCAGAGATGCACTGATAAGGCAGAGCTACCAAGGCAGTAAAAATAAAGGGCACTTATCATCAAAGTTCAGCTTCCTGTGTTTAAGGTATCTTTCTTTTTCCTGTCCATTCACATATTCCCACTAAAGGTGCTTGGATATTGTAACCACATTGTGCAGAAAATGCAAAAAAAAAAGACAAGACCAATAAACAGAAAAAAATATATAAGAAATCAACACAAAGGAGCTGCTGACTGGTTCAAATAGATTGCTTTTTCAGTTTCAGAGCTAACTCCTGGAGTACTATGCATCCAAATCATCCTCGAATGAAGATCCTGTATCTGATGCTGTACAAAATAACACCACAGTCATCCCGTTCAATCCCCTCTGAATGTCAGCTCCATTCTTAATTAACCTCTGTTTGAACTTTACTGTCAAAGTGTTAATGAAGGGGAACACTGCTGCACCCCAGGCTGACTCACATCAGCGCAGCGGGCAATCAATCAGGTCTAAGGTAACACATTCAATAAGGGTCATTTGTAGACTCCTCACACACCTACTCTGGTGGGGAAGGTGTCTTCATCATTGATGAGAGACTCTATCCAGTCCATCAGTAGGTTCATGTATTTGAGTGCAGGCAGCTTGGTGGGCTTCTTGTAGTCGTCTCCATCCTGCCACCTGTACTCGTACCTCAACCCTCCAGACATGATGGGACAGGAGCGCTCGGTGCAGAACTCACTCATCGTGCCATAGATCAAATTGATCCTGTTAAAGAAATCCACCACGTGCACAGCGATCCAGTCGTTGATGCTTTCACCTTCAGGTAGCTGAACCACCTTCCTCAGGTCCAGTCCGGACTTCAATGAAGCCTGGGCCTTCTTGTAGAGTTCAAAGCGCTGGGTTCCAGGTTCGAAGCGCTTCCTTGGCCTGAATGTTTTGTCTTTGCTGAAGACTTGTCCAAGACACAACGCCATTGACTCCGTGGTTTCCCCTCAGATAAAGGAGAGGATAAGCTGTCCAAAATGAATAAGCTGGAGTGAGATTAAGAGCAGCCTTCCTGAGAGATAGTTTCAACTTGGAGATCAGGTCACAAGGGTCAGAGTCTGTCATGTAAAGATAGGAGGGAGCCCTTTTTTCAGATGGTGGGGTGTTTCTGTGGAGCAGAATGAAAACAGAAGTCAGAGTTTTTGTTTACTTTCCTGTCAATCTGCTGCTGCTGTAGGCCAATGTGACCTGCAGTACATTAACATTGTCCCACACATTGAAACCTTGAATCAAAAAAATCATACAAAGAGTACAAAGAGATTTGGGTGTTCTACAAAGGATGGTGGGGATAGAAAAGCATGACATCAACTAAACTGGTGAAACCTTTTTTGATATAAACGTAAGCCAAAGCAAACACAACATGGAAACTGTATCTGTATTAACAGAAGTGAGCTTTCCCAAATCTGCCAATATTGTCCCAACAACTCTGTGTTAATAAAAAATAGCCTCAATTCTCTCTGGCACATGGCAAATTTCTGGGTAATCACAGTAAGTTCAGCTTCCTTGAGAAATGAAAAGCAAGCTTTGACTACATAAAGAATTTATTTCCTAAGAGTGAATAATTAAATTTTTTTTGCTCAAACTCAACATGTCGTCTGTCCTCCAGAGTTTGTGAAATATAAAAACAGATGAAAACCTCAAAAAGTAGCCAAAGCTTATGGCTGTCGAGAGCAAGCAAGAAAGAAAGAAACTCTAATAACAAAACTCCCTGAGAATGCTGTGCAAACACTGAGAATGACATCTAATGAAAAACATCGACAGGGAGTTCCTCCACTAGGAATGAGTCATGGAAGTAAATTTTCTCTTGGCTATTTACCATCTGGAGGATAATATTGCCACGGATCAGTGAGTTGACCTCAATTTATGGTTATGTAACTGACTTGTGTTATTAACATATTAATGACAGCCTTCAAATATAAACCGGTTTGTTAAAGGAACTAACATGGGAGGGCCATGTGACAGACTAAATCCAGTTAGTCACATAATCTGAGTAAACACACTTTGTCATGCATTAAAAGTAAAACTTGATGAAATCCTGTGTGTGTGTTTTCTTTCTGTTATCATATCACCCAAAGCCCACTGATTCTCACAATCTATTTCCACAGATTTGACAATGCAGTCACATTCAAGTGACTGGTTGCAACATGATACTATGTCCGCATTTGTGTCTCATTTTGCACTGCCGGTTCCAACGCTTCCTGTGGTTGTCTCCCTGCAGCTGAAATAAGCAGAAGTTTCTGATTGTACATTATGATATCTGCCAAACACTGCCAATAGATCACATACTGAAATGAGTGTGTGCTGTAAGTTTTAGTTTAGTGTCTCAATCTATGTCTTCTCCAATGCCTCTCATGGTTTTTCTGGGTTTTTACACTTTGGTTGGTCTGAGGAATCTGTTGTGATCTGGAATGAAAAGCAGAGTAGTGCTCTCCGCTGGGGGACCATGGATCTGTGGTCATGAGATAGCTCTGACTGTGTCCAAAACAAAAGAGCTTCAGAGGAGGTTTATTAGTGACAGTGTCACACTCAGTATCACAGATTCAGCTTAACATTTAACATAGACACTCTTAGTCAACCAACACAGTGCTGTGTTGTAGAAAGAATGGCAGCATGAGGGATAGAGTGACTGTTATTTGCATCACTTTACCCCACTGCATGCCTCAACAACCTCAGAGTAAAGCATGTCTGATCACGTACTATTGGCATACTTTCATGGCTGTTGTGGAATTTCTCTCTGTTGAACACGTGAAAAAAAAGACCAGATACAGAAACGCAAAAGTAAAAACGAAAGCAGTGAACAGAAACAGAAGAAATAGCCTGACGTGGAAGAAAAACAGAAGACAAAAGAGTGGAAAAGTTAAAGGTAAAGACACTGTACCTGGCTGAGATCCTGCAGTGTGCAGTCTGGTATGTGTTGGACTGTCAGGAGAAGTTCAGGGAGGATTGAGGCGCTGGAAGCCTTGAATCTAAACTCCTCTCAGCGAACAGTTCCAGCTGCTCAGCCCCCCTTCAGCTCCTCTATTCTGTCCTTTCTTTTCAGGCCACTAACAAACCGGGAGGCTCCAGATCCACTCCGCAGCACAGTCAACTCTGTAAAGAGAGAAAAAGTTGTTTGGCTTTTCTTCCTGTGGATGATGTCACATCCTTACTTTGTCTACTGGGCTCGGCTGTCTGAGTGTTTGTGTCCGTGCCTGGCTGTGGGTGTGTGTACAGAGGACCTATAAATTGAAAGAGTGGAAGAGCTGGAAAAAGCCTTTCTAAACCCCTACTTGGTCCTCCCTCTTATCCTTTTTTCCCCTTTTTCCTCACAGGGCAGCCTGCCTACTCGTCCCAGCAGAGCCCGTCCCTCTGGTAAAAGGTCCTGAGAAAACCACCCCTCTTCTGAAGCCACATATAGGACAGAGGGAGCAAAATGATCCCACAAATATTTCTGGATGTTTGGCAGTCCACGCATCTCTTTTTATGCCGTCTCAATAACATATCATTTAAATTCTTGGCTTTTTTTAATGTAATTGTCGTGGAACTCAACCTTAAAAAGAAAAAAAGTGCTGCTATCCAAAATATGCAGTCAAAGTAATATATCTACATTAAAGTCTTTACCAAAGATATTTTAAAGGAAACAGTCTGTTTCCTGGAGCTTTGAAGGGGTTTAATTGTTTTATGACAACTGCCCTGACTTTTCTCTTTATCTTCAGGGTGAATGACTGCCACAAAAATGAAGAGAGAGTCTGTTTCTGCTGTGATGGTAACCAGCCTTCAAAAAAGAAGCTGTCCAGACTGTTTGTTAAATCGTTCTGTCCTGCCAAAGTCCTCTTCTTATGATAGCACTTTGGCACATAGCTGTAATGAACTGAATAAAATTTATGGTGAAGCTCATGTTTGGGCTTTTTGCCATGGATAACTAGTTTAGCTTCATAATTAAATGGAAATGCTGAGCACTGCATTTTAACATATAGAAATCAGTCTTTATTATCATTTCCATTAAAAAAACAAATATCATAAATGTGTCTGTTTTAAAGCCTGTGAGAGTTTTCCGTGTCTGTCCCTTTTGGTGTCCCCTGATAACAAAGAAGTGCATCTTTTATTACTCAGATGATGTTGCCCTGTCATAATATGTAACTCTTAGTCTGTAAATAGTGTAATACATCACTCACAGTAACTAAATGTTGAGGAAAATGGGGTAAAAGTTCTTTCTCAGCCAGCTGTGAAATCTTTTGGTTGAGATTTATCCCCCACAGTTGTTAAAAACATTAAATATGTCTTCAGAGCAAAATTAATTCTTGTTGTTGACACTTTGGTTTGTTAGATCATCAAGGTGCAGCAATAATAATCATCATGGAAGCTTTGAGGACCAGGTGGCAAAACGAGGGACAACTATATTCATGGGAGCAGTAAGTTATACAATGTGTTTCTTTTAAAGGATTTTCCTGGTGTGAATCAGCTGATTAAACTGGTTGAATTCCAAGTTTTAACTCCTCCCCACTGGAAACCGGCGTACTATGATCTGTATCAACATACTAAAATCCTTTATCATTAATACACTGAATACATTTGTGGGTAAGCTCCATAGCAATTTTTGGCTTTATAGTCAACAAAATGATACCCTGTGCTAACTGATGACTTCAGTGGAAAAACATTTTTAGAATAAATATCTCTGTTCCGCAGTTATCCTTTATGCCCACTAGGGGTCACTGTAACTGTTGTAATGAAAAGTTATTGTGACCCTTTGGGATATGCAGCAGGAGAGCTTGCCCACTTTTATGCCAGTGAGTTAATATGATAACGTTAACCATTATTGCATATCCCAGTATTATTTTATTCAAGGTGTCTATTGTGGTCTTATCCAGGACCTGTGCTCCCTATGCTGTGATGTTTGATCCCTGGTATTGTTTCTATTCGTACAACAATGGATAAAATATGCAACAATTAATATTTCACATTTCACAACTCTCATATCAGCATTTTGAAGTCCCCAGCTTTGAGAACCAGAAGTCTGAACCATTAATTGCATGTTCAGATTGGCAAATACAAGCATGTACACCCACCAGTGTAAGGAAAGAGGAAGTGTCTGAGCAGTAGTTAGGTTACTCTGCTAGCTCTAAGTTCACTGTCAGCAGGAATCCTCCTGCTTTAGGCTTTCACACATGATGCCACTCATGGCTCTGAGGGTTTTCTAAAACTCCCCAACTGCGGTGACTCAAAGGAAACAATGAATGAATCATTGTATGACAGATTAGGCCTGCTGCTGCCCTCTGCTCTAGTTTTACCCTCAGCGTAAGTGTCATCACCAGGATATGTAGCTCAAGAGGATGTGGAACCAGTCGGGCCTTTTGTCGCCTTAATTGTCACCCTGCATAGCACTCTGTCAGTACTCACCTAAACCATGCAGCCTGTCGCTCAGAGCCTTCAAACCGGCAGGGCAGATTCCTCACCAAGACTTAAACTCATGAACCTGTGGGTTTGAGGGAAGTGGTCAGTATGCATTAAATTTTAACAGTGAAACATTTGTGCTGCTACTTGTATCAAATTAAACAAGTGATTCTGAAAGTTTATATGCAAAGTATTTCTTTGCCACTTTATTGTAATAAGCGGACTGCCAAAAAAACAATTGTACTATAGATCCAACTTTTGTACTGTGTCCCCATATGGCACATTTTTTACATACCCCTGTGTTGAAATCTGCAACCTGTATCTGTAGTGAAACCTGTCACTGACAGATGTGGGGGAAGGAGGGCCCTCTGTGGTTCAAAAGTTCCCCTGCTAGAGGCTACTGGGGAAAGAGAGTACAGAAGCCTAGTTGTTGACATGTTGTTGCACAGGTGCCTCACATATTGTGTTTAAACTTTCCTGCAGGCTAACTAAACATCTCTCTCAGAATGTCCACTGTTTTCAGCATCTACAACAAGGGCACCATTTCTAGTCACTGCAAGCATCATGTGTTAAATGACTTCAAGAAATCCTTATCAGATCTTTTTGTCATGTTCAAAATGTGTTAAACATACCGAGCAGAGATATGGTTTATGCAGTGCAGCAAACACATGTAGATACTGTTTGACACACAGGAACAAGCAGACCCTTATCTTAAACAGAGATCAAGCTATGCTGTGTAACGATTTTAAACCTGAATGAACAGTTGTGTACGTAATGTCACTATTTTAAAATGTGATGCACCTGGCTGAAGATAAGAGCTGATAAAGACATCAAATGTGAAAGCAGGCAAATAGAAGCCTACTGATTTTCTGTCCTCTCTATAACCACTCCATTGTCTCTGGTTCTTAGAAAAAAAATAATTGATTGGGTAGGCCTGTGCTTTGATCTTGAATTTAGACAACTTCTTGGTCAAATTTTTAGGTATTCCACAGATTTAATTAGACTGTTAGTAGCCTTTCCCCTCTCTCTAGTTGATATAGGTCTATAATTTAATGTATAACCAACTGAACTCCACTGTGCTCCACTCTCTTAGGAGGGAACCTAATAAACATGTTGATTTAGCATTAGATAACAGTGATCTCCTGAGAAAATCTGCTCTGTTCCCCCGTCTCGTTTTTTTTTTCATTTGATACTGACAGGTTTCATGATTACGTCCATATTAGGCGACTAGCTCGGATCAGAGCAGAGATATGACTCCACCTTCCTCCAGTTGCTCTGAAGGGCTGGGTCACAACAGAGGAAAGATTTAAGCGGAAAGGAAGAGGAAGCGGTGCGGAGAACTTCAGACACGAGTTCAACGACGTTATCAGACTGCTTTCAAGGGTCCCATCGCAGGTTAGTTTTACCTCTCACGCGCTCCTTTTAATCTTGAGTTGATGGTTTTTGTCACGAGCCTGATGCCGACTTAATGAGGCTTTAGATGTGCCAGGTGGGGGCGGTTGGGGGCGCGCGTGCCAACTGTTCACGCAGCTTCATATCTAAATTCAGGTGGAGAAGTTGTGCGTTGTTTTACTGTGTAACCTTTTATTTGGCTTGGATATTTCGTTTTGGGGATTTTGCCGTTTTTGTAATTAAGAAGTGGCGCGTCACCCTTGACCCCGTGTCCGGTGTAGTGTCTAAATGTGTATCCATTGAAAGCGTGTGACTCATTCAGTTTACTCAGGAATTAACTTAGCTGTTGAAGCTACTGATGTTATCTCTCAGGCTCTGCACGCTTCTTATAATCTACACCTGTTCTGCGTACAAAGACTTCATTGACAGCCTGACACCCTCTGCACAGGCACGTTTAAAAGCAAATGGTTACACCAAAGTCTCTTGTTTCTGTCTTTATAAATGTCATTACTGTGTATAGTCTACAAATATTGACAGTTAGTTTGAATGAATGGGCTGCTGCACATCCACTCCCCCCTTTTTGTTCAAGGTAAAACCAACCAAGCTGTTGGACATTGACTTCACTTGACTTATCTGTAACACATGCTTCACTCGTCTCCATCAGTCAAATCAGTGTCTTATTTCATTTCGACACTCAACGAGAAAGCAGAAGCACTCCAAGCCACACCTCATTTATGCAATACACATTGATAGAAACGTGGTGTGAGGCAAGAAAAAAAAAAGATGTCGGTTTTTACCACAATGGAAAGCGTCACTTATGACTAACCTTGTGCATCAGTAAAGTTCTGCACAAGTCATCCAGAAGAGAGTAGTGCCCCTTCTGAGTATTTTGCAGCACCCTCATACCAGCTGGCCTTAATGTTTCCATATCAGATGATGGTTTTCAGTGGAGCATTATGGTCTGTTTACTCTGTGTGGACATATAAACATTAGCAGTCACAAAGGCTGCAGGATTGAGACACAGAACCTCGGGGCCAACTGCCCAGGTCGCAGTATAATGTAAACACTCCATCAACATTTGTGACAGGTAATGCCTAACCACCCTCAGCAACATATTTGCATCTAAAGCAAGAGTAGAGCTGGTTTTGAATGTAATGGTGCAAGCTCAGTCATGTCCTGGATATAACACTGATTCTTTTTAAAACATTTTCTCCTGCAGAAAGCTGCTGCAGCCTGAGGTTTGTGTGTTTGTGCAGCAACTCTGCACACAGTCCTCTCCTGTTAGTCACTGAGCAGTTACAGTGACGTTTGAGTAGTAGGTGTAGCAGGTAAGAGAGAATATAAGTCACACTCTTTCCTCTTACCGCACTTTCCACCCTCATGTGGTGTTTATCTGCAGGGGGCCCTTGTCAAAACACGGTGTCAGAGACTTGGAAACCTGACTCACTACAAGGGGTCACTTAATTGGTGTTTGAAGTTATCTCCCCACACTGTATTTTTTTGACAGCACATAACTGTTGTTATTTACTTAAGAGCTCCATGTGAGTTCAGTTTGTAATGCTGGCTTTAATTACTTATTTTAGTCAATGCATTGAAATATTCCTGTTTAAAACCTTTGACTGCCTCTGATCCAGTGTTTATTTTTGTACGTTAATGCATGAAACATATTACAAACTGATGTTAGCAGCTTCAAGAGATGCAAAATGTTTGCAGGTTATATGCTCCAGATGCCGTGAAAGGTTACTGTTTAGACAGTGTGAGCTCCTCTGGCTGACTTCAAACAGATTACTCACTTGCTGAGAGACAGTTTGTAGTTCATAGTTGAACACTGATGGGTTTTTCTATGGGGTGGAGGAGCTACCATACTTGACAATCTGCATTTTATTGGGTTAAATGATGTAGTGTTATTTGAGGCACATTGACATTTGTGCCGTGCCGCTCTGACACAGTCTACCCTCTGACTAAAAGTTTTATGGCTAACTGAGGGGTTATCCAGTTTTGAGGAAGAGTTGCAAAGTTGTCCATTAACTTGCACACACTCTCCCTGGTTAGAAGCAGAAGTTGGATTGGGCGCGGCCAAAGTTTCATCATGCTTAAACTCCTATAAACTAAAGCAGCAGTAGCTTTTATGCACTGTTGTTTTACCTTTTTTACTCTTCTCAGGCCCAAATTGAGGGACTTTGGTGTGACTTGTAGGAGGTGGTTCAGTGTTCATTGATGTAGGTTGATTCTATTCATAATAACTGCTTTAATTATAATCACATGCCTTACCTTGGCGTTGTTGTAACAACAGTGCAAGAATAAGACTTGAGGATGGTTTAAGCATCAGTGAACACATCAGTGTTCATGTTTGTTTTTCAGATGTCTCCACTGGCAGGTTGTTTATTTTGACCAACATGTATCGAAAACCTTCTCCATATTCAGGCTGTGACTCATTTGTCTGTGTCAGGGAAATTTAGCCAGTATAGATGATCTTTAGACGTTTAACTGCTACCCACTTATCCATACCATCGAGAGATTACCAGGAGGTTGGGGTCAATTAGCTACATTGTTGTTTTAAACATGTCGTATAAGTTTTTGGGGATGTAGACCAAAGGTCACATGTTGAAGAAACACTTGTTGAACAAATTTCACAAAGACAGAGACAGGCAAAACCAGCATTGGTCTATAAATTCTCTCTTTTGTTCTTTTTGATAAATGACATAATTATATTTTAAACAGTTAAATAGATTTAAAGCATTTCTTGAATCTAACAGGTGGCAGTTTTCACCATATTAGCATTCAAGGTATTCCCGGCAGACATGGAGTGTGTCATTCCAGTCATGGTTAAGTCTTATGTAATCCCAACCTGTCCTGTCTGGTCTGTTTTAAACTTGCTCCATTCATCAAGCCCAAGGTTGTTTATGAGTTTTAGCTTGCACTGCAATGAGGCACCTGCACAAAAAAAAAAAGTTTCAGTTGGGGGACATGTATTTTTACAGATCAGTTCATACTCCACAGAGGCCTCTGGCTGCTAGTGAGACATGGAAGAAGCTCATAACTGGATTAACTATTGTAGTGCAAATAGTTCACAACTAACTAGCCAACCTGCAGGGAGCTGATTCACCGAGCTAATTTGGTAGTAGTTTTTGGAAATATTTTCTAAAAAATCAGGGTGTGACAGTACTTGTCAAAATATATATATAAAAAAAAGGTAATACCTTTAATTTAATTTTTTCATTTGACAGGTTTAATTAATTAATTAATTAATTAATTAATTCAATGTACTTATTTATTTAATGTATTTATTTATTTATTTGTTATTTTTATTCATGTATTTATTTATTTTATGTATTTTTTTTTCTTTTTTCTTTTTTTTCATTTTTTTTTTTTTTTTTTTTTGGGGGGGGGGGGGGGGTCAAATTTGTATTAATACATCACTATAAAATGTCAAAGTAACTGTTACAGATAAATTATCTTTTTTCCTCTTGTTGTGAAGAAACAAAGTTACAAGTTAAGCCCATTGATGTCAAGTTAAAAGTAAATATTCACCAAAGTTAACTACTTGCTAAGTCAACTTTGACCTACATTGATTTTTATGGATGATAACTTGTGCCAGAAATAATTTCTGTGATATCATGGCTTAATTTATGCCAAGTTCTGCATCTCAATACTCAAGTCTATGCTCCTTTTGACTTGACTGTGTCCCCATTTTTTTCCCTTGGTACTTAAATTGACATCGGCTTTTTCACGATGGGCTGGGATGGCTTTGTGTACCAAGCTAAATCCAAAGTGGTGGAATACAATCAGTTGATTGTCATATTTTGTGTAAAACTCAGGTGGGACTTGTGATTTATAGATCCTCTCCTAAAAGAGGCCACCAAACCAGTTTTCTGTCCCCTCGTATCAGCTTCACCTTTTGAGCTGCACTTGTTTCGAGGCGCATAAGGAGGCAGACCTCCATTGTTGTCCGTGGAAAGCTCATGAAATCTGAGTCATTGGTGGTTGAGACCTTCAGAGGTGACAGAAAAGAAGGGAGGGGCATGAAGAGAATGGGACCAGTGTTGAAATGCAGGTAGGGGTGATACCAATCCCCCACCTCCAGCTTCACACCCACTCTCACCCACACTCACCCAAACAAAGAAAGAACGGCGGTGTAAACACGTCAGCCTCTGGGCCGGTTCTGCTGCATTCCTGTGCTGGAGGGGGTAGTAACAGTTATTACTGCTGAGGCAAGTGGATTTCAAGGTCTTTTTCTTTCTTGATGGGGTTTTGAAATGGGTGCAATGTGATTAGTCTGCATTTCATTCAGTCATCTGTGTTGATTTATGGCATTCCATTAAGTCCATTATTTGTTAAGCACTCAGTGTTTTCTCAATTAGAAAGTAGGTTCATATGAAAGTGTCCTAATGGCTACAAAATAACGTAATGCAGTTTAAAACTTGTTGAATTCTTGGCCTGTAATACAAGTTTTAGTAATAAACAATAGGATTTTAATATAAGCCCTGTTACATAAAGCACAAAGTGTCCCTCTTTTTTTGGTTAACCAAAATGTGAGAGACCTAATACAGATATTTTAATTATAATATGAATATTTATCACAATTGTTAAGTATCCAGGCTATGAAATAAACCCCTATGTGAACTCTTGAAAAATTATTCTTTATTTAAACTTAAATGACTCATTAATAGTTTTAACAAATAATTGTAGTGGTACTAAACAAATAGTGATTCAAAAATGTAAAACCTGCACAGAAAAAAAAAAAAAAAAAAATCAAATAATCTTGCTGCTAAATTCATCAATGATTTTTTTTAAAATCTGAATACACCTTTTTGATGACTCAGAAGTTCAGATCTTTTAATGACAGAGCAAAGAATTTGATAACGCACCACATTTTACGTGTTGTTTTAAGATCGACACGTTCAGTTTGACGTCGGCTCTCTGCTACAACCTGACGAGGCCTTTTACAGTTCATAGCAGGCTATGTTTAAGTGCGCTGATGATGGAAAACGTATTTTTCAAATGGAAACAGAAAAAAAAAAAAATGTTTCCATTTGAACGATACGTCACAGAGCATACCAACACATTAGTGGGGCTTGCCTGATTGATCAAGGTTAATTAGTTTCTACTTAGAGGTCTCTCGGGGTGATGAGCTGCAGAACAAGTTTTGGTCAGATTAAGTTGTTGAAGTATGGCATGAAACGTGCCCGTGTTTGAACTCAGCTCGTTTTAATCTCAGTTTTGTATCATGAGACAGAGTTACGTCAGGTGCATCTTGACTGAGGAGACCTGGAGCTTCAGGTGACTGGGCTGTCCTCAGGGACCGGATGAGCATGCCAACTATTGTTTTTTTCCTCATGACTGAGTTTGTCATCTGTTTGGCTTGATTGGAATTTGTTCTGTTTTTCTTTTAGAACTTGAGAGTAGTATTCATTTTACTAAGCTGATGTTACTTAGTCAAGCTTGGCATCTCCTTGGCATGGCCTTGAAGATTGATGGTGCTGCTTTTCAAGACTGTCTTTACACTTAGGCCCCGTTTACACGACGCCGAAAACGGTCGATTCCGCAAACATTTCGTTGCGTTTTGGCCTTCCGTTTAGACGAGACCACGTTGCGTTTTCAGTGAAAACGCAAACTTTTGAAAACGCTCCCCAGAGTGGAAAGATCTGAATCCGCTCCTCCATCCAGCTTCGTGTAAACACAGAGCGGAGCGTCTCAGGGTGAAACGCTGACGTCACCGCATGCGCACTCGCAGTTTCAGGGGAAGGCTCCGCGCTCAGCCACATTTCCAGTTGAGCCAGTAGTTGGCGGTAATGCGCGTTATGGTTGGATTGCCGACCGTCTCACACAACAAAACGGCAGAAAAAGAAAGAACAGAAGAGGAGACTTCTCCTCCTGGAGTCGTATGAACGCGGATCGTTTTCACGCCGTCCTCATGTAAACGCAGGTGGCTTTTGAAAACGCAAAGGAAGAATCGTTGCGGGAGTCTCCGTGTAAACGGGGCCTTAAAAGGTCAACACAGGAAGAGACTATAACAATCATTTCCTTGCTAAATTACAGACTGACAAATAAAGCGTAACAATTTTATTCAGAATGTATTAAAGTCTCTGGTCTAGAGCCATAACAAGACAAATTGAAATAGGTCATCGGTCTAATCTTTCGCTGCTGATGACGTTTTCCTGATTGCTGATATTTCATAATAAGCTGAGCTGTTCTTTCTTATCGCTGTGACAAACAACAGAAGGTTTTTGAACATGGGACAGCCTGACCTGAGATTGGTTCAGTGACGAGGCCTTGGCAGCAAAGATGGACTCCTCACAGCAGTGTGCGATGTCCTCAGTGAGACTTGGTGATAACTGCATCGATACATCAGCCATTAATGCTCAAAGAAGCAACATTCAGAGTTTAGAGATTTGATTTAGCAGTAAATTGTTTCACATTGAGTCAGATTAGTGTCAAGCACAACTGAATCCCCATTGTGTGGTGAAAGTGTGAAGATCCACATCTTGTGCATTGCATTGTGAGGTGGAGCTGTGTGGTTAGTTGATTTAAAGTTTACGGGCAGATGCTCTTAGTTTGGCTCTGTGCCCAGGAAACAGGTGTATCAACAAACTTTGTCTGGTCTCTGGAATTTACAAATGTTCACCTCACACACTCTTTTCGTGTTTGGAAATCCTTTTAACCATCAGTTATTTTATATATTAGCATTTGGTACATGCAGGGACTTAACCTCAATGAGGTATCATGATGAGGGCTTTTGTTTATTTAGGTTTTTAGTTTCTTTTATGACTTTTAATGGTGAACACATTTCAGGACTCACCCATAGCAGTCATTTTCATCCTTTCCATCTTTGTCTCGTTGTGTATTTGTCAAAGCTAAACATAAAAGGGCCATTGGTTTCACAGGATGAAATAACTGTCATATTTGAGATGGCTTTGTCAGCAGCTTTACTATACCGTGATCTATTTCATCGTTGGGCGTGTTTCGGTATGTGGAGGATGGACTAAAATGCACGTGTGCTGCCATCACCACTCCTGAGGAAGTGACAAGTAAAACTAGCCCAGTCGATCTGATAGAGTAACACTGAGGAGATTTTTAACATGACGTCACCTGTTTAGAGCTGCATTCATTTTTAATACTATCAAGCAAGAAAGAATAGAATCCATTTACTTTGACCGGCATGCTGTTGAGCTTGTTTTATGTCTGAAGAAGTCAGGCTGCTTGTAGACTGAGTGCCTGAGTCTTGTGCAGAAATAATTTGTCTGATTCAGAAACAGAAAAAAATATTTCTTAATAAATGACTTAGGTAGTTATAGGGTTTCACTTCCTGTTCTCCTGTCCATTATTTCCTGTTGTGAATATTTTTATTCTCTTGTAAACTCAAATGAACAGTGGGTTGAAAATGAAACTGCACATGTTGATCAGATCAGAGTAAGTGAATTCTTACCAAGTGGAGCAAAGCTTTCATACCAAACACACATGGATGCATTATAAGCACCGTAACATGAGTCATTCGTGAGTCTTTCAGTGGCGGCAATTATATTTGCCTGCCATTAGGTTAACTCGCGAACCCTTTGTAAACATTAATGTTTATGACTGTTTATGATGCCTCCAGCTTTTGGGAAATTATAATTTTGTTCCTGTTAGCTATCAATATTTGCGCTGCTAAAGCTGCCAGTAAACTGGACATATACTGAGATGGGGAATTCCCAAAGCAGAGATTGAATTAAAGCAGAAAGGGAATATTATGATAATATTAGTGTATGAGAAATAATGGCAAAGTGAAAGCTTAAACACAACATACCAACTTCTGACCTGTTTGAATTATTTTAGTAATGGTATTGATTGTCCCTGAACAAACAGAGAGAAATGGAAGCTGGTTTTGGTTCATCGGTGTCGGCCGGGTAGAGAGGCAATAAATGCGTAACAATGGCCCCCTTCATGACAACAGAGTGTCTACTGATTTCTCGCCCCCTGCTTGTGAATAATATTATCTGCCCACCCCTGACTGAAAACAGGGCAGCCCCACAGTTGTGTGTGTGTTTCTATGTGCATGTGTGTCTCAGTAGCTTGAGGGTGTGGCCAGGAGAGTCAAAAAAAGGAGAAACTTTGACTTGTTTCAGTCAGGGCAGCAGCTACAAAGAGGCAAGCGGCGTCTTCCTTTCAGGAGTTTGTTGGTGAGGGTTTAAATAGAGGCCATCTCACTCTCACCCCAGTCGCCTGCGCTCGCTGCCACACAGCGCTCACCCTGCTCTTTCTCCTCCCCTCCCTCTCCTTCTGTGAGCCAGTTATTCATCCACTGTGTGAGTCAGGGAGGGTGGGGATTTGGAAGACTTCTGTACCAGTCACACTTTGTCAGTTTACTTTCTCATTCCCCCCTTTCTCTCTCTCTCTCTCTCTCTCTTTCTCCCTCTTTCTCTGCTCTGCTCTTTTCTCTTTCTGCTGCTGCCACAGCCTGCCTGCCTGCTTGCCTGCCCTGTAGTCCGTGGGAAGACTTTGCCAAGTTGGGAAGGAGGAATCCACCTTGGCTTTTGATGATCTAAGAGGGAAATTCTTGTCTTGACAAGGTAAGTTGCTCAAGGTTATGCTGACGGTGGACAAACTTGTGAGCGGTCCGTTTGTCACATTTTTTTTCCGTTTGTCCTCAGGGAGAGTTTCTGTTCACTTGGTGTTTTAAGGTTTCTGTGTTTTCTGTTAATGGAGGGTTCTGCACTGTTTGTTGGACTTATATGGGTTCCTGGTTTCTCCTGAATTTTGTTCATCATTAACTCCTACCTCGTGAGTGTGAGCTCCCTTTTTCCATCTTATGATTCATTGACATAGCCCTCATAGGAAATGTTCCCCTCCCTTTCCACTTTTTTTTTTTTATCTCTGTGGTGGATGTTAACCAGACACCTCTTTGTCAGAGTTTCCTTCAGTTGAATGAGTGGCTCTGGCTGTGTGTTTTGGTAGAAATGGTGAAAACCTTAACTTTGGTTGAACTGATGCACACACAGGACAGGATTTGTAGATCATTTCTCTTGAGAGGGGAGACCGGTGTTTTAGGCAGTCATGTGTGCAGCTTGATTGTTTCACTTGGTCATGGGAATATCACAGCAGCACACACTTTGAACCCCTCACACAGTTATGAGGAAGTTCTTGTCCTCTTGTGGAATTACTGTTAGTATTACAGCTAAAGCTGAACAACAAGGGCCACAGAGACACTAAGTTTAGCAAAGGTAGTTCACACCACTTCCTGTCTAAATCATGTGCTAATGCATAAGCCTTTGAATTCTTTGAGATTAAAAGCAGAAAAGGGTGATATTACAACAGAGGTCTCTGATAAATATGTGAAACTAGATGCAAAAAGCAGCACTGGTGTATCAAAGCAGTGAAGCAGTACAGTGATGTTGTCGGCTAGTTTGTGAATCATTTTTTTCCTGCAGGTCAGTGTTGAAGTTTGACTAAACTGGAACGGATGGGATTCATTTTCTTTTCTCTGTGCACTTCTACCTGTATCTGGGACTGAGGACGAACAAATGAATTGTTTCTTTTCTTCTTTGTTATGTCATAGTCATAAGAATACCATTCGAGCTTGCACAGTCAGTCTTATTATTACTCAGTCTTCCAAAGTATCCCACCAAACTGGGTCACATGCTGCAAACTCTCAAATCAGTTTGAACATGAAAACTTGGAGGTGCAGAGGACCTTTGTTCTGTATTTTTGGATTTGTGAATAATCACCTAGTGCAGCTTATCTGTGTATTTCAAATATTACGTGAACTCAAAAAGCAGCTCTTGGTTTCCAAAAGAAAAAAGAATCAATGAAGTTTTGGAAGTTGTTTTGCAATGCCAAATAATTGTGAATTTGATACAGAGAATGAACTTCAATTTTTCCCTCAAACTAAATTGAAGCCATGTGATGCCACCACACAATACAAGCTCACTGTGTTACCATAACCAAGGTATGACCACTAACATGATTAGGTGATCTTTAACTGTTCAGCATTTTTCCTCAGAACAAGAGAGACCCTTCACCACAATCATGATGATACCAATGATACAAACTCCTCATCAGCTGTTCATAAACTACAACAGCTTTTTGCGTAAGAGCTCTTTGTAGTGTTTTGTGTCTGATCTGTTATGAAACTCCACCATTCTCTCTCTGGGTGATAACACTGGGGCTGGCAAGAGGACAAAGCTCCAATTAAAGATTTTATTATTACATTGTGTTCTTTTTCATCCGAGGAAGTTAGTCAGTGGTGCCAAGTGCAGCGGTCACAAATTGGTGAGAAATGTTGAACTCAGTCACCTGATAGTTTAACAAGGAGACCGACCAGGAGAGAAGTGTTGACATAACTTTGTGGTTAACAATTGAAGAACTCAGAGCTGAGATGAGAGAACTGCAGGGGGTGTCTGCCGCTGAGGGAGGAATGTCTCCATTGTTAGACTGAACAGTTGTCACCTGCACTGTTAGGAAATCATTTGAACAAACGGAGAAAAAAAAATTAACAAGAGTGGTGAGTTTCTTCTGCTAAAATCAAATATGAAGGGGATTAACATGATCAGAAGAGGATCATTGTGTTGTCTGATTATGACTCAAACTCTATGGGTCATTATCAGTGTTCTCATAGCATGTAAAAAAATGATTATGTGATACTACATGACACACTTAAAGTGATGGAGAAATAATGTGAATGTGTGGGTAATTCAGCTCAAGGTCTGCAAAAAGCAAATCATTGACTTGCACTGGAAATGTCTTACACTGAAGTCCTTTCTTTTGTTTATCTTAAGCAACACCTGAGGCATGTCACGCCCTGCCCTCCATTCCTCTGCATGAAATTATTAGCTTCTAATTATATTGGCTTAAGGAGGGCCGTTCTTAAGTCCTGAGGCGGTGAAAACTCACAGCACACCAAACAATAGCTGCCTCTCTAGGTCCAGTATTGTGTGTGGAGACCGCACCCTGTGTGTCCTCTACTTTGTCAATACACTTTGCAGATTACACTTGATACGAAGGCTTTTGTGAACTGAGCAAGAGAATAGAGACTTTCTTGTGTGCATGTTACAGACTTTGGCACTTTTCTTTGATGAAACACTTCAAACATTATTTGTGGAAAATTTTAAGTTTGTAGTGGCAGTTTTCCAAAAGACATGGCTGCTACACGTGTGTGTGTACACGTGTTGTTTGATCTGACTTAAGACATAACTGTTACAACAGTGCGCTTTGTGTTTTCTGTTAACGGATCAGCTTTCCATTTTTGAGTCGACAGGGTATTTTTATTAATATTTATTTATTCATTCAAGACAAGCACTTTGGGTGTGACGTTAAACAAGAAGAATGCTCCCACAGTCTTGGATGAGGGTTGTCCGTTGTACCTCCTCTCTAATATCAGGCCATATCTGATAAGTGGTTGGAGCTTGACGCAAAGCATCTTGGGATTTTTGGTGGGAGTGTTTGTTTGCTCTCTCATTCTAATTGCATTTCAGTGCTGCTGAATAAGGAAGTCCCAGCTGCTCCTCCTCTGGATCACCAGAGAGACTTCAGCGATGAATGAGACATTTGTATTTTTTTTCTTCGCTCCAAATATTCCTGGTATCTGTTCCTGAAGGAGGAGACCAATTAATTCTGTTTCTATTGTTTCTGCTTTAGGGAAGCATCAGTCTTTAGGAAATCTACTTTTCACACAGCTAAATAGACTGAGTTGTATATTCAGCAAAAACTGGCAAAAGACTTGTTTTCTTGTATCGGGTAAAGTCATTGAGTTACTGTCATGGGATTGGTGAAAAAGTTTGCTGCTGTTTGCTTCTCATGAAGTCATTCTAACTTTAAGCTTGTTTGTATTTTTTGCAGATATTTGGTTTATAACGACACAAGATGGCAAACGTGCTCCTGGAGATTAAAGAGATTGGCTCTCATGCCGTGGATATCTATGACTACCTCTTGGCAGGACTTGGTAGGTGACACACCTGACCCCTTACTAATAAAACACCCTGTGCTTATACTGTCTGCGTAATCTGGCCTCTCAATCTTGTGCCGCAGATCCTCGGTTGAAGGACTATCCACTGATGCAGAGTCCTATTCCTATGACTGCAATACTGCTGTGCTACCTTTTCTTTGTACTGTATCTTGGACCTTCCATAATGGCCAAACGCAAGCCCTTTCAGCTGAAGGAGGCCATGATAGTGTACAACTTTTTGCTTGTGGCACTGTCGATATTCATAGTCTATGAAGTAAGTTTGAATCAGATTTGTAACACATATGATTTACATTTCAGCTCTTAAAGTAGGCATGGCTCAATTAGTGTAGCAATCGATGCTCAAATATAATATTTAAACAAGTACTTGCGTGTTTTTTTTGTTCATTAGTTTTTGATGTCTGGATGGGCCACAACATATACTTGGCGATGTGACGCGGTGGATACATCCGATAGTCCTCAGGCACTTCGAGTAAGTTACCAGCCCTGATTATCTTGGAAAGAGGCTGAGTTTATTTACGTTGTTTTTGTTGGAAACCATAGATTTGCTTTAAACTCAACCCAAGTCTTGATTCTTCCCAGATGGTTCAAGTGGCCTGGTTGTTCTGGTTCTCCAAGATCATTGAGCTCATGGACACAGTATGTTCATTTTATTTTACAGGATGTTCTTCTTGTTCAGTTTTGGCCATCACAGTTTGCTTTATGTGATTCTTGCCCTCTGTTTGTCAGATCTTCTTTGTGCTGAGGAAAAAGGACGGCCAGATAACATTCCTGCACATCTTCCACCACTCCTTCATGCCCTGGACCTGGTGGTGGGGAGTTGGCTTTGCTCCTGGTAAGTTGAGTCACACCTCTACAAAGAGTTGGAAAATGGAGTGATGATAGCACGGGCCAGGGTTGATGTTATAACCTCATGATGCCAACTAAACACGACAAGTGCAAACAGCAACATTGTTCCTTTTTGCTGCAATTATTGCAGCTTAAAAACAGGATTTGGTGCTGACTAAGGAATGAATTTTTAAGTTTCTGATCATTGAGTCGCTTTTTAACGTCCTCAGTGATCTGTACAACCCATTCCAATGTGATGCCCATCCCAATAACACATAGCAAAAAAAGGACAGAGATGATGAGGGGAAAAGCAGACAAGGAAATTACGTACCGTCTCAAGGGACTCGAAATAGTTATTTATAAGTTGTTTAGTGTAAGCAACCTGTAAAGCGCTTAAATCTGTGTGGTCATGAGAAAAGAACCAGCTTAGCTTCTAAGTAATGTGGCTGTAAAGCTCTCAGACATTTTTTTCTTGTAATTGACTCTGATCTGATACTGCTTGACATCTGTGTTGACTTCCTCAGGTGGGATGGGATCTTTCCATGCTATGGTAAACTCCACCGTCCACGTTATCATGTATTTCTACTACGGCCTTGCTGCTGCTGGACCACGCTTCCACAAGTTCTTGTGGTGGAAGAAATACATGACAGCAATTCAGCTGGTAAATACGCCCATATCATGCATTTTTCCTGGTTTATTTTGATACTTATAGGTTGTGCTGATGATTTAAAGATCAGGGTAGTCCACCGTAGATGGACTTGTTCAGGCTCTGCTCATTTCTCATCAGTTTTTTAAACTGGCCATTTTAAGCATCTCTGTTTAAAGCAGCATGATGCAAATTCCTCTGCAACTATTTATAGAAAGAATTGGCTGACGTCATTTTTTTCCACCAGATCCAGTTTGTGCTGGTTTCCGTCCATGCTACCCAGTATTACTTCATGGACAGCTGCGACTACCAGTTCCCCGTCATCATCCACCTCGTCTGGATTTACGGGACCTTCTTCTTCTTGCTCTTCTCCAATTTCTGGATCCAAGCTTACGTAAAGGGTAAGAGGCTGCCTAAAAAGGACACTAAACCCATTCAGAACGGCACAGCTGTCTACACCAACGGCAAACTCCATGAGAACGGCAGCAACCATGGAGCCACAAACGGCACCAGCAATGGCTCCACTCGCCACGAGAACGGCAGCACTCACATGGGAAAGATGAAGAAGGCCTAGGACATCTGGAAAGAAACACCCAACAAGTATGACCTGGTGGAGCTGTCTAAACTACTACCCATTCCAAAGATAATTTTGGCTGTGTTTCTTTTCCTGGTCCTTAGTTTTGTAAGCAGAACATGGGGAAATGACGTGGTCAATGATTTCCACAGTTGGGGGTCACACATTTGGTTTGTTTGTTTGTTTGTTTCTATTAGTTGGAGAACCATCTGCAGAACACAATGTATGAAGAGAAGATGTTATGCCCTAAATGTTATCTTCACTGAAGTTGCACACAAACTTGTATTTCAGTATACATCAAATATTATACTTATTTGAGCCCGTGTCCCTTTGACCCCCTTGTGGACAGATGACTGTACAGTTTCTATCAATCTTGAAAATACTTTTTGTAAATAGTTTTTCCAGCAAACAACTAATTGTATTGGTATGCTTTGGATTTTAATTTTGTTCACTTGTATTTAAAAAAAAATGCCAATAAATTCAATTTTTAAATTATGTTGTACATTTGTTTTTGTAATTTCAGTTTTTTAGCAAATACTCACTCTGTGTGGGTCAGGTGTGAAGAAAAGTGTCACTTTACAAACACTTGTCATTGAGCTGTGTTGCAACAAAAGAGGGAAAGTATTTGCATTGCTTGCTTTTGCTTCATGTCTTTGTCATCCCAAGTATGTGGAGCAGTAGGGGGTAAACAAGAGCCCCATTATGCTTTGTTGAAAAAAATTCATCGTAAGAGGCAGGGAGAACGCACCCTGCAGACTGGATCTACACCCACAAGACTCCTTTATCAGCCCTGGTTCATCAGGGTCAAAAATGAGGTGACATGCTACTGTTTCGTTCTTGGTTTGTAACATCCGTTCAGTCTGGTGATTTTTGAAAGCCACACAAACTCCTGATGAGCATAAAACTGAAACTGTTTTTTTTTTCAAAGGAGTAAACTAAAAGGGCCAGATATTTTAAGCTGTAAGTGATGTTTAGAGCAGGACATACAAATAGTGAAGTAGAATGACATCACGTTAATGAAGAAACCATTACTCGTTGCAACTTTATTTTATGGCTGACATAACATTTCATGAGCAATCAATTAAAATAGATCCAGTATGAAAACATTTTTTTCAGGCATTCATTCAGAGTGCATCAAATTGCTACAGAACTACAGCATACAGTACTTCAAGTCATTCTCTTTTTCTCTTTGCTTTAAGGTTGAAGGGCTGAACCCTGACCCTATATTAAAGGTTGTTTCTATACTGGGTTTTTTATTGAACAGCAAATGATATGAAGCTACAAAGTCGCTACTATTGTACAGTGCAGTACCCTGATCTGATGCTGTGTTTTAGGTGGCATGCGTACCCAGATGGTCTGCTGCAGGGCAGCGTGAGATCAGAAAACCACTAAGAGTCAGAACACTTCTCTCTATTTGTGAGTGGGTGAGATGGATGCAGACCTTGATGTGGTCTGGTTCGCCCTTTGAATGCTTTTATTGCCCTGAAACTGATAGCAGCACTGATGAGGAGTGCTTGAGACAGAGTTGTGGTCAGGGTTAAAAAAAACAACAACAGTGAATGGGTTTTTTTGCGCTCTAAGTGATGTTCTCCAGTATGTAAAAGATAAGCTCCATCACGACAGGTTCATCACCTCGTTTGCGCCCCCTGCTGTGTATGACGGGGATCAGCACACTGTCTAGGGCGTTGAGGTACTGAGCTGGGAGGGGCTGCCCATTGCTGCCAGCCACAAATCCCACCTGAAATCACAAAACAAACCACTAATTACTGTTTATGGAGTCACAGCCCTTAGCTTGTTTGTAAATGTTATGTGTGCCATGAGTCATAACATCATATTTCTTATCTGAGTACTTTCCAGTTACCAATACCTAGCTAGACACATGGGAAGATGCTGCACTTTGCCTTCAGATTGGCTTTAGATAGTGTTGGAGGAAATCCATATATTCTCATATTGTGTACTGAGGACTAGTTTGTCTGTTTAACTTTGTAAACTCAAAAGACAGACTAAAAGAAAGTGAACTATTGCATTAGGTTTCCCTATCATATTGATCACTGTAGGACTGATGTGAAAAGTTCCCCCTCTGCTTAAAGGTATCTCTGTTGTGGGAGCATTCTGGCCTCTTAGAGACTATTTTTTAAAGCTGCATTCTTGGAGATAATACAAAGGAATTACCCTGACGGCCTTTTCAAACCCAATACAATATAAACTTTTTACACCTTTTTTAAGCCAAACATCTTTTCTGACCTCTTGAGATTCAAAGGCGACCCGTAGCCCCAGTTTGGCCATCCCGTCCTCTTTCAGCAGCTTGAGGTGTGGACACAGTGCCAAGCAAAACGCCCTAGCAATCCTCTCTGTTAACCGGTTATGCTCTGCAGAGTCAGTCAGCCCTCCTTTGGGAAGATCTCCTTTCTGAAGAAAAAACACCTGCACACAACATACACAAAAATGTAAAGAGAGACAGGAGGATTTAAATAGACTGATGCTAAGATTTTAAGTAGATCATATTGTGTACTTCTGTCCAGCGGATGATCTTTCCGTTTTCTTTGTATTCGGATTTCTGGAACATTTTCACACTGCTGATTGACTCCATGGATTTACCATCGATGGGGCTGATAACTCTGGGAGACACGGACAGATATGTGCACATACTTAACAAATCACAAATATCAACGTTTATAAGCTGAATTTATGTTGAGATTCAAGTGTTTTGGACTGATCATCCCTCCACATTTTGCTATATCTGTAATACTTTTCTTATTATGCACAAACTCTTCTTTCTAAAGCTGTGACATCAGCTTCACACGAGTAAATAAGCTCACCCCTTGTTCACTGTGCATTTCTCCTCCACCCACTGTACACAAACAAGCTCCTGGCTGTCTGATTGGTCAAGCCGCCCACAGGTGACGGTGTAGTCTTTCATCTCCCGGAGTGACCGTCGAAGCTCTGCCATGGTTTCCACGGTGATCTGAACCATGAGCCCATCTGGGGAGAGGGGGCAGCGATACAGGAGAACCACACACATACCAAAACACACAGACACCAACAGAGAAACACACACACATACGCTCACATGCATCAACATGTACACACGCCTTGACAAACAGTCTGTTAAAATGTACACAGACACACACATACAAAGATCAACACGCTCTGAATAAACCAGTTCTCAAGCAGCAAGGTTAACATGCTCTACTCTAAGTAAACAATGAATTTCCTACAAGTGGGCAGGAGAAGTCAAGGTGAGCCTGTTTCCTCTCTGAGTGGACATCCTACCTTCTACGATACTGGACTTGGCAAGGTATCCTGCAGATGCTTTTAGTGCACTACTGAATATAAAAAAACACGAGCCAGTCACTGTGGAAAAGAAGAGGAAGAGAAAAGAAATGAGTTACAGACAAACTGTCAGATTTCACAAGAAAAAAACATCATGTAGTGCCATCTAGTGGTACATTATATAAAGGACAAGCGTTGATCCAGTGAAGCATTGAAGCCTCTTGTCTTCTTTTAAATTTGGTTTAAATCTGCTTTAACTGTCGTGTTTTGATAAGATATTTTGTCTAGATGGCTGCAAAAATAAATCCAAAAGGAAAAACTGACAAAATTTATAGTTTTTTTTAACTTCTTCTTCTTCTGCTATGGTGAAAACAAGTACCCAATCGGCTCAATAAAGGACTTGAGGTTGATAAATATTTTTAATAAAACTAAAACACTAACAAGGAAATAAAGTGTTAGACTGCCAGAACTGGTCAGAGCAGTTTAAGAGGTTTCACTGAGATAGCCCTGACCCTGTCATCATGTGTCCTTCATGGTGTGTGGCCCACCTTTTCGTGGCTGATTATGGATGCTGATGGCTTGGGTCTGGTACTGGCCATCGTCCCCTTGTACACAGATGAGGTGGGAGTCTGCAGTCTCATTGAAGCACGCCCCGATGGCCAGTACATGCTCGTTGGATTTATTCAGGGCCTTCATTAGCTAACATGAGACAGGTGGGCACAGAGGAGAAATTGACAATTGATCACAAGCTAAAGGCATTAGAGGGCATTAAGCCTGTACTGATGTGAACTTGCCATGGATGACACTTGTGGCCTTTGAGTGAGGTGCAGAATTCAGCCTGTTGTTGGCTTTGTCTGAGCTTAGCATCTTGGACATTGCAATGCAATACTGAATTTTATTGTGCTACATCATGTCTAGTTTTCTTCGCTTTGTTTGTTAGCTACAGCGTTCCCCACTGCCCAATTTTTATTTTTATTTTTTACTTAGTTTTTACAAATTACATCAGCTGTAGAGGTAAGCTTGCTAGCCAACTTACATATAGGTATGTCCATTCAGATACTTTAGCCTGTGATAAGGTGTGTCAAGCTACAACATTTGGAAGTAAGCATGCTAAGTTCAGTCAGCTGGCAAGCTTTTACTGTGTATGCTATAAAGATGCCACACATGGTTTCATCGTCCTTATATATGAGTAGTTTGAAAATAAATACACAACTATAAGGTATCTGCATATGTGTTGTGTTTTGTTTGTCGAGGTAGCACTAGTTAGCTACTTAAGCTAATTAGAAACTTTTCAGTGTTAGCGAGCAAGTTAATATAAGCAATTAAACCAAACTAAGGCTGGCTATGCAACTATTGCTTTGTTAAATGCTAATGCTAATGTTAAATCTAGTTGGACTTAACATCAGTGTGCTTCCTGTTTGGCTATGCACACACTTGGGGGAAAGGGAAGGGGGGGCTGGCTCATGTGGCTGCCTTCCGTTAGGAAAAAAAAAGTAGTGGACTTTATTTCCAAGCAAATGTTTATCGTTACACTGACCCTACTGGGTCTATGTGAGATGCAAGGAGCTAGATATCCTGATTTAATAGACGTATCACCCTTTGGTGGGCAGGTAATGAAAGATGCAGAAGTGTCATACAAAATGTTGAATGTTAATTGTTTCTAATAGTACTTTTGAGTATTACAGAGCTAACCTCATTATACCCAGTCGTCGGTATCTTGATGCAGGTCGTCTGAGCTTCAAGATCCACAGTGAGCCCCGGTACCATCGGTAGGCTATAACGGTAATTTCTAAAGTCCTGAAACACCAGGGAAAGAACGTTATTTTAACAGAAGTGATGGGAAGTGTGATTAAAGTCATAGCACCACAGTTCACACTTCCTATTACTGATGGGAAATGTGATTTTGTAAGCAACTGTTGCCACAAACAGTAAAACTCACCACTAACAGTCTCATTATAGTGTGGCCTATTTCCCCAAACAAGGGCTTCCTAAAGCGCACACTGTACAGGGGACATGGGTAAACTGGAAAACAAAGAAAGAAGGTTACTGAGGAGAAAAGCTGTGGTTGTAATAGATGGAGCATGTCATGAGAGGGCGTTGCTTACATCTGTATTCAGCTCCTAATCTCAGCATGAGACGTAAAGGAAAAGCTTTGGCCCAAGCCACCTCTGCCCTGTGGACCAGCAGGCCAAAGAGGTAGGGCTGGTTTGGCAGAGGTAGACCTTGAAGAGACTGGAGAGTGGAGCGAACATACAAGAAGCCTGCATGCTCCTGACTGCCCAGGAAGCTGCCGCCGAACAAGGACAACGACAGGTGTTTCAGAACTTTTCCTGAAGAAGTAGAGGGAGAATGAGCAAAATTATGGAAAGGAACACGTTTGGGAGTTAGATGAGCAGATTTTGAGGTTACACATACTGCTAACATGTGTGCGTGTATGGCTCTGACCTGTGAGAGTGTCCCTGTACAGCTGGATGAAGTGGCTGAAAATGTCTTTGGGGAAGCTTTTTTCTTCAGGTAAGCACTGAAGCAGAACCACTACCTCCACCTGGCCCACTGCATGCATCCCCTTTGTCGTCACACACCAGCATTTCCTGTTGACATCTGTCACACAAACACTATATTTAACCCTTGGGAGTGTACAAAGAGAGTTCTTCAAAGTGAAACCATGCTTGTATTCCCTCCTTTGCAGTATGTTTGCTTGTATTCCCTGTGGTCTTTGAATCGGCATCAGCAGAGAGTGGTTTCTTTTGAGTGTGTGTATGTGTGTGTATGTGTGTGTATGCATAGGGGGGTCTTGATCCCTCTTAGGCTAGGATTTTGTGTTGTTAATGTTTCGATTTTGTTCCTCTGTTAGAATTGATGTTGCCTCTTGATGGCTGTTTGAATGTACATGTTGATAGATTTGGTTGTTTAAGGCCATCTGTCTTCCCATACCAGAGTTTGAAATGCTTCCAACAGCACATAAAATACAGTATTCGCAATGGTGAGTCACCTATCTATGCACAAATCCAGTACAATAATTCATAAACCCTGTAAAAAATCTGCCAGAAGTCAATTCATCTTAATCCATGGATTTATTATGGCTGCCATCGATACTCTTCTGATTTAAGAGAAGCAAAGAAGAAATGGTTTAAAGTAATTTGGTGGATGACGGCAGTTAAAAATTGTCTGCTCTTAAGTGCCGTCGTATATCTTGGCAGACACATTTTTGAAATAAGAAGAAACAACCACACAAGCTTCTGAAGACCTGATAAAACTGGCAGTACACTGTGACCGAATGTGTTCGGTCAGGACGAAAGCAAGGAGTATTTTTTAGGAATTTATGTCTTTTGCAGACTTCTTGTCTCAAGTCGAAGAAAAAATGATTGATTTAAAGAACAATGATGTCTTCTGAAGCTGACCAAAAAAATGTAATTTCTTAAAGCATATAAAAGTATGAGCAGTAAACTAGCTTTTTTTCTGGCCTAACAAATTCATGTGAAGGATCCTAGCAACACTATACTCAACTGTTTTGAACATGTTGTATATATTGTGAATTTTGCTTTGGATAGTGTCTCACAATATGAAGAGCAAGGCAACACTTACAGTTGACCAACTTGACCATAGCGAGTAGGTTAGCATTGAGGACAAACACCAGAGGCTTGGGCCTGCCGCTCTCCAGCTCTTGGATCAGTAACATCTCAGAGGGCTGCTCCTCTACCGTGTAATCTGAGGGGATAAAGAGAAAAAACAACAATCATCAGAGTTAGTCCCTTAATATGATGCAAAGAGAGACAGCTTACTTTATTCTTGTATGAAATTCTTGTCTAACCAGGCTCAGTTATGATGTATAGTGACAGCACATGGAGATGGGTACCAAGCAACCTAGCATTTATGTATATACAGTGGGGGAAATAAGTATTGAACTTTTTTTCTCATCACATTTATTACCAAAGTTACGATTCAAACAAAATTTCTACCAGACATTGGTATAAACTCAAACAATCCACACATGAAAAGAAATCACAACGTTCAGGTCCATAAATAATGATTATGGTGAATTAAATTCGATAACATGGGAAAAAAGTATTAAACACGCTAACTGAGACTCATCTAATACTTAGTGGGGAAGCCTTTGTTTACAATGACAGCTTCCAGACGCTTCTTGTATGTTTTAACTAATCGCCCACACTGCTCAGGTGTGATTTTGGCCCATTCCTCTGCACAGATTGTCTTTAAATCTGGAATATTCTTTGGTGCCCTCTGGTGAACCCTTTTCTTTAGTTCTTTCCACAAATGTTCGATTGGATCTAAGTCAGGTGATTGATGAGGCCATTCTAACAGATTGATTTTCTTTTTTTGAAACCATTTGAGAGTCAACTTTGCCGTGTGCTTTGGATCGTTGTCCTGCTGGAAGGTCCAGCCTCATCTCATCTTCATCATCCTGGTGGATGGCAGCAGATTCATATCAAGAACTTCCCAAAACATGGCTCCATTCATTGCTCCGTCAATTATATGAAGTTTGTCAATACCATGAGATGAGAAACAACCCCATGCCATGATGCTTCCTCCTCCAAACTTCACTGTTGGTTTAGTGTTTTTTGGGTGATGTGCAGTGCCATTTCTCCTCCAAACATGGTATGTAGTATGACAGCCGAAAAGTTCAGTTTTGGTCTCATCTGACCAGACAACATTCTCCCAGTATTCTACAGGCTTGTCAAGATGCTGTTTAGCAAACTTTAAACCAGCTTCAACATGTCTTTTCTTGAGGAATGGAGTCTTGCAGGGTGAGCGTCCATAGAGGCCATGGCGGTGGAGTGCATTGCCTGTTGTTTTCTCTGTAACAATTGTACCTGCTGCCTCCAAGTCTTTCTGGAGCACTTTCAGGGTGGTCCTTGGCTCGTTGAGTACTCTTCTGACTATCTTTCTGACTCCCTGGTCAGAAATCTTGCAAGGAGCTCCTGTGCATGGCCTGTTGATGGTAAGGTGGTGCTTCTTCCATTTGTGAATTATGGCCCTAACGGTGCTGACTGGAATATTCAGGTGCTTTTAAATAAGTCTGTAACCAGTTCCATTCTGATGCTGAGCAACAATCAGGTTGTGAATGTCTTCAGAGAGCTCTTTTCCTTTACCCACTCCATGGTGTGTTCAATACTTTTTCCTGTGGTATTGTACTTAATTCCACATAATCATTATTTAAGGACCTGAACGTTGTGATTTTTTTTCATGTGTGGATTATTTGAGTTAATACCAATGTCTGGTCAAAATTTCGTTTGAATTGCAGCTTTGGAAATAAACATAATGAGAAAAAAGTTTACTTATTTTCCCTACTGTAAGTCTGAGAACAAGACCTAAGACTACAACTTGGGTTTGTCTACGCCAGCCTAGAGTTAGCAGTGAACTATTTCACCAGATACTGCCCACACAGCATCAGTATGCTCTTTAAATGAGAGGCTGGGGAAGTGAGAAACACAAACCACTAATCAGCCTGTTATTTAGATGAGACAAGCCTAAACAGGTTGATTTGAGTTATTCAGCAGTATCCCGAAACGACTGCTGTCGCTGCATTTTGAGACTTTGTTTTTGTCTTCCTTTTTGTCATCAAAATTTTCCCCTCACCATATGCTGCCTGATTTGCTTGAAACTCTCTCCTGTCTGTCAGCAAAAAAGCACATTAGAAGGTCAGGGAAACACTAACGTCTGCAGTACCATGAACAAAGTGAAAAGCCCACTTTAAGATTGCATAGAACCTGTCTTACCTCCTTTGACTCCGGTGGAGGTGAGGATTGGGGGCAGGCCGTTCAGGGGGATGAGGTTCACAGAGCTGCTCACTAAAGCTGTGGTGCCCCAGCCGTACGGACCACAGGCCTCCTGGAGAGGCAGAGGAACAGGACCAAACATATAGATGATCTTGACGACACCATTTTTTAAATTGATTGTACAAATTTTCTATATTGTGTCGGGGTGTTCCTACATTGATATTTGTCCCACGTGGCCGTAGCGCTCTCCTTAACTGTGGTGACCCTACAGGACTTCTTACTGCCCCGCCAAAAGCTCGTCTCATGAGCGGGGAGAACACAGGACCTCTGGTTGGTGTGGTTGGAGCGGACTCTGACTGCTTACTTGGAAGGATTTCATCTTCAAACCACACCCTTCTTTTCCCCCTCGGAGATGTTCCTGAGACAGAGTTTTGAGAGTGACTTGGAAAAATATTCTTGAAACTGCTAAAAAGATCAGTCAGTTAGAAATGAGGTTACTTTTGATCAGCGTTGAATGACAAGAAACACAAACTCGCCCCTCCTTTCCATCCAGATGTGAGAGTCTGAACTTCAGGTTGGAGCAAACTGCACAAAAGACCTGACAACACACAGAAACATTTCGTTTAAACTACACTTTAAAGTTCACTTTGACTCACAAACTTAGATTTTTGCCTTACCTTCCCACAAGCACGGCAATGGTGTCTCCTCTTGGTAAATGTAAACTTGACCCCACACTTCATGCAGACCTGTGCCTGAGCATCAGGGACCCACACAGGAGCCACCTCCCCGAGCACGCTGCCTCGGTCTTTGGACAGAATACCGACTGGGCTTGGCAGGGACTCATTATTAGGATCCACAGGGGAGGCCGCACAGTCCCCCATCGCCCCCTCATCTCCAGCCTTGCAGTCCTTCTCATCTCCCCCATTAGATTTAAGCATCTTGTACTGGCCCTGGAGCTCCCTGGGCCTCCTGCCATGTGCCTCCTCCTGTGAGAGAGCAGAGGGTGTTGCAGTTGTCTCTGAGCCACAGAACTGCTCTTGCTGCTCCAGCCTGCTCTCCTCCCGCTCCTTCTCCTCTATCACAGAGTCCTCCTTTGAAGGGAGAACCCTGGGCTTTCTCTCCTCCTCATCCTCTTCTTCCTCTGGCCATGCAGCCTCAGCTGGACTCAGCACCAGGGGGCTTGGAGACTCTCCGAAACAGCTCTCACCCCATGAGGAGATGGAGGTCACAGTGCAGCTGCCTTCCTCCAGCTGGGAGGGAGACGCAGTTTTGGCAGGGTGTTCTGATGGTTTCTGCTCACATGGCCCTAAGCTCCTTCCGACTGATGCATCTGATGAAGTTTTGGACGGGGACTCTGGTCTTATTTGGCCGCAGCCCAGTCCTGGTTTGGACACGTCCCCATCATTGAGCACCAGCAGGCAGGGTCGGTTTAGCCAATGGTGCTTTGTGTCCTGAAGAGATGGGTTGTCTCCTTCATCTGTAACATACACACAGTGAATGCACACTCATTAATAATGACGCGTTAAGTGGAAGGGCTGTGTTCACATGTGCTAAGTGACCATTTCGCAGCGTGTAATCATTGATTTCATCACCTTGAACATAACTCATTGCTCTCCATCAGCACTTAGAGTAGTATCAGCTTCCAGGTGCCCTTGAGAGGTTTGTCTGAGCTGATCCCAGAACAGTAAAGAAAAAAGAGGAGGTGTGTGGACATAATTGACATTAAGCCAATGGCAGTGGGGAGCAGGTCAATACTGGCTCTGTGGCTAACAGGGGCTATACATTAGATGTCCATATAAAGCAGTAGGGATTCATAGATGTTGTGTTATTGTTTTGCAGCTGCTCGCTCTGAGCCCTTGTGTGCAGCTCTTGCTGTTGAGAGAATACAAATTAACAAGGCTCGCTTTTGCATATTTGAGCCAAGAATCTGTTTTCCAATTATTTTCTCCATTAAGTTAATCTTAATTTAAGCTTATTTAAATGGATACTCTAAATAAGATTGATGTTCATTCATCATCTTGCCATGATTCTCTAAAAAAGAAAATCACTTTCTCTCTTATTGGAGGCAATTACTTTTTTTTAACCCCCCACCCCCTTCCCGTGATTACGTAATGACCATCACTGTACATTACCAGCGCGCGCTGCAAAGCGAGTTAATGTGTCCATATAGCTGTTGTTTCATTAAGCTGTATCTTCATAAATAGTTAAGAAGCAACATTATAAACCCTACATTATTCTGGAGCCTCAGTTATTCAGCTGAAACTGTTTTTCCAATGAATGAATGACTGAATGTGGTTTTGGCACAAATAAAGATATCAAATGGAAAGGATGAGGCTCCATTCATGAAACGGGATGAACAACTAACTTCCCCGCTTGAACTGCATTGCAGCCCCATCCCAGATCCCATAAAGATGAGAACTGGACCGTGTGGTGCCTGCTGCGGGCTTCAGAGAGAGGTTTCGTCGACACGGCAGCGGGGCTGCACCGATCCGGCTGACAGCAGCGATCGTTTCCCGGGACGGTGACGCAAACGACACACGTGCAATTGTTTAATCCGCTTGATGGCACACTAGGCCGGCAGCAATGCGACACTCCGTACGCATCCCGTTACATCAGAGCGAAGCGGTGCACTTCACTGATGCGATGTTTACTGTCGGTGAGCAGCGTGTTATGTGCGCAGCATGTCTTCACATGTGCGCAACACACGCTGCATAGAAACACACGGCTGAATGCTGTATCAGCGCTTTTCAGTGACAAACACAGACGCGCAGTATCATGATCCTGTAATGCCAAAGCAATGCATGAGGCTGTAAAGCATCCCCGCCCCACTGCAATTCTTACCCTCAGTTATTGCCCCCAGCAGGCTTTCATTCTCATCATCCCGCGCAGAGAAGAACTTCAGCATTTTATCCGGTTACATCTGAGTGCAGAAGGAAACTGATCCAAGCAGCAGTGCCTTGCTCACAAGAGGAGGATGGGATGATTTCGCCCCTCCAGCCCCTCTTCCCGCGATCTACCCCTCCTCCTCTTCCTCCTCCTCCTCCTCCCCTGTGTCTCTGCAGCCCTTTGAAGAAACTCAAGAGGTGTGCAGAAATGTCCCTCCCTAGACCGCAGGACAACACACAAGCCAACATGACAGAGTTACGATGCCAGATATGAAGGTCCTGCATGCATGAGCAACCTGTCTCACTGTGGAGCATCTTTAGTTTCACCCAGTCAGTGATATCGATGGGATGATCGTGTCCACACAAAACCACAAAGACAAAATCCTCTTTGGATAAAAAAACATCTATGTTTACAACATCTCCTCAAAGACCACAGCACCATGTAAAAAATGTTCATCATCTTTATTTTGTTTCATAAACAAAAAAAGTCTTAAGACTAGATTTAAAGACCACAGCAATCCCGACAAGGACTGACTATGGTGTAGGGATTTTACTGTTTACTAGAGCTGAATATTTTTATTTGTCATTAATGCACAAGTCAAGTCTGACTGGTACATCCACGGGCCATCATGATAAAATAGAAAAGTCTCTGGATTGAGAGGATAGTGTTTGATATGTCTGGTTGACTGGACTTAAAAACATTGGAGAAGGTTTTCTTCTTTCATTGCAGTCCAGTCTGTGTGCACATGAACTTCATTTATATCAGTTTGCCTCGTTCTTTGATGCTTCGTCAAAGTTCTCCACCAGATCTGCAGAAGAGCAAAAGCATCATGTTAATCATAACAGAGAAAGAAAACTGTCTCAGATGATAAATATGCCCCACAACTCTCCAAAGCTCAGTAAAGACAGCATCTGTCATGAGAGCTCCTCAGTTATATGCTTATTGACCACAAGGTGTAAAATTTTTCTTTACTGAGGAAATTATCCAGAGAAATATTGTGCATCTCTTTCCTGCTTAAAAAAATTAAGATATGACTTTTAAACTAATTAGGCCCCGCTTTACTACCAGCCCGTACCTGGAACATCATCATCCTCTTCCTCGATGTCCTCTGCCTTTGGAGCCTTGCTGTCCAGAGCTGAAATAAAGCAAAGAAAAACAACCACTTCCTTTAGGATATTTCAGTGTCAATGTTAAAAAAGTTGTAGCCAGACTTTAAATATTTCCTGAAAGTGATATACGTAGAGTTTTATTTACCAGCAAATAAACAAAGACCCGAAAAAAGTTTTTACCTGACCGACAAATGACATTACAAAGGAAGATCAATGAGACGGTGGCTCACACACAGCAGGGTTCCAATATTCCAGACAATGAAATTAACCAAAGTAGTGATGTTTTGATCAGACTTTATCAAACTTCACATGGCATGAAGTCACCATCTGAATTTATCATCTGTCTGATAAAGCTGCCTGAAACATTACCACAGTGTGGTCTGAAATGTTTGAGCCCTGCTGTCTGTTTTGATGTTTTCTGTTTTACTTTTTCCCAAACTTGGCATCTGCTGTCTTCAGTTTGGATTTGCATGTTACAAATACACTTTTTTAAATCTAATTCCTGCAGCACAAAAGTTGCTACAGGGGCATGTTTTACAATGTGTTGCATCATCTCTTTGTTTAAAAGAAACTCTGTAAATATTCCTGTGATTTCCCATTCTTGCTCGATAAAGGACTTCAGCTACTCAACAGTTCTGGGCCTCACTTGTGGTGTTTTTGCTGCATGATGCACTAAATGTTTTTACTGGGTGACAACTCAGGACCTCAGGCAAAGCTGTAAGCTCAGATCCCCAGACCATCAGGGACGCAGGCTGCTGAACTGTGTGCTGGTAGCTCGCAGGTAGGCAGCAGCAGGTAACATTTTTTGATTCAAGCTGCACCAGGTAAAAAGACGTGTATGTCTAAGATATAAATGCAAAGCTAAAGCAATCTAATCACCCTTGTTGTAAGAGTTGTGGTAAGAACTTGTATGTCTTTGGTAATAAAATGTAATCTGATAGGATGAGCTCCTCTCCCGTCAAAACCTCAACAAAAGGCAAATTAGAAACTATCTACCTGCCTGCTTTCTAACATTCTCTTCCTTTTTCTCCTCTGAAAACTATACCAAGGTAATAAACACAATATTGCCATCAATAAACCCTTATCTTCCTCTTTACAACAGTTATGAAATGTCAGAGGTCTGATATGGGGTACGGTTCGGTCAAAAGATTTTTGTGTACACACAAACAAAAACATGTATATATTTAAATGTATGCATACTAGTCTATAGTTGTGTATAGACAAAAAAAAATGTAAACTCTTGTTTGAATCAAGTCACATGCATAACAATGTGTGTTGTTATTTCCTCTGTGAGAAGACAACTTGTGACATTACAACTTTACTAAATAACAAAAAGAGATTGCATTTTTGCCACTGGGCTTCCTTCATTATGAATACGAATCTGAAAATCAACACATAACTGTCAAAACAACGTCAGGAGGTAACGGGCATAACGCATCAAGTGGAAAACATTGATTCTTCACACTAGACATGCGCTGCAAGTCTGAGCATTGTTTTGATTACATGGCAGAAGGATTAGATACAACACAACACAACACAACACAAAACAATGTATTTTACTGATACCTGAAGGAAAATTCAATCACAGCAGCAAAAAAAGTTAAGTACAAGAAATGATGAAGTGCAAAAATTTAAAAATATGTAAATAAAATAATATATTAGAAAAGAAATCAGGTAAACTTTAATTTTATTTGTTTTAATATCAAAGCGGCAGCACTGAAGTGGCTCCATTCTCGCTGATTCAGTTTTTGTCTCTAGGCATGTAATTCTATTGGTTTCTTAATGCAAGGTGAGTTAGCAGGTATTCTCAATACAACATACAAACATACCTACCTGTTAAAGGCAAAACATAAATGATATTTAGTTTTATCAGTTATATCAGATTTTATAACCTACATTATACCACATTGACGCAAAATGCACTTCTGTCTTCTAGCTGTGAGGGTAACAGCCAAGATTATGTGTTTCGGATTAACCTGGGTCTAGGTTAACCTGCTTTTGAGTTGTTTCCTCTGTGTTTTTATTTGGCCTATTTATGTATTCTTACATTTTTTGCGCTTTATAATTTGTTCTACTTAATTGTTTTGCTGCCCTGACTATGAATTTTCTCTTTAGGGATTAATAAAATACATTGTTTTGTATTGTGTTGTGTTGAATCCTGCCACCATACAATCAAAACAATGCTCAGACTTACAGTGCATGTGCAGTGTGAAGAATCAATGTTTCCACTTAATGCACAACACCTGTTACCTCGTGACGTAGTTTTGACAGTTATGTCTTGGTTGTTAGATTCATATTCATAATGAAGCATAATTGCAAAGCTGCAATCTGTAAATGTGATTTAGTAAAGTTGTAACTTCACAAGTTGTCTTCTCACAGAGAAAATACACAACACATATTGTTATGCATATGACTTGATTCAAACAAGAGTTTACAAATGTCTTATTTATACACAACTATAAACTAATATGCATACATTTTAAATATATGCATGATTTTGTTTATGTGTATACACAAATCTTTCGACAGTAACCTTACCCCACAGTCTGACACCTATAGGTGCACCCACCTTGCCGAGGAAACTGTTCTGCCAGTTTGCGCAGGCTGCTGAGACTGTCTGCTCCCAGCTGGCTGAGGATGCCGGGGAGCATTTCTGTCAGCTGCTTGGTCTCAGCGTGACCCGTGATAGCGAAGGTGTTAGCTGAGAGAGAGGCCTGAACTTTGGGGTTGTTGAAGTGGATCACAGTCCCATCATCCTTGATCATGTTCACCTGAAAAGAGAACATCACCCTGTTTTTACTTCCATTGTTACGTATGCAATAATAATCTGGGAAGTTATAAACTCTTAATTACAGTGATGTAAAGAAAAGATTAATTATTTTTTTGTTTCAGGTGATTCATACCAATTTACCTCTTCAATTCCAGCAATATTGTTGACAGCTAACTTCTTGAGTGAACTCTGCAGCTTTTTGTCATCAGCTGTTGCAGTTCTGTGTACGACCTTCTTCTTCCTGCGTGCAGATCCCTAAAACAACAGTAATCAGAAGTAAGAAAAAAGAAAAAGCCACAGGGACAAAGACTTTCTAAGCCTGCATAACTTACATGATCTTGATAACTATAAGGTCTAAATGTGCTTGAATCTATCTCTGATGTTCAGTAGTTTCTGTAATTTTTTAGCAAACAAAGATATTTACAAACTTTGACATTCAAGATCGTTCTTGCACAAAAAAGAATAGAACATAGGTATATCTTTCTTCATAAGGCCATGTTAATGATCTGCAATCTTATTTATGCCCTTTACTGACCCCAAAAGATGTTAGTAGCTGTAACCTTCGGCCTCACGGACAAACACTTTTTGTTGTTCCTCAGACTCTGTCTTTGGGAAAGTGCTTTTTGTGTTTAAGCTCCTTCATCCTAATTTGAGCTACAAGGTCACCCACAACTGGATTTTACAGTTTTAAATCTACTGGATTTGTTCACTCAGATAATTTTAAAACCAGGAACAAGGATCATCTGCTGACCTTGTGCACATTTTGCTTCTGAATACTTACTGTATGTTCTGTCTTGCTCATTGTGTGAAACATGACACAGTACAGCAATAGGAAGTAAAATGTGACAAGATGAGTTATTCTAAAAGGTATCACAATGTGGATTGTGTTAACCAGATTTTGCACTTGGATTGTTTCAGATAGATACTGCACTTAGATTTAGTTCAAATAGATATTGCACCTTGTAACCTGTTTTTCCAGGTTAATAGTCCAAGGTTTGTCATTTCAAAGGGAGGAGTTGTGAAGCCTGATGGCTACAGGCAGGAATGACCTGTTGTGCCATTCAGTGGTGCAGTGTGGGGGATCAGTCTTGCGCTGAATGTGCTCTTTTGTCTGACCAGTACACTATGGAGTGGATGTTGGATATTGTCTAAGTTATGCAGCACGACAGCATCCTCTTATCTGACACCACATCTAGAGAGTGAAGCTCCACCCTATAATGTCAGTGTTGATCTAACTTACTACGTGTCCTCACTTAAGATTTCACATCTCAACGGGAAAATTTTGGTAAAATAAAGGTTAAGTTAAAAAAATAAACATTGGAGTTTAATCATGTGATACTGTATGACAGCTGCTGCCAAGTTGTTATAACTGAGGTGTAAAAAAGGCAAGCAGAGAAATCCTGATGACATTATGTATTTATTGTGTGATGTTTTTGAGCCCATTTAGAAACTGTCTGACTTTTTGTGTTGGGGTGAACCACCTCTCCTCTTTTATGATCATAACAACAGACACCTTGGGGTCCACTTACCTTTCCGCCTATCCGAACCTGGGCTTGAAGTTTGGCCAGTTTTTCTTGATTCATGTTGTCACCTACAATATGAGAAAATGTGTGTCAATAAAACAGGATTGTGTCGCGAACTCAGCAGCTAGCATACTGCTTCCTCCCCCTTCAAATTTGAGCTGCAACCTCAGCTGAAAAACCACAGAGAGTTTTCTAAGACGAAGCTAAAACATGTTTCTAATAAGCTGTTTCATCGAAAAGACATCACGAAATTTGAGAAATGATACCACGCTAGCGCGATAATATCGCAGACTAGCAGCAGACAGTCTGCTGTGTGAGAGGTTAGCAGCTGCAGACGTGAAAACACAACACAGGGCCCACAGACTGAACACAGCGTGTCACAGCTCCACTCAGCCCCACAGCTCTGCTCTGAACTCAACACAACAATAACTACACACTCTACAATAACTACACACAGCACAACATGATCAACAAGAAGCTTAAACCTGCTCAGATGTCCACAGAGGCATGCGGCGCTGAAAGATGGAGGTTATGAGGAAGGGATTACGTCACATGCCATGCAGAATATTTCTTCTTCTTCGTTTATGGTCAGCCGTAGGAGTGCTGGTGTGGTGCTGCCACCTATTGGACACTTAATGAATTACATCAACAAAGCACGCTTGGGTTTTGCAGCAGTGGCGAATCTGGCCTTTATTGACTGGTGACATTAAATACAGCAGGATAAATCCCCATTATGAACACTCTCTATCTCTACGAGTCATATCCACACTGACTATTGGTTACAAAATTATCTTCATGTGTTTTAGGCCTGCAGGTAGAGCAACAACAGAGTGACAAAATTCAAAGCCTCATTGCTTAAGACCCAAAAAGATTAATCCTGATGTTGCATGTACAATACACAGAGTTGTTTTTTAATTGTGAGATTTATTTGTTTATCTATTAATTCATTCATTTCATGGGAGTAAAGTGCAGCACCACTGGTTTTGGGCTCCCATTTGTGTCAATTAAAAAAGAAAGAAAGAAAAGGAAAGAAAAAAAGATTTTAAAAAATGAGAAACTTCATTATAATTATTAGATACCGATTCAGTATAATGAAAATTATCTCATCATTGTGACCTAACAATTTGTTTAAATTTGTCCAATAATTTTGTTTATTAATTAATTTATAGATTGTCTGACTGCCCCCACCCCAACCCCCAAAGGGGAAAAAAAATCTTTTTCTCTTTTTTCATTACACCTAAATGTGAATTTGGAACCTGAAAACTAAATTGAAAGATGTTTTGCCTGATTGTCCTCTTTTATTGTGTCACAGTGCTCTAAGTATTTTTTTCATGTCATGATTACTTTGTCCTTTTTAGAGCACAGCTCCCCCAGATGTGTCAGTGACATGCTGCCACCTTTGAAAAAGGAAATTAAACCCCATGAGCAAGGGACTATAATTAACAAGGATTTTAACAAATAATAGCTTCAAATTATGATTGATTTAATTGGCTGTTGTTAAATAATCATAACTCATTACTTTAGTCACTAAAAATAGTTGACAATATCCTACTGCCAAGCTCTGGACGTCATTGAAACAGTGAGGCTTTCTCTCTCTCTTTTTTTTCCATTTTAATAATTCACTCATAACCCACATCACCCTGGCTCATTATCTTTGAATTGTAATACGTTCGCTCTGTTTTTCCAGGTTGGGAACTGTTGAAAAAGATGATGCAAAGGACCTTTTGTGGAACATACCATCGACTTACAAACAGACCAATGACCAACTGGGAAGCTGATGGTGCTTGATTTTTTTTGTCGATTGTTTTTTTCCTGGTGCTATGCACTTCAGGTGATGCTTCTATAAATGGGACACTTTTTACTTTTAAACGGTGTGGTTCATTTCAAAATCAAAAAGAGTTCATTTCTATTTTTAATTCATTAATCTAATGTATTGATCTTCAGACATCATGTTCTGAAAACCCCACAAATAAACCTGTTTACATCAATTGCCAGACATGTTCAGATGTTGCATTTGATTAAATTACAACCATCAATCCATATCACCTTGTATTTCACATATAAAGTCAGCAGTACAGTTTTTCCACTGTTACAGTTACACCAGACAAATACGACAAAAGGGATCAAAACATTCAGTAACAGGTCAAATAATGAAGTAGCACGATTGTTAATGTTTGTAACTTTTACAAGCAAATGTCAGGCCAGGCTATTGACAGAACACGGGCAAAGTTAAAACCTCTCTTTTACCTTTTTACCTTTTTTTGTACAGCAATTAACACTGGGATTTTGTTATATCAGAAAACACAACCTATGCTTGTACAGAACAAGATCATCAAAGGGCTAAAAGGTATAAATTGTCCACAGGGGGGCACCAAAATCAACACAAACAAACAGTTTCTAAGAGAAGCTTTAAAAATGCTTTTCACATACAGGACCCACTGGTGGTGAAACAGGGATAGCACTGTGATCTGTAGTATGTAGGGCACTTATTGTTATATCAATAAGTATTGCAAACAAGCCAACTTAAGAAAAAAAAACACTTGGAAAGACATATATACTATATTGTTGGTGGAATAAAAACAAGGTTAAGCCTGAATCCTTTTCCCAGATGGTATTTTTCCATTAAGTTCATGGTGATTACCTCACAAATAATAAAGTTTTCCTTGAAGCATACGTCACCTTCAATCATCTGCATTACTACAGAGGACTTAGTTGAGCGCACAATGTCACGGTTCAGGCAATGGACTTGATAGTTGTGTCTGGCAGCGGCAATCTCCCCAGGACATACGACGGACCAGCGGCCAGGTTGCTGGTCTCCAGTGAGCTGCGGAGCATACTGCGCTGCCAGCTGTGAAGATCTTGAGACTTTGTGCCACAGCAGCCATGAATTAACATGAAGAGCTTCCTCAGGACAGCCTTCCTCAGGAGGATGTAGACCCAGGGGTCCAGGATCTGGTTCCATGTGGCCATGCGTACCACCATCAGGAGGCTGAAGGAAGCTGGTTCACCTGTGGCTCTGGTGCTCAGGATGATGACACGGATCTGCACAGTGTTCATAAATCACAGAACATTAAAGAGATTTCAAAGCCATTAATAATAAATTGTGTTAGGAGTAGTTATTTGAATTGTCCTTTCTTATAATTTATTTTAGAGATATTTTGGTATTAAAGGTATTATACACAAATTTGAAAGGGAATGTCAAAATAATCTACAGGATTGGACATGCATCTTGAGTGTGGCAATCATGTCTTTCATCGCATGTATCAGAAATGTGGTTATTATTTTGCTATTCATTTCAGGAGGAGTGTCAGCAGCTGATGGTGTGGATGACAGTGTATAACTGAATTAGCAATTTACAGTTTGCAGTGGATGTGTCACAGAGAACATGTTTGATTAGTATGAAGGAGGGATGGGGTGATTTCCAGGATCCAGGGGTTACTTTTAGGACAGCATTGTCATTAGAAGTGATCCAAAGACCAAAAACAAAACAGTTCAGATTTTAAGGAATTTAGAGGAAAGGTCAAAAAGGTAACCCAGAAAGTATTCAGTCTTGATGTGCTAAATCATTATAAAATGGATAAAAGCTTCAACAGGAAGATTGTTAGTAGAGGACAGATTCAAGATGAAAAACAATTCAAGGTTACTTAAAAAACAACTTCTTCAAAATAATTTTCACACATCACAGAGAATGAAAGCTGCTAGGAATGCCTTCCTTTAGAAACAATTTCCATGTCTCCAAAAGTCTGTCACTTTGTCCCCAGCTATGTTCAAAATCCATGACAGACACAGAGGTAAACAGGGGATGCAGTTTGAATACAGAAAAAAGTTAAAGGCATACAGGGATGTACATGAAATTAGAAGAATAATTAAAAACTAGTATTAATACAACCTAGAATACAATATTGGATTAAAGTATTGGGTGCTATCTGGTTTGTCATCATAATGTACTCCCCTACAGAAAAATCCACATTTTCTCACAAATAAAATCTGTTATCTTGGTGATATGAGCGCTGGCACACGCCATAAGCTGCATTGCATTAAAGTCACTCATCACTGCCTGTGGAAACGCACAAAGATCCAAAAGAGCTGGCAGGATGTTATTGAGTGTTTGCAAGACTTCTCTACCATCAACATTCCCTTAAATGTCCAACTGTGTATGCTTTAAATATATCAGGAGGGTTTTATACAAACAAATTAAACTTCTGGACCTGGGACATGTTTGAGCCAGGAGAGCTAACCACAGTGTTGAAGGAGGATGGATGCTCCATAGTAGTGAATGTGGGTAAAGGTGCTTTGAATTGTACCAGTGTGGAAAGGCAAGAAACCAAACATGAACATTTAAACTGGTCAGAAATGTTGACTTTACCTGAGAAGAAATTAGACAAGTTTGGTGTTATATTGGATCTGTGATTGTGTGCAGTAAATCATCATGTCACATGATGTTAAAAGGCTGGTTCTTCAATTTGTTTAACTATAAAAACTGATACTGATCTGAAATATAAAGCAGTTACAGATAAAACACCATCACTTATACAGATATTAATACAGATATCAATCCTTTTTTTTTTTGTTAAAACTTTGATTAGTTTTGCATGAGAAAGTGTGACAAATGAACCCACCCCCAAACTGTGCAAACTGGCTTAGTATGTGCAAATCCAGTTGTCAACTTGAAAATATGAAGCAATGCAGAAATGCTAAAATCTGCAGTTTGTTGAATGTTGCTCGAGGCTGGCTCCCGAGGTACCAGAAACCATGAACACACCAAGCCAAAAAACATTCCCAGCTATTTTCACAGCAGAAAAATGTTTACAGTCAGGTACAAAAGTGACTTCTGTCTGAATGGATGATTTTTGCTAACAGCACACACTGTATGTTTTTTTTTTTCTGACTCGGCAGTTTAGAGGATATTAAGATAGTGAGTTCGCCCAATCAGACACATAGCTCACATGACAGACAGGCAGGCGCCCTAAAGTTGTTAGAATAGAGGCTTAAAGCCCGCCCCATTTTCGATTTGGCTCCTGAAATTTTGCTTCAAAACTCTGTCTCATAAACAGACTAGTGATATCACAGGGATTACATTCATTTATCATACAATCTATGGTATAAGCCAGGGTTGTCCAATTTGGGGCCCATGGGCCAAAGTTGGTCCGCCAGTGATTCTTTAGGCCTGCTGCCCATGTTGGAATTTTTATTCCATATATTTTTTGATTATCATTACTTTTACTTTTCCACTGCCTGCAGCCTGAATTTCTCATTCATTACCTATCTATTGTCGCACTTCCTCTCCTGACTACAAGTTAACACTGTGACACATTGAGGGTAGAAAGTCGCTAGACCTGTCAGCTCAAATCTAGAAGTCCTTGGCCAGAGAATGAAAGGATGCAGGGTCATGGCTGGGATGGAGCGTATGAGGCAGTGGCACTCTGACAAGAGAAAGTTTAAAAATAGTTGGGAACAAGAATACTTTTTTACATAAATTGAGTCCACTGTAGAATGCCTAATATGTAGGCAGAAAAGTCGCTGTTTTAAAAGAGAATAATCTTTGTAAATTAATGTAAATACAATAGTCTTTTATAGGGGAAAAATCTAAAGCAGGTGTCCAGTTTATTTTAAAAGGATCGAAAATGCACTATTTTGGTTTCATCGGAGCATGTCGTGTCCAATGCTGGTTAGGTTATATTGGACTAAATGTCTCTGAAGACATAGGCCTAGTATTTGTGCCGTATGAATGTTCTGTAATTTCATGCTGTGAAAAACAGTAAAGAGAAGTGTCTTCATTTTCATGATTACTTGCATGAGTATTTATTTGCACAATTATGCTGTAGGCATATTTAATATCATGCACTGCAACATGAATGTTTAGTTTTGGCCCGTGACCCTCCACCCTGATTCATTTTTGGCCCTGCTATACTAAAAATAAAACAGCACAAGTTAAAATATCACACTTTCTCTTGTGCTATATTCTGTTTCAGCAGTCATCCAGGGCTGGTTTGGGCTGTGATGGTGTTGGGTTCATTGACATACCTTTCATGAAGCCCAGAATCTTTGCTCATGCTTGTGGGTTTACAAAAAATGAACAATTCAGGCTAGTTGAGCAAATAAAGGTAATAAACCAACTGATTCTGTACCAAAAGTTTGTCACTTAAAGCATTTTTTAAATGAAATGGATTCTTATTGGTGAAGTGTATCGCCTAATCAGCACAATTGGGTATCTTACAAGTACCACCAATAAATTTTAACCACTAAACTTGTATTTGAGAAGGTTTTTAATTACTACCTTTGTCACATTAACCTGCACTCTGACTTCTCTGTCAGCATTAAAGGTCTACAGAGGACTAGACTTACCAGTAAAGGACCCCAGCACACACAGGACACCAACATGATGGCCAGCAGCTGGCAGATCATTTCGATGTGGTAGGACGGGCCCCTGCAGTGACGTTTTCGCCTCAGTCTGACCTGCAGCAGAGTGCAGCTGGTCAGAGTGTTGCACACAATGGAGAGCAGCAAAGCCAGCAGCCCCAGCATGGAGAACAGCAGAGGAAGCAGCACATCCAGCCAGTCTTTGGGCTCCTCCATGTGGAAGAAACACCAGCTCCTGGAGCTCTGAACCTTGTAGGGCCTCCACAGCATCACAGGCAGCACAGCCACCAGTGCAGCCAGCAGCCAAGTGAGTCCCAGCAGCATCTTCATGTGATGAGATGCTAAAGCTGTGGAATGGAAGATTGGTCTGGTGACTCCAATGCAACGCTCCACTGCCATGGCACTGCCAAGGAACAAGGGGCTCAGCCCAAAGAAGACCATGCACGCCCCGAAGACACTGCACATGATGTGGTGAGGGTCAAACAGCTCCCATTTCTTGTGGGAGCTATAGACAAACAGTACAAGAGAGCCATTAATGAGGTGACCCAGCAGGTCTGTGACCACCAGGCTGCTGGCAAACAGCAGGAACGACGCCTTGGACTTGATCCGTATGCGTTTGTACGATTTGATGAGGATGAAGAGTGCAAGGCTGTTTGATAAGATTCCCACCGTCATGGAGATGGCAGAAGTGGTGACAGAGAGTTCTTTCTGGCTGCAAGTGGTGTTGCTTGGTCTGACCTCTGACCTGCAGCCCGGCTCTGAACTCCCATTGGTTGACATGACATGAAAAAATCTATAGAAGAAGAAAGATGGTAGATTTTTTAACAAAACATTAAAACAAAAGTCATAATTTACTCTGATGAGAGGTTTGTTATTTCCCCTTTATCATGAATATATGCTGATTAGTTTTGCTGGTTTTAGAGCAGCTGTCTAAAAGTAAAATAAGGGAAATAACATTTCAGTGGGTGTGATCATGCTTAAACTTCTTTTGCAACGCAGTTGTATCTAGCTTACAAGCAAAATGGCACTCAGACAATAACACCCTGTGCTCTGACAAAATCATCCAAATTTAATTGAAGATATTTACCAAACATGCAAGCTTAAGATGAGAAATATCCAACCAGTTTACTTACCTCAGGTTGGCTTTTCTCCCACCGAGCGCGCCATAAGTTAACGGTCTCCCCACACTTTGGCTTCATCGATGATCGATACATCAAATAAACATCTGGCAGCTTGGCAGTAAGTGCAACTGAACGTCCCGATCTCCTCCGTGTGCATGACGAGGCGATGAGAGCAACTGGATCCGTCTGCGCTCCGCTGGAGCCAAGTCAGAGAAGGGAGCGCAGTGAAAGTGTCTCAGCTCAAACTCAGACACACCTCACAGACGCCGTACATATTTCTCACAGTCTGGGTTGTCGACTCAAGTTTGCTTTTTGTGTCAAACTGTTAAAGAATTACTCATGGCATCGCTCTTGGAATTACGCACGACGGCCCAAACTCCGTGTTTGTATCAACGCATCAAGTTAGATTATTAACTCGACGAGGTGCTGTTCGGCACTGTCTCTGAGTTTTCCTTTGGAAGGTCTCTGTGAGTACACACACTAACTACCACTTGAAAAATTAAACATCCCCTGTTTCACCTGATTTAGGCTCTCCTGCTTCTTCTTTCAGCGCGCAGAAACAGGTTGTCAAGCTCTCTGGAGATGTGCAGTCAGTCCAGGCTGTGTCTGTGTCAGCTTAAAAATCACCTGCTGGGACTTACCCAATCTGTTCATAGTGTTACACAAACTAAACAAAATGAGATGACGTGTGTCTCTCAAAAACTTATAATATGAGAATGATGCATCATGTTTGATAAGTATTGTTAGTTTGTAAGGGGGTTTTGTTTTAAGATTTTTTTGTTTTGTTTTGTTTTGAGTCTTGAATTTTCTAACATTCACTCCCATTAAAACAGTGTGAAGATCATCCAGCACTTCAGCACTTATTCTCCTATCCTTGAGCTACTGAAGTGTTACCTGATCAAATGTCTGCAGTTCAATGGCGCTAATAAAGCAGTGTTACCATGTGATACAGAGAAAACGTCTCAGTCAGAGTGAGAACAAAATGAATCCTACGTTGCAACACTTTGTCTTGGCTACAACAGGATAGACTGCTGGGCTGTGGTTCAAAATAATACTTTCACAACTCTGCTGAGACTCCATGGCTGGCTTATAGCACGCTGCAAGAAAAAACTGTTCAGCTTATCTAAAAGTATGGGGACAGGAAAACTTGACTTTGATTATAAATGCTCTAGATGCTAATTTTATTTCAGTGTTAAAGGGGATCTATTTGTGGAACAAGAACTGACCTGCTGCTTTTCAATCCCTAATTCCTGAATTGTTAAATAAGAACTCTAAAAGTGGAAGTTGGACGTTCCTTTTTGGAGGTCAAGCAGGTGTGGAGCGTACAACAGATCAGGCAGTTTATCAGGCCATTGTCTCCAGTACTTTTGGTAACATCTGCATGTTGTTGCTGCTCAAAAGAAACTAGTCTCAACATTTCACATTTCAGCTCATATGTTTCAAAACATTTGAAGGATAAACTTCTTCCTGTTATCCTTAAAGCTCTGTGGAGAAGTTTTTAGCTTTTTATGGTGAAAAATGTCATTCTTTTGATTCCTCACGATCAGAGCAGTAAAATGAGATTAATAGATGTTTCAGGTTTTCCTGAGGAAACGAACAGCATGGTGCTGAAAGGAAACATTCAGAACTTTGCAGGTAAAGCTCAGCAGTGAGAAACAAGCCACAAATCTGGAGGAATTAAGTCGTTTTTCAATCTCTTTATATGTTCTGTATTTGTGGCTATCCCCAGAGAAGGACTGTCAAAAAAGGTGCAAATGACAGATGAATGTTTTGGATGGAGAAATACTTTAAAGGTCCCATATTGTGCAAAAATCACTTTATTAAGTCTTTTGGTGAAATTTGTGGGTCTTTGGCTTTCCTCCCAGCCCACAAAATGTGATATTTAATGACAAAACCAGCAATTAGTAGTGCTTGTAAATGTGAAATCCTGACATAAAACGAGCTGTTTGGATTTTGGGAATTTGCGAGCGCCAGAGATTCTTTTTTCTGACTAATCACAAGCAAGTCTGACCTGATTGGTCCACTGGAGCAGATACCCCCAAAACCCCACCCCGCCCACTCCTCTCCCCGCTGCTGGAGAGAAATCTCTTCAGCAGCGGGGAGGAGAATACCAAAGTTGAAGAGCCATCACTGCTCTGTTTTTGGCTGTAAACAGCCACATAGTTCCATGCACAAGCTTCCCATCTCAGAAGAAGACAAGACTAAATGGTAGAGTTAATTTATCAAGGAAAAGTTCCAGCTACACTCAGTAAAACTGTGCATGTGTGTGCTAGTCACTTCATGGCTGACTGCTTTTCCAACTTTGGACAGTACAACAGAGGGCTAGCGAATAGACTGGTCCTGAATCCGTGCACATTACCAACCATCCTCCAACAAACCTCAGACCCTGGAAATGTGAGTATTTTAAATGCTGTGTGCTGTGGAGCAGATGTTAAAGCTTTTCCTCAGTGTCCCCCCTGTCTCTGTGTTAGCTTCAGGATGCTAACTTTAGCTGCGGTTAGCCTGTTGTTTTAGCCTGTAATGTTATGGTAAACAAGCGTCGCTGTTTTCTAAACATTGTGAACTCGGCTCTCAGTGACGCTGAAGAGCGGGGCGGTATCAGCTGTGGCTCATTTACATATGAAGGTCATGCCCACTAAATCAGAGCGTTCTGAACAGAGGGGCTATGAGAGCCTGGAAACAATGCTGCTGTGCTTGATTTATTGGCTTTTTGGACTAAAACATGTTACTACCATTTCATGAAGACATCAATGATCCATATTAAACTGCAGAAAAGGAGCAAAATATGGGACCTTTAACAAGGATTTCTAGTAAAAGAGGCTCTGCTCAGGATTACACGACATCAGGTCTCCCTCTTGTCGTACGTTTCATCCATCTGCATTCTGCTAAAGGTTTTCCTGAACAAAGAAAGTATCATAAAGAAGACCTGAATTCATTCACCCGCTTCATGCATGCTTTGGCTAGAGCCACATCTTTACCACAGTTGATGGCTGATGGGGCTCATGGGAGATGGGGTTTTCATCCCTGAAAAAACACCCCTGATTTTGCCCAAAGAGACACAACACAACACATCATAAAAACTCCCCACAGCCCTTATAATGATGAACATAATGGACATGGTGTGCAATTGAAAATTGAAGAACATAAACTCATTTTTTATCAATCTCCAGGGTGAGGTGATGAGCCATACAAGAACGCTTTCAAGTTGGCGACTGAAATCAGATAATGCTTTTGAAATGTTGAAAGAAATGACAAGATATTTGATTGATCAGAAGTTGGTGGAAGGACTCAAAGGCGCTTGAGAAGAATACCGGATTTCAAAGTTTGACAGCAATCACAGATTTTCTGTCAAAATCAAAAATATATTTAGACAGTTATATTTAGAAGTAAAACACACAGAATCAGATGATGTAACTAAAGAAAGTCTTCCTGATTGGACTTCCTCTCTACGCTTCATTAACACTTCCTAAGACCTGTAAACACACTCTGATGGGGAATTTTTCCTGAGACTGAATAAACTCTGAAAAATAAATGACTGAATCCACAATAATACTTTGTTACAGCGTATGATGAGAGCCTGTTTGTGCAGCTTAGGATGACCTTTTGGGGCAATGAGCTAACTTTTTGATTTTTCGCAGAAATCCACAAATCCTTATTGCTTGTCTGTCCACTGAGAGAAATGTTCTCCAGACAATTCCTAACAATGTTGTGTTACAGGCGTTGTAACGTCCTTCAGTTTTCATCTGTGCTTCTGTTTTCTAGAAAATCTCCAGAGGAGCATGTTTTGTGTGCTCGCTCTTCTTACCTCTCCATGAACTGCATTTTGCTGAGTTTTCATTTGTGCCACAAACTCAATTTACTTCTGGAGATTCTCTGCTCTAACAAAACATAACCATCTGTTGGCAATCAAGGCTCACACACACACACACACACACACACACACACACACACACACACACACACACACACACACACACACACACACACACACACACACACACACACATTTCTGTGGGTCTGAAGAGTACTTGCAGGATAACGGGATGTGTCAAAGAGATTTTTTTGTCTGAGCAGGGGTGAAGTTTCAGCTCCTACATGATGATTGTGTTGGTTGAGGATGGAAGTTTCCCCTGACATCCCACATTTTTTTATGTAAAAGGATGAAAAAGTTGTTGAAAAGGTAAAGCTGCAGAAAAAAATCTGAGTTTTCTTTCTCACATCTCTGAGGGAGCAGAGCCAAGTAATGCTTCTTTTCAGCCAGAGACTCAGAGGTCTGTGTATTGATTGATTTTGCCTCCTGACGTCAGCGCAGTGCCAGGAGCAACTTCACAGATGAGTTTCCAAATATCAGCTGTGGTGCCAGGCTGCTGAGTCAGACAACCTGTGGGTCAACTTCAATATCACTTCACCAGCATTCTTCATTATTATCAAATTATTATGATCTTTATAATAATAAATATTATTAATAACAATGATTTTTATAAGGGCTAAATTTCCTTCTTTTTTTTTACCTAAGTGCTGCAGCATATCTGAGTGATTTTACCACATTTCAAACCATCATCTTGCTGAATGTTTCATATCAAGCTCTGAACACATAGGTGCTTTATTCAGAGAAGTCAAATTAAAGATTCACTTGGTAAATCATCACTGTCATTTTCTTAGCATCTGCTTAATGAAAGCACCCCCAGGAGCTTAAATATTACACCACGCCTCGAGTTATAATGAAATGCTGATTTATTTTTATCCTCTGAAACCTCATTTCCTGCTCAAATCCATGTGCAACATAAGCAGTGTGAAACACCCACTTCACAGTCATTTGCTTTTTCTTTCTGCCATTGAGGCTCAGCAAAGAGCAGAATGAGGATTGGGGCTGATTCTTCTTCTTAGTCAGACAGCAGCTATGTTACACACCATAAAAACTGACATAAAATCAAATGTTAATGACTTATTTTAGTGAAAATTATCAAATAAAACTTAAAATGAGCTACAGTCACTTAATAGCCCAGAAAACTATCTTATTTTAAGATAGTAAAAAGACAATACACCAAGTTTCTTCAGAAGAACATAAGGAATTTAAGACTCCACTTTTTTTTGTTCTCTGTAACAGAAACATAATACAGTAATCTGCACATGGATTAGACAAAATGAGTTGTTAAGATAACGTGTCACAACATGAAACACATAATTTTTTCTGATTAGTCTAATTTGAATGTTTTGACCTAAATGTAGGGTCTGCAGGATTTTTCTTAAAAAATAGAATGTCACCTTCAACAGGAATAAACCTGCCTAATCGTTCCCAATGGGTCTTTTTACATGTATGTTACTGTCTGCCTCTAACCCGGTCTCATCTGCGTGTATCATGTTGTTTGGGGACGTTTCTAGGCTGAGAGTGGGCGGGGTTAGCTCAGCCAATCACAGCGCCCCCAGTGCGCAGGTGACTTTGCATGTTGATAAAAAGAGCAGAAAAAGCTAACCGGAGCAGCTACGATTGTGGACGTAGCACTGAAATAGAAAAACCACAACCAAAGTGAAACGAAACGCCAAAGAGATTCAGCTTTTTCCTTAACAAGGGTGAAGTGTAGCTCGACTTAACTGGCTTTCAGGCACTCGGGACAAAGAGTGAAGTGAGTTGGCATTCCACTAATCAGGTATGTGTCAAATACCCCTGACTAGCTTGTGCTAACATGCCAAGTAAGGCGTGCGGCTATCGAGCATAGAGTATATAAAACTGCGTCTGTTTCTGACACTTAAAATAAAGCCAATCCGTGGACGCAGCCATTGTCTTAATGACGCTGGCTTTGAGTTTCATTATGAACAGCTACAGGGCGCTCCTCAGTCACCTGGCCTGAGCTGTGCCTCTGATTAGAAAATCAAACGATCCTGATAACTTCTAAACCACCGAGTTTGAAAAAAAATCACTCACCGCACAGTGTGTGTCGATAGCGAAATCAGCGTTTTAGACCCCAGACGTTTTTGAACCAGGCTGTAAATATGCATTGTAATGCCGTAAAAGTCAGTTTTTATGTTAGGGTTTGTACGTGACTTCTGGTCCTTCTGTAGGCAGCCTCAAGCGGATTCTCGTTGAACAGCAACGTTTAGCACTTCCGCACAGGCTTCATCTATACTGACCGGATGTTGTTCTCGAGTCTCTCCCAAGTAGAAACTTGATGGTACAGGTGGTTGCTGGGCTAGTGAGTTAGCTAGCGTCAGTCGGAGGCAATGGGTGTGCGCTGCCCCTGGTACTGATCCAAGAAGGAGCCCAGTTTGAATGTTGTGTTGACTAACAAGTAATGAAAATCCCTTCACCCTACCTTTAAAGTAAGACTAATACACTTTGTTAGATTTCAGTTTTCTTTGCAATGCTAGAGGTTTGAGTTTCTGAGTCCTGATGACATGTCTTTTACTGGCTTGCACGTTGACAGCCTTTACTTAGTCTTCTTTTTTTTTTCTCAGATGAACACATGAAATACTTCAATATGATGCTGGAGCCGTTGATCCTACCCTTTTATCCCCCAAAACATCACTTGAAGGTTTGCTCTTTGGTTTTTAAATCATTAATTCGTAAGTCTGAACATTTGTGTGTATGTGTTTTTTCTCAATTTTGTCCTAGAGATGTACTCGCTGTTATACATGCATTCATGAACGCTGTGTTAAACAGCAAGTATATTTCCTGTCATACTTCACCCTGTACCTCAAGGAACAATAAGTGTACTTCAAATTCAGCGGATAGAAACATTTAGTTGAAACATCTTTTTGTGTTGATTTTCAGGGATATGAGAATTAATTTGAATAAATAAATGTGGTCATATATGACTTCAAAACAACTCATAGCATCTTACTGCATTTGATTAAAAAAACACACAGTGTTCATTTTCCTGCAAGAGTTGTCCAAACATGAAGGGTAAGTCAAAAGACATGATTTCAATATTTCACCAGGCAAACATGTCAACATCCTAGCTTGTTTTTCTTTTTTAATTAAAAGACTAGCTGTAGATCATGTGTCACATCTGAGAATATTGTGGAAAATAAACAGGCTTTCCAAAACCACAGCCAAGCTGTATAAAATATTCCATCGTACAGCTCCACTACACTACAAACCATGACTCATTCCTTTAAACTCATGACTCATCAGTAAAATGATGGATGACTCCATGTTTGGGATTCATCTAAATACTACATTTGTTTTTTTAAGTGTACAACAAGTGGCAAACCTGTCTGTTCTTTCTGTGTGACAGAGAATATCCTGTCCTCACCTTAGATAATAAAACCTGCAATTGAGCTCCCTCATGTTGCTAAGTTGTCTCTAATGATCTGACAAGGTGATTCTGGATGAAATTTTCTCCTGGGCGACATTACACCTTCAGTGTGGTGTCACACTTTGTCTGCTGCTTGCCGTAATGACCGGCAGCTCAGCACTTGTGACAATGCAAGGCAAGCAAAGGCATGGGAGTGCAATCACATTCTTTTGTTGGTTGCATCAAATGGGGCTGCTGTAATAGTCTGACTGCCTCAGTGGGGTTCAGATGGAGCTGCGAGTGGTTTTATCGAGACAGAAAAATAGGCCGTAACGCAGGCTTTCTGCCAACAGCACGTCACATCCTCTGCCTAATCACAAAAAAACACTCCTGAGGTAAGATTCACTGATAACAAAAGTACTCCTCTGGTCTCGATCATCTCGTCCCCCATCATGTCTCTGTCTGTCACTGTGACCCAAAGATTTGCCTCATTTTGGATATTTCTCATGGAGCAGTTTGTGCCAGCAGAGGTGCAAAATGTGTCAGCAATTCATCAAACCAAAAAGGGCAAACTGATCACAGCAGTCAATCCAAAATAAAACCAAATCTATAACTGTTTTAACACTGGCTTGATTAGCTGACTCAGTGTCACGACAAATTCTCACTGTTAGCAAATAATTTCCTTTTGTTCTAACATTTGATCCTTAAAGTTTATGATATATGGTCACAAGGAATTATCTGACATTAAATGACAACAGAGAAAAGAAAGAGATGACGGGGAGGGGGCGGGGGATTAATCTTCAAGATGAAAAAACTAGATGAAGAGAGTAAAGGGGGATTCAGGGATTATGAGTTTATTAATTCACAATCCTACTAAGATTGAAAATCAGATCTGACATTCATGAAGGTACAAGCTTGGCTCAAGGAAGCAAAGCTAAGATCAGTGTGTTGTACTGTTTATAAAGCCAACAGCAAGTGGACATAACCTAGCTTTCTTGGAGTCTAACAAGTCTTGCTCTGTTGGTCCTGGTTCATTCAAAACTTAAAATTTGCTCACATAGTAGTCTGTAGTGTAGATTTTCAACTGCAAGCAACATAAAGTGATGGTCCACTCATCATTCATCTTTTTGTGAATGGGTCAGTTTTTTAAATCCATGATCACTTTACAGAAAGGTTAGACATCTGTGTCAACAAACTAAGTTTACTGCCCTGTAAGCTGCTTGGTGAGGTTAGTTCTTTAAGCTAGCTGCTAGCATTAGTTTTCTAACATGCTATGACAGTGCTAAGTGTATGAAGTTTGGCATACTGGTAATGTTTCACAAATAAATGTTGTTAACATTGTTAAGGTTAGTAGATAAAGGTTGTTTTGACCATAGGCTGCGTGATAAATGGATGTAGTTTCTGTGATGTCATCCACTTGTTTCTGATGCTGGGTTTTAAAGCCTATTGTAGGCAGATGCTATATTAAAAAAGCTAACTTGATCCAGCGTCATTAAGTTTAGCATGAGGCAAAGAGGCGGGTCTATTGGCCACAGTGTGTGCCAACAGAGTAATGAACTATTAGAACCAAAACTGTTTTTGAACCATGCTGTAAACATGTTAAATCTTGCTGTAAAGATTTCCTGTTTTGAATTGTTGTCCTGTTTTCCACTGCAGCTGCAGCCTCAAGCTGATGCTTGATGAGCTTTTAACACTTTCATGTAGGCTTCATCTTCTCAAACCAGAGGCTGCTGCTTGGCTTTAATGCTAAGTGTGGCTAAGACTGGTGGGAAAGTGCAGCCTGGTTCATATTAAAAATCACAGTATGCAAACACATTCAGTTTGGCATTTATGACAACATTTCTTCCTCTGTCATCAATCATTTTTCCCAGTCGGCTACAGGTCATCTGATAAGTGTCAAACTTTTGATGTAGACAATAAAATAGTTTATTTGTATTCCATAAAATATGATAAGATAAGCTATCATCAGAGACAGACATTTACCGCTCACATTCCAAAGGGGAAAAAAAGTTAATGTTTGATAAGTAACAGGAACCAAATCAGGGAACCAGGTATACACACACAAGTTGCAACAAAAAAGTATACTTTTTTGAGTATAGTCTATATTTGAGTAAGAAAACAAAACAAAGTAATAACATAAATCACAGTATAGTACAGGAGAGGGGAAAAAGTGTAACAAAAAAAACGCACAGCAATAGCAAAAAAAGTGACAAGTAGCAGTGAAAGTAACAACAAAAACTTCCTGTTTAGCTGGATTAAAAAAAAAAAACTCTCAATAAACAATCTTTTTTTGAACAAAATACAAACTTAGCGTCTACCTGGGGCATTTTTTTTCTGCAGTTAAGAGCTACTGCATTTGTATGGTGTCCCACTCAAATCAGCACCTCTTACACTCTCTCTTACATATATAGTTCATAAATTATTATTCTAAATAGAAGCACAAAGAATAGATTCTTAACCTTACAGATTTTTTGCTGATACCATGAAGCTCCAGGGTGTGAAAAAGTTTATTATGCAAAGTACCTTTCCCCCAAAAAGCATCATTTCATGAAGATGACCTCCACCTTTAGTAGTGACCATAATGACCTGTAGACTTTTGCTGCTTCTTCTTTTGATCAGAGAGACTGTATGGGATGTGGTATGAGGTCATCATTGGGTAGATAGGTGGGGAGGATAGGACCAGAGACTAGTGACTGTTATTAAAGGGGACATATCATGCTGATCCCTGATTTAATACTTACATATAATATAATAAATTTGAAAACAAGACCTTTCACCCCCTGAATTTTCAGGGGGTGAAATCCTAGAACGAGATTTGTTGCCTCTGAAAATAGGTCATTGACACTTGGCTTCGAGATTTCGACCTTCATGACGACACGAGGATCCTCTCTTTTTATTGGAGTAATCTGATAAAGCAGCTCCTCCTCTGTGATGTCAGTTAGTCACACAACCGACACCCAGGGATACACCCACCAAGAGCCGAGTATAAATAAAGCTCCCTACTAGCTCTGGCTAACTTGACTGAGTGCTGGATGCAGGGACTCTGCTCTGCTGAGCAGCTCGGCTTTACATGGTGAATTAGCAGCTAAAACACTGTAGTTTTAGCAGACGTCATAATACTTGTGAGACTGTGATATTTGCATGTTTGTTCTGACATGCACTGTAAACCTGGACCACAATAATGCTGTGGTAATAACATAGTGACGAACTGACGGTGGAAGCGATCTTTAGACTACACTTTCAGCATGATGGATAAAACAGACAGAGAAAAGTGAAGGAGCAGGATGGAGCCCTGTTATAGAAATAGTTTGAAGTCTGCCTATATGTCCACGTATAAACTATACATGTTACAGTACCGGTTTGACTCACCACACTGAAGCGTCCTGAGATGATCTGTGTTGAGGTGGATTTTCTTCCTCCTGAGCTGCAGAACCGTGCGGGTCTGACTCGGGGTCCAATACAAAAGGACATATCCTACACTCTGCCATTTTATTAGTGCTATCAATGCCTTACGGTGAAGTTTTGGCAAACAGCAAACTCGCTCGGTCTGCTCCATTCAATGTGGCGATTTTGTAAATCCTGCCATGCTGCAAAAACCGCCCCCTGGCTCTACCCCCTCCGCCCCTCTGATAGAACTGACCAATCAGAGCACAAAGGGCTGTGACGTTGCGAGGTTACTGGAGGTCATTCTCGAAACGAAGCGTTTTAACGAGATCTTCAGAATGGCCTAAACTGAGGATATTGAGAACACTATTGTGGAGCAATGAAGGAACTAAATGACTTGTACTGAGGGCAGAAATGCTTTACAGGCATCCTAGTCTGGCATAGTGAAAAGGAGAAACAAGCATGATATGTCCCCTTTAATCAACTTTGTTTGTGTAATGCTGTCTACTACATTTATTCCACAATAAAAAAAAACATCTAAAAAAGAAACAAGTATGTCTAATAAAGATACTACTCTCGAATGCTGGGTTGATATGCCTTAGCAGAAAGTCTTTGGTATTTAAACACATTTGAAAGTTACTGTAGGGTTTTAATCTGCCTCTAAGTCCAGACAGAGGTGATGGATAATCTCTGCTGAAACTGAAAAATGATGGTGCTGATAAAGCAGTGTAAATATTTGGCAGAGCAGTGACTGTGAATGATGTCAGCATTCATAAGCTGAAGGCAGGAACAATGACATATCTAAAAGACAGTGAATAAGATAATAGGCTAGCAGGGGTCAGTGCTGCACAGTTTTTAGTGACTGTCTTGTGAAAGTGGATAATGTGCTGTGCTGAAGTATGTTGATATTCTCTTTCTGACTTCTCTGCAACTTCATTTGACTCTGTGTGGTGATGTAAAGGTAAAGCTGTATGAAAAATAACCTGTAAAATTAATACACTTAAAGAAAAATAAATTTGTTAAAGACCAAAGTTGATTAATTCATTGTAGGAGTGCTACAGTGTGGAGCGTTTAAATGGCTGTTTTCACAAAGCTAGCAGGACGGTCAGGTTCAGTGATCACAGAGAACATAATGACCCTCTGAGAAAGACAAACATGCTGATCCAGCAGGAGACGTACAGTGAGAAGCGCCATGGAAACACCTAACAGTACGCTGTTGTCCTGGAGTCAAGGCACAGTCTTATATCAACTTATTGATGAACAGTGAAAATCTTTCTGACAGTTCTGCAGATAGAGCAAACCTGAGCAGCATACAGCAAACAAAGCAGCTCTTTGTCTCATGAAGGGAAGAAGACTGTACATTACTCTCAATCTTACAGACATAAAACAGGAACAGAATCAAGCCTTTATTTCTTATTTTATATCAATTTGAACACATCCTGGGAGGTTAAATCTAATGTTACGAGTCTTTTGTCCCTTTTTCCCATTGAACCATAAAAAACAGAGGGGAAATAATATTACTACCTCACATTGATTTTATTCATATTAATTAAAGCAGCAGAAGCAGCAAAATTATCAAGTGGATACAAACCAATCCATACCCAATGTTTACTATTGTGACAGTCTAATCCCTAACACGTGAATGATGTCTTAAAAGGGCTGTGGAGGCTATCCAGAAAAGCTGGTGTTTTTCTGAGTTTAAAGACCCCATTTCCCATGAGCATTAGCACCCCCGTCACAAGGACGTGACTCTCACCTGCATTTGTTTTGCATTTGATTTTGTAACACTTTAAATGCATTTAGAAAGAAAGTGGAAACAGTGGTTTTAAGTTTTGTAGTCTTACCAGAAAAATTTAGGAACATGTGTGGCCACCAGGTGTCAGTAGAGGTACACAAAACATCAGCATATGAATGAACCGAAACAAAGGTGCAGATAAACCAGCTGATTTATTGGATCATGAAAGACTTGACTGATTAATTGAAGATCTGTTAAGGCTCACAGAGAGCTAATTCATGAATTCCTTAAAACACAAACAGACTGGTGGTGTATTTTTAGAGATGTACTGGTAAAGCTCTAAGAAAAATTGGAAGCCTGCTGTGATGATCCTGACATATCTGTAAATCAGGCAGTTTGAGACGCTCTGCTTATCAACAGCTGGTGCGTGGTTACAGAGAGAGGGAGTGAGATGAAAGTGTGAGTTTATGCTGGTGCTCTATTTACAGAGGTGTCACAGCCAAACACATCCAGAAATCACTCCAGTATGAGGCTGTGACATTGCTAATGAGAAGTGAGAACATGGGATTAGCCTAAGATTTATTCTAAATGAGAAATACAAATGAGGACAGTCTTTCTGTTATTCTTGTTGACAATCAGCCATAAACCCACCATATGATTGAAATATAAACTCACAGACTTCAAGTCAAAGTGATTTCAAACAGTTTCAGATGCATTTGTTTTAGTGCTGTGAAGAGCAAGGCTGACAGTTCAACAGTGTGCGAACACATGGAGTGGTGTGGAGGAGTAACAAAGGATGGTTTGCTTTTTTAAGCCACATTTGATTATTTTTGTCCTGTTGTTGAAACCTTTATTCATCTAATCCACTGAAGCATCACTGAAACAATCTCAAGATTTTGGCATTTAATTTTCAAATTTGGAAAGATACTTAGCTAAGTATTTTGACTAAGTACTGTGAAAAGTCATGACTCCAAATGTCAAAAAGCTGAGATGTTATGCGTTGAAAAAACAGCTTTTGATGGTTTGCAAATGATTTCTATACTCTATTAGAAATAATGTAAAGACATTGTATGAAATGTTGAAATTGAAACTTTTTTTATTGTTTATGATAATTAGTTGCTACTTTGAAGTGGGATGCCAGCAACACATCTCAAAAATTAGAACAGGGGTGACAAAACTGGAAAAAATAAAAAAGCTGAGGGAAGCAACAAAGGCAAACAAAAACCTGAAAGACTGTTTTCAGACTTAGCTAATCTTGCAACAGGATTAGGAAACATTTGGGCATAAAAAATAAATGAATAAACAAACAAATGAAATAAACATTTTATAAGGTTACATCTGGCCTAGTGGTTTCAATAACCCCCCGACAAAGGCTGTGGTCACATTAGTACTAGTTGCCGATTTGACTATCCCCCATGGCCCTTTGCTGATATCTTTCTTTGTGCTAGTCTCCACATTTGGAATCTCTCTTAATCCCTCTTATCTAACAAAGGCTAATGAGCAAAAATAATAAATGTTACTTTAAAAATAAAACACCCTGTGAAAGACTTGCACGAGCAAATCTTTTTCAGAATAGCATTCTACTGCTTAAAGGTCCCATATTATGCAAAAATCACTTCATTAAGTCTTTTAGTGAAGTTTGTGGGTCTTTGGCTTTCCTCCCAGCCCACAAAATGTGATATTTAATGATAAAACCTATACTTAGTAGTGCTTGTGAATGTAAAATCCTGACCTAAAACGAGCTGATTGGATTTTGGCGATTTGCTGACATCAGCAATTCCCTTTTTTGACCAATCAGGAGCAAGTCTAATCTGATTGGTCCACCGGAGCAGAAATCTCTCTCCATTTTAACTGTGCATGTGTGTGCTAGGCACTTCACAGCCAACTGCTTTTCCAACTTTGGACAGTACAACAGAGGGCTAGCGAATAGACTGGTCCTGAATCCAGGCGCATTACCAACCATCCACCAACAAACCTTGGCACCCTGGAAATGTGAGTATTTTAAATGCTGTGAGCTGTGGAGCAGATGTAAGAGCTTTTCCTCAGTGTCCCCCCTGTCTCTGTGTTAGCTTCAGGTTGCTAACTGCAGCTGTGTTAGCCTGTTGTTTTAGCCTGTAATGTTATGGTAAACGAGCTTCGCTGTTTTCTAAAGATTGTGCACTCGGTGCACATGGCGCTGCTCTCAGTGACGTGGAAGAGCGGGGCGGTATCAGTGGTGGCTCATTTACATATGAAGGCCACGCCCACTAAATCAGACCGTTCTGAACAGAGGGGCTATGAGAGCCTGGAAACAATGCTGCTGTGCTTGATTTATTGGCTTTTTGGAACCAAAACATGTTACTACCATTTCATGAAGACATCAATGATACATATTAAACTGCAGAAAAGGAGCAAAATATGGGACCTCCAAAATTATAGAGACTTTGGGATTTTCATCTTTTTAAGTAGATAACGTTTAAAAGATCGGAAAAAGCTCTGATACAAAACCGAAACTAGATGGCTGTGATCTTTTGGACCTGGACACACAAATAAAAACATATATGACTCTGTAGTGAATAATGCTGTATGGGCTCAAAATTACTTCTAAAGACCATTGTCTGTTTATACAATTTGTCCCTGCATCAACACATTAGGTTAAATTAGATTAGTTTAGGTTACATTTGACCAGATTAGATTCAATTTATTTTGACCAGATTAGACTAGATAATATTAGAAAAGTGAAATGCAAACAAAATCCGCTGCAGGTTAAACTGTCCCAGAAACCATAATTTTACATTTATTCTGGAAATCATGGACGCCACATCCTCTGCTCTAAAGAGGAGGGGGAACGCCTGACTTGTTTCAAAGGAAAAGTAAAAAAAGAAACAGAGATAAAGCTAAACTACCCATTGCCTGTAGCATTTGCATCTGTAAGGATTGTGTGATTATATTTGTCTAATTAAGCCTAACTTAAAATGTTGAACTGTTTCCTTTGAAAAGTTTTCAAACAGTTACTGTCTCACAAACTCGCACTCTTTAATTCTTATCACACATCTGGAGCCTGCAGAGCTCAGTTTTACCCATAATGCACATCACAGCTTTCAGTCTCCTAACACCCCTGTATCATTGTTTGTATCCTTGAAGTTCCAAGGTTGATGGAAATCATGATGTCCCCTCTGGGTTGTTTCAAACAGTCACAGCAGGCTCATTTGCAGCCCGTTTGTCCTTTGAAGCCTGTAAAATCCCACCTTTCTACCTGAAGCTGCAGTAATTGGTTTGCAGAGCACACAGCGCAGATCTCAGGAGCAGTCAGTGCACTTAGCATGACACCCAACACCTCCTGGCTCTTCTCGGAGCACCTGAGAGCAGTCCAACATTAACATTCAACCTGAGTACGGACGTTCACAGTAAAATCAGACTGAACACAGGGAACAGGCAGCAGTCAGATTCTTTTTCACTGGACGACACATCTCTTATTCTGCAGGAGTCGTGCTGCTTCCATCACCCTGGAGATACGCTTGGATAGCGCAGTCTAATCCCTTGCTAACAACCTGCTCTCTGTATGCTGAAGAGCCTGAGACTGAAGCCTGTGGGTCACAATTGAAGAGGCCACTTGGGACACTTTGATGTAATCATTTGTATCAGTGTTATGGTGGCTGGCTGGCTAGGAACGCCTGTAAGGGCTGGTTCTGGCTTTAATTGCATTTGGCTGCAATAAGAGGACAAATCATGGCCTTGAGTATCAGACACATGGGCTTTTCTGAGGGGCCATCTGTTGGGGAGCAAGAGAGGAAAATATCTTACAAATGCATCGATTTTATCTTAACATTTTTCAAGTCATCATTAAATACAGCTTAATGAAATGCTATCAAATTGATGTTTAAGCTCATTTTTATATCTCTAAAGTAACCCAATACATGTTTTGCTGAATCTCATTTTTAACAATTAATGTCAATTGGTAAAAATGTTATATCCTAACTTTATGATGATTAAACACTGACATGGACACTAAAAGAATCCAAGAACATTAATCTTTCAGTCCAATTTTTCTTTTTTTGATTTTCCTCAGCGGTGGTCTCAGCACAGTTCAGGAGCGTAATGAGGCTGCAGAACACCTTTATTCCTTTCAATCTCATTTCGTCTGTAATTACATTTTGTGCCAAACAATGTTTCAAGATCAAGAACTTTTCCAGAGGAAAATTAAAATTCTGATGCCATCTGCTCCACATTCACAGCAACAGTCAGCAGCAGCAGCAGCAGTGGACCATATGCTCTGGTCCTGCTGCTCTGTAAATCATTGTTGCACATTCTCATACATCCCAAATTAAATCAGTGTTGGAGTGATAGGATGAGTAATTTACCCATTATGAGATTTCAAAAAAACACTGTTTGTTGCTTTAATCTGTTTAACATCTTGTATAACCTGAATTTCTTAAGGTTTAGGAGTGTTTATCCAGTCAAGACTTTTACCCAAATTTCTGAATTTAGGCTGTTTCATTGACAAAAATAGAGATCAATTTGATAAAATTGCCGTTGTCAATGTAAATGAATTGGAATAGATCTCAATATTTCATTAATTATTCACTAGAGGGAATCAACCTGACATAGTCAACATATTCAGTCACTGTTTTTTAATGCTTTTCTGATCTTAGCTGCAAAAAATCTTAAAATACATTTTTTTTCTCCTAACACAGAATTCTCATCCCATCAAGCATCTTCTTTTTCTTTCATGATTTAATTCAGTTTTAAATAACAATGCCTCAGATGATCAGATCTGTTGCTCTACTGCAATTCTTTGACAATTCTTAATGTCAACTGGGACAATTTCCTGCCAAACTTCACATTCTTTCAGTCTTCTTTTTGATTTCTTGAAAATATTTTATTAAAGAATATGCTTGAATTCTCTCTTTTATGATTATATTTTCATGTGTTAAAAAGTACTGATAGCAAACTGTCATCTCTTCCTGCTTGTAGACGTTTTTTTTAGAGCACTTAGATCTACTTCTGTCTTGTGAAGCATGACTTTGAAGATGCAATAAATCCAGTGTTAGGTGGGCTTATTGTAAAAGCCCTCAGGGTTTTCTTTCATCCTTCCCTTTATTCATTTGTACCAGATTTTTATTTCTGTCTTTTCAAAAATCTATATTTTTTTGAATAAAATAAAGGATAAAGAATGAATACAGTGTTCTTGTATACACAACAAAACATAAATGGACTGGTGCTCCAGCTCTGTATAAGTTCTGTCATAAACAAGTCGGTAAGTCAACACCGAACCATTTGCTGAAAGTAGCCAGTGTCACTTCAGTTGCGCCATGTTTGGTTGCACAATGCAGAAATAAGATTTGTCTTAGTAAACTATTTTAAAAATGCTATTTTTAGATGTTAGTAACATCCAAACTAACAAATTACTGTCACAGAAATGGCAATTTTTGCTCCATTTGAACGATCAATGAAAAGCTCTTTTCTCAATGGCATGAAGTCACACCGCTGTTGCATGCCAGTGCTGCTCCAGAATCACAATCACATTCATACAAACTGCATACTCGGTTCATTGTTAGCTTAAAAAAGGGTAAACAATTGAAAATTAAGTTCATTTGTTTAATGGAAAATACACAAACAGCGTATGTACAGTTATACCAGTAACAAACCATTTCACTTTGTCTCTTAATCTTTGAATTTGCTAAAGTAATCTCCTCTATGTTTGCAATATGAGTGGTATAATGTGATGTAATTGGTTTGTTCTACGATCTAAGCAGTATAAACAGGCTGTATGTCTAAACCACACCAGTTACACTATTCTCTTCACACATCTATCTGTAATGTAGAAAGTAAATCACTGAAAAGAGGGAAAGGTAGGTTAATTCGAAAAGTAATACAGTGTCTGTAAAAGTATTACAATCAGCATTTAACGAACACTGAGTTCAATATGTGTCAGATGAAAAGCATTAACTCCTCTTCAAGTGTTTCAGTTCAAAAACAAAACCATGGCCTCAGTGTACACATGGAAAGGAGTCAGTCTGCGATCATTGAAGAGGTGAGCTGTCAAATAGTCTGTTTCCTCTCTTAAAGCTCAAGTGTTATTAAAGCAGCTCCTCAGACTTAAAAACACACTTGGTCCAGCTGCTGTGGCTATGATTCCAGTATGAAATTCATTTTATTACAGCTTCACTTCCAAAACATTGCTGAGGCTTTGTGCTGCTTTTATGCAATGATCCCATTCTGCCAAGCTGCTTAGGCGGCCAGCTAAGAGCCACAACAGAGGCTTGTTCTGTCTTACTGCTGTCTCATGCGCTCATGTCAGCCTTAGCCAGAATATCTGCACGCTGGAAACCATCCATGCACATATTCTGCTCTCGTGGGGATTGTCTGTAGAGTTGAATCTCAGGATCCAACAGTAACAGGAGTGTGTGAGCTGTTCATGCCGGTGCTGATGGGGACGGGCTTCCAGTCAGGCTGGTAAAAGTGGATGTTGAGGGTTCGAGCCCAGTTTGCAAACACTGTCTTCTCCGTGATGAAGCGGTGGTGGCTTCCTCGACGGCTCCTCTCGTGGGTGAGGTACATGGAGCACTCACTGGGCCCCGAAGGCTCGTAGTAATGATACGGCACAGAGGGATGAGAGGAGGATCTACATGAGAGCAGAGAGGAGTACAAAAGCATGACAGTCAAAGTGAGAAGGAGGGATGTGAAGACAGAGAGGGGATAATTATGAGAAGAGGATGGGAGAGAGGGGAGAAGAAATGAGACACAGTGGGGAAGAAAACGGAGATGGGAACAAAAGAAAACAGGATGATGAAAAGAATGTGGTCTCACGGATGTGTTCATTATACACCATCTTAATCCTCTGATACCCAGTCCCACAGAGCTGAAGACTCTGCCTCTGGAGAGTTTCTTCAATCTGCACTGCTTTCTTCTGTGAATATTCAAACAAATCAAGCTGTCCTATGTGCTGTTATAAAAACATAGCTACCAAAATTAGCCCTATGATTATTACTTTACTGTATGAGCTGTTTATATTTGCAAACTAGTTCTTATAATCTGTTCATTTCAGTAACAAAATGTTGTCACTGGTGCAAAAGTCTAAGCCATTCACCAGCGTAAGAGCCAGGCAATTAAAGATTCTTGAAGATATCACTGCAGGAGGTAAATGTTACACAGACATAACAAGTGGAAGCAGTCTATAAAGATGCACCAGATAATTTTTTTTCCAACAGTAAATCAGAGTAGAGCTTTATCAGGAGAGCGTAACATCAGCTTCAAGCAGTGCAGAAAATCCAACAGAAAACCAAGACCTGGGGATGAGGAGTATCAACAGTTTGTTGGATGTTCAACACATGAAACAGGATGTTACAGACAGTTACGTCTGTGAAATGAAAGGGTTGTTGTAGATTTTTTTTTATATTTTCTAGATTGAGGGTCTGTCTGTTCTACTCACTCTGTCTCTGATTTGTCCTGAAAGTAACAACACGTGATGTGGCTGAGCAAGGTCATGATTACTGATGATTGATATCGAGACTTAGTAACACCTTCCTTGATGTGAGGTTCTGGGGTCTGTTGGGCCATTTTCTTTTCACAAATTGAAAAAATATTATATATTTTCTAAAATCTTAATTTTTGTCATGATGTGCACCTGTGATACCTTTATGTAAAAGTTTTTCACTACTGTGTTAAAACAGAAAAGTTAGTATTGTACAGTGTTATTGTATTGTTGATATACACATGGTTTAAGTTATTTTGTATTGCTGGGCGCTAAGACACTCAGTCGCGGGACTCTAAGATGAGCCATGGACCTGTGTGATATAAAAATAATAAAACTCACTGGAGGATTATAATTGCCTCCTCCAGGGAGGTTATGTTTCGGGGAGAGTTTGTCTGTCTATGTCGGTAAACAAACTCAAAACAAAACCAATGGATCTGGATAAAATTTTCAGGAAATGTTCATAATGGGATAAGGAAGAACTGATTAAATTTTGGAGGTGATCTGGATCACCGTCTGGATCCAGGATATTTTGAAGGATTCTTTATTATTGTGAGATAGGGCTGTTTTCACCATATGTGTGTATAACTCCACAAGAAACACTTGGATTGCTTTGCATAACAATGCAAGACAAGGTCACCATAATGTTTGATAGATGTGAAAGTAAGATCCAGATCCTGGCAATATTCTGGATACTAAGATCCGAAATATGAAATGTTCACTAAAAACCTACAACTTAGACCAAATTGTAGCAGACAGTCTGCTGAAAGGAAGTATAACATTAAAGTAGGACTCAAGTGTTGCGTGACAATCACAATATGTTTGGTGGAGGTCTGCACTTTCTGAGTGCTTTTCTAGTTGTTAAATATTATTTAAGTAACATGATATGGCAGTCTCAATTTTTTTTATTTAAAAATGTTTGGTATTTATTTTTATGTTTCACAGGAACATTTGCCAATGTTTCCCTAAATCTATCACTTTTCATTTAACACTCAACAGACTTTGTAGTGTTTTCCACTCAGTGCTGACATCTCACTACACGCCATGTTCACAAACTGATGGAGGACGATTCTAAAATTCCCCAAAGAAATAACTAATCCCGTTCATGCATGTTCATATTCCACTGGCAGTGCCACCAGGATCCATGTGGGGCTTAGTGTCTAACCCAAGGGCACTTTGAGGAGTGAGCTACAGGAGCAGGGATTAAACCACCATCCTCTCATGTGAGACAGATCCCACTCTACCACTGAGCCACAACCTCCCCACCATCACCAAACATCAAGGATTAAATCTAATCTATTTTATTTCTTCCACTATCCATTTGGCCGGGGTCAGATCAGTGAGACTAGACAAATGTACTTATTTGGTAAGTAAACTATGAAGCTGACAAGTCAGTGAAATAATGGGAAGTCAGTGTTGTGTGTAAGCCATAGACTGTATGAATGATGGATGACTTGACAGCTCCCCAAAAACCAAAATACCCAACCACTTGATCGCTTATTGACATGCTGCTATTAGTCATCAACCTCCTCCGTATTGACAGATGGGAAATGTGTCATTTTACACAAATTTATACACGAAGAGTGATGCTATTGTTGCAAAACTGAGAGCTGATCCCCTACTACATAGAATGGTTCCACAAATGCAAGATTTTGGGGCAAAAGTGGGGGTATTTTGGCATCAGTTTTACTGAAAGGAGGGAACAGGCAATCATTTAATACAGTCTGGAACAGAAAGTGATCTAATACCTGCAGTAATCAGGAGGTACCATGCCATAAACATTGATCCTGTCACACAGCTCCAGAGAAATGGCCATGGTAAACCAGCCGGTGCTTAGCCAGGAGTTTGAGCTTTTCCTGGAAGATACAAAAGATTTCCTTTATCAGCAGATTTCTATTTTACAGAATCAATATCGGACTATTCAGTCTTCTTCCCAGAGACTCACTGATCAAAAAAGACCATTTTATCATTTTCGGCCCATATTTCTTAATTCTACTCCATCATCCTTTTTTAGGTAAATACAGACAGTCTTTTTGTGTCCACATCTGAACACAACAAAAAGGAAATATCAATGAGTAAGACATTTATTATGTTACATGAAAGCCGAAGTGATTGGATTTTCTATTCAGATGCAATGTCCTCTTATCTTCCTGGCGGCTAACTGTTCAAATGCAAATGAGTTTATGAATGGCTGGACTGACGCAGACAAAATGTCATATTATCTTTTCGTGGCTTCACTTTGTACGCTTGTATTCAGCCAGTTATTTTTCTACCTGTGCCACATATAAAGAGAGATGTAGCTATGACAAGGTCCTTTCATTTTAAGCACAAAAGAAAGATATGTGTCTGGCGTTAGGCTTGTTTCAGTATGTAACTATATGCTGAGCACTAGAGCTGCCACTGAAATGTTTGAAGACCTCTAGTCTGCTACATGTCTGCATATCAGTGCTTCTATCTATCTATCTATCTATCTATCTATCTATCTATCTATCTATCTATCTATCTATCTATCTATCTATCTATCTATCTATCTTTCTTTCTTTCTAGCCAATATATCCAATTCATCAGCTTGTCTGTAAACTCTAAGATTAAAATGCTTCTTGTAGAATCAAATTCCCACAGAAGTAGCGAGTATTTATTGTTGATATAAAGACATCTTGGAAAATAAGACACTACAAAGCAGATCTAAACTGTAGGATCTAAACTCTGCCTTACTTTATTCAAAGATTTGTTTGACAGTTTTTCTCAGTTGCTTTGGTACATTTCTCAAAAGATCCTCGCCATTTGTCTCTTTTTCAAATTCCTTCGTTCACCCCTCAAAAGTAAATTTTCTGTGTCGATGAACATGTTATTGCATCCTCGTGTCATTGTGTATTGATGGGCAGTCTCAGTATTTAGTAATATAGTCAATATAATAGTTTACTTTGGAAGGACGTTCTGATGTAAACTTTGCCTAAAATTTTGATGACAGTTACTGTAAATTGTAAGTTACATTTTAGTGAATGTGGGAGATTGAATACAAGAGACTAGACAATATTCACATTTTCACTTTCACTGTTTGTGCTGTAATTTGGTGTTCATAGTGATGAACAAAAGACAGTCTCTTTAGGCAAAACTGTTTTGCAGTGCTATGGAAATTACAGTGCAGTGCAGTCTTCCTACACCTCCTTATGTTTCTGTATGTTGGGCCACAAATTCTCATCCACATCACAACAAAGATCTTCTCTGTCTACAAAAAGTCTGAATGATTGAGGACACAGTTGTTCTCCCAACTTTTGGCTGCATCCTTCAACCAACACCAGCCATTGTAAGCTTATGATTGAGACCATGGTCCACATGTATGATAGATCTATATTTTCCTTTTACAGAAAAAGTGTGGCCGTGGTCTGTACAGAGGGAAGTACTAGGAATGAGTACCTTACCTTATCTGGCAATCGGTACCGGTACTCAACGGTACCAATTTTTGGTCCTTTTTTGTGTTTGTGTAGTAAAAAATATCAATTTGTTTAATAATATATATATTTTTTTCAATTTAAAGTATATGTTCTTTAATATATAACCCTGCAATGTTGTGTTCATGCCCAGCATGGAAAATTGTCTACTCTCCCATTCCCTTACAGTCACAAGGATGCATTGAGGATGATTGAACCCAAACGTGGTACCTTTTGGTTTTATGTGAATCGGTACCCAGTACTTTTGACAGAATTCGGTCGGTACCTATAAAAGTATCTAATTCGGTACCCATCCCTATGAAGTACACGTACATACTTGCAAGTTGATGGTTCATTAGACAAACTTCTGAGCTATTTCAGAAAACTGGTTGATCACTGGTTGATCTGATGCTTCACACATTTCCATTTGTTGGAGAAAGTCAAGATTGACCAGGGAGCAGTTCACCAATCCAGACAGATTAAGAAAAACAGTCTGATGGGATTGAGTGGGAAGATGGTTGAAATGTTATGATAACTTGTTCAAACTTTTTGCATGCAAAGACTTGTGTGATGAACCAATGACTAAATGTTGTGGAGGGTGAGACTGTTCAACAGAGACCCATGATAATCCATTTTGATCAACATGACAAAAGCAACTAATAATGAAGAAAATGGCAAAGAATTGGACATTAACATTTGTATGGATGACCCCAAACTTTTGCAACTTATCAAAAAAAATTAGAAACTGCTTTTTTGATGTGCACAATGATGTGAAGATTGAACAAGTAGTTTAGAGAATTTCAATTCCGATCTGAGAAATGAACCAAAGCAACTGACAATAAAACTAATGGGAGATCTGTAATCTCAGCATTAATCAAACACCTACGTTTTTATCTAAATCCTTTTTAAACTGCTGAGAACTGAATCAGATTAGTCTTTGTCTTTATGAGGCATAAACTGAAAACATTTTTGTATCAGCTTCTGCCTTGTTTGCGTTTCTTCTAAGATGCATAGATAGCTGGTTGTTCACAGTTAAGTCACTCAAAACAAGAGGACTAATCCTGTCAACACTTACCTATCAATCCCTGTTTCCTTTTTAAAAAGTTCATCAAACTTGAGCATTTTGAGCCTGGAGATTATGTAGATTTTAAGTTTGGGCAGCAGCTGGCTCAACAGCCTGAGGTTGTTGTAAACATGACCCTTTCCATCCCGTCTCATGCAGCTGCTTGGTCCCCAGAAGATGAACACGGTGTCTTGGCTAGCATTAAGCAGCTGCTGCCGGCTCCGCAGCACCCTCTGTAGGCTCGAGTGAGCTATGACACGCAGACTGGTGCGTCGGCCAACATCCTGCTGATAGCCTATGTTAGGTGCATCGTTCATTCGGATCACACACTGAGAGCGGTCGATTTCTTCTCCTCTCTTGCTTCCTGTCAGCTGGCCAGAGCTGGTGACCAGGGAACATGTCCTGCAGTGCATCTTCAGATGCTGGAGAAATGAAAGGTCAGAGGTCAGACAGAGTTGCAGCTTTCCATGTTACAAATTAAAAATTGTTTCGATTTGAAATAAAGCGTCTTTGTGCATGTTGCCTGTGTGTCACATGAATGTAAAAAGTATATGAAGGAACTTGTTGATCCACCTGTTAGCTCTCCTCCTTGCATCACTGATCAAAAGTTCAAGACCAGTTGAAAAATTGAAGAATATATATTTTGGGCTGTTGAATCTTAAAAGGAAAACAATTAAAACTAGAAAAGCACTCAGACCTCGGCCAAGCATATTGTGATTGTCACACAACACTTTAGTCCTTCTTTAATGTTATACTCCCTTTTAGCAGACTGTCTGCTACTATTTGGTGTTAGTTGCAGGTTTTTTATGATAATTTTTTACCTGACAGTGTTGAAAATTATGATAACCCAGAACATATTTCATATTCTGGACCTTAGTATCCAGAATATTGCCAGGATCTGAATCATACTTCTGCATTTGTCAGAAATTATGATGACCTTGTCTTGTATAGTTTTGCAAAGCAATCCAACCATTTCTTGTGGAGTTATATACACATATGGTGAAAACGGCTCTATCTCACAATGATAAAGAATCCTTTAAAAGAAGTCCTGGATCCAGATGGTGATCAGGATCACCTCCAAAATTTAATCACTTCTTTCTTATCCCATTTTGAATATTTCCTGAAAATTTCATCAAGATCCATTTGGTACTTTTTTTAATTATGTTGTTTACAGACAAACAGACAACCTCTCCCAAAATCGTATCCTCCTCGGCGGAGGCAATGTTTCGGTTGTTTATCAGCAGATCAAAAGTTTAAAACCACAGCTCAAGAAATTCTCACAAAAACTTAAAATTAGAAATAAAGTTTCTAAAAAGGACTCAGTAATGAGTAGATCCACGGTTCTTGTTGAACACCTCAACAATTTGTTTGGGCATGCGTGATACAAGTGTTTTCATAAGGCATGGTGCTTTGAGTGGTGAAGATGGCTTCACAGAAGGCTTCCCTCACCATCCATTCACAAGTGTTCCCAGTTAGATTTACAACATTTCCTTCAGAAGAGGTCATTTGTCTGGCAGGCGTTGTGAACTGCAGCATTGTCCTGCTTAAAACCCAAGTGGTTACCACACAGACCAGGGCCCTCAGTCATGAAGGAGGCCTCCTGCAACATCTCCACATAGCCAGCTGATGTTTGACAACCCTGTACAACCTGAAGCTCCATTGTTCCACTGAAGGAAAAGCACTCCAGATCATGATGGCGCCACTTTTACTGTGCCACACAGACAACATCTCAGGTGGGATCTCCTTAGCATGCCAGTTAGGTTGGAAGCTATCAGGACCGTCGAGATTTTTTTTTTTTTCATTAGAGGATAAAACTTTCACCTTTCAATGTCCAATGTTTGGTGCTCTCTTGCAAAGCCCAGATGGAAAATTTTGAGGCATCAAGGAGATAAGGCCTTTGAAGATGTTTGATCAAGCCCTTCTCTCACAGACAACGTCTGGTAATTGGGCTGCAGTCGGCACCAGTAACAGCCTTCATTTGGGTCTAGGGATGGGTACCTTTCACATTTGAAACGATACGGTACCGATACCCGGTACCTGGCAATTGGTACCGGTAATCAACGGTACAAATTTTTGGTACTTTTTCGTGTTTATGTGGTAAAAAAAATATCAACTTGTTTGGTAATAAAATAGATTTTTTTTTTCAATTTAACATATTTATTCTCCAATATATAACTCTGCAATGCTGTGTTCATGTCCAGCATGGAAAATTGCCTACTCTTCCTCTCCCCCACAGTCACAAGGGTGTGTCCAGGTACCTAAACATGGTACCTTTTGGTTTTACGTGAATCAGTACCCGCTACTTTTGACAGAATTCGGTCGATACCTATAAAAGTACCTAATTCGGTACCCATCCCTATTCTTGTGACTGTAAGGGAGTGGAAGAGTAGGCAACAAGCATTAAAAGTTTATATAATGAGGAATAAATATGTTTAATTAAATTTTATTATTAAAAAAATAATATTTATTACCACATTAGCACACATAAATTGGTACTGTTGAGTACCAAGATCAGTTGCCAGGTACCGAGCATTGGTACTGTATCGTTTAAAACAAGAGATACCCATCCTGAGAGAGGTACTGGGGGGTGGATTTTCACTCCTGTCCCATCCCACAGAAAATAATCCTGTCCTGTCCCACTCCTGGTAAAATGACCCCAACTCCCACCCTGCTCCCTTTCAGAACGACTCCCACATACTGCTCCCATGTTTTCCCTCTTTTCAGGCAATACATTGAATTTGATCTGTTTTTTTTCCCCCGTTTTTTTTTTTTTAGATTACTTTGTGTTATGCAGCTTTATTTCAAAAGATATGGCAACAGGTTCAGTTCATCTGTGGGAAAATTAGGAGCAATTTATTGCCTCAATCAAAAAAATGCCTACCTTTGTGCAATAAACCCAAACATGTGAAGTTTCATTTTACTTATTTTTTGAGCAATTGTTACCATGAAGCTTTGACAATACTTTTTATGTTTTAATTGTTTAAAAAAAAGAACTACAACAAGAAAGAGAGCTGTCGATTTCCTTGTCAGCTCAATAGATCAGTCCTTACTTCCTACTTTGCGTTAGTCAGTCTTCAGCACATCTGATTCTACGACAGAATTTACTCAAGCTATAGCGATTTCTCAGGCAGAAGACAGCAGCCGGGAGTACTACTGGTTTCTGGAGAGTGTAGTTCTTTTCACTTGCATTACAGTGTAGGCTTATTGGAAATAAACTACAAAATGGTGGTTATTTAAATAGCGTTGTACTTGTAAACATCTGGGGCTCTAATTTTGTGGCACAGCGCAGGGGGCGCAAGCCTGGCGCACCCTGCGCAGAGTTAATTTCGTGCTGCGCACCACCGTGCGCTGCCAATTTGACAATTTGGTAGATGGTCTGGGCAGAGATGGGTGTGACTGCGCGCCAGGGGGAGGTGTCAGCAGATTCATGTTGGCGCAGTGACAATTTCGTGCCAAAAAAAAGTGCACTGATAGCTCACCAGCTCTAACCTGGTCTATCCTCAGCCCAAGGCGGAGTACACCCTCTGCAGCTGTAATTTGGTGACAGGCGCACATGTGCGCACATGTCAACAAAGCCTCGGAGGCAGGTTTCCAGAGTGTCAGGCAGATTTTAATGCAATAAACAATCACAGCAATCACTATTTAATGTAACCGTCTGAACCAGCATATACATTTGTATCTATATTAACTGTCCCGTCACATCTGATGTCAGAATAAAGCCGTTTGTCATAATGGAAAGTTAACCTGACGACAGCTGGAAGTTTGATGCACATCTTACAATTAAACAATTAACAGCCTTAACATCTGTACCAATGTACCAATGTGTTATAAAAATGCCTTTAAAGGTGTAAAAAACAAAAAAGTCTGCTTTAAAACCACACATAGTAACAGTAGTATATTGCTATTTGTTTTTATTTATTAAATGAATGATCTACAAACTTTTGTAACTTGAGGCCCAGCTATAATCAATCTGGCCCACCCAAAACTGAAATCCTGGCTCCGTCCCTGCTCACAGTTACTTTAACTTTCCAAAACATCTCTCTAATAAACAAACACCTGTAACAACCTTATTTTGAATACTTCATCTGCAAACATCTTAACAAATGTTTACAAAACATTTGGTCTAACCTTGAAATACATTTTGTTGCTCGACCCATTTTTCAGTAACTTAAGAATGTTTACACAGACCAGTTTTTTTTTGTTCACCATCTTCATACAACAAACACAGCATCATAACAAGACATTAAAATTGTGTTTTACTTTTTATTTATAAAACTTTTTATTTATAAATTTTTTATTCAAGTTTTTTTTTCTCAAAATGTTATAATTTTTTTATTTAATTTTTAAAATCATCTATTTTTAAGCTTTGTGTGTGTGTGTGTGTGTGTGTGTGTGTGTGTGTGTGTGTGTGTGTGTGTGTGTGTGTGTTTGGTGGGGGGTATTTTGGAGAGAGATTTTTGCTCTTTCTCAGTTTTTTTTAAAAGTTTTTTTAATTTATTTTTTTAAAATTTTTAAATTTTTATTTTTTTATCAGGAGAGAAGGAGAAGGAGAAAGAGGAAAAGGAGGAGGAGGAGGAGGAAGGAGGAAAAGGAGGAGGAGGAGGAAGGAGGAGCGATGTTATTTTTTCTTCCACTGCCCAGGTTTCTTCAAGCCCAGAAAGTGTCGTGTTCGTTTCCAGACTGAGGGCGATGGTGTTTCTGGTGGGCCGGCAGCTCCTGCAGTCTCAGCTGGGTCCTCAGATCCAGGAGTCCCCTTGGGTACCAAAGTTAGAGCTGGAACCTGGAATTCAGAGGGTCCTGCTGTCTCCTCCATCATGGTGGTGTTGGACTCCATGGCTTGCTCCTCCTCAGGTTTCTCCACCCCCCTTGCCGGTGGTTTGTTGGGGAGCTGGGTGTTACATGAGAGCAGGAGAGCATACTGACATCTCTGCTCCTCCAGCTCTCTGCGGTAAGCGCTCTCCCTCTCCATGATGGTCTGTTTCAGGGCATTGATCTCCTCTGCCATCTTTTCTTTGACCTCACTGAGCTCGGCCTGTGTTCTCCACATTTCCAGCTGCTCCTCTGCCATCTCATTGTTCAGAGACTGGATCTGGGTCTGGAGCTCCTGCTTCTGACTCTCGGCTTGATGTTTCAGAGTCCATAGATCAGTGTCATAGCTTTGCTGGAGCTCCTGGTTGTAAACTTTCATCTGCTCCAGTTCTTCTTGGAGAAGCTTGCTCCTTTCTTGTTCCTCCTGAAGCTCGGATCTGAGGTTTTCTTGGACGGTTTTGTGGTCCTCTCCATACTCCTTGCTGGCTTCTTGAGTTCTAAGCTGTGTTTTCAGCTCCTGCAGCTCATTCCAGTACATCATTTCTTTCTGGAAAGCGTTCTGTTGTAAGGCAGCGACCTCCTCGCTCATCTTTTGACGAAGGAGGTCCTGTTCGGTTCTCAGTGCCAGAATAACCTGCTGGTCTTTTGCGGCTCTGTCAGCTTGAGCCTGGCTTTGCTGCTGGAGCTCCTGTTGAAGGTTCTCCACCTGCAGTTTGGCACTTCGGATGTCGGTGTCGTACCGAATGTTGAGCTCCTGGTTTGAGGCTGTCACTCTCTGGAGCTCTTCTTGAAGGGCACTGATTTTGTTGGATGCCTCTGTAAGCTCTGTGTCGAACTTCTCTGTGTTTACCAAATGAGCCACCTGCAGCTCCTCATAATCGGCGTGTAGATGTTTCTTTTTCTTCTGCCTCGTAGTGTCCCTCACCTTCAAGGCGATTCTATGCCTAGAGAGCGTCTCCTGAGAGCTGTACTTCTGCAGCGTTTCCAGCTCTCTCTTGGTCTCCTTCCCTCTGTTGATAAACATCTCTTTGAGGGCTTTCTGTCTGGCCAGATGTTCTTTGGTCTCCTCCAACTCCTGGCTGAGCTGAAGTTTTTGGTTTTCAACCAGGCAACGACGGGACCGCTCTAGCTCCAGCATTTCAGTGAGATCTTTCACCTCCCTGCGGAGTCTTTCCACCTCCATGCCCTGACGGCCTGCGTTCCTGTTGATTATCACTCGGTTCATTGTTCGGTGCATCTTTTCTTTGACTTTGTAATAGTCTCTGAAAAAAGTTTGAGTTTTGAGTAGATTGTCTCTACCTTTGTGGCTCTACCAGATGAAAGATTCAAAATGGTCTGACTGCCTTGAGAGCGCCCTCTATTTATAGAAAAATATGAGAGCCTTATGACATCATAATGGGTGGAATTGGAATGTTCTCATGAAACAATGCACTGTCTCCTTCTTGTTTACATTCAAACTGAATTCTGTGATTCAGATGAAAAATTGTCTCTTTTGGTAAAAATATAAACAATAACCATTAATGAAACGAACATGACTGTAAAAAATTTAATTCTCTCAAAATAAGGTTACAGTTTTGTCTCTGTTTGTGTAACTGAGTCAGTTCTGGTGATGCCCAAATTGCCATCAAATAATTTGTCTCCTTACTTGACCACTGCACCATCTTCCTCCCCATTTTCCTCAACTTCCTGCTCATTTTATCAACTTGGATTACGACCCACCAACCAGTAATGAACTGTTCTTAGCTGAGACCAACTTTTTTTTTGACTCCAGCCAAGGGATGGGCACTGAATCAGGTACTTATTTAGGTACCAGCTGAATTAGGTCTGTAGTATCCAGTACCAGTTAACGTAAAATCAAAAGGTGCCATGTTTAGGTACCTAAACGCATCCTTGTGTCGGGATGGGTACCTTTCATATTCGAAATGATACAGTACCGATACCCGGCTCCTGGCAATTGGTATCGGTAATCAACAGTACAAATTTTTGTTACTTCTTTGTGTTTATGTGGTAAAAAATTATCAATTTGTTTGGTAATAAAATAGATATTTTTTTTCAATTTAACATATTTATTCTCCAATATATAACTCTGCAATGCTATGTTCATGTCCAGCATGGAAAATCGCCTACTCTTCCTCTCCCTCACAGTCACAAGGATGTGTTCAGGTACCTAAACATGGTACCTTTTGGTTTTACGTGAATTGGTACTCTGTACTTTTGACAGAATTCGGTACCCATCCCTATTTGGGTCAAGGATTGTTCTGTCACTTGATGGACATTCAATCGGATCTTCCACCTCTGTGCTGGTGAATTTTTGGGGGGTTAACCACTTGACTTTTTCTACCACAACCCTCAAGTTCTTTTGAGAAATTCAAAACGACTGTCTTGTGTTAGCGCATTGTGAGAGGCCTTGCTTTATGAAGCTGAACTATCTGAATATGTTCAAAGAGAGGAAGTTTCTTTTGCTTCTACCATCAAGAAGTCATGACAGTGTGAAAACCCGACAGAAAACAACATTAAATCAGTGTTTTTGTGTAGATTTGGGCTTTTAAAGGCTCTGGTCTTTAACTTTTTATTTATTGATGAACAGCCTGTTTCATATTCATTGTTTTTCAATAAATTGCTCACTGAAATGTTTTTGCCCTCACTTAAATTCCTTTGTCTTAAGATCCAACAACGTAAAATGTAAATTTGTGCGTTTTTTTTTTTTCAACTAGTCCATAATTTTTTATCAGGTGCATACAGACACACCCCATGTCAATTCACCTGAAATATCCTCAAGTCCATACTAATAGATTACAGACTTTATTTAGAGAAATCTAAGAGTATTTACTGTGTCATATCCCTACCAAGGTCAAGTCTTTTTTAACTGGATATTCTTCTGAAAAGTGTCTGCCAAAAGATATAAAAAAAACCAGAAGACTTCAGTCTGTACAACACATGTAACAAACAGCTAAGATAACAAAACATTCCTTCAGCTTGACGCATTTCATAAACTATAAGAAAGTCTTGAAGGCAACTACAAACGTGTTTAATGTAAAGATGTTTAAGTGATGAAGAACTTTAAACACATGCAGAACCTGAGGGAATTGTCATTGTCAAAGAGTTGAGCAGCTAAAGTACAAACAGGCAGATCTGTCACTTACCCTATCATTAAAACACTCTGCAGATGATCATGTCTGACAGCAGTGGAGGCTATTCTTCACTAGGCTTTTGTAGGAAAATCATAAACACACACTGAAACCTGTGAAGAAACTCAGTCACACTAAGCCCTCGAGAAATGTTCCCTTTCATGAAACTACGGATGCATGTACAGTGTCGGTCACAACATGCCCCCTTGATACAAAATCCGGTTCATGTTTCATTCATGCACAGCAGCTTTCAAAAAGGTGAATGTATTGCAGGGCTGTTGCACTGGTTTGCACTTTCCTTCGTCCATGTTGTTCCCACCAGGTTTTCAGTGCAGAGAAAGGTGAGCTTGGATTGAATGATCCGACAGCAAAAACCCAGAGACCCTTCACATGAATTATTCCCAACCTTAATAGAGAGCTACATTGGCATTCTGAACTGTGCTCTGGGCTTCACACTCCATCAGGTTTGGAGGTGGGGATGTGTGTTTGTCCATATAATTGTGTGTGTGTGTGTGTGTGTGTGTGTGTGTGTGTGTGTGTGTGTGTGTGTGTGTGTGTGTGTGTGTGTGTGTGTGTGTGTGTGTGTGTGTGTGTCCGCTTACCTACATTCAGGTGAAATTACCAGCACTGGAGGCTGTGCTGCTCCCACCACAATATTTATAATACTCTCCCACTATCTCTGATCCCACATTGAATGATTTCCTGATGTTTGTGTGTGTGGGTGGGTGTGTGTGTGTATGTGTATGTGTGTGTGCGCATCTGTTTTCATGTCTATTAGAAGTCTGTGGATGTCCTTAAACCCGTTTGATGGCCCCTCAGATATGCAACACAACTATGATCCCCTGACATGAGTCTTCAACTGTCTGAAAAGTGTCAAGATTTAAAACCCACTGTAATCCCCTCAATACACACACAAACACACACACCACCACATGCATGCGTGCCTTTTCAACAGAGGGTTATCATCTTATATCAACCATGGGGGAGACTTTGTGGTCATTTCAAAAATAAGTAAAAATTTAATGAATAGAAACATTTATAATTAAGGTCTTTGACCATCTGTGAAGTGTGAACAAGTGTTGTGTGAACAGGTCATTAAACTTCCTGCTCCAGCCAGAAGAAGAGAGACTGTCGAGCATGGTTTGAAACAGTAACACATCGGCAGGTCACCTCTTTGTAAACATTTCAAGGAGTGTGACAGACTGTGACATAATTTAAGTTTGGCTTAAAGCGAGACAAAGACAACAACCTGAAAAATGTCCCCTGGACAGTCTCCTATTGGCGAATACGACCATAACCAAGTTCCCCATTAGGTAGATACGTAAGGGAGCACACACATGCACACGCACACACACACACACACACACACACACACACACACACACAAAAAGCTTCAAATCTTTTTGCACCAAGAAACAGGATTTCCAATTCTCCAACGTACTTCCCAAAACAAACCATTTCCTACTGGAGTGTGTTTGCCCTCTCTGTCCTCAGACCCCCTCCATCTATAAGAGGTAGACTTGAGCAAATTACACCCTTCACTGCACAAACACACCTTCCATGTCTTTGCTGAAGAAGAAAAAACAGTCCTTTAAGCTGTTTCTTCTTCTACAAACAACATTCTGCATTCTGCTTTCAGCTCTGTCCTCATGGTTACCCCCAAAGCAACTTTTAATCACTTCAAAGCTCAGCGAATGTGTTAAACCGGTAAAAGGCGATTGAAGGTTGCTCTGGCGGTGTTATGCTTTGAAGTGCCCATGAAATAATAGTGTCCTTGACGGTAATGCTAAAGCTTCAGTACAGGCTTCTGACAGTTTTATGAGTTTGGAAAATAGCCACCCTGTAAAGCATATGTCTTATTAAGAGGGGCTTTCCGGATCAGTTGTGCAACATTTCAGATGATGAATTAATGAATATGAGTGTAATTTAATGCATATTAAAAGCAGTTTGAAAACGCATAATCAGCCTTAGATTAACATTGTGGTCCTTTTGTTTGTTATCCAATTATACCTTAAGCACTTGAAGCCTCCTACACACACTCAGACTGCACTTCATCGGGAGGACAGAGGCTTGTCTAAACCTATTAATAATGCATACACACTTTCAAAGGTAGACACGATTTAAAGGTGTAACATTTGAAGCTGAGAAGCCATTTCAATGTGTTAATGTCACTACAACGACTGGATGTCTAATGGAAAAGATCGTCTTGGTACTTTAAAAACACTTTTTTTGCCAAAACTTTTTTTTGTGAATGTCCCATATTATGAAAAAATCACTTTATTAAGTCTTCTAGTGAAATTTGTGGGTCTTTGGCTTTTTCTCCCATCCCACTAAATGTGATATTTAATGACAAAACCTGTGCTTAGTAGTGCTTGTAAAAGTAAAATCCTGACCTAAAACAAGCTGTTTGGATTTTGGGGATTTGCCGACGCCAGCGAGTCCCTTTTTTGACCAATCAGGAGCAAGTCTGACCTGATTGGGTCACCGGAGCAGATACCCCCCAACCCCTTCTCTCCCCAGAGGGGAGAATGCCAAAGTTGAAGAGCCATCACTGCTCTGTTTTTGGCTGTAAACAGCCACATAGTTCCATGCACAAGCTTCCCAACTCGGAAGAAGACAAGACTAAGTGGCTAGAGTCCATTTATCAAGGAAATGTGCCAGCTACACTCAGTAAAACGGTGCATGAGTGTGCTAGTCACCTCACGGCCGACTGCCTTTCCAACTTTGGACAGTACAACAGAGGGCTAGTGAATAGACTGGTCTGAATCCGGGCGCATTACCAACCATCCACCAACAAACCTCTGACCCTGGAAATGTGAGTATTTTAAATGCTGTGTGCTGTGGAGCAGATGTAAGAGCTTTTCCTCAGTGCCCCCCCCCCCTCTCTGTGTTAGCTTCAGGATGCTAACTTCAGCTGCAGCTAGCCCATTGTTTTAGCCTGTAATGTTACAGTAAATGAGCTTCGCTGTTTTCTAAACATTGTGCACTCGGAGCTCATGGCGCCGCTCTCAGTGACGTGGAAAAGCGGGGCGGTATCAGTGGTGGCTCATTTACATATGAAGGTCACGCCCACTAAATCAGAGCGTTCTGAACAGAGGGGCTATGAGAGCCTGTGTTACTACCATTTCATGAAGAAAGCAATGATCCATAATATGGGACCTTAAAATATTTTTTGATGTTTATTTATGTTGCTGAGATGTTTACAAAATCTGTAATGTGATTCTTCCTATTTTTCCCTTCTATAACTTTATGTGGGTAAAGTTATCAGCAGAGAACGCATCTTTGTTATAAAGATAATGATGTGATTTTTTTTTTTTTTTTTTAAGAAATATCAGAAAATACTCTGTTCAACGCAGGATGTATCATGCCAGGTTTTATATATCGGACACATCATTAGCGTCTTGTTAAGTATTCTCAGCACAGGTTTCTTTTAACTGGAGACAGAGCAGTGACTTTCAGAGCAGGAGCAGATGAAGCAGCGATGAGGAGCACTGCTCTGGTTCCAGTTTCAGTCAATTACTGCCCACACACCAACTCTGGGCTCATCAGTATGATCCTGTTTATAGTTCCCAGGGGAACCCAGGATCATAATTGCTTTCAGAGCAAACCCCATCAGTCAGTCTCTGATATTGCTCCAGGGGCTTCACAGTGCCTCCAATCCACCAGCCTCTGCCCTCTGCTCCCTTTCAGTTCAAGAAGGCTGTTGGAGAGCATAGACCTACAGAGGATTTAGCCTGGGCACGACTGGGATATTTAGAGGAGAGTCATTTGATAAATATCGTTAAAGGGCCCCACTGTCATTGTTATTTGTAGGTTTGAAGATTATAATTCTTAGGTTATCTCAAAGGTTTTGTAACTCCAAAGACATTTTGTTGTAATAAAGAAACACAAAAGTGTTGCAGTTAAAAACCTCAGCAAACATTAAACAATACATCTCATCTTAAGTTTTCAGACAACCAGCTGCTGCTTTTTCATTAACCTATTTATTGAAATTATGTAAACTGTGTTATAAAAATATTAATACATTTCATTTGAGTGACGCCTTTCAGGACAGTCAAGTGCACCTTATAATTTAAAATGCTTTGCAATGTGCTAATAGCTCAAATGAGAGTGGAGGTGGGTTAAGTTTTACCTGTTGTATCGTGTGAGAGTTTAATGATCGGCATGTTTTCCTCTTCTCTGACACAAATTAATTATACAGACATCCTCCAGACGGTTGACACCTCATTAAATCCCTCATGTGAGACACACTTTCAAGATGCAATCCCAAACTTACTCTGCTCTCAATTTCAGGGAGTGTAGGCGAGCTGATCAAGGAAGCCTTTTTTCTCTCTCTTTGCTGTTATGTCAAGCTTAGATGGAGAGCAGAGACAGGGGCTGCATCTCAGAAGACTTAGCCTTGTTAGCAAGAAATGTAGTGCATTTAAAAAAAGAGCAGAGTAGATTTAACAAGCATCTTGCTATGGAAGTGTTAACCAAAAACCAACTGATTAGATTTTATTATTTTTAAATAGCGAGCACATGTTAACATCAGGTATGAGATGCATTAGTATGTTCACGTCGTCTTGTACTAAATTCTGCTATTCCAAGGAGTTAACCCTTACTTTAAGGGAAGTTATGCCAGAAAGGTGATATTAGTCATTCTGCACATCTTTCCTATATAATACATTTTAAGTATTGTGTAATAAAAGGGTCAGAACAGGAGAGATTTTGCCATTACTTTACTTCTTTATGACACACATTTCTCTAAGGCTGACTGCATTAAAGGCTGCCAAAGCTCAAGAAGCCATCTCTCATAATAAGCAGGTAGATGGTAAACTGGCACAGGCTCATGAGCCACATGCCTGCACTCGCACACGCTTTTCACATAAAGGGCCAATGTATATTGATTTCGCTGACAGTTCTTCAAAAAGGTCAGCATCTCTTTAACTGGGATCGGCAAAACATCAGAGATGGAAAGAAGATGAGCGGTGCAGGGGAAAATTGGAGCGGCTGTGTGTTGAGGTGTTCAGACTCAAACGTGGGTGTGTGGATTTCAAAGAGTGCAGCTCTAATTACTGTGGCTTGTCAACAAAGGGGAAATGCAGGAGCACATCTCATAGAAACCTGCAGATATTCAAGAAGGCAAAAGGGAAACATAATGAACGCCAGTTACTCAAAAACATCCAGTATGCTCTGAATTTGATGAACCTCTGAAGTCTGATCTTCTGTAGACTTTATGGATTTCAACACTGTTTTTCTGTTCTCATACCACCATGAAACACCCAAAATAAAAACACCTACACTAACAACTGAAAAATGAGCCGACATGGCCTCAGGAATAAACGTGTGTTGATGGTTGTACACAAAAAAGAGCAAAAGCAGGCATAATCCTCCACCCACCTTTTTGAAATCAAAGCCCACACAACGGAGACATTCATGTGAGGTAATATAGGTCATAAAACGGGGTCTAGCAGGCACATCACACAGAGCTCCACTCGCATCTCTGATGAGGGCATTAAACTTTTACATCCTGTCTGGCCATTTGCGTGGGGTTTCCTGCATGTGTGTGTCAGGACAAAGATTCCCTCCAGCGGCAGAAGCAGCAGACCTAAGATGACCCTGGAGGGAGCAGCACAGACACACCAACCTACTCCGCTGATCCAGCAGCAGGTTTCTTCTGGTTAGTCACTCCCTCAGCTCTGTGCAAGGGTGCTGAAGTTGCAGCAGCCACCATGAGGGAAGTGCGTGTGTGGGGGTTGACACTAAGCAGTTTGAAGATTTCCCAGAGTGGAAACATCATGAATCAGCTGTCATCCAAGGAGAAGGAGAAGGTGGTCGGCTGTGACTGAATATTAATGTTGCTTCTCTATAGAACAGCTAAATTAAAGCAGCTGCCCCTCATTTCTCCATAGATTAATGCTTCTTTTTCATGTACTTAAAAAGGAATATGATGTTACAACATCTCAAAGGAGGCCAGAACATAAAAACCTGGCACTTCAAAACACAGAAACAAATCCTGGGAGCCCGATCAAACCTCTCACCTAACTCACACTTTTATGTCACTGATCATTGATCAATAATAGGCAAACTTTAACCAACATCTACTCCTAAAATCCTCTTCTGGCAAGGGCTTCCTGGGAAACTCAACATCTTTTCTGCTCTGGTGTGTCTTGCAACATCTCTGTCTTACTGGAGGGAGGACATGATGCTATCTGGATGATCTTTTGATCTGATTGAACCATCTGTCCACAAGGCTGGGTTTGAATAGAAGGGCTCAGCTTGATGAAAACAAAAGCTGAGGAGCTTTTAAAACTGAAGGATTGCAGCAGTGATTTCTTAAGTAGCTCTTCAAGTAGAAACGCATCCCACATTTTGTCGCTAAATATTTCATGGTATATGCATTATGTATTATATATTAAAAAGCAGGATAAACAGAAGAAGTTAGAGATGGTACTTCCACAGCAAATTCCAGTTTTTGGGTTCAACATTTTGATGTTAATTTATATCAGTTGAGGCTTAAGATGCCAGAAAAATATTTTTTTACTCCAGTTTCCACATTAACACAAAACTTCATCCACAAACGCAATGCAATGTATTCAAAACATTGACTTAACTTTATTTGTACAATCAACCCGACAAACTTTACTGAAATACTTACATCATATTCAGCTATGATGATGGCTTGAGACATGGATTACAAATAGAGAGGGGGGATGTTTCAGTTTTCAGTGAAACCAGGGCAACCCCTGAAGCTTCAAAAATCCATTTCAAGCACACACCTGAACTCTACATTCACATGCCAGGTTCCCTGCATTCCCTGGATTGCAGCAGAATACTGATCAGGTGCAGCTTCATGTAAAACTGCAGCAGTATCCATTGACTTTTTTGGTAAATTTCGCAGAATAGACAGATTTAAGGACACACAGTATGTAAAAAAACAGTGACTAAATTAGTGTACAGAGCTAGATTTGTCCAACACACATCCAAACATTGAGGTCATTCAAGGTACTTGAATGTTCTCAATCCACGCTGCAGTTTTCTCCACTGTTTGGCTCTATGTAGTCTTTTCAAAGCACTTAAAATTCATATGCTACCATTTCCACATATCCCAATCCTCTCTGCATGAAGGCACCAAAAGCTCTGAGAACTCTTACAGCTTCATCACTAAATCAGAAATGATTTTGTGGGAGTCACGCAAAACAAGTGTGTTGCTCTATTCTTTACAAAAGAGTTGAGATGAAATAGATAGATAGCAATATATAGTTAATGCAACTCATCTGACATTAGGATCCTCTGGGCATTTTTCTATTCTGCAGTTATGTTACCCTACCATTACTGGCCATATTTAGCTTTCTCCATTGTCTGTCTTTATTAACTGCAAATCAAACTGACACCAGGCCTCCATGGTCCATCCAAAAGCCAAAACACCATCTCAGTGCACATTGATATATATGAAATGGTGAGCCAAGGCTAAAGCAGAAAACATGAAGAAGGCAGGTTTTATAGCCCACACAGCAGCTAGCCAGTAGAGGGAGCTCAACATTTTGGCTTCACCGTGCATGAACACTGAAGAAATCCATTTTAATACTGATCGGTTTGTTTTTGTTTATCAGTATTTTTGAGCCTGCACCAATATTCCATCATTTTGCTAAGTTGAGTTTTCCTTCTCCGATCAAATAAACTCTGAAAAAACAACAGCTGTCCTGAGCAAAGCAATTACTTCTAGAGCTCCCTCTGGTGACTGGCTGCAGAATGAGTCATGAAGTCCATGCAGTGGATAGGGATGGATACCTTTCACATTTGAAACCATACGGTACCGATGCTCAGTACCTGGCAAATGGTATCGGCACTCAACAGTACCAATTTTTGGTACTTTAATTTGTGTTTATGTGGTCATAAATTCTAATATGTATAATAAAAAATATCTCAAGTTTTTCAATTCAACATATTTCCTTCTCGGTATTTAAACTTGCAATGCCGTGTTCATGTCCAGCATGGAAAATTGTCTACTCTTCCACTTCCTCACAGTCACAAGGATGGGTTTAGGTACCTAAACATGGTACTGTTTGCTTTTACATGAATTGGTACTCAGTATTACATGCGTAATTTAGTCAGTACCTATCAAAGTTCCTAATCCTTAGCAGTGGAAAAATATATGGTGAACAGAGTTACACCTCTTTGCCACAATCTGTGTTAAGGTTTGGAAAATTTATTCCATATTTGTGTGTTGATATTGTTTTTCATTTTTATGTGATACTGTGTGAGTTTCCCTTTATTTAGTTAAATTATTTTGTTTTGTAAATTTCCTTGATCCAATCTAATAAGAACAATTAATGTTTGATGAGGTTGAAAAAAAAAATAGCTCTTGCTAGAAGGTGCCCTCTGCCCTCTGCTCAGGCCGAGGACCCTAATTAAAAACTATATCATGATCGATAATTAACTTTTGAGGTCACTTTTGAGTCAACATGTCAGTTGGAAAAAAAACAACCAAAAATATTCAGAATAAACCCGTGCTAACAACATTTCTGAAATAGCAGAGGGAGACAGACCGTGTACGGAAGCACAGATGGAGAAAATTACCTGACGATCTACGACACCTGTGTACCCCTCCAGTGTTGGTGTTGGAGGTCTCTGTGGTTTTCTGGATGGAGCAGGACCATCTGAACGCTGGGGCGACAATGATGATACAGACGAGGAAGAGGATCTGTCCCTGGAATTGCTGTTGTACATCAACATAAAACTGGTAACCATGGTAATGACGATGATGCCGCTAACGCCTTGGTACTGAAGGGACATAGGAAAAAAAAGTTGGACAGAGCTCAACAGCTTTATAGAGCCAGAGGGTCTAGGTTTAGATTATGTGGTACATCTTTGGTCAAAGTAATAAAGAAACCTAATATCAGATACAAAGCAGATTGTTGCATAAACAGCATCTGTTCTTTCCCCCTACAACGCTGAGAATAAAATGTCAGCTGTGCCACTCAAACTAGCTGAATAATAGCAAGACAACCTGTGGGAAAGCCAGAAACAAAGATAGCACTGGCTTCTGATTTCAAACATGATTCATAGTTAGTTCCCTCACTGCAGAAAAAAAAAACATCTTTAGACGCCATACTATCTCCCTAATTTCAGAAAACAACTGAAGCAGCTGTAGAATTTTAAAATAAAAACACAAAGTGCATTTAGGTCACAGCAGAATGTGTCAGAGCTTCAAAAAACCCTGAAGCTCCGTTCTGGGCTTGATTTCAGTTTAGTATGTATTCAGCAGGTCTCATCTGTCTCACCACTCTGATCTTCATCTTCATTTCACCTCGTTTCCCACCGCACACCGAGCCTTCATCATACCGGGACCAGAGCTCACTCACGGAGAGTCCGGAGTCTTCAGCATGCAACACCGGAGCAGCAGCATCACTTGGAGGAGACGACGCTCCGGCACTCCGCTGCTCTCCCAACCATGCTCCTCTCCACAGGGACTCAGCGGCGCGCCTCATGGTCCTAAACAACTCCATTTCCCAGCCTACCTCGGTATTGTTCCCTTTGCTGGTGGCTCGTGAGATGCTAATCGACCACGAGTTGTATTGAAAACAACCAGTCTGTATTGTCGTGACAGGGACCCAATGAATTAATTGGAGTTTCCTAAACGTATCAGATGGCTGCCTTGCCCCAAATATTGCAGATTCTATAGGCAACAGGTAACATCAAAATTTCAACAAAGAAAACACAGAAAAGCAGGAAAAGAAAAACGGGTGAAAAGGGGCCAAGATGATAAGAAAGTGGGTATGAAAACATAACTGGGTTATACTTGACTAAACAGAAATATTGCACACCAGGAGATCACGTGGTTCTAAACTGTTTTTGAATTAATATTTTTATTTTTATATTGAGGTAAAAATGTTTCGATTCCCTAAAATCTACTTTTGCAATTTCTGATTGATAGAATTAAAACCCTTGAGGCTTTGTGGTAAGAAAAGTCAATTGACTTATTTAAAAGTGACGGGAAAGAAAAAAGAAAAGAAATAGCTTGGTCTTTTACCACACTAATTAAAGCAATGTCTAAGATATTTCACTATGGTGGCTGGTAGGTGTCACAATTATCAAAAGCCACAACATATATGCCAAAGCTATGACATGAATGCAAGAGCAAAAATGCAAATGCAAAAGCCACAACACGACGGCAGTACAGCTACAACGGAAGTTAAAAAAGGTTATTTTTTTTCAAAGGGACAAAGAAATTGTAAAAGTATGAAAGAAACTATAAATATAGTTTCGTAGGGGTGTCACCTTGTGGTATCCTTCATAGTAGTCATATTTCTTTATTCACGTTGGCATTTGAGCTATATTTATCATAGGTTAAGTTATAAAAGAAATAAATCATTAACTTACTCTCACAACTTTTCTGTGTCTGTTCAGAAAACTGTCCTCTTAACTTCTGTTGTGGCTGCACTTCCGCTGTGTTGTAGCTTTTGCATTTGTGTTGTGGTGTTTGCGTTTGTGTTGTGACTTTTGCATTTGCGTTGTTGTTTTTGCAAATCGGCTGACACCTATCGGCCACCGTGCATTTCTCATGATTTGAGTATAGCTTGAATCCAAATGTTCAAATTTGATTTCTTTTCAATCCTGTCCTTCAAAAAGTATGTTCTTGCCACTGCACCAGGATAAAGATAAAGATAAAGATAAAAAATAGTTTATTAATCCCAGGACACATAAGATGTGAGATTTAAAAAAGCTTTGCACATCATAAAATTTTTAAAGTGCATTTTTTACAGTGCAGTTTACTTAATATACTTAAGATTTGATCTACTAAAAGATGTCACTCATTCAAATTATTTGAAAGTAATGTGTTACTTCTTTGTGAATTGCTATCAAAATGAATTGTCCAGTTTTCGCTACACAGCCAAGGTGTAACAGACCTTAAGACTAAAGCTCAGAGCAACTGTAGCCTGCCAATAAGAGAGTCAGCAGACATTGTGGTCTGTTCGTGAATTCCTTTTGCGATGCACTTTGAGCCAAAATTATTGCATTCATTTTTTAATTTGTTGCTTTACTTGTCTGCCAAGAAGATGTGCTCTGGTTTTGTGGGAATTGATAAGTTATTCATCAGAAAAATAACACATCCAGATGCAGCAAGACAAACCAGGGTAGCCTACATGAAAGCAGATGGAACAGCTTTAATGTTTTTATGTCAGATTTGCATGAAATATAAACGATTTTTATGAAAAGACTTCCTTTCTAAAAGCCAGGATCATATTATATGAATAAAAAGATTTGATATCTAATGAGACAATAGAAGTAAAGAACACTCAAAATGGAATGGGTTAATAACAGAAATACACTTCAGTATTTCAAAGGTGAAATACAATCATTATTATAAAACCAGGAGTTTTATTTTATTTTATTTTGGAGTAAAGATCAGCTGTGAAGCTAATACTGTTCTCATTGTTTTAAACATCTTTGGCCCTTAAGAAATACCTAGAAACAGCTTTTACTGCTATTGACTGAGCCGAGCTTCTGAAGACAACAGCTCTGAAACAGATACCATTATGGAGCCGAGCAATTTGTTGGTCTGACAGCGATCAATACTATCTGGAACAAAGTCCTACATATAAATGCGACCTGTGTGAAAAATACAAATGGAGATGAGACTGCCTTTTCTCTAAGCTCTTTTTCCAGCAAAAGATTTTGTGTGCTCAGTGTTTTACAATTTCTACAGATGTGTGCATCATTGTCGCTGGCTCCAGTTTTGTTTTTGGCTTAATTGTATTTCTTAGTTGACTAAATTATTTGACCAAGATATAAGAGTGTTGTTGTTCATAGTTATATGCAGAAAAGTCAATCTGTCAGGCTTCTTTAACTGTTGTTTAAATTGTTGATCATCACTTCAGAAGATGATTTACACTCCTCAGCCCAGAGGATTACCAGGGCTTGTGATTACCACCTCTTTCTCATTACAATACAACATTGTTCACATAAATTGATGTTATTCAAATGATTTTTTTACTCTCAAAATTCTATTTGGGTATCTTGTTCATAATGTGGCTGTAATTTTCTGTTATAGTTGCACGCTGTAGCAACAGTCAAGCACAAAAGAGTTGGCTGACGTCACTAGGTCAATTCTAGTAATTTGCTTTGCTCATAAATAACTGTGTTAATACTAGATTTTAAGGGGTGCATCTAAAATGACTGACAGCAGGGCTTAATCTTGTAATTAGTTTAGCTCCAAAACACCTCTTTAAAAACCACGGGGTTTCACTGCTCAGACCATAACCACATTTTATTCAGTGTGTGTACAGCAGGGGTGGCCAACCAGTCAGAGACCAAGAGCCACAAAAATTACTGTGGTACCACAAAGAGACACATCACATTCTTAGAGACACACTTCCTCTCACACAAAAACAAAATGACATAAAATGAAAATCAATACATTTCTATCTATCTATCTGTCTTTGAGCAATTAAGAGGAGCACATGTAGAGAAGAGAAACTGAAATTTAAGTATCAATCTCATCACCCAAGTATTGATCAATACTGATCCCGTAGGCATCAATATATCGATATTTTAAATTGATCAGTACAACACTACTCATAACAATATATAGATCTATACATACGTTTTAAGAATGGATCAAAGAGCCACACACTGAAAGGCAAAGAGCCAAATGAGGCTTGCGAGCCACAGGTTGGCCACCCCTGGTGTACAGGTTTTTATGTACTGTTACAATACGTAATGCACAGTGGCGTAATGGTGGGGCTAGGTTGTTTGACCTCTGTATTTGCATGTATGAATGTGTGTATGTGGCACCTGTGCTCAGCATTTACATGCTGTGCCTCTTGTGCTTTCACAACGCCGTGATGGGTTATAAAATCACACATTGGGACCTCAATGTAATGTAATTGCTAGGTTTAATGCTAAGGTAAGGTGATTGTAGGACTCTATTCCAGCTCTGTTGTTGAATTGCAGTGTGTAAGGTGCTAATGCTTTGGTGCCAGCCTCAAGTGGCCACTAAAGGAACTGCAGTTTTTGGAACTTCCACACTGGCATCATTTTTCCAGCCCTCAGGATGCCTCTTGGCAGTATAGAGCCCCAAAAGATTCATAATTAAATAAATACCATTTTGATAAGTAACAGAAAAATATGTAATATGGCCATTAAATTGTGAAATATGGCACTATTATTTTGAAATATGTTTTATTTTTTAACAACAAGTTATTATAATTATATATTTCATAATGATTATTTTAACAATTTCATACTTTTTAAAATAATTACTTTTTATTTAATTTCCTAACTTTTTTACAAAGTCAATTTTTATTTCATAATGTCCTTTTCTACATTGGCCTTTTTATTTCATAATGTCATTTTTCAGCATAATGCCTTGATCTGTCAATCAAAGCACACAAGGCAGAGCCATTTATGTGATCAGCTGATCCTTTACACGGACATTGCAGCAGCACTTGCAGGATAGATTCAAACATGGAGACTTATCACTAATACTGAGAAGACTGAAAAGCTGAAAACAGGAGTGCATGACACATTTAAGACACAAAGGCTGCAGGAAGGAAGTCAATTTCTGAGCTGCTCCTCAAGCAGCTGAGAGCGAAGGTCTGCAGCTAGACCCCTCTTAGACTAATCAATCTTAAAGGATCGGGCATAGGTCCCTCCCTCCAGCTTTGATTGACAGACCAAGTCATTCTGATAAAAAACAACATTGTGAAATAAAAAGCCCATTGTGGAAAAAAGCATTATGAAGTAAAAACTGACTTTGTAAAAAAAGTTTTTGTTGTTGTTGTTGTTGTTGTTTTTATTTCATTAAAGCTTAGAAAATTATCAAAAGTTGTTATTTAAAATGTATGAATATTTAAAGATAATCATTATGCAATATTTAATTATAATAATTCAATATTAAAGAATAATAAAACACATTTCATAACAACATTGCCTTATTTCACAATTTAATGGCCATATTATATATTTTTCTGTCATTTGTAAAATGGTATTTATTTCAAAATGTTGTTTTTATTTATTTATTAATGAATCTTTTGGGGTTCCATATGTAAATTGCCAGTTTTTATCTTAAAATCATTCATTTTGAAAATGTTGCCTGAATTTTCTTTTTTTCTCAAGAAAATTATGGGTAAGACTGAAACACTACAGAACTAAATGTCTATATTGTAATTAAAAAGTGAATTTTCAGATTAGCAGGTGGGCACAGTTTACAGATTGTTTTGGCCATTTTTAAGGCAATTTTACCCTGATAGTGGTTATAATCATTTTAAATCCACTACTTAATTTAAACTTTGAATGCACTAGCAGAAGACAAAGATAGTTACTGTATTTTCCAGTCCAGGGGAGTACTGGTCAGCTGTGCTCTAAGTTTAAAAGAGAGCATTTGGGGACAGAAACAAGCTTTGGGTCCTAAGTTTTCCTGCCTTAGAGATAAAAAAAGTCACTGGCTTTGTAAATTGTCTGAGCTTCCAGATGGATCACTGACTCATGGGCTGGTCACACAACTAATCACAGAAGCACTTTCCCTTTTTACCCAATGTGCAGTATGAGTTTCTTGGTATTGTTGTGTCCACTCAATTGACTCAAAAGGAGACTAACAATCACTGACTACACTCTGTATCTCTGTTGCTCATTTATGCTGCTGCCGCTGTACTCCACCTCCTCTGTTATAGTGGGACTTGGGGGATTTCAATTCTGAGGATTCAGTAGGATTGATTGAATCTGTGGCAATTGTTGCTACTGAATGAAAAAGAAAAGGGCTGATTGTGTTTGGAGCATCCCTTTCTGTGTCTGTTAACAAGAACAACATCTCACTTGGTCTCAAAATTTTAAAAGACTGCTGTAAAGAGAAATTGGGATAAGAGGTTATATATTTATGCATAACCAAACCAGGACAAAATGTGACTATAGCTGCCTTGTATCATTCTCTAGCAATTAGCAAGCTGCTGGCATCCATCATTTCGCAGAATGACGAGCAGATGGGCTGGCAACTCTGGAGAATACAGCCATTCTTCGAGGAGAACACAGTACACCTATAAAATGTGTGCTTGTCCTTGTTCAGGATTAGTTAACCTCCCCACTGCTGGCAAATACCAAGTATGTTGCTTGACCTTGTTGCATGTGATAACATTCTTGTTTTAGCTTAACTCATAAATACTAAAACATGGATAATGGAAAAAAGTCATGACAGCATGATACACCAAGACCACTGAAATACAGGGATGCACCCAACAGCACACTGAATATTTCCATCTGAGCTATAAAAAACTACAGTCCATCTGGCTGTTGTATAAATCTATTTATAACTTCAAAGCCCAACTGTGCCAAGACATCAAGAAACAAATCCTTTGAAAGTAAGCAGACTAAGAAAAAATCCTTCATATTTACAAATATATTGATAATATTTTGTGTCCCCTAAATTTTTATCATAGATGCGCTGTACCTTTCACATCTGTTGGATCTAGATCTGCAGGATAATCGTTAGCCACATGATCCAGACCTCAAGACCTCTGCCGCCCACGGAAGTATTTCCCTACATTTACTTTACCACACTTTGCAATACAAGGTTTTATTTCTGTGTGTGTGTGTGTGTGTGTGTGTGTGTGTGTGTGTGTGTGTGTGTGTGTGTGTGTGTGTGTGTGTGTGTGTGTGTGTGTGTGTGTGTGTGTGTGGATCCTGCTAAATCTACACATGATCCATTCCAGGGAAGTGAATTCGGTCTTAATTTCTGGCCTTTGGCAACCTGAGTTTGCACTACTTTTATCCAGAGTATTAAAAAAGACATCAAATTTTAAATTGTATTACAAGTTATATGCCTCTGTCATTTCTAATTCACTTAAAATAAATGGATAATATTTAACCATTTACAATCACTTTACATGCAACATGGAGGTTAGGGATGAATTTCCTTTAGTGTTTTATTGACAGTGTTTGCAAGTACTGTCTGCAGGTCTTTACTCCAAGTTACCATGCGTGATTTCAAGTCTCTGCTGCCACTTCCTGGTCAGAGACACAATATGATCTCTCAATGCCACTAATCCACTTATCAGTGGGTATGTGTTTGCAGCTAAAAGAAGGAGGTCCAACAAAACTGAACACCTTCAACATAATCTTTGTGTATGCTTTAGTATTTTTGATTCACTTGACCCTATGATTTTGCTTTTTTTCTTCTCTTCACTGCAATTTGTGAGGACAGCCAACTGGGTCAACCACGATGATAAGTATGGTTACCAGAATAATGGTTGATTGAACGGCACAGTGTGCCTTCTAATGTGTTGCCATTTCTCAGATTTCATTCAGAATCACATTTATGTGTGTGACAACTATGTATGACTCAAATTTAAATGACTCATTTTAGCCTTTTTGTATCTACAAATGAAACTAATTGATATGCCACCTCTGTTGAGACATGATTCTTTTTGTTGTGCTGACCTCATGTGGCTTTATTGTAATTCAGACTAACTCCCCACTAAAATGCTATGATGAGTAGAAACACACGTTAGGGATCATTGATTGATACAATGATTGAATGAAAGCACATTACTTTCATTACAGTCAGACATGTGTCCCTAATGTTGTGAATTTAGAACCAAATGAAAGATGACAAACAGACAAATCATGTTATTTGAAGTATCAACCTTGAAAGACTTGATCCTATCTTTACTATGTAAGCTACGGATGCACCCTCCCTTCTACACTATTAATGCTGCTGTTAAAAGTGAAGTGACAAGCAGATTAAGTACTTGCAATATCTCAGAAAAGTCAGCTGAGGTCAGTATTTCTCCATCGGGCGCCTCTGTGTGGACAAAGATATCACTGCCACCTAAAAATACTACCTGCAATAGTGGTTGTATTATTCATCAGCCAAAAACAGCATCTTGATTATCCCCACCCGTTTCCACAGGACACAGACAGCGCAGTGATCGCTCTTCATCAAACATTACTCACAGTAATCCTCAGCTTGTGCAAATCAGCCGAAATTCTGCACAAATGCGGGTGTGCGCTTTAAATCACGTCCAAACAAAGGGAATCATGATACTCAGCAGCAGCAGCAGCCACAGAGCTCTGCGGCCCCTTTAAGTCCGTTTTGGAATAATTAATGACGTCGCGCTGTAAACACGACTGACGCTCAGCTGCGTGGCCGAAGCATCCTCAAAGAGCCAGTGAAGACCTCTCCAGGTTCCTGTGTTTATTTCTCGACGGGACAACTGAAAGGCATTAAAGCATCTGCGGTTCACCTCCTCGACTCTCATATGCGGTCTCCAACTCTACGACGGTGCTGCATCTTTCCTTCGAAGTGCCATGGCTAGAAAGACGGACATCCCCTCCACTTACTACGGTGAGTCAATTTGTCTTTGTTGTAAATGCAAGGATATTTTCCCTCTGTGTGTGTATATCCCGTTATGACAACGGGATATAGCGGTGTAACGTTTTGTCTAAATGAGAATTCACTCTTAGCCGTGATTTTAGGAGATGGTAGCTAGCGTACATTTACAGCTGCTAGCTGTTTGGAGGCTATTTAACGGCTGACACGAAAAAATACGCATTAACGGCAGAATAACGTTCATAACGGTTACAACAGTCGTGTCGTTCTGCAGCTTTCCCTCTGTATAACCATTATCCTCACCTGGTTTAATCCGAATATATGATCATTTTTGTACAACTGTAGCCTATTGTTTACCTGGTGTCACAGTCAACATTGTCGTTGACTATCATTAAGTCCTATCACTTTCCTACTCCATCACATACCAGCGTTCAAACATTTCCCTTCTCCAACTACTGTGTTACAGTATGACAACGGGGTGGCTGTAGCTTCGGTTAGAACAACAACTGGCGATCGTTATCGAGTAAAATTCAAGTTCTTCGTCGATTTAACACGAATGCAAACATCTGCAGTGGGTTGTGAAAAATGCCAGTCAAGAAGATGCCATCAGATGGCTTTGCTTCACACGTTAGCACCATCCAACTGCAACAAAAGAACCATGGTGTGTACAATAGGACCATGAAGAACAGCGAGACACTGGAATCAGAGAGACAGTCCTCCCTGAAAGATTTAAGGATAGCATTTCTTATTAAAAAGACATTTGTATGGAAGCCCTGAGCAGACATTCATCCATACATTTATTTCCACACAGTTTTTTGGTGATAACATGTCATTTCTGTCTTTCTTCTTGTGAACTTGACTTATTTGTCTCATTATTTTTGGATTACAAAAAGAAGTATTACGCCAGATTTATCCACCTCATCATCCAAATATGACACTATTTGGATTATTGTCATGAAATACTGTTGCAGAGATTAAAAAACAGCAAAAACACTGTCAGCTGGTAATCACTCCACAGTATATACACAGTCATTAACTGTTATTTGTTGTAAACAAGAGCCCCCTGTTTCTCACACACTGGCTGGAACATGTACATGTATCCTTGGATTACCTCTATCTGAGGTTTTTTATTGTTAACATGTGTCTTACATGTGTCTGAAAAGGGCTCACAGCAGGAGACAGTTCTCAACATCAAGTCTTGTCTGCACTCTTCCTTCTCTTGTTGCCCACATTAAAGATAATTACAAAATAAAAACTGTAGTTCATGCCCTGCAGTAAATAAAAGCTCAAAGCAATGCTCCCTGTCAACAGCTTTGAAAACAAAGGGTTTAATGTCCATAGGCGGCATTTTGCTGTGCTAGGTGTACGGATATGATTAATCCTCCTTGGGCAGATTTTCTGTCCATGAGCCGACCACTGTTCTTATGTTTATCAGCGCAGTATAATCCTTTATCACCACCAGATCCCCCCTGGTGTGTTTTCCTTGAAACAAAGACTTAATAAGACTAGTGCTTTTTGCAAGTATATTTACTGAGATATTTTGCTCCGTGTTAGTATTCTACCTTTTAATCATTTGTCATTACTCTATAAGTTACAAACAAGTCATTTAAACAGTCTCTAGCAGAGTCGTACATGACTAACTGTCAGAGAGACAGGATCCAGCTACAGTAGCCTCTGCTTGTGTGGTTCTTTTATTATGTGTCTTGTTGTTTCCCCCACACGCTGACCCCATGTGTTTCTTAGACCCCATGACTGCAGCGCTCTGCCAATCATGGCTGTAACCTGTCAGCTGGAGTTGATTCTCACTGCCCTCCACAGACATGCCGCTCACCAATGGGGCCTTCAAGCCCGATCACTCCCCGGGTCTAGAGTTCAAACTGGTACTTTACTGTGTACCATAAACCTAACGCTACAGATTATGAGTGTGCTGGAAGCAGACAGCTGAAAGAAAGCTTGGAGCACAGAAAAGTGCTTGTCTTGGTCAGATACTGTAAATGTAGACCATGACATGGGTGATGTGTGCGTGTACTTGCTTTTTTCTGTTGTGTCAACTCATTTGCTAATCACAGGAGGGTTACATAAAATATGATGCGATGGTTTAATTAAGGAAAATAATTTAGCTTTAACAGCGTCCAGACACCGAGCTAGTGGAGCATGGGATGGAGTTATGGTGCCTCCCAGTGTTTAGGTCAGCTGCTGTATGTTATTTGCTCCCCTGATGCTTTTGTTCCATTAGCTAGCTTGGCAAAGAGCAATTCAGAGAGAGAACAACAAGGCAATACGCTTTTGCAGCAGTGTCACACACAATGTGTACAAACTCAGGCGGATATATTAAAGGAATGACAGTTTCTGGTGCCTTTCTAACCTTATATTGGTTTATTAATTACAAGAGATGAAATAAATAACAGAGTATTCTGTCAAGTATGCAATTCTCATCTAACTTTTGTAATAACATCCAAATGTCACACAGGAAGAAACTGACAAAGCAGAGCGCCCATGCTCTTTGTGAACAGCAGCCACGAGGAGTGTTTTGATGAAGAAGTGCCAGTGTTCTCACTTTTTTTTTCCTTCGACTCGAAACCCACCCACTCACTTCAAAGTTTATTCTGGGGAATGAAGAAAATCATCCACTGAAGCAGAGGTAGATAAGGCAGAATGAGAGACTTCCATGATGGCTGAATAAATTGCTTGTGTCCTCTTGTAAAATATACTTCAACACTACAAATAATAAGCAAGTTTTAAGCAGCTGGTCAAGCTTCCTGTCATGCCATCATTCACAATCAGCAGCTTTCCTTTTGCTCTACATTTCAGATTCAAGTGTACTCCTGTGGCTAGTATGTTATATAACTATGTAGCAAGCATTCAGTGCTCTTTCACTGTGCTGCTGAAATGTTCAGCCAGTCAGAAAGACAGAGAAAAATAGCTCATAATCTTTCTGTGACAGGTTTGTAAGTAACAATTTAGATATGACTTCCATTCAGCATAGAAAGCTTGGAGTCGGGGACACTGTTAATTAACTAAATTTCTCGCTTGGGCAGCTTCCCTAAACGCTGCATTTTTACACCAGCCAATGCAGAGTCTTGATGGAGAGCTGCAAGCCAGCCTCTTCCTGTGAAATTGCAGTCAGAGAAGTCTGTGCCTCAAATGACCCATTTTGCACCCAAGACTAAGTACTTTAATGGGTGTTTTAAGTGTCACTGTCCTCTGCAAAGAGTTGTCTCAAATGAAGACCGATGCACACCATGTAGCTCCTGCACCTTTTTATTTTTCTTTATGGCATTTCTGGTCGTTACTTCCTATGAGGTTATGTTCTTTGCTCCTAATTTCATATGTTGTTTTTTTTACCCTGGCGATAGTTGTCAGTGCCGGAGAGTTTGAAGTGTATTATTCACACTAATGATAGGGTGAGTCAGTAAATAATTTCTCAGAGATTCACTTTAGCACAGTGGCAGGCTCTGCACATTATTTGTCGGAGTCTGTGAAAATGGGGACAGTTAGCTGTGAAGAGGCCTTCTAGGAGACAGCGTGAAGTCTTTAAATTTCCAATTTGCAGTACAAATATAGCCGGTGTTTGTTTATGACTCGGAGGCTAAGCGGCGTTGACAGTGATACATGAAACATGACCCAAAGATACACTGCGAAAAATGAGTGAGAAGGATGCATCAATGTTCATGCAAGACACGTAGGTTTAGGTCTGGAGTGCTAGGTGAGACTTGCAACTAGTTTTGATTTCTCCAATGCACTGTAGGTGTACTGAGGTGATTCCATTGCATGTTTCATGTTTGGTGACACTGTCATTGTGAACTTGAGGCATTACACTCAGCTTACTGTTAGTTTATAGCATAAAAAGGAACAGGGTTGTGGTTGAAAACAAGTACAACACCTAATATGTAATTGCTTTCAAGTCTTTGCTAATTTACAAAGTGCTTTACCAAAATTCCCCTCATAATGAATCATTTAACAGTCCTTAATCTTTATTTTTCCAGAATATGAAAAATAAGTCTGCCTACAGGGTGAGATTACTTTAATTAACCTGTTTTTGATACTGATTTCATTTTTACATTTAGTCCTTTTAAAAGAGACAGGCTGCTCTACTCTACTCATTTGAGAGAATGTTCCATTATTTGGATAAAGTTGTTTGCCATCTTTTTTTTATCTTTAATGTCTTTATAAATCCAGGCCAAAGCTGTTTGAGCCTGTCAGTGGTCTACTCTGGCAGCAGCAAGTCTCTTTCACAGGAACACAGGGCTGCCACTGACATGCCTGGAGGCTCCCACAGAAGTTACCAAGGTCACAAAGCCCCAGCCACAATACTGCTACTTCTCCACTCTTAGCAGCAGCAGCAGCAGGCTAGCTGTCAGCGTCTGACACTCTCAGATGCTAAGTCCTCTCTTGGGGGTCAAACTCCCAACCCGGATCTCACTATTCTCTACATTTGAGGGGGATGTCAGCAAGCGCTGTATGCAGCATGCACAGTAAACACTGCTCATGCACTGAGGTAACCCAGTGGGCTATACCAAACCAGATCTGCCAAGACGTGCCAAGTGCTCAGTCCTCCACCATCTGCTAATAGTCGACGGAATCCCCAGGGACCCTGCTAAGTCAACCTAAACCAGAGATCAGGATGTTGTTGTCTTGTCTCAATAAGAAGACAAGCACTTTAAAGGTTGTTCTGTTCTCCAGAGAGGGGAAGTAAGAGCCAGGGAGCCGGGGAAGATGTTTTTGGATACAGAAGGGCGATACAAGAAAGGAAGAGAATGAGAGAGCAAGTCGTGGTGCTACATGGAGAGTGTTTGTGTGTATTATCGCTCCACATTTTTGTGTTGTGAAAAAGGAGAGCCATCTGGAGCTTTATCACTGCTTTGATTTTTTTAAAGAAATGGACTGCAAACCTCCTTTTTTGTTGGGACTTGTGTGGTCATGCTGCTGTTATGACTGTGTTTATGTTTGTGTGAGTGTGTTTTATTGCAGGTTATTGCTATTTCTGCCTCCTGTTCCTTTATCATTCCCCCTGATTTGTGTGTTTTCTCTGATTTATTTTTGATTGTTACTTTCAATTGCATCCCCAAACACCACCCCATCATTTTCTACCAGTCATTCATACTTTTCACAGCTTTTGCTTTTATGTTACAGGTGTTCAATGACTGTTTGACACTGTTTGATTTTAAATACTGAAAACACAAAGCACGATTCTGATTTTTTTCCCCTCTCTGGATTGGCAGAAGCCATTGCTTTCATCAAATATGAATGGAAATACTGTATACAGCATTCCTGCTGACAGACTATGCCTACCCCGCTGAGCAACATGGTTATGCTGAATTTTTAACATTTCTGTTTTGTCTTTTATGTTTATTTGTAGCCGCACCAAAACTGCATCAAAGCCTCAAATAGTTTTAACAGATCCCACGGCACTCCACTTTCTCCAGGTCCTGGAACTGTTTATGAATCAACAGAAACAACAAAATAAAGTCCTTTCCAAATTTGCCCCATCTGACCCAACCCATGGAGAGCACCTGCAGTGTTCGAGCTGTTTGCCTGACCATGGTATGAAAGAGGCCTGTGTTGGACAGTGGAGCCTGGGGACACTGGTGCCTGTGTGTGCCTGAGTTGATGTGTATGTACTGGATGTGTTTATGGAGACGAGCTGAGGAACAGGGAAGGGGGGTGGTGTGTGGAAACAGGGTGGAGAAAGTAAAGAAAGTTTGAACCTGGAGTGTGACTGCAACACTGTACTGTATGGTTCCAGGGACCTTTTATGTTGTGACATGCTTTATGTACATGAATAACTTCTAGATTTCTTATACCTGCCAGAGGTTATCTTTATCCCCTAAATCAGGAAAGTAAGTCTAAAAGTATCTGAAGAGCCATATAAATGTATATGTGACTCAATAAATGTGCTCATAATCACTGAGCAGTCCAGCCTTTTGATAAGATGAGCCACAGGAGATAACTGAGAGAGTTCAGTCTCCTCCCAAATTGTGCAATACAAAGCGATGAACTGCTTCTGTGGCTTTCCTCTTACGCTTTATCACTCCGGGCACAGTTGTTACATGTGGCTTCATTCCAGCTCAGGCACACTGAAGTTGATTTTCAGAAGTCAATCTCTGCTCGTACCTCGGGATCTGTGTGACAGCCGGTACAGATTTCAAATTGAGGCTTTGTCACTACGCCTTCGATCTTTCAGAGCTTTTCTTGAGCACTTTTTTGTGGAAGTGATTTTAACGGTTTTATTTTATGGTTGCCACAGGCTTAAATTATGCTGTCGGGTCCTCCCCACTGTAAAATTGATCCATGCATAGATCTCGTCGCTATGGCAGGCTAGCTGCAAATGCTGAATGGGAATCTGGATTGGAGATTACTGCCAAAGTATTTGTCTGACCCTGATGTGTAATTCCTCAGCCCGTCTAGCTTTATTGCCTCAGAGTCTTCGATTACCACCATGACTGTGGTGTTGTGCATAAATCTCACACTCACAGCAGGACATGGTGGTATTACTCAATACTATGTCAATAGAGGAGACTAGCAGTTAGTGGAGCTAACAGGGACTCTAGTTGTCTCAGTGTAGCATGCCTGCCAGGCTTTTTCCGAATGTTGTTGACTACAGACCCTCGTTCAGCTCGACTATAGCAGCGGCACACATCCAGCCCTCCAGCCTCATCTCCTGCACTGACAGACTGCAGTGCAGTCCAAACAGCCGTCATCTAATGCAGAGTCTGCCGGTGTCCAGGCACCACTGATTTTTTTCACCTTTTATTAACCCGTCATCGAAAATTGTTTTGATGTGAGGCAGGAAAGTACATGTTGTCAGGCTGAACAGCAGCTAAAGCTAAATTCAGCGTAGCCTCATAAGCACATGCTTATGCCACCTGAATGTTGCTCTGTTTAAGTGTTTTATCGTGTACACTAAGTAGTTCTACCTATTGCGTGAGCTGATGTCACTCTTCCACTGAAACACATCTCCTCAGCTGAACTGAGCAGTAAAACATGCTGCAGAATGCTTGTCTCACTCTGAGAAATATCAAATACAGTAAAAATCCGACATTTTCTTAAAGGGATATTTCATTTTTTTTCCTTTTTCCTGTTTACATGTAGTATCAATATGAATGTTAAACTTTTCATTATGAAATAGTTATTTTTCTCTATTTGCCATTATGTTATAAACAAAAGATTGTGGCTTTAGCAGACTTCATGTGATGTAATTGCCAAACCTCTGTGACTCACTCCTTGCCCATCACTGCCCTCATCCAACAAGACTGACTTCAAACTGAGCGGGACATGTGACCTAGCAATAAGAAAATTTGAGGGGCAGGGTCATAGACTGTAAAATATATGGACGTAGTCTCCTGTATGTCACCTGTCTGTTCCTGATTTTGGAAATTCTGATAATAGGTGGGCTTTTAGCCTCCCTACTTGCAGTGAGCCACACCTGTGAATTGGACAAACTTGTGATCTTGAACTTCTAAACTATGAAGTTACAAAAAAATCACCCCTGTACAGTGTGTGCTGATAATGTAATTAGTGATTTAGACCCAAGACATTTTTTTGAAACAGGCTGTTGATATGTTTCTAATTCGATAAAAGTCTGCCGTTTTTTTTTTTTTTGGCTTGGTGTGTAAGTGGTTTCCAGTCTTTCTGCAGCCAGCCTCAAGTGGACACTCAATGAACCGCAGCTTTTAACACTTCTGCACAGACTTCATTTTTTTAACCAGATGTTTCCCCTTGGGCAGGATGCATACTGTAAGAAAGGCTTCAGTCTAAAAAAAAAATCCCCCTTATAGTTCACAAAAAAGACCTATCATCACATTTCTTTTTGATAAATGCTATAAAATCTGTACCGTAACAAGTCAGATGAATGAAAGATGCTGAGTATTTAGATGCGTAGTAGTCAGTGCTTAATAACTCAAGGTATGACTTCACCAAAAATCTTACATTACATCCTGTCACTAAATGGCAACATCTGTTCTAAAATGTTATTGTAATGCCTATTAGATAGAATGGTTGTAGAAAAATCTATTTTTAACTTTCCTCTGTCACACTGTACCAACAGTGTTTTTATTTTGGGTTTATGGCAACATAATGACTGCCTTTATTCATTTTTTCACATTTAGTGGGGGACTTTAGAGCCTGCTGGCCTCTTGCTGAACATACTGGCACGGTCTATGACTCTAAACAGTGGGCTGATCAAAAAAACCCTGACATGACTCTAGAGAAAAAAACGCTCTGCTCTCTGACACTCACTGCACCACAATCTGTCCTCTCGCCACTGACTCCCCTTGATCTCAGTGTGATGTAGTGTACACTCACCATATGGACGAACCTGTTCTTATCACTATTGCTCCTTCACTGTACAAACCTGCATGTGTTACGTGTGTTCACACAATTCTGGAAGTAAACTAACATTTTTGTTATTCCATATGTATATCAGCTACATATCTTGCTTAACCCAGCAGTTGTACCTCTAATTAGTTAGTTATGTGAGTAAATGTGATGCAGCTGGTGGCAAAGCACAGATAAGAACAACAACTGGGATGTAAAAGCAATTGAAGGCAACCTAAGTCACACAGAGGAGTAGTTAATCTGTCAGTGGTGCATTGTGCTTCTTAGCTTTACTGTAAAAGGCCTTCATTAAAATCTGAGTGATGTGGGGCTATTTTCAATTACAGCTGAGAATTAGTTGTGATGGTTGGCACTGGTTCTAGACATTTGACTCACTTCAGGTGTCCAGTCATTTTTGTTCAGTAATCAGTATGGTTCAATCTCCAATGATGAAAGTTTATTTTCTTGTCTACATTTTGTAGCGTTAATATATGATAAGGGCAGTGCCTTCTTAGTTTTAATGCCTGTACTTTGCAAATGCTGCAGTGAGCACCTGGTCTGGTGACACAGTGTCCTTGGCTGAAAAATTCACTCACTTAACCCAGAACATCTCTCCCATTTTAGACCTGAAACGCAACTCAAATGAGTGACTTTCAGTCATCGCCAAACAGATGGCTGCAAAAGAGCATTTTCAACTACAAGGACAAAAAAAGGGGATATGAAGCATCTCATGTCAAATAGAAATAATGAGGTTAGCAGTTCTCATTGTCTCTGTGACAGAGAACTGAGAACAGTCCTACAGTGCACGCAGGAATGTCCCTATGAGCCGCTATTTGCATGAATCTCCATGTAGCCATGAGACAAGTCATTGTTTTGAAGCTAAACTGTGTTCTTTAACACAAGCTGGCACTCTTCTGTAATAATTATCAGCCTTTCCAGTTTACCTTTATAAGGATGAACAAATACAGAAATGTGTCTGTGCCAACTCACCTGATTTGAAGCACATTTCTGGTCCGATACATTTTTCTGCTTCTGACTCTGCAGCTTAAGGACACCACTGTTGTTGGTTAGGGACTGTTGCTCACTCACTCTTCTGACATTATGCCTCTGTTGGTCCAGGATGTTAGAACATCTATCTTACAGACCAGCGAGGACAGACAGGATTGACTACACAGTGCTTTCAAACATGTTTGCACTATTCTCTTTTACCTTGATACAGAATTATAGGCTATTAAGACACTCAAGGGTAATTTCACTAAAATGGATTGCAGCATCTAATAGCATCAAGAATTGGGCATTATTTGCCCCCACTATATCTGCTCCGCCTCAAGGACTAACTCACAAAGCAAATTGCTCTAATGATATTCAGGCACAAGAACGCCCACAAAGTTCTGCAGCTTCATGCATTTTCCTCCAGTTTTTCATTTAAGTGTGACTTCGATGAGCCACCACTCCGCTCTGTGCTGAGCAGAGCTGCGCTGTATTCTGTCGTTCTGCTGGCACTGAATTCTATCCACAGACATAGTGAACTGGATAGAGGGGGAAAGTCCTCATCACTTGAAGATACCATCTGTTACAGTTCACAGTTCATTAACAGTTCAAAGTCCCTGTGAGGACTTTCTAAGTGATTTTGAAAAAGTCTAACTTCTTTATATATCTCTGATTTTAATCCACAATTTAAAATGAGATCATCAGTACCGAAGTAGGTTATTTCTCAATGCTATTTCTGGATACCGGATAGATTTACGGCCCGTAGAAGTCCTTATGACAACACCATGCCAGCCCATGAAGTTTAGCAGTGGGAAGAAAGAAAAGGAACAGAAGAGCAGAAGAAAGTTAAACTGGAGTGATGGAGCATGGGCTAAAGGCTAAAACAAGGGCTACACTATTTGTGATTATGTGCAGTACAACCCACAGTCAGCAGTTATTCTGCAGTGGTCTGTTCAAATTGGACTGTTCAATCTTCAATTAAATAAAGATTGAGGTTTGTTTACTCTGCTTGGTTAGGTTGTAATGGGTAGACAAACACTGGAAAAGCATAACCTGGATGCATTCACATTAAAAGTTTCAGACACATTAGGAGTTGCGCTAAATATGGCTGGTTACTAAACTACAGTACAAACTGAGTTTACAAAGTTTGCTTGTTGTCACGTTTCAAACACTAGCACAACGTAACTTTTACCCTGTCTCTTTGTACCCGGCAAAAATCTGTCTTGAACAAAGAAAGGCAGTTTAAAAAAGACCTGCTCTCCATTCATTTGCTTCAAAACAAATGCATTTCTTTATAAGAGTCATGTCCTTACAACATTGGGTGAAAGTGCTCATGGGAAATGGAGTCTCTAACCCCTGAAAAACACTAGCTTTTCTGTCTTAGTCTTCATGGTTCTTTTAAGCCTATGCTTTATGAGAGAGAGACAGTGTTGTTTTATCTCATTTGCAGGTTTGGGGGGCAAAAAGCTGCACAATTTTTTAGTGAATCAGGCCCTTATGGTACTGAAAAACTCCACTGTAGTCAGATGGTTGTTGAGCAGAGGAAGAAGTAACTGGTGTCTTGTTATGAGCATCCGTCAGGCTTTACTGAGCTGAATCAGTTTATTTTTGAAGTAGAGAGGGCAGTCTGCAGTCAGAGGGTATGTTGTATTTCTTCTGTGTCCCACTGGAAATGTGTCGACTCTTGGTGTGGCATGATTAGCAGTTATACATACATACATACATACATACATACATACATATGTACATACATATACACATATACATCATACTAGAACAATCTGCATGCAGTATGTTGTTGTTTTTTGTGCATTGACTATTTTTCAGTATACATCTCTTCTATACATAAAGGAAAGACAGTACAGTGACAGTGTTTTGCAGTGGCATTAGGACTGGTAGTAACATCACACCACCAATGAAAAACCAGTGATGAACTTAAGTATAACACTGCTGTTTCCTGTTTTAGCAGATGCTCGACCATGCCCTTGATCTAACACTGCAAACCAGATTCTGCTAACTCCAATCCCATGGCGCTCTTTGGAGAGCCTATGTCCAATAACAGCATTTTTTGTGTTGACAGCCAGTATTTCGGCACGAAACCAAAGCAGTTTAACAACTTTATCCCTCAGTGTTCTAAGAGCAGAAGTTGAGACTGTTAGCACAGCCAGCTCAAGTGTAGTAAAAGAAACAACACTCATCAAAGAATCAAGGAATGACAGACCACTGCTGAGATGTAGTGACTAATCAGATGAAAGTATAACACATAACACTTAGCAGTTGTATTAACTTTCAAATGCATTGATATTCATACTACACAGAAATATTCGCCTTATCAAATTTTTTCCATGGCTTGAACTTATTACATAAGAAATGTTATGGGTTTTTATTGTGAGGTCTAAACAGGCCCTAAGATAAGCATGTGATTAGAACTGTGAACTCCTCACCCTTCTTAGAAGCAGGTCTGGATTGTTTTTCTCTCAGCTAGATCAGTTCAAGGAATGGGCAGATGGGAGATAGGCCCACTCGTGCTACCCAAAAGTGCCCCAGCTGCTGAGTGATGTAGCAGTCCTTGTGTAATGATTAATGAGGCCTCAGGAACGCATCATACTGAGTTTCAACAAGGGACTAGGAACTACTTGGACACCAAAAAAAAACAGCAAAAAGATGTGTTCATTCACATTAATAAGTGCAGTTGGAGTTAGCTCTTCGAGTAACTGCTCATGCTTGCAACTGTGGTTTAGTAGTCACTCTGCTGGGTCAAATGAGGTATCTTCACTGTGACCTAAATAAGCTGTTCAGCTTAAGAGTCCTTAAAGTGATTTATGATATTTCTGTGTTGGCTGTATTGTTTCTGCTTTACTGCTTTATCTGTGTATGATCTTCCATTTTTATCCCCGTGCTGCTGCAGTAGGGGACCTGCACTGTGAAATGGCCCAGTTACTCCAGCCTGGACAGTTAAGGAGTACAGAAGGTTAACTTGTGGCAAAATGTTGGTCTTATATGTATGTAAGAGAAAATATGATAAATACTTCTTCATAATTTTTTGTGTACCCTCTAATGGAAATTCATTTTTTTCCTCATAACCTCATTCTTCTGAAGCTGGCACACTGTGTTAGATGTTGATAAAAACAGAATTTAATGGTTGGCAAATAATGAACCTTATGTTTAAATAGAGGAAACACAACATACTGAAAAATATATGCTCTTTTGGAGTTAAATACTTGTAATGCATTCCAAAAAAGGTATGGACAAGAGTTTTTTTTTAACCATAGTGTTGCATCATCTCTTTTTAACAAAACTGTAAATACTTGGTAAAAATGTTGTCAGTGTTGAATAAGTTGAGACTGGACAGTTAAGTGTATAAACTCCCCTACTAGGGAGCCATAATGTTGTAGTATGCAGATTGTTATATTGCCTTGTCATTCTGAAGTATGAAAGGTCTGATATGAAAAAGACATATCTGATTAGCAGCATATGATACTCCAAATCCTGTAATGTTCAGCATGATAACAGGCATGGGCTTGCTGCCCCACTCCTCCTTACAGTGTAGGATGTACTGTCCATGGTTTTCTTATTTGCTTCAGTCTATGGTGCACTCCAGCCCAGAAGAAGTTGAAAGAAGTTGCAGGTTTGTCTGGTCATGTTGTGGTTTCATCTTGACACGGCACATTTGTAACCTACATGAGTGGATGCAGCAACAAACTGTCACTTCTGAGAAGTGCAGTTAATTATAACCAGTCGTGATACTAACCTGATGTAAAAATTGACCAAATTAGCTGTAAGATGTTCCTCAAAGTCTTTTCTTTTTAGAATTTCATAACTTTTGAATTGTTCTTGTCCCTGTCTGAACTTTTTCAAATATTTTGTGATATCACTTGTAATGTTGTTTTTGAATCATCATCTACTTGCAAGTATGACTAAATTTCCACTCAGATGTTTTTTTCTTTCTTGCTTTACAAAAAAATATAAACAAAACAGGGCATGAAAAAGAAGCCTTCTACACTAACTGCTGGTGACATTAAAAGCACTGAACAACTTCCATTGTTTCATAAAGCTATATCACTGTCATGTAATAGCCATTAGGTCCTTTTTGTGTTGTCTTTGATCTGGGAATGTCCTATCTTGTTTTACATTGTTATTCTTTTTAAATAATGTCACTTTTCTCTTTTTTATAGGTGAGCCACACAAGTTTGACCCGAACTTCAGAGGCCCTGTTCACAACAGGTACTACATACACACGTTACTTCATACCCTTTAAAAGTCATTGCATCAAACAATGGGGCAGCACTGTACTGACCGCACTGCAAATGTCAAAAAAACATCAACTCACCTGCATTTCATCATAATCTCAGAGACAGAGTTCTCAATACTGAAATTAAATGAATGGATGTTATGATCCCGATCCCAATTATCTCAGGTCACTTAGTTGGAGTCAACCTTGGTGTTTTTTTTTTAATTGAACAGTTTTTGCACTTTGACATGAATGTCTCACCCTGATCATTTTTGATAGCTGTCAATGAATACAGTTCAGTGCAAAACACAAACATGCTAACTTATCTAAGATGATGTGGAACTCCAAACTAGGCTGAAACTTCATGCATGAAACTTAATGTGCACATTCAGCAACACTACAGCAACAACAACCACTGTATGGCAGTCTACGGGAACTGCAAAGGGACATTTAGCTCAAAAAGTTGAAACGTGTCCAAAACCTAGAACAGATGGATATGTTAATATTAGCTTATCCTGTGGGTAAAGTGTCAGCAGTGTGAAAATATTTCAACTAAAAAATGAAAGCAGTCCAGCAACCACTTGCAATATGCAACATGATTGCAAGGCAGTGGCAGCAGAGCTGCATTTAATACCACAAATATGATACAAAATGTAAAACATGTAATATAATTTACTGAGTAACAAACAAAAGGCTCTTTTGAAAGGATAGATATCCATAAGAGAGCACAAAGGCAAAAAGTTCACTGGGAAATTAATTGAATTGATCATTTTGGACAATCAGCTCATCTCTGGGGTAGAGAATGCAAGTTTTCGTCATCTTTTGGATCCATGGTATATCCTCCAGTATAGTTACTACATTTTCAGGCCCTGACCCTCTGTTACAACAGGCTCCCATGTTAATGCTAGTTTTTGAGTTTCGGGTAATCAGGTCAGGTGATACAGTAATCTGTTTTTTGGGAGAAAAAGGAGTAAAAATAGTAGGGCTGGGACGATATGCTATTCTTGGGATGTGATTCTGAATTTTGGGGTGCCAATTTGATTTAAATTGTGATTCTTCAATATTTAAAATTTTTGTGATTTTTGGTTTGCTTTTTCAACACCAGACCATGTAAAAAGGTTAAATTATGATGATAATGTCTACAGACATTGCCTGGAGCCATATTGTCCCATAAAATGCACATCACGTGAGTCAGAGTGAAACTTTTCACCATCTGCCGGAGAAAAGTGGTAACTTTTTTCCAATCCAGTTTATAAACAAAGATTAAAATAAAGAATTTGAATTTGAAGAAATATGTTTCTTTTTTTACATGGAATCTGGACTTTGATATTGCCAAACAAAAAATCACAATATATTGAATTACAATTTTTTCCACCCTTAGAAAACAGGGTAAATGATATCATATCAAAGCTGTGTTGAAGTCCAGTATTTATGTCCTGGGACTGGCAGCTGGGTGCCTCCATAGTGAATCATGTGAGTGTGGTGACAGCAGCATTGCCTCAAGTTTATCATGTAAAACTGCATGCACATCAGTTTCATGTGTCACAAACAGCAGAGCATGTCAAACAGCAAACAGAATATATGTGAACTTAGCAACAATACTAACTGACCTACATTAAAAGGAATAAGCTGAAGATATTTGTGTCAACAACAAAATGATGTGCAGCTGTATTTTGAAGGAAAATACAAGTTTCAGATCCGGACTGGAGCTCATATATACTCTTTATGAATAAAATCAGATCAGTATTTGGGGCTGTTTGGGGAAACCTAGAAAAATTTAATGACTTGATAAACTTTGAAAGAAAAGAATCAGAGCTTGACTTTTTCCCAACATGTGAGTCTTACATGTGTATTGATTCTGCCGATTATGTAATCTTTCTGATGCCCACCCCCCATCTGGGTGCTGCTGGATTGATCATTTGTCATGCAGCGTTAATAAAGATCGAGGTTGAAATGCTGGCAGCTCTCTCCACTCCACTACACGGATCAATGGCCATAAGTCAAGCTGGTGGCTGGAGTTAGCCCAATGACACACACTATTAACCGTCCAGATACACCCAAAACAGATGTAGTCCACACAACTCCTCAGCTGTGTCAGGATGAAAGTGAAATGTCTCCTGTTTTTCAACACCGTGGAGCTTCTGCTGATGAACTGCAGGAAGCTATCAGCCTTATGACAACCACAATTTTGCACCAGGCACATCTTTTTTATGCAAGCAATTATTAGGGCCCAAGCACTGACAGTGGTGCCGTATCCAAATTCACGTGTAAATGTCAGTTATGGAAAAGTCACCTGAAAAGATTTCAAATGCGACCTTGAGTATCACAGAGCTACAATCTTCAAGGTCGAGTGTTTTGTTCTACAGTTTAAATGACTTATAGAAGTGAAAAAAGGAGACTCGATTTTACAACATTTTGATTTCTTTAGCACAATGAGGAAGAGCAGAATTTTGCCATAAAGCAAACCCCCCAAGCGTGTCACCCCAGGCTTTTCTTGCCTATCTCGTCATTTCCTCAGCTAATGTAGGCTCTCTTCTCTTTTATGTTCAGTGTTAGTTTGGCAGGCTGCTGTGAAGGCATGTTTCCGTCCTCCTGTGTCTCTTTATCCCACCCTCTCCAGCCCATTTCACTGCTACAGATGGATGAAGGCTCCAAGGATACTTTGATGTTTCTGTGGCTCAGAGGCTTCTCTTAATGAGAAGGGGGGAGAGACCCATCTCTGTGGGCGTCTTTAGGGGTGGAACAAGATATTGATGCGGCAGTAGATCCACATCCTGGCTTGTGTGTGTGTGTGTGTGATACAGTTATTGATACACCAGCCCCCAAATATTGATGATTTACTTGAGAAAATGCAGCTCCCCAAACAAACTTCTAGATAAACTCTGCCTTTGACCCAGTCAGCCATTCCCTTATGACTCCTCCAGTGGCACTAATGACACAAATGAAGGGCACATTAAAAGGACTTAATCAACTGAAGACAAAGAAGACATTGAAATAATATCAGACAGCAGTGAAAAGAGGTTAAAGGTCCCATATTCTGCTCCTTTTCTGCAGTTTAATATGAATCATTTATGTCTTCATTAAATGGTTGTAACATGTTTTGGTCCAAATAGCCAATGAATCAAGCAAAGCAGCATTGTTTCCAGGCTCTCATAGCCCCTCTGTTCAGAATGCTCTGATTTAGTGGGGGTGACCTTTATATGTAAATGAGCCACCGCTGATACCGCCCCGCTCTTCCGCGTCACCAAGAGCGGCACCATGAGCTCCGAGTGCACAATGTTTAGAAAACAGCGAAGCTCGTTTACCGTAATATTACAGGCTAAAACAACAGGCTAACCGCAGCTGAAGTTAGCATCCTGAAGCTAACACAGAGACAGGGGGGACACTGAGGAAAAGCTCTTACATCTGCTCCACAGCACACAGCATTTAGAATACTCACATTTCCAGGGTCTGAGGTTTGTTGGTGGATGGTTGGTAATGCACCTGGATTCAGGACCAGTCTATTTGCTAGCCCTCTGTTGTACTGTCCAAAGTTGGAAAAGCAGTTGGCCGTGAAGTGACTAGCACACACATGCACAGTTTTACTGAGTGTAGCTGGAACATTTCCTTGATAAATGAACTCTAGTCACTTAGTCTTGTCTTCTTCTGAGATGGGAAGCTTGTGTATGGATCTATGTTGCTGTTTACAGCTAAAAACAGAGCAGTGATGGCCCTTCAACTCCAGCATTCTCCTCCCCGCTGCTGGAGGGGGAGGGGAGTGGGCGGGGAGGGGGTTCAGGGGTATCTGCTCCGATGGACCAATTAGGTCAGACTTGCTCCTGATTGGTCAAAAAAAGGGAATCGCTGGCGTTGGCAAATCCCCAAAATTCAAACAGCTTGTTTTAGGTCAGGATTTTACATTCACAAGCACTACTAAGTACAGGTTTTGTCATTAAACATTACATTTTGTGGGCTGGGAGGAAAGCTTTGCATCCCTGACCCAAACAAAAACTTGTTTACCAATCTGGCCCCCCAGATGTCTATCATTGATAATGTCTATTATAAAGCAGTGACAGACTAGTAGATTCTCACACCACAATGGTATCCTTTGCTTTCCTGTGGCACTGCCATCATCTGTGTCACCTTGTCTCCCAACCCTGCAAGTAAAACACTGACACCAGAGTTTCTTGTTGCAGTGCTTGCAGTGCTGTGTTTTTGTTCTTTTTTCAAGTCAACATTGCCTCACAGTGCAGTCAAAGTAGGGGCGTGCATGGTCTGGGTCAAAATGTGTGTGAGAGGCATGTGGAGAGATCTGAGGGTTGGCATTGAGACCAGGTTTGGGTTCGATAAGGTTTTCAGTTTGACTCCAAATGTGATGTTTCTTGCTGTCGATGTGGCCTGCTTTCCTGAGATAAGCTTATAAAGCTGAATTGTTTTTTTACCCTCCTCACTTTGTCAGCTTCCCTTCAACACTCATCCTCGCATGCCTCAAAGGTGACTTTGTGTTAACACTGTGGTGCTGCGTCTGCACTTTGTCTTAATAATGCAGTCGTGTCTATATGAGGCAGAGGGAAACAAGATGGATCTACAGAAATAGTCCCAGAGAGGAAGTGGAGTAGAAGCAAGGCCTGCTGCAGAATACTCCCATCCTTCACATTTATCCTTCTGTAATCACCTGTGATATGTGGCTGAGAGATCGCTAACTTATCAACATGCTAAGAGATGGTGAGAGACACAAAGGCAAGGCATGCAAGCATCACCATGGCAACCCAGACAGCTCTTCTCTTTGTTCTCTTTTTTGAGTTGAATGAAATGGTTCTCCTTTGGTTCTTCTCATTAATAACATGCACAATGTCAGCAGCTGTTCTGTTTTTTGTGTGGCAGGTTGTCTTTGTGTTCCTCATATTGACTCTCGCTGTAAAACTGTGGCTGCCTTCACACGTTTCTCTCTGACTGCTTTTCATAAAAGACAACATTTTTTTTAATGTTATGCTCTGTGCAGCGTCCTTGGATATTATGAAGTCTTAATGCTTTTTTTTTAAGTATATACAGATGTTCAGAATCTGAATTATTGTTTGTGTTGACTGCTTCCTAATTGATGAAATACAACAAAGACAACAGCCCCTGAAATGGGACACTAGTTGTGTCCCATTTCAGGGGCTGCATCCTTCAAGGGAAATATTTGGAGACTAGTTGCATCAAAGATAGGGCTGGGTCAAGATATTTATATTTCATATATATATTTAGAAGTGCTGTGATGATTTTCAAGTGCCCATATAAGTTGTTGTGTTAACACCCAAAATCATCCCAAATAAACGTGTTTTCTTGGTGGTTTTCTTTGGGCTCAGTGGTACAGTTGTTGCCTCTATCTGAAGGTCGGGGGTTTGATTCTAGCTCCTGCAGTCACATGCCAAAATGTCCTTGAGCAAGATACTGAACCCCAAATTGATCCCGCTGTTGGTCAGTGGTGTGTGGATGAGTGTGAATGTGTTAGTTATGTGTTAGTTTCCAGTAGAAAACCTCTGCCATCAGTGTGTGACTGTAGAGTGGATGGGTGAATGAGGCTTGTTGTATACCAGTGGCAATTGCTCTAATGGAGACTCCCGCAACGATTCTTCCTTTGCGTTTTCAAAAGCCACCCGCGTTTACATGAGGACAGCGTGAAAACGATCCGCGTTCATACGACTCCAGGAGGACAAGTCTCCTCTTCTGTTCTTTCTTTTTCTGCCGTTTTGTTGTGTGAGACGGTCGGCAATCCAACCATAACGCGCATTATCGCCACCTACTGGCTGAACTGGAAATGTGGCTGAGCGCGGAGCCTTCACCTGAAACTGCGAGTGCGCATGCGGTGACGTCAGCTTTTCACCCTGAGACGCTCCACTCTGTGTTTACACGAAGCTGGATGGAGGAGCGGATTCAGATCTTTCCACTCTGGGGAGCGTTTTCAAAAGTTTGCGTTTTCACTGAAAACGCAACGTAGTCTCGTCTAAACGGAAGGCCAAAACGCAACGAAACGTTTGCGGAATCGACCGTTTTCAGCGTCATGTCAACGGGGCCTAAGATTGCAAGGGAAGCTCAGCTTCCTCTAAAATGTCCCCCAAAAAAGTGGTGATATGTACTGCTGTGTGTACATTTCATTGATAAAATATGTGCTAGAATTCCTTCATCTTTAGTTTAGAGTCAGCTACCTATCACAGGTAACTGCCTCAACCTCCTTCTCATTCATCTCCAGAGCGTCTCAGCGTCTCAGCGCTTTAACACAGTCGGACGCTGAGCGTCTTCTGACTTCAGCGGGGAAGCGTAGAGTGGGTTGTTCCACTGTAGAAACTGGACGGTCATTGGACGCTGAGCGTCTCTGAGGGTCTATGAGGCAGTAGAATGGCCTGGACGCTGGGCTTCTGCATGATGATTGGATGATCTGTCTGAGGCCGAATCCCTTTTTGATTGACTGTGAAATGAGCCAGTCAGTGATCTTGAAGTACAACCCTCCACTGGAGGAAAACTACCTGGTTGGTACGACAGGGTCACAGATCATTTTCTTGAAAATGAACGGAGGGTAGAATTTACGTTTAAATAAATAAACAAATTTATAATGTAGGCCGGAAAAAAATGAGCTTCCCCTCCTTGACTGACCAGCAGCCGCCACTGCTGTGTAAAGCGCTTTGAGTTTGAAAAAGGAACTAAAAACATTTATTTTACTCATATATTTTGGCAGGCATTCTAGATGTTTCAGCACTTTACTTAATTGTACCTTTTCCTGATTCCTGATGCCTGTTCTTTTAACTATATTTCTACATATTCTTGCATATTTCTATTTATTTTTTTCCTATCTTTTCTTTATTTTATATACTTTTAGATATTCTTATACTCTTCTATTACTTTAAAGCCCTATGTAACATTTGTCTGTGAAAAGCGCTATATAAACAAAGTTTACTTACTTACTTATTTTGAGTAGTCCATGAGACCAGAAAAGCGCTGTATGAATACTGGTCCATTTACCATTTCCTATTAAATCTTTATCTCTGCGCCAGGTGCCGGTGAAGCTATTTCCAAACACATTGACGTTACACAGCACGAGGGGCAGGTTAATACTGATTGGTTAGCTTAATTGTGTACACGAGTGGCATGTGGCTTCTGATTGATGAGCTTGGAAGGATGGTAGAGAGACAGCATTTATATGTAAAATAGCTGACACAGCAGATCCTCGACCACTCGGGAGCACTGCAAAATACTGCAGCTTTGACAATCACAAGGTTGTGTTGTTTGAAACCTTGATTTCAATCAGTAAACCAAAAAATCGTTAAGCCCTACTTGACACTCTTTAGGTTTCTCACTCTGAGACACCCTAAGTGCGACATAACAGGAAAAAAGCCACTGTATATGAATGGTCATTACATGCACTTCTTAAAGTGGTGTGAAAAGTCCCTGAGTGTTCTGTCTTCTGACAAACAGCTTCTCCTTTAGTCTGTCATCAAGCACTGAGTTTTCTGCTTGTGTTTGGATGTTTACCTTAAAGCCCAAAGCAGGTGGTCAATGGGTCAGTTATCATCCACTCAGTTATTATGGGCTCCTCAGGTTATAAGTAGAGCATTTTAAACTTTTCCAGCAATTCTGCTTTTCAGATAAGGGTGGTGATAATGGAGTCATCTCATTCTGCAATGAGAAGATGTTTTAGCAGCTCCGCTGGGACAGAAAAGATTCCCAATCCTCTATATTGCTAAGTTCAGCAAAGCAATCTACCTGGGGCAGCACGCTAACACAGATTGCAAACTTTACAGCCGTTATTAATGCAGGCCCATAAAAAGAAGCTCCTTGCAAACAGCCCTGGATAATTTGCAATTCAAGCTTAAATAAATAACACAGCTGACCCTAATTCTAAGAGGCTACACCAAGCAGCACAGTTTAAATAGTAACGTTTGTCACTTGTTTGCAGATTCATTTAACTGCATTAGTGTCTATTAAGGCTGTTTTTTCTGTTTTGTATGGGTCATTCCTCAGCTGATCTCCTCTGTGTGCAGCAGTGTGATACTCTCATTTGAAGATCTGCCACTGAAATGTTTTTAAGAGCTAAAAGCAACACACATATGGGGTGCCTATGCCTTTACAGACCCATGTTACCACCTGAGGACAGTCCAGTCTTCAAAGGACTACACAGAAGAAATGTCACATCTTTTAGCTTGGGCTCCTTTTGACATTGGCTTTGCTCCTGTGGATGAAAGAGGAGAGAGGCCTTTGAAAGCTGGAGGAAATGAGGATCTCAAGTCATTTTTTGTCTGGTGTGGTGTTAGTAAGGGGCAACACATGTCCCTCATGTGGTACTTCCGGGCACAGCAGATTGAGATTGGCTTTAGTCAAGGCTGAGCTCACAGCACTCATAGTCTGAATAGTTTTGAAGGAGGGCTAAGAAAGGGGCTGGACTGACAGCTACATTTAGAGTGGGAAGGAGGGGAGGAAAGCTTGTTATGAAAGACAGTGAGATAGAACAGAAAGACTCAGAAAGAGGGGGACTCTGAGATGCTTCTTAAAAGAAGCAGACTGGGCCAACTGTGGAGGGAGAGAGACAATCTTCAAATAGCTGCCTCTGTGCCTGTGGGATAGTTAACTCAGAGGGGGGGTTCAGGGTCTCATTAGAAAGTCAGTAGAGCTCTACTACAGTTTCTGTGAAAAACAGAACACATTGGACACCTTGTCATGCCTGGCAGCAAGCTCCTGCACCCAAAAATAGAGCTCACTCTCATTTTTAACTTTGCCATTATAACCACCAACCAAATTGTTGTACACACAATGTGTTGTTTTTCTTATTTCTCTCATTAGGGAGGGGCATATTAGAACATGTATTTGCTCATGAAACTGATAAGAACAAAGGCTTTTAGAAACCAGCTTTCCTGTAATATCCTTACTTTTCCTCTCATAATCTTTTTCTCTTCTTGTCACACATCTCGTTTGTTCCCAGGAGCTGCACTGATGTGGTTTGCTGTGTTATCTTCATCATTGTCATCCTCGGCTACATCGCTCTGGGTACTGTGGGTGAGTTTGACACATTGCTGCTGATTACATCACACAAAGCCACATCATGGAACACAGCTCCACACACAAACATGTACAATCACGCAAAATGGTTATATTTCTCGGTGTAGTGTGTAAGACTTGGATTGTATGCTTATGCTGAACTGCAGGGTCTTCCTGCAGGTTATTATGTGACATAAAAATTGGAAAGCTTTAATGAACCACAAAGGAGACAAGCTCATCCTCACAGGCTGCCTGACGTTTTAGAAGGAGCAAGTTTTTCTGTTGGTTATTTTAAATATTCATAATTTCATGGTAGGTTATTCAACAAATTGCCTGATTGTTAAAAATGCGGGGGAGCTGAGTAATGCAGCTCCCCCAGAGAATGGGCTTTTCTTTGAATAAATGCCTCACCACAACATGATTGTATTGCTCCCTTTGAGCTTCTCAAGATCCTCTTGATCTTTATGTTTATATTTCGTATTAAAGGTTTCAACCGGGTCATCTGTGATACATAATACAGTTGTTTAACCAAATTATTGTCCATCTGTTAGGCTACCTGAGAGCACCTGTGAGGGATTTAAGGTTTGGTGCTCTTAGGCCATGTTCACACCTAGCCAGGTATCTGGGAAACAGCATGTATTTTCATACATTTATGCCTGTCATCCACACAAAACCACAGCTTCACATCACTGAAACGATGTTCTCTAAAAACTCCAGCCAAAATGAAGATTTTGAAAAACTCTGGTTTTGTAGTTTTGTGTAGACACTGATAAACAGAGTTTTTGGTCCTCAAACCTCACAGCTGACAGGGGTTCATTCTGATCGGCTGGCACCAGTTTTATGTCTGGAAAACCCTGCCAAATATGGGTTTTGCATATCTCGAGCCGCACTTATTGGTGGATTTGCCCGCTGCATGTGGACAAATGTATTTTTAAATTGAATTGGGGGGTTATTCATTTTTGAAAATGGAAAAGGCCTTAAAGGGTCTTCACACTGGCATGTTTCTGGTTCTGGAACCGGTTTCTCAAAACTTTGGTGCTTTCTAGCAAACCAGCCCACGTATATACCAGTTGAAGCAGAACAAAAGTGTGAGGGTGTTATTCCATGTTACCCAGGCTGAAGGAGCTGATGTGAGAGCTGCCTTGCTTGAGTTTTTTTTTTCTTTTTTATTCAACTCTGTTTGAGGGACAGTGCTATAGTTTTGATGTATATGTGGTGCCCTCTCAGCTATATCTTTTATTTCCACTTCATATGCAGTCAGCTCTTTTAGTCACTGTGCACTATTTCTATACATAGAATGGTTGAGATAATTCGTTAGCAAAGTGTTTTATCTACGAAACATCCTTTTTGACTTTTTTCACTACAAATGAAAACAGAAACAGACAAACAAATGTCTGCTTTAGAACAAAAAAGTGCCATGTCTTTTTTGGTATGAAATGTAAACAAAGACATCCAAAAACACGGACATGACTGAAAATGAAGTATATACAGAAGTATTGAAAATACACTGCAAAATCTTTTTCTCCATTTGCCTCTACTTCCTCAACTTCCTGGTCATTTTATCAACACAGAATACAACACGTCCACCAATGATGTCACAGTTTCATGAGCTAGAACAAACTCTTTTTTTGGTTCCAGCCATGAACCAACTTTTTAGGTTCCGAAACAGTTTTGTTTTTAGTCTGAAAAATCAAGTTTTGGAACATGAACTGGCACACATCCTTCCAGGTGTGAAAGCCCTCATTCTTTTCTCTTTAAATGTATCACGAAATGAAAATCTTGAACAAATGAAACGAATTAAAACTCCTCAAAGGAGCTTTTAGTGTGAGAAAGTTCACTTCCTCTACATTTGACTTCAGGCTGTGAATCCCCTTTCCACTTCTCCCTTTCTGTCTGTCTGGATTTTTAGGTCCTTTTTCACCTCCTAACATAGATATTTAACTTTTCCTTTAAGTTTATTCTTTTCTGCTATTGCTTTTATTCCTGACATACATTTTCCCTCTGTGCCCCCCCCCCCCCCCCTTTTTTTTTTTTATTTTATTTTTTTTTTAACTTCTTATTCAAAATCTAATTGATCCAGCTCACCTTTATTACCCTGACCCATTCTTTATAACAGTGAGGGTGAATAAACCCCACTGGGCTTAACAGTGCCATGTCTCCCAGCCTTTTTTGTGCAGAGTCACGTCTAAACCTGAGCACAAGGATGACTAACTTTTTCCCAATCTTTTAAGAAGCTCAGGAGCCATGACAATGGATGTGACATCAAGTAGACTCTGACATGTCTGCAATCAGCCAAAAACTTGGTGTTCCTTCTACATAATTTCTTAGTTTCATCATCCTCGCTTTGCCAGATACTTGTAGTGCCTCTGTTGTGTTAGTGAGCACAACACCTCTTTGACTGCGAGGTGAAAGGCCTCAACACTGTGTTATTGAGGTCGGCCTAACAAATGAAACACATGAATTGCCTGGTAAATTAAACTTCCAGGTTACTGCATGTTCATTCTACAGGAACAAAACAAAACAAATTAAACCGGATTGATTTTTTGTTTGTCTTTTTTCATGTGCTTAGATGTTTCTTCTTAACTGACGTGCATCCGTGTGGCCCTCAGTATGCATCCCCACTGTTCTCTTGTTGATTATGTCTGTGTTATATCCTGGGTTACCACAAAAAGGTAGAGGGGGTAGAATGACAGCACCACTTAGAGTGACACTAGCATGTATGTGATAATGTAAAATGTAAATCAAAGGGTCGTGTTGTGTTTTCAGCCTGGATCCACGGTGACCCCAGGAAGGTTGTCTACCCAACTGACAGCCATGGTCATTTCTGTGGCCAACAGAACACCCCGAATGCGTAAGTGAAAATTATCTGGTACAATGAGAAGGTCCCAAGCAGAAATGCATCCTTTCTTCATGTTTACTCTGTTTTTTTGAGTCTCCACAGTTTCCCAGTGTGTCTGTCAGCTTTTCATTTTGATCTTCACATTGAAAACATCTTTAACCACAGAACATAGAGATGTCTTGTGATCCATCGTGACAGGCTTTGCAAGCTCTCTTCCTGAGCGTGTGCATGTGCATAAATGCTTGCTTTTTCCAATTTGAATTATCTCGTTGTTTACATCATTTGTCTCCACAGAAACAAAGCCATATTATTCTACTTCAACATGTTGAAATGTGCCAATCCTGCAGTTTTAATTAACCTCCAGTGCCCTACAACCCAGGTAAGAGTCTGACTGGAGCCCTTTCCAGCGGCATATTTTCACACTGCTTTATGTTACTCTCCCACTTTTCCTCCACGCTTGATTATGCAAGATTGATGGGCTCTCTCATTAAAATGACGTGTTGCTTCCTGCAGCTCTGTGTCTCCAAGTGCCCTGACAGATTTGCCACTCTGCTGGATGCGTGGAATACCAAAAACTGGGAATATTACAAGACATTCTGCAATCCAGGCTTCGAGATTGGCAGCAAGGTGAGAAACTGTTGTTACAGGGTTTTTTTTCAGGTTCTTTTCAAACAAGGTAAAACAGAAATGTTTGAACCCTGCCTGTTTTTTGGATTGAGTTTTCACACCTCATTATTATAAAGGACAAGTCATATTTTTAGCCCATAGATCCTGTTTGCTGATTTTTCAGATAAATGATTCGTACATGGATACTTTTGTCAAGAATGGCAATCAGGGAAAAATACCTTTAGTTAATTCTGAAGTCGTAGGTGTAGACCTTCTGCTTCTTATGTTCCAAAACGCCCTCTTGTTCCAGTGCTTGGTCAACTATCCATAAATTTCTCAAAATTCACCACGATAATGGGCTGATTTGAATTGGATGTACTTCAAAGAGACAGGGGGACTTGAGTTAGCAGCCGTTGATGCACATCACAGCTCTGCTTTGGCGGCTGGCAGCAGTTCCGTGTCAGTGACGTTGGCATGATGGTGTGTAAGAAGCAGAGTTAGGTGCTGTGTGGGAGCACCTAACAGCTAAGGCGTACAGTTGAAACTGAATCACTGATTTTCCTTCCCACGTCATCTCAAGTATAAAACTGTTCATCAGACAGGATTCATTGGACTTCGTGGTCTTCTTTCTGGAATTATGATAATAATCAAACAGTCACATAAAATCCTAGAAATGTGGATGTTTCTGAAGGAATATCCGTTACTAAGAACATATCATCTCTTTTTAACAGTTTTATATTTTAGTTTATCTTTTAAGCGTGCAACATTTGTCCTTTGGAACTGAACTGTAAGCTTAACTTTTGTGGCTTGTAGGCCTGCAAGAGATTCAGTATGTGATAAAGTGGGTGTAGTACAACTTACATGACAGGAAATTTTGTTTGAATTATAAAAAAATCTTCAACACTTGTGTCTAATAATAGCCACGGTTACGTGAGGAGTTTTTCATCTTTCCGAATGGAATCTTTCTGAATGACTTTTCCAAAAACAATAGTATACATGGAAATTAATATTCCAATCTGTGGTTTACATGTGCTGCTATAATCAAACAGAATAGTCAATGGGGCATGCGCAAACAAGCATAAACAAACGTAAACAAATTGAGGAACGTTTCTCGTTGCGTCTAACGTCATATCTGAGCATCACTGAAAGAACGCACCCTGAGTGGATACATGATACCTCAATCGGTTTGGGGAAAGGAATATTCCACCCCTGTGAAACCGATTAAATGTCCATTCGGATTGGCACTTTTCTCTTGGAATGAGGTGTATACAAAGGATAAATTCTTCCCGTTTGAGCAAATTAACTGAATGCAAGCGGAATATTTGGGTCCATGTATACGTGGCTAATGATATCCATTGCATCAAATGATGAGTAAAAGTTTTATCTTGTTTTCATCTTTGTTTCAACTTTTGCCCCTTCTAGTCAGTTGCAGAAGTCATCCGAGATGAAGACTGCCCATCTATGATTGTGCCAAGCAGACCTTGTAAGTAGATCTGGATGACTCAATAACCCACAATAGCTTAGTGTTTGTAGTAAAAAATATAAAAAATAAAACCCGTCTGAAAATGTGTTACAGTCCTTCAGCGGTGCTTCCCTGATTTCATCACAAGAAATGGAATCTTAACCATAGCCAATCAGACCATCTTCTCAGACGGTGACAACAACAAGAGAAGTGTACGAGACCTCAAAGAAGCTGCCAAGTAAGCTCTACCTCCCTGAAGTCTGAATCTTTCTCCAAACAATTGCTCTGCAAGAAGAGTCATATTCCTTAGATAAAGAATCTGAGTTACTGCTGGAGTTAAATCGTCTGAATGAATGGCTCTTATACTGTCCATAGGGCTGCCAACTCTGCACCCAGAGAGCTCTGGACAGATATTAAAGGGTAGGACATTTGGGCATGATGCCACTAATGCCCAGGAATGTGTCAGACCACATTCAAAGCTGTTTGCATGATTATTGCATGAAACTGCAGCTCGCTCATCAGTTTAACAGTGAAACTTAAGGGATACCTTTGCTTTGTAAATCTGTGCTATCAATATACAGACCTAAAGAATTTAAAAAAGCAGAATCTGGATGAGCAGTACAATCATGTATAGCAACCAGTGAGCTGATATTTGAAACATACATGATTCTGTTTTTGCTTTGACTTCACAGGCAATGTAACACGCTTTAATGCTTTTGTTTTTCATAGTCAAGTTACGGCTCTGCAGCAAGGAGTGGACAGGTCTCAAAATTGGTTTACTTCAGCTTTTTAACTTTGCTGTAGCTTTAAGTAGACTTAGCCTCCTGCTTGTGCTCTTCATGCTGAAGGATCTGTTCCTGCATCCCTCCACCTGCAAAAGTGGAGGAATTAGGACAGATTAACAACATTTTGGCATATAACATCCTATAAAACATCCTTCTCTCGCGTGTGCTAGCTAGATGATATAGAGAGTGAATTGGTGCCCCCTGGTGTTCACTAGCATTTCTCCTCCGAGAGTCAGATTTGAATGCAAGATTGCATAACAGACCTGGATATGATCCAAACTCTCTCCTATGGGCAGAGTTTCAGTGACCTTTAGGGAGCTAAATTAGAGCTCTTCATCGCAGGGTTGTTTTCAGAACTGCCTGTTACTGTTCTGCTTGTCCCACTGCAAAGTTAGCTTGTCCTCTCTCCCTCTGGCTTTACTGTAGAGCTTTATCTGAGTCATGCAGTGTATCTGCAGTGAGACTTTGCAGTGATTCTGTTCTGACATTGCAACTATTGTTGCTTTTTCATTTTTCCTGTGGCTTTCAACTAAAGAGGAGAGCTCAAATTAAGCCATCTATGCCATTAAATGGGTACTGTGCATTAATTCTACTTATCCTATGCAAGTTTAGAGTCAGGGTTTTGAAATTTCCACATCAAAGTATCAACATCAAAGTCTGCTGACTCCTTTGTTGTAAGTTGAAAAAAACATTAAGATCTCTGGAGATAATGGGTCACTGAAGCAGCAAAGATTTTAAATAAGACTGACTTCATTTATTGTCTAAACACTTGTTTCCTCTACAAGATTCAATCATCACACTTAAAAACATACTGCCAAACTACTCACTGACATACTAAACGAGTTTTAGCTCAACAGCATACTAATGCTATACTGTAGCTCCTTACACCTTTGCTGTGAACTAAAAAACATGTTGATGCTGTATTCACATTTTGTTTCACAGTGAGAGCACGAAATGTGAATAATGTGTCACAATGTTTTTGGTAAACCTTAGTGAGTGATCTGTTAGAGGCAGTTACACAAGCCTGCCACTGCTACACCCTGGGTTCTTGTTAAATACTGTTCTTGTCTTCTCCTCTCTGTCCCACTTGCTGTCTCCTCATCTGGTTACTCCATCACAGAAGTATCACCAATCTGCTGAATGCCAAAGAAGTTGGCATGAAGATCTTTGAGGATTATGCAAATTCCTGGGACTGGATTCTCATGTAAGAACGATTGTGGCTTTTAGTGATTTTAATGTCTCTACTTTTTTATTTCTTTGCTACTCAATTTCCCCTGGGAGCAGAATATAACTGCTTAAACCACTGTGTAACTTGTGCATGCAGATGTTTCATACAGCCCTACCTGCTTAAGCTTTTGTGTCTATTTAACTTACATCTTCATGGGTTAAGCATTAATGTCTGACACACAGCTCAGTTCCCTGTATATTTGTGTTGTTGCAGTGGTCTGGTGATAACCATGGTGGTCAGTCTGATCTTCATCCTGCTGCTGCGCTTCACTGCTGGAGTGCTCCTGTGGCTCAATATTTTTGGTGTCATTGCTGCAGTAGCCTTTGGTAAGTTTGCACTAAACTTAGCTAGCTGTCTTGTGTGTGGCTCATATTGACTTGGTGAACTTTGTGGAGATGATATTTCTGTATTTCTGTGACGTTTTTACGTTTCTTTCTGCAAAGAAGCAGATTTAGACTCTTCGATCGTTTGTTATATCGTTTCCTTTCTCATACTCGCCCCCTCTTGTCACTTTGTGTTTTAGGTATCTGGCATTGCTACTGGGAGTATGTCACCCTGAGTGGGAAGCCAGGTGCTAACGTCACCATTTCTGACATCGGCTTCCACACAGACTTCAGTATTTACCTTCAGCTCAGCCAAACATGGCTCATCTTCAGTATGAAGCTACCTCTTACTGTTTAGTTAACTTCCCCTTCATCGAATACAAGTTGCATTTGCACTGATCACGTGTTGTTTTATTACAGTGATCTCACTCTCTGTGATCGAGGCCGTCATTATCATCGTGCTGATATTTCTGAGGACGAGGCTGCGCATTGCAATAGCACTACTGAAGGAGGGGAGCAGGTTTGTAGAGTTTGAAGCTCTCATCTGGTTTTTCTTTTATGCACGCTATTCCTTTGTAAAAATGTTTGTTTTTGTATTCTTTGGAAGGGCCATCAGCTACATCATGTCCACTCTCTTCTATCCTATCATCACCTTCTTCCTCCTGGCTATCTGCATCGCGTACTGGGCCGTCATAGCAGTGTATCCTTGATGATGATTCAAGAGAAGTACAAGAATTTAACTACTTCTATGCAGTCTGATGTATTGTTGTAGTACTTCCATATAGTTAAATACATCATTCGAAGATGGATAATAACTCCTAGCTTTGTGTTAGCAGCATATAACAGAAGTGTTTAGACCAAACTTGCTTCATTTTTATTACTCATAGTTGTTTGATGTGTGGAGAAAAGGTCCCTGTGTTTTATCTTTAACTAGTTTCCCTCAGCTTTTTAGCATCCTCTGGTAATGCAGTCTACAAGGTCACACCTGTTGACGATAAATGCATGTATGCCAACATCACATGCAATCCAAAGGTTGGTTGCCCCCTCTCTGAGTTAACCAAAAGATTCTCTATCTGTGGGGAAAAAAAAAGAAAACTTGTGTTTCTCTTTGGATTTCACACACTGAAGTATTTCTTGGTCAGTCTTTCATTACACAACTGCTATCAGTCTAAAAGAATACATGGTAACAACTCTCTGTTTTGCCTGTTTTGAGTAGTTTGCCCTAATTTGGTATTAAAGGTGTTGTGATATTTGTGTGTAAATGATGATTCTAACAGATCAATTCCTAATCTCTCTCAGACCTTCAGTCAGACCAATATTACCAAAGTGTGTCCTGGCTCGCAATGCATGTTTGCCTTCTACGGCGGTGAGAGCGTTTACCACCGCTACATCTTAGTCCTCCATCTGTGCAATCTGTTCGCATTTCTCTGGCTGGTCAACTTCACCATCGCTCTGGGTCAGTGCACCTTAGCTGGGGCATTTGCTTCCTACTACTGGGCCCTGAAAAAGCCAAATGACATCCCTGCTTGCCCACTCTACTCTGCTTTCAGCAGAGCAATACGGTAGGGAGCTCTGTTTTGTTTTTCACATTTTTTTATTATTGTACCCATGTAGCGTCAGGTATGAGTCAAGAACACAAACACATTTCTTGTCACCACAGTTACCACACAGGCTCTCTTGCCTTTGGATCTCTTATCCTCGCTGTGGTGCAACTGATCCGAATTGTTCTGGAGTATCTGCATCGCAAGCTGAAAGGTGAGTCCTGTAACTCAAACAGAACATATCCTCGTGACACATTTACATGATTATTTCAAACGGCCTGATGGACTGACGATATTCTTTAGGGTCTCAGAATAGATGCGCTCGATTCCTGCTTTGTTGCCTCAAATGCTGCTTCTGGTGCCTGGAACATTTCATCAGGTTTATAAACAGAAATGCTTACATTATGGTGAGTTTGTGCTTAGCATGTGTTAGCATATCAGTTGCTAATTGGCCTGGTTTGATCCTCAATTATTTGTCACTCCTTTAAAAGCATGTTCTGCCTTTTTTCACATCATAGATAGCAATATATGGAAAGAACTTCTGCACCTCTTCCAAGGATGCTTTCTTCCTCCTGATGAGGAATGTTATTCGGTGAGCGTTTTGTTTCTTCTCTAAAGCCTTCCCACCATCATGTATTGAGTGATGTGTGTGCCTTTATTGATCTCTCTTCAGCATGTGTCTCAGTGCATGACGTTACATTCTTCATTCATTCTTTTCTCCACTCTGCCTCCCTTGTAGGGTGACTGTCCTGGACAAGGTCACAGACTTTCTGCTCTCCTTGGGAAAACTGCTTATTTCAGGAAGTGTTGGTGAGTTTCAGGTCACCTGCAGTGTTTGGGGTGATGCTGGAAATGAAGAGACAGGAGAAGACATCCTCCTGAATATTGAAAAGATGATGAATAAGCTCTTATGTCTCAAAGTTCAAATTGCTGTTGAACAGGGGCTCTGGTGGGCATTAAAAATGTCCAGCATTCAATCTTAAGGGGCCTTGAATGCTATTCAAGTTGTGCAACCTTAATTAATAAAAAAGATCAAACTAATCTTTGATACACTTACAGAACTAAAGTAAATAATTAACATACAGGTACATAATGTTGCATCTCTGCTGTTAGTGAGGTCACAGTGAATATCGTCTCTTCTTTTGTTTTTTCAGGTGTTCTTGCATTTTTCTTCTTCACACGCAAAATTCCAGTCATTCAAGAAGAGGTACCATCCCTAAATTACTACTGGGTCCCACTTCTGGTAAGAATCAAACTGCTAAATATTTCAAATGGTAAAATTATTGTTTTTGTGTTTTTGTTAAAGTAACCACAAAGAATGATAAAAATCGATGTAGTCCATTAGTTTCGTTTTAGTTCTTCCACATAGTAGTTACTTTTAATCAGATTATAGAGGTGCATCAGCTTCTGAGTTTGTTGAACTTCTGAAGCAATTGTTTCTTGGTGCCATTTTGTTTTTGAATATTTAAGATTTATTGTCCAAATAAAACAGTGACTACTCAACCTTTGTCTTTCAGACGGTGATATTTGGATCCTACATGATCGCACATGGCTTTTTTAACGTCTATGCCATGTGTGTGGACACACTGTTCCTGTGCTTTTGTAAGTATGATGTTTGATAGTCTTTCCCTCTCCAAAACTGTCTCCAAATAACTTCTTTGACTGATTCCTGCTCGCTCAGCTCATTTTAACTCCTGTATGGCCTCTCTGATTGTTAATCTTTAATAAGTCTTTGCTTTCCTCTCTTTGTTCCGACTGTCACTCTGCTCTTCCTCCTCTCCCTGTGCTGGTACCTGGCCCCAGGTGAAGACCTGGAGAGGAACGATGGTTCTTCCTCCAGGCCCTACTACATGTCTCCTGGCCTGCATAAAATCCTGCGTAGAGGAGAGGAGGGTGCCAAACTCAGTGCTGCCTCCTGAGCAATGCACGGCCTTCTTTTCACTGAGCTGCTGACTCTCTATCACTTCTCCATATCTGCTGTATGTGTCGGGTCTGAACATTTGAAAGCAAGTACTGTAGGGCTAAAACTGGATGTGTCCACGCCTGGTTAGGGATGACTTGGACATACACGGACGTGCTTTTACTTCAGATCTTCATGGAAAAGTCATGGGGGACTTGGAAAAAAGACCTCTGTTTACTTCCTCTGAAGCCAACTCAGATACTTGCCTTTTTTTTCTTCTGTCATGCCTCTGTTCTTTTTTTTCTCTGTATTCTCTGCTGACCTCTGCCTTACAGAGAGGGAATGTGACAACATGCAGGACGGGCACACAGACTGAGATATATACCCCAACAAATAAGAGGACCTTTAAATGTACAGATGCCACTGATGGACAAAAGGCATAATGCAACACCCTGAAACAGTGGTGGACTTACGGGGCACCCTCTTGTTGCACTTTGGTCTTCTAGTGTAAAAGTGTATGCACTTTCACATTTGGGAAAAGAACCATGTGATTTCCTCTGTCTAGCATGATTACTTTGCTGGCTGTTGATGTTTACCATTGGTTTTATAAGTTGCTTTGATCCACCATATTTATACTAACACAAACACACAGGTCCAAAAATGGTGTGTAATTCTGCACTTAGCAAAGGTTTCTCTTACTTTACTTCTTTTTAGAAACATCACAATCATTTCAAAGTTTCCATTATGGTCAAAGACGTACTGTAAACCAGACACAGACTCTGTGGGAGGTCAAGACTTCTAAGGACAATTTAGAGTTTTTGCTTAAACTATGAAAAGAACCTGACCGTTTTTCAGGAAACTTCTGAATGCAGCCACTAGTTTATGTGCCTAGTTGTGTAAAAAATTGAAAAAAATATGTTCCTCTTCTTCTGTGGTTATAGACCTAACACCAGGAACCTTTTGAGATACAGTTTATAAAAGGATGTCAAAGCCATTTTTGGTAATTTTTTTATTGGATGGTTCAGATGTAGTGCTGTTTTAATACTAAGTATAATACACACATCTCTTTGGAGGTTATTCAGTGTTCTTTTTGTATAGGAGAATTTTTTTTATTAATGAAATCCAATGAAATGTGAATCATTTTTTGGAATAAACATAAATAACTTAAGTATTGTCTAGTGCATTTACAAAGTTTTTAAGTTGTGCTTCTAATTAAGAAGTTTAAGATGATGAGTCTATACCAGAGATTCATTTTAATGTGCAGTGTGCTTTTTTGTGTCTAACACGGTGCTAATGCTGCCTCCTAGTGTTGGATCTGGAGGTGAACGATGGCTCTACTGGGAAGCCTTTCTACATGAACAGAGCCCTGCGACGCATCCTCAGCAAGAAGAATGTCGAGAGATGAAGAGAGAGATAGAGAAAGAGAGAGAAGAAAGAAAGCTTGGAGAGGAAGGAGGCCGAAGACCTTTAACCAAAGCGTGGTACAAACCTCTGTGGCAACAAACTTTGTGCCAAAGATAATTTAAGTGGACGCCTGTTACAGTTTTGCACTTTGAAAGAAAAACTGACTAAAAGCTACAATGATATTAGACTAAATTATAATTCCACAGTTAGCTGATTTGATGGTTATTTGGAATATAAGGCTGATGAGGGCTGAAATGGAAGTGGATGATGTACAAAGTCACAATGACTTTGTCCGTTGGTTTGTTTGCTTGTTTGTTTTCAGTGTTTCAGTTATAACTGAGTAAGGTTTTAGATGTCTATTTCACAGCCACAGTCAAACTAAACACTTTGTTCTTTTTGGAACAAGATATTTCTTTCTTTCTTGAGATTGTGAGCTCTTTTAGTCATAAAGGTTGTAGTTGCAACTTTTCACCACCGGGTGGTGCCATTTATTTCAAGACATCCTCTGTGAACAATTTCAGAGTCGATGCACTGAGAGGTTTGTCCATGAAAAAGATAAACTCACCTTTAGATAATTTTTCTGCAGTTTTTGACACAATTGGTCTCACATTGAGAACACTGTTGAATTTTGTATGTAATGTTCGAGACCATTATAGAATAGCTAATCCAAGTACTTCACTCTTTTAGAGATGCTTCACTGAGTGACTAATTGCAGCTTATAGCAACAGAGTTTACATTTTGAGGTTTTTTTATTTAGGTTTTAAAAAGACTCAGCTCTCACTTCCTTTTCAAGGCAATGCAATGAAACCAGTGACAGAACAATTAAAGGGATTTGTATGCGAGTGATTCAGTGATTGGCAGCTCATGAAGAATATTTCATGTATAATTTTGTTTCTGTTAGATAAGAGAGTGTCCTCTTTTTAACAGTCTATGAAGGAGAGGTGAAACTTGTCAGAAACAGTGTTAACTTACATCACTTTTGGACCCAAAGTGGGGCTGGCTTCCCAATGTGTGTGTGTGTGAGTAATGCAGGTGTTAGTAAAGCACAGTCTTTTTTTGTTGAAGAGCTTCATTTTTGGTTTTCAGATATTACTTGCATTTGATTCCTTTGAAAACAGAGACTGCAGTTTTATGAAAGAGCTGACAGCATGTCAGTCATTGTTGTTGATGAATTTTGATTCTACCAGTGCATACTATTCAGTTGTTTGATCACATTTGAGCTGATTGTGTTTGAGTCTCACTAAGTTGTCTGTTAGAGGCGCTGCTGTCAGCAGTGACACACTGTGTTCTTTTATTTCACCAATTTCAAATAGTGCTGAAGTTTCCCTTTTCTAAAGAGCTTCATGCATCACTGAGAATGATGCTCACTTTCAGATGAGTGAGATGTGACTCATACTTGCAGGTCTCTGTGCTGTGTTTGTTGAGCCTCAGAGTCTGCCCTAATGGTACTCGGAGTGACAGCACCACCAGACTTACACACCTCGTACCCCCGTTTGAGCTCAGCATGCCCGGACATGCTACCATTCAATAGATGCAAAACAATTCTGCATGTGTGTGAGGGCAGTGAAATGATGCATGCGGTGCTCAATGTGGCACATTGTCATTGATATTTTATACACAATAACCTCACAGTCTTTGTTGTATTTTCTATTTTTGTGTGCATGAAGCTCAGGTTTAGTTTTCTTCAGGGTGAATACCTAAGGTCTGATAAGCAGAGTCAAAACTGTGGTTTTATACGCCTCCCTCACCCTCCCATGTGTAGATTCTTTTGGTCAACCACAGTCAACAAGTAGACACAAGTTAAACTTCTCTGTGTGCGTCAGTTTTCTTCCCACAAACTCTTAAAAGTCAGACTCTGAAGAATTAGTGCTCTAACCTGTCCATAAATCCAAGACTCTATTTTATTGTCTCTTATTTGTGCAGAGCTGACAGTCTGTATACCTGTGATAAACCTTATTTATATATCAATGGTGATTTTAACAGTACATTACTTGTGTGTTTTTTTCATTTATATATAGATGTGTTTTATATTTTTATCAATAAACTGATTTTCTATGCACTTTCTCCCATACAGGCTGAAGTCTATCCCATTCGCTGTCACTGAATCTTATTGTTGTTGTGAAACATCCATTTTTCATGGTTAAACCCCAGGATTAGTGAAATTAGACATTTATTTTCAAAACAGACATCACATACAATAAATAAATTAAATCGCAAATATTCAAACACTGCTATACAAATAATTTCAAGTTCACCTTCATAACGAGCTGACATACTTGGGTCTTGTTGGTTCTCACTTTAAAAATACCACGGTCACCAACTGCACAAACAAACAGGAATCTATAATGACGTGTGTCACAACCCCATGAGGTACACAGAAACTTTTCAATTTCTCCAGTACAGTACAGGTAGGACCGTAAATGATAATCAAGAGAGGAGAGTTTTAAAGGATATCAACATGGGATAAAATACTGACAGTATAAGGAAAATAAAGGTTGAATTGTTTGCTTTAGATGAATTTAATGAAGCGCAGGGATCCGAGTGGGCTGCATCTTCTAATGCTGGACGATCACTGGTGAAGGCATGTGTGCGCATGTGTGTGTGTTCAAGCAGCTCAAGTGTGTGACACAGGCAGGGAGGTCATGGCGTGGGCCGGCAGCAGTGGTTGAAATATGGATTGAGGAGAGTGTACTGTGGGAGCATAGAAAGCCAGAGTTATTACAAAGTCCAGGAATTAAATTCTAACAGAAAAAGTATTTACACTAAATTTATGGCATCAGTCAGAGCTGGAAATTTATCAAATGTTTGCAAAAGATTTTGTCAGATTATAGCAATGTTGAAATTCTGATTGTCAATAAATTGCTTTATTTCTGTCATGTCTAGATTTTTTTGTCCTGCAATTAAAGTTCCAAGGCCAATCTTTTAGTTTTATAGCTTTTCCACTGAAAACACTGACAGAATCTTTTAGCAAACTTGTAGCATTGCATTTCTGCACACTCTGAACATAAAAGAGATGAGGAACAAAAGCAGCTGCTCACTGTCTATGAAGGAGTGCAGAGCAGAAAGCATTGACCCTTCTGGGCCTCCATAAGCGGTGTATTGCAGCTCCTCAGGGGTCGGGGTGGGCTGAGACAGGCGGCTGGGCTGCAGTGAGGTCATGGGGGTGCTGGAGCTGTGGTTTGGGCTCACATGCTTCTTGTGGCGGGCTCGGCAGTTCTGGAACCACACCTGGGTCAACAGGACAAATGGACTGGACTGCATTAGAAGTTCAGCAGAACAAAATGAACCCTTAGGGCCAGTGTGCCAACTCTGAAACAGTCCAGGCTTTACTGTCTTTACATATTTTCTAATTTACAAAAATATGGTTATACTAATGCAGTAATTCATCATTTATTATACTTGGTAACCCTAAAATTAAATTTGGCATTCTGTTCTTTTTTTTTTAGACAGTCGCCAGGCCAGACAACAAGATGCACATTTTCCGGCTTGTGTTATCAACATCTATAACGGCATCAAATCAAATCAGTTGTTCTTGCAGAGACTGCATCTCTGCAACAGTACCAGTTATGGGAAATGCATACAAATTATACGCCACCTTACTGTCTAAAGATTTCTCTTTAAGATTTACAGATAAAAACAATTTATTCTTTCTAATTCAAAGCTTGACGCAGAAGAGGTTTATCAGAGGTTGCAGGGAAAGCAGCGTAGAGCATCTTGATGTTATTGGACTACCCTTTGTTTTTGTTAGATCTGAAGAATATTCATCACTGTATTATTTCCCTCAGTATTTAGTTGTAAAGTTATGAAATAAATACATTTATCTATTACCAGCAAATATTTATTGTACAACTAATCAGCTATTTTGTCTTTTCTGTCTAAAAGCTTTCAGATAACAATGTACTTTAGCTCCTCCAGCTTCCCATCATGCAGCCGTCTCGCACTGACCTGGATGACTCTCCGGCTGAGGCCCGTCTGCTCGGCCAATTTCTGCAGCGTCTGAGCATCTGGATTGTTGTCCTGAGCAAACTGAGCCTGCATTACCTGAAAAATCAGAGGTAAATCACATGAATATTATGAGTTATAGGATACTGCTGCTATGAGCTTTATAATGATGTTATAGACCAGAAAATCTGTTAACATTCAGATTTGTAAATCCTCACCACATTTCCTATTTATGTTTATTTTTCCATACCACCAAAACATTTTCCCAGTTCACTTATTGTCCGTGTTTAAAACTGGTAGTTTTTCTGCAGAATTAAGCAAAAAAAATATGTGTGCAATATGTTTTCTGATACACTGGATTATTGAGCTTTCTTTGACTGAATCTTATTATTATTATTATTACTCTTATTTATAGACTCCATGAATCCAGGATAGTTTCAGCAGGATTATAATTTATCTATTTATCTGTGTTAATGGATGCAAACCTGCAACTGGTCAGCAGTGAAGCTGGTCCGTGCCCTCTTGGAAGGTTTGGGCTGGTTGATCTCCTGTTCGGTGGGCACAGCTCCTTCCATGTTTACACTGTTTCCTACAGCAAGAGAAGATTCTCACACCATCACATCCAGATATACTCAGCTCAGATTTATTAGGAATACAGTATAAAATATTCCATATATTCCTAATATGGTCAAATATTAGGAATTCAAAATACTTAAGATTTTTAATTTTTAGGATATTTTAGACTTACTCAATAAATTAGGGAGCATGCAACAACCAAATTAAATTCCAGCAATTGACACATTTGACAAAAAGTAATAAATGATTTATGTAATTATTTTAAGCCTATTTTATTGATTAATGACAAGAAAAATAAGAAGACAAACAGTGTATGAAACATTTGTCCCTTTTTGTTAATTAAACGAGCGTTATTTTTATTGTTTTTTTTCCCCTTTTTTTTTTTATAATTCATACACTTTTAGAGAAATGTTTGCGTCTTTTAATGGTAAATGTGGGAAAAAAAATAGGCAGGTAAATATCGATAGCAATCTCTCTGAATTTTAAATGCTGTTATGGCCTTTTGTAAAATACATTCACCCGTCAAACTGTTTATTTTTTCCTGCTGCGACTCAACGGGGCTCACCTTTTTCCACGGCCCGCTTGAGGTTGTCCAGCATGCAGTCGTAGTGCACCCTGCACAGAACCTTCTCCTCCACCAAAGCGAACTCCTCTCCGGTGGACAGCTGCCTCTTGCAGGAGAAGCAGGCGAAGCAGGCCAGGTGGTACACATTGCCTTTGGCCCGGCGCACCCAGTCCGTGGAGTGGATGTTGCGGCCGCAGCACGCGCACCAGGTGCCGTATCTTCTGCAGGTGGAGGTCAGGGGGAGCGGATTAGACACCCACACGAGCTGCACGAGGGCTTTTCAAGGCTGCACCTGTCGCCTTCTTCATTTCTTTTTCTTTCTCTCGTGTTTAGAGAGCGATTTAAGAGTTAATGTAGGAGCACTTTCAAGCCCAATCAAAGTTAGAATTATAATTGCCTCTATTTCTGTCTTATCTTGGCTGTTATTGTTTTATTTTAATTTTAAATAATAAAAGAAGCTCTATAGTTGTATCTTAATACTTTAAATTTTCCTAAAATTACTCTTTTTTTGGTTGGTGTTGTCGCTTAATAATCGATTCACGTACCGGAAGTAATCCAGTTTACAGAAAACTTCTTTTTCTTTGATGTAACAGCTCGTGCTGCTGCCAAGTGAAGCCTGGCAAACGCTGCAGGACAGACAGCGCACGTGCCAGCACAGGTCGTTTACCTGAAGCGGAGACGGGACAAAATAAAAGCAAAAGTCAGTCAGTCACTGTCACAAAAATATCCAAAGTATTAATACCAAATTAAACGCCTGCACATAAATATCTGTTTCTGTTTACCTTTAATAAATATTTATCCACAATCTCTTCGTTGCAGCTCGCGCACACAGCCCTGCCCAGCAGAGGTACAGACGTCATCGTCTGGAGCGAAGACGCGTCTTCATCCAGAACTTCGACCGGAGCACCCTGAAGGCATCAGACCTGCGGTTAGAACATTACCTACATACCTACCCACCTCCAGCATCAAACATGGGTTATATAACAAGTTAGAACTCAGTTCACCTGCTACTGTCAGCAACATTTAAAACTCCACAGGTATTGCAGGTATTACAAACATTCTCCTAGCTTAAATTATTTGGGGATAAAAAAAATAGGTTCAGTGAAAAAAGAAAATGATTTAGTTTTGTGGGAAAAAGTGGACGATTAGTTCGTTGAATTGTTTTAAAATTGTTTTCAATTCTTGTTCAGTTTTAAACAGTTAAAATGCCTCGAGTGAGACCAGTACCCATATTGTAGGCTAACCGATATCAACATTTTAAGCGTCTCTGCACTGTGGAGAGAATGGTCGAAAATTTTCCCATTTTTGTTTTTCAGGGTCAAAAAATTACATCTCAACAAAAAGCGGCCTGTTAGATCGAGAAAAAAATGTTTAAAACAGAAAAAAATAATTTCCTACCATTATGTCTCTCCTGTCTTCAGCGCACTTGCCTAGCAGCTCTTCTTCTCCTTTGCAGTCCTCACACATGACGAGAAGCTGTGGCGGGAAGAGGAGGTCTCGCTGTCAGACTGCAGCAGCTGCCTTAAATGCCCCCTGCCCCTTCCAATAAATATCATGCCTTTCACCTTTCACCATGACAACGACGACGATTTACAAAATGACATTTAAAAGAGTGGGATAGTCATTACTTACAAAAACAGACAACACTTGAACTAATACTTATCCTATGTGCATTATGTTCTTCAGATCTGCATTTGTGATTCAGCAGCTCGCGCGCGTGCTGCGGTTAAAACCCCAACAAGCCAATTTCGCGTGTCAATCAAAAAGCACAGCGCGAGGTCTCGGGGGAAAAGGGGGATTGATTTTTTTAATAACAGCAATTAAAAAGGCTAAGTTTGCCACAAACGACTAACCGGGACAAGCAAAAGGTGAAGAGGTCTCATTAACTACTTGAGTTTTAATTGCAGAATTCAGGGAGGTGTAATTTTCTTCGACATTTCTTCAAATTGTAAAAATACTGCGCTGTCACTGCGTTGAAGGCCGGCTTTAATGACAGACTGAAGCCCACTTTGATTTAATTCGCAAAGCAATTACTAAGAGTATTAAATCCGTACTGACTCACACCACAACCTGCTGGGAGAATAAAGCATGAGTCCGTTATGACCTTACCTCATCGTTGGACAACACAGATCCGGTTTCGTCCTCGCTAACAATACAACACTCTACTTTAACTTCACTTTTCCAGCGCATGTCTGAGCCTTCCTCACTTTTCCTCTGTGTTCCTCCAGCTGGATTCCTGCGAGTGTCAGTCTGCGCGCTGCTGCTCAGAGGGCGGGTCACAATTCATATTTCCTCTTCTCTCTTTGGCCGCGCCTTCCTCTGGGGAATCAGCCTTTTGCGCTACATGACAAGAAAAAAAAACTTTTTTTTTTTTTTCAGATTTATTCTCAAAAATACATTTATGATAAGAATTTCAGGCGAATTGCTTAAGGGTCGGGATTAATGGCTTCTTCATCTTGTGTCTCTGTTGCAGCCTTTTAGGCCACTTTTAATCAACTATAAACAACATTTTCTCATTTAATTTTATGAGCACAGCATTTTACAGCTCTGTAAACTTATAGAAAAAAAACTCATAATGAAAATGCAGCAGCATGCTCTTTCTTCATAATCCACTGAACTGAGGTCTTAAATAATTGTATGCTGCATACTCTATAACTTAATACCTTCAATCAGGATTTTTTACATGAAAATATTTGATAATTGTAATATCTGCTCTGTCTGAAAGCACATTTAGTTGCACTGTTTATGAAAAATATTAAAGTCAACTTAAACTTGTCATGTTTAGCCAATGTATAGAGGCCACATTTCTAATCAAGGTGGGCTGTTGCTCCTCAAAGGGAAGCAGGTCTGTTGTGGGCTGTTGTACCTTTTTGCAAACCTCAAGTCTAGTCTTTTATTTTCCACAAGAGAAAAAAAAAATCTAACATTTAATTCATTTTTTTTTTCAATATATGAAAAATAATTTTCATTTTGCATTCATGCCAATGTCAATAAAAAAGGTTGTCCTTTCAGCAAAAGCAAGGATAACTTTGCAGCATACAGTTGCAAAAAAGCTCTCTACAACAGTGGTGGAGGAAGGATTACAGGAAAACTTCAATTACCGTAATGTCATTGTTATACTTGAACTGTAACTCCTGCATTTAAAATTTTACTCCTGCTCAGAACCATGAATAATAATACAGTAATATGTGTTAGGTCTCCTCTAGAAAATGACACAGATCCATTTGGGCAGTTTAGACATGTGAACATTGCTTCATTTTGCCAGGTAACACACATTGCTTTTTTCTGTAAAAACCAACCAAACAAAAGTTTTTGTTTTGTTTTGTTTTGTTTGACCAAAATCAAGCATGAAACAGGTCAGAAGGGAGGAAATCACAAAGCTTACTGGTCATTTTCACATTTAGACATCATCAAACATGCTTGCTGAAGATTTTGGCAAATGAAGACAACTTGTACTTTCTTATGAGTTTCAGTCATCTAAAGGAATATATGAGCATGATTTTAATACAAGTAACAATGTGGTCCTAAAGAACCCCGAATATTATGTTTGTGCCAGCTGAAAACAATCCTTATTTGTACTTTTAAAAAATCCTGTGAGGATTCACAAAGAGGCACCATTTATCTCTTTGCTCATCGTCCTTGTTCACGTGAAAGTGTAATTCTCTTCCTCTTGCTGTCTTTTAACTATGAGCCGTTCCACTCGCTGAGATCTTTGTTGCAGAAAATGTAAGCAAAAGGCTCCTCTAGATTTCTAGCTGTCAGTCCACTGCTCTGATAGATGTGTCTGAAGCTGTAGCAGGCATCAAAAACAACCTGAGGCAGTCTAATTCCTGATAGTCTCATATGCTTTTGAGGGCTCATTTGCATTCATTTTGGTTTAGTTTCGACAGTGGCTTTGTGGTGCTTTTATAAGTTTAGTTCCACATGCTCCCTCTTACACATGTATTTATTAAAATGTACTCACATCATATACTGATATTTAAAAGTCCACATGTTGAGCTTCTCTAGCTTCATTGTAAGATAAATGCTTTTGAAGCAAAGCTGGCTGCACACCTGTGTTTAAGTCTGTATGCAAATTATATCAACTGTAGAGGCAGGTCCACTTCACTCTTTTTAAGAAGCATTGTGGATTCATTAAAAGAAATGGAAAGACTGAACTGTAGATTTAAAAAAAAAAACTCTCTAAGTTCCTTGTGAAAAAACACCCAAAGTCACTTTCTTGTTTGCTTTACCCTTTTTAACAAATGTATTCAACCCAGTCGCACACGCAATCCCACCCATCATCATCTTCAACACACCTTTCTGTTCTTACCGCCACATACACACACACATACACACACATACACACACACTCACGAGCACACAGTGAGAAAAGCCATTTCTGTCCTGTGGATAACAGTCCGACCTGCAGTGGCATGAGCCAGCATCTGTATCGCACCATCGCAGAGAGATAAAGGAGTTAGCGTGCCTCCATCGAGATGTGTCCTGTTCCAGCTGGTGGAGATGAATGCTCTTTATCAGATAACATATCAAACATTTCATGCTGTGGAGCAGAGAGTTCAACGCTGCAGCCGCTGAGACAACCACTCCTCTATGAATACTTGTTTCTGCAAAAAATCTTTAAGCACTGGAGCACTTCAAAGGACAAAACATTCTGACATGATGTTTTATTTGTGATATTCTCAGATGAAGAGGTCAGAGGTCAGGAGAGGGATGTGATTCAAGCAAAACACAAAATCTGTAAAGAAGAGAAATCCTTTTTCAGACACGAAAGTCTTTATCACTCCTTCGCCCCATCTCCAGAAAACCTGATAAGTGCTCAGAAGTTGGGAAAGATGTGAATCTGAGAGTGTAACAGTTGCATGTTTTCATTTTCCATGTTGCATGGCTGACTTGCTTAATGTTTTGCGTGATGTGGTCCAGACAAAAACAGTGTCTCATCTATCAACACACCTCTAAACTGGTTCTTCTTCTCAGCTGCTGTGTGTCAGACTGCGTCTGTGAGTGTGTGTATGGAGATCCATAAATACTCCATCATTTGCTGTGAGAGATGTGAGATTCAGGGATTATGATGGTTCCCTGGTTACTGTTTCTCTTTTCAGAAAATGTCTATCGTTCTTCATTCACTACAAAGTTCTCCTTGGGATATACAAAAATACAACAAGATGAAAAAAAAAACTTACTAGTACACTAGAAGTTAAAAAAATTTCAGTGAGAAAGATAAATTCATCTAATCAGCTTTGCTCCACAAACTCCACTGCTGAACATATTCATTAAAGCTCCTGTGAGGATTTTAAACTGGTTGTGAAGTTTTAGTGCCTGGAACTTTTCACCCAAGAACTAAATGGTTCCTGTAATCCATTGCTGCTGAATTATGTCCCTTTGTAAACTACAAAAGCAACTTGATCTATTAACAAACTGACTCTTTCTTCATCATATTTCAGTCCCTGTGCTGTAAACACTGCAATGGAGCAGGTGTCATGTCATGTTAGTGACAGCATGCTGAGTGAAATGACTTTCTGCACAGCACTCATTTGCTGACTTTAACTGTTTAAGGACAGCAGGATGAGCACTGCTTCACGTGTAAAGACCACAATCAGGAAAGAAAGAAAGAGGTCACAGAAGCTTTAAAAGACCCCACACTACTGTAACGTTTCCGTGTAGATGTATATGATTTGTGGTGGACTTCAGTGGAAGCCTTAAAAGAACCACAGCTAAAGAAAGGATGTTACTTTTTTAGCAGTTTTTAGCTCTCGCTTTTTGGTTCGTTTGCCTTTTCTGTGCAAAGTTGACACTGCTTTGTATTCTACACCAAGTGGTAGTCTCTTACTTTTAGAGGTAACATTCAAAAGAATATGAGGGATGTCTACATACAGTCAGAAAAAGGAATGTCAAAGCTTCTGGTGAGGAGAAGCTCTCAGCATTTGGCCCCGGCCTCTGAGAACATCTCCTAATTTCCCACTTCCACACGGACCTTTGCTTTCTTTGGAGGCTGCACCTCCTCATTTATTTCATTGAAATCAGTAAGAATTGGGGTGGTTTACAATTGACACAACGAGTTTGGCATGACCTTTTCTCCTTGCTGTAAAAGGGTACTCATCTGAAGGGGGAGGTGGGGTGCTGGTGGAGAGGATGAGGAGTTTGGCAGGGGGGGCATAGAGGGGGAGTTGCGTTGGCTGGGGGCCGATGGGGGATTGGGTGGAAATCACAGCAGTGGAAATGGCAGTGCAGTAAAAGAGGGGCCTGATTGCATTGGGACAGCATGTGAGAGGGAGCAGCATGCTCAGCCCAATCAGAGCCACATAAGGAAAAAGTGCTCTTATCAACCAGTAATGGCCCACTTGACAATCACACAGGCACAAAACTGCTCTATTTAACGCTGATTGCAAAAACTGCTGCCCCCCCATCTCTGAGCCACATGACTCCCGACATCTCGCTGCCACCTCCCAGCCTACTGCCAAGACCCTTCCTGAAAGGAATTTATAATCACCCCTCCTCTATTTCTGCACTAATTGTTATTTTAAAACTTGGGTTGTGTATGAGCGCTGGTGAAATGTCTGCCTTGATTACTGTGTTTTATTGGAGAATTTGAAGGTATATCCCTCTCAGTTTCAGCAGCCTCACAGGTAAGGATGGTTAAAACAGGTGTTTCTGGATCTGCTTTACCTGGATTTATCTACCTTGACTGAAAAGAGCTGCTTCAGTGTACATCTGTACAGATCAGAGAATTCTCTGTACAGCCCCAATAATAAATAAAGTCATATGATGATTATAGCCATAGGTCTATATGTTTCACTGTATATACCATAAACTCTGAAAAAAGTTCAGAAATATGATTTTAGCATTTCTCTATTTTAATTTTTTGTTGTTGTTAGTGATAGCATAACACCAGCATCAGCAACACAAGCCTGTTGTCAGTTTAAACCCACTGTGCGTTATATGAACAGAAGTGGGACTTTTATAGCAAAGATGCTTCTTTATTTAGTTTGTTTCTGTATGCACCAAATCAAATGTAATCCAGGTTTATTTGTATAGCAGGTTTTTTTTATCCATCAAAGCACACAGCTCAAAGTTAAAAAAAGAAAAAGAAAACAGATAAATTAAAGCAATCAGCTCAAAGCAGGGAAAAGTTAACAGAATGCTGTTACAGCTAAATTAAGTCAAGACAGCAAACTCCTTTTTAAAATACAAATAAACAAAAAATTGCTTATTCATTGACTCTTACATTTGTTGATTATATATGTTAGGAAATTGCTATGACTGTTTGACATTGTATGTATTAAGGTTTTCACCTGATTACCTTTACAAACTACATCATATTTGTTATAATGTTTCTTCACGTAAAACCTTCTGCCTTCAGCAGCAACGTAGGCTAACTTCATGCACGGATGCAAATAGTCACTCATGGAACAAGTGAGCATGTTTGTATGCAGACATAAATTTGGCACCACTCAAAAATCAAGCAAATGTAAGTGAAATAACAGGTGAACAATGTGTGTGTATTATATTTATTTATGTGGACAAATATGGACACTAGTGGATTTTGATTCACCATGTGAAATATATGGTTAAAAAAAACTACATTGCTGCTATTTTCATTTTAAAGCTTAAGTGTGTTTGTGTGACAGCGCTCTAAGACTTTATTTCCTGTCAATCTGGCACATTTAACCTAACTGAGGTATTTCTTTGTGGCCTTGTTCAGTACAGACTCCTGGTTATCAGCTTCATGTACAGAAGCTTGTGAATGTGTTGTTGATGAAAAAAAAACCTGAAACAATCCGGAGGAGGATTGTCTGCATTTCTGCAACTTCTTCCCTCTAACTATCCTGTGGGTTTCACATCATGTTAAGTGTTGATTTCAGAGTGATCAGCAGTTGATCTGATCTGAAAACTTGTTTCATGTTGTAGATTCAAACAAATGTCAATTCAAAGAATAAGTCCAAAAACATGTCATATTCATGATGAATTACATAGCGAAGGAGGCATTGTAAAGGCATATTGTCACAGAATAATGGCTCCTCTTACTGGTCAGCTGTGGTATTGACAACACTGCAACTAATTATTAAAGTAAGAAGCACCTTTTTTCACATACTGCAATATGTATCTTAAAAATATTCTGCTGCACAAAAAAAATAACAGGACTATTAAAAACATCCTAGGTGTAAGTTTATTACAAACAAAAAAAAGCTAATCAACACTTTATTTAAATCAGTCTCCAGACATGATAGATGAACCTCTATTCATCTATTGAGATGATGTAGCTCCAATAATTTTACAAAACGGGGCTTCACAGTAAATTCTAAACTAATTAACAATAAGCAAGTAATGTGCAGATAAAGTCTTTTTACCACATTTCCACTAGAGGGCAACAGAGGACCTGCGGCTGCAACTGTAGAGCTTCAGATATCCTCAATTCATGAGGTGAAAGCTGTGGCTTTTAACTTTGAGTCATGATGTATTATATGTATATGTGCTGGGAAGACTAGTTCATGTACTTATCAACCCATAGGTATGATAATAGGATCAATGGTTAGAAATATAGTTTGTGTATTTAGACCACCTCTGCATGGATTTTTTTTTTTTAATTTGAAATGTTTTTTATCCATTATTTAATGAAAACAAAATCAGGACAGCTTTATATTTCACTGAGATTTCATAAGGGACAGTAAAATGCATCTCTTCAGGTGCTCTTTTACTGATAGAAGAGAAAATACATAGGCTAATTAAGCATGCTGACTCTCTCTCTCTCTCTCTCTCTCTCTCTCTCTCACACACACACACACACACACACACACACACACACACACACACACACACACACACACACACACACACACACACACACGAACAGTGATTGCCTTAATTAGCAGTACAGTGGGAGTTACTTTCCATTACAGATCTCTAGGGATATTATCACTAATCTGCAAGCTTTCACTTTACTAATCACTGCTGTTGTTTGCAATATCTGAGACAGCCATCCATCCAGGCACCCATACCTTAATTCAGCAGTTACATGACTTAACCAATCAATTAGAGTTTATTCATAAAACTCCAAATGAAAATAAATATTTTCTTAAGACGCTTACCAAGAACAGAAAGAGAGATGGACAGAGTTATGAAATTAGCATTGGTAGTGTTGTTGGATGATGGTGATATTGCAATAGCTACAGCTTCTGGAGTCGAGCAGGCAGTCATAAGCATTAAACCAGAGAAACCTATGAGGCTCTCAAAAAGATCCATGGTGAATAACTTAACCTAAGACAGAATTTGACAAAGTAAGTGACAGACAAACAGAGGAGAGAGGGAAATACTGGAGCTCAATGAGTCAACTACCCCCAGTAGTCCAAGCTTATAGTGGCATGACAAAAACATGATCCAAGCAAGTACACTTTATCAAAAAGTAAAATTTTAAGCCTATACTTAAAAAATAGTGTGCCTCCTAGACCTCAACTAGTGGGTGATTTCAAAGAAAAGAGGCCTGATAACTGAAGGCCTGACCTCCCATACTACTTTTAGAGGCCGTAGGTACGATGAGCAGGCCTGTATACTGGGAGTGCAGTGATCAATATGACAATAGGGCATTGTGAGTTTTTTAAGATAGGATGTCTCATTACCATCATTACCATTCATTATTGAGATTTGTTGCATATATATATATATATATATATATATATATATATATATATATATATATATATATATATATATATATATATATATATATATATATATATATATATATATATTGGATTTTATGGGGGACTAATGTAGAGAAACAAAAACTGTAGAGATGTTTTCTCTCTCTCTCTTTAGATCCAAGAACAATGACTCCATTTTTTCTGAGTTTGGCAATAAGAAACTTCGAGGTTTCTACATCTGTAATGTATACTTTTTTTCAGTCAACCACTTTTTTTTAAATTTATTTTTATTATTGTTTTATAACTGGCTTCAGTTATGGATACAACTGGGTGTCATCAGCCTAACAGTGTAAATTCATAGAGAATTTCCTCATACCAGTAGAGGGAACATATGTAGAATGAAAAAGAATTGATATATTTTTTTTAATGTTTAATTAAAATAAAGTGAGGCAGATTTGATTCAAAGCAATCTAAAGCAGTTTTTGTTATGTGAATTTGTTGCTCCAGTATCTGAGGATACTTGAAAAGGCGCAATCTCAAAATGAAGAACAAATAACTGGCTAACTTCTATTTATAAGTGTATTTCTCCTAAAGGATGTCAATGGTACCTTTGAAATTTACAATATATTTCAGAATATAGCTCATAAAAGTGAGATTACTTTTTGTGATGTTGTCGTGTTGTGTTGTGTTGTGTTGTGTGTTGTGTGTTGTGTGTGACACCAGTTTAGATGTTGGTGGGACTCTTCGAGTGGACACTCGCCTCGTTGGCAGCATGATCACGTGATCTCCCATGGCAACCACCGAGTGTCATCAGTTCCGCTCTGGGAGAAGTGCAGCCTCACCGCGGCATAGCTGACTGTTTACTGCTGCAGTTTACAACAACTCTGCAGGATAAATGTGACTCCTCGTTGGCAAAGACATTTTAAACAAGGTGGGAGTTCAGCCGAAATATCAGGACAGACGTTGGGGAGAGGCGTAAGCTGTGAAACCATGAGTCACCTCAACACGGGGTAAGTCTTTGTAAATTTTTCAATTTGTGAACTGAAGAGAGACTGGACGCATTTTTACAATCTTATTTTTTTACAGAATATATATTTTTATATAACGTTGTCAGCAGGCTAACTTCCAGATTTTCCCTTATCTTACCATAATCAGTTTGTATTAAATAGGATATTATTTATATCATTCAAATAAGTAAACTTTATCGTCTTTTCAGGGTCTTAGCCAAGTTACTGACTCTTTTTGTGTGTTTACCAGAGCTAGTACCTACAGGTTAGTCAACTAATGTGTCTTAATAGACCAAAGAAACTGACCTACTTGTCCCCAATTGGTAAAATGAAACCGTTCAATATTATGGTTGCAAAACCTCTGGCAACAAAGCCACATCTGAGGCAGCCTTACTATTACAAGTTTACAAAGGTACACAGGCTAGCTTCACGGTATTGTCCTATTGGGTCAGCCATACCCTGACCAGTGATGTATGAAAACCACAACATGTGCACAAAAACATACAATTACAAACCAAAAGATAATATAAATATCAGTTTACTATTTCACTTGGTGTGAAATATACTTTTAGAATACCTGAGTGCAGAAGGCAAATTAAAGTACACGTTTAAGGTTCCTGTTTTCAGGGTTTCAGTAAGGCAAGGTAAGGTAAGTAAGGTAAGTTTAGTTAAGTAAGGTTGAAAGTGTGGTTAGTAAAAGAGGTGAAGGGTATATTGCTTGGTTTTCAACTTTTTGATTACAACTACTTTGAGGTGGCTGATTTTGTATAAAAATAACAACAACAATAAAAAGCAAAACAAGACCACAACTTTTCTAAATCTCAATTTCCTTAAAAAAATGCACTAACAGAGTTCTTTTGATTGGGTGACAAAAATGAGAAATATAGACATTATGATAAAGCAGTTGAGGTAACAGAACTGAGTAACCATCAACGCAGACAACCATCGATGAGCATGGTAAATATAAAAAGAGTTTCCTTCCTGAAAGCAGAGCTGCCTCATAGATGTATTGTGTTCTATGACAAGGGATAGTCAACCCACCACAATGAGGTTTAACACAACATTGGCAGCCAAAGCTGAGGAGCTCAATAGACAGACGCTTCAGGAGCATAAAGAAGAGGCCGACAGGGTTAAGTGTGCCATCCTGTCTAATTCCTGTTTGTAATCAGACACCTGTAACAGACCCTATAGTAGTGAGATCTGTTGTCTCGCAGACAAATGCTGGAGGAAATCAAACCTGTGTTGGAAAATAAACACTTTCAGAGAGCCAGAGCTGTGGATCAGCCTGATGTGTCATTAATGAGGATGACAAACAAACATGGTGTAGTGCCACACTAAACCATTTGATTGAGATTCTGGTTTTCTGTCAAGTGTAATCAACAAGTCTCAAGTTACTCCCCTTGGCAGCAAACTGAGTCCCTTTCTGTTTGGGGAAGAAGTTTGGAACTAACTCCGGGTTTTTCTGTCCATCTTGTTCCTGCAGTCTTATCTCGGCCTATAACAGCCTCACAGACAAACACCTAGCTGGATACTTCAGCAACACTCGCATCAGGAGACACCTACAAAGAGCTGGGCTGGTACGTGGAGTGTGATGATTGTATTGACCAAGCAATGCAATGATCAGAAACTGTTAAGTTCCTTGTGATGTAGTCGAATTTTTCATAAACAAAAAAAGCCTTTAAAATGCTTCATTTCGGCTGCTGTCTATTTAAATCTCCCTGTCCTTCTGGATGGTCATCCCTTTGGCTGCCTGTCAGATATTGTATTCTAATTTTATCAGGTCTGTGAGCAGAAAAAATAAGGGTTTCAGTGTCAGCTGTATAAGCTTAGTCAAAAACTCAGTTTATCTGCTTACTCAGAAAAGTATGCGTGCAGCTTAATCAGATGTCATTGGCAGAGAGTTATCAAACTGATAAATTACTGACTTAAAACACAAATCTTGAAATCTGTGTGTAAAATGTAGATGACAAATAAATGATGGCTTTCAAATCATTGAAATAATTGAAAACTGTGCAGATAACAAAATTGGGCTCATTTTAGATTTGATGCTAACAACAAATTTCTACAACCATAGGACAGGGACAACAAAAGAACAAAAGTTGTGAAATACTAAAAACAACTAGAAAAATGTTCATTTAATAGCTGAATCAATTTGCAACAGGTAATTAACATGGCTGAGTCCAAAAAGCAGAAGTACAGGTAGGAAGAGACCACTCTGTTAATAAATAAGTTAGAAGGAAGAAGGGAGCACCGATACTGATCCTGGCATCCGGTATCAATATTCCTTCTTTTTTTTTAACTGGGCTCTTGGATACTTGATTTGGAATGTAACCTTGGGCTCCTCCGGTGGCACTGCATTAAAAACAGACATATCTCTGTGGTGGAAATCACAGCATAGGCTAAAAACACTTCCACAAACCAAACATCTGTAAACAGTTTATTAATGCATTCACAAATACAGGTTAACATTGAAATGGCACAGAGGGAATGTGAGCACGATCCAGAAACTCTCTGTGTTGAGCCCGTCACAGGAGCTAAGGAACTGTTTGAAATAAACTTCATTTTTCATTTGATGTTTCCTGATTTTAATGAGAACAGGTCAAACAAAGCTGTTCATTTAAGATTAGTGTGGTTTGACTGAACGACTGTTTACCATTGAGTAATTTTTCAGGAATAATCAAGCTTGCTGTCGCTTTGGAGGGGAGTTAAAAATCGTCATTGATTGGAAATGAAACACAGTTATAGATTTAGTTTTACATTTGCATTTGCTAAATCCTGACTCTTGCAGTGAAGCATGCAACTCCTTTTTTAAGCATATAAAGTCTGCACAGTACACACAGGGGAGATAAGCACATTGGAAAAATAGATCATGAAAACATTTTGGTTGTCATACTTTCTTTGTGTCGGAACAGCTGTTAATGACCTTAGTTTAAAAAAAGCCTCTCTTAATTATTTCAGAAATCTACAGCCATGAAGATTGTCTTTTGTTTTTTTGTTGGTTTTTTTTTTTCAGATCACCCGGAGTGGACGTATTGTTCCAGATAAGGAGTACAGACACAAGCTAATCCAGAGAGCCCACCAGAGACACATTCGAGAATGCTTGGCTCAGGCCATCTTCCACAAGGTGCTGGAGATGGAGGTGAGGGAAACAGAGTAAACACTGTCTGCCAAACTGTGTCTCTATATGAAAAATTATGCTGATTAGTCCTGTGCCCCTCCCTTACAGCGGGTCCATCAAATCGAGATCAAAAGGAAACTGGAGGAGTTTGCAAGGAGGGAAAGAGTGCACAAGATCAAGGTACTTCATTTACATTTGAACACTGCTTTGCTGCTCTGTTGGTGAATTCATGACTCTTAAAATAGTCCAAAAAAAGAATAAAATCACTGAGTGTTGATTTGTCGAACTTATGTTGAATAATACCCACAATACTTTTCACAAGGTGGAACGCTCCAAGAGATACGAAGAAGATGTCATTCGCATCCTGTCTCCACGCCCACCCATGGGTGCCAGAGGCATTCGAAAACAACACTCTGGACCAGAGGGAGAGCACTCTGAGTCCTCTGAGTCTGTGAGTGAAAATATCTGTTCAAATTAAATGAAAACCTTGATGTGATATCACATTCAATATGCATGTGAATGATTGAGGCACCCCTTTGGCCAATCAGAAGCACCGCTGATCAGTTAATCAAGTGTCTTTGACCTTTAAATACAGCCTCTCCATTATGCAAAGAGGGTTTTTTATATACCACAACACAGTTCATGTTCTGAGTGAAAAAGCTCAACCTTTAGTTACAAAGCTCGTATCACTTAGTTTAAGATGCAAATGACAATCAGAGAGCGACAGATAAAACACAAGGTTTAATTTAAACTGTAATTCTGTCATCAGTAAAGAGGAAACATGCATGAAAGTATGCATGCCAATTAATGTAGTTCTTCAACTAATAGTAGATTCCTCAACATTGTAACAAAGAAACTGGCCAACGTATTGTGTTTTAGGGATAAACTTTCAGTGAAGTTTGTTTCAGTGTCTTTGCCTCAGGAGTTATAATAGTATCTGTGTATGCAGATTGTTGGCATGTTTGAAGAGCAGTCTCAGCCACTGTTTGGGCGAGGGTTAGTAGTGGTATTACAAGCATCTTCGAAGCATAAGAAGTCATAGACCTTGAATCCAGGATAAATAAAGCCGGTAATCCTGGTCTTGATCTCTGTGTTTACCCTGAGAAGTCTCAGTCGTCTTGAAGTCTGCAGACAGTCTCACCTCAGCAGGTGGAGGCTTGTTTGAAACATGTTGCAGTGATCTTTTGAAAAGATTTCTCAGGTGTATGTCAACATGTCATTTGTCATGAGTTATTGAAAAAATGCCACAAAGAATTTTACTCAGTGATAACACTGAGAAAGGTAGATTTATGTTAAATCATTAGTTTTATATCAAATTTAACACGCCTTTAGTATCACTAAGGCAAGGTGTGTTCTTTTTGAACAGTGTACAGAGTTTGCAATAAGAAGAGTGCTGACTTTAGAATAGAATAGAATGGAATAGAATAGAATGGAATAGAATAGCATAGAATAGAATAGAATAAAACTTTATTGTCATTGTAACAAGTACAACAAAATTGAAGTCACAGCAGCAATTAAGAAAACAAAAGTAAGAAAGTGTATAGAAAGTGCAAAAAGGTCCATAAGAAAATAGATGATGACAGCTTGTCCATCATTCTCCAGTTCAGCCAGCTTCCACCTCCACAGGGTCCAGGACTGAGCTTCTTCAGTCATGCTCCATCTCTGTCTCCTGGATCCTGTCTGCTCACAGCAGGTGAAGCTCTTCCAATGTGGCGTTGGTGTCTGATGTTAGCTCCGTTAGCCATGTCTGTGAATGGCATGATGCTACTCTGCCCTCTGGTATCCCCTCTGTTGCTGGGTTAGCACAGCTAGCTCGTCCATCTTATTGGAGATAGATCTTATGTTCCCAATAAGGATGGATGGAAGGACAGGTCCATGTCGTCACTTCTTAGCTCACACCTGAGAACCAGCACGCCGTCCTCACCTCCTTCTCCTTACCTTGTAGGAAGACATCAGGCCTTGCACCAGTTAGCATTGACATGCTACAGGCTGCTAACAGCTGAGTTTACATGTAAACAATGCAGCCATGGTTACATGTATGATCTCCACTCAAACGCAGGAGAAAAAGTCGTAAAAATATCACTGAAGCCACAAAAAGTTTGGTGTCCATGACCAACAAATGAGCCAAACAAAGTAATGATCCACTCCAAAAACAAAGATTACGAAAAAGAGACGAAAAATTACAAGAAACGGACAAAGAAGAGAGAGCTGCTGCAAAAGGCAGCCATAGCCAACAGGGCGGTGCCTAGCAACTTTGTGTGTGTGTGTGTGTGTGTGTGTGTGTGTGTGTGTGTGTGTGTGTGTGTGTGTGTGTGTGTGTGTGTGTGTGTCTCTCAGCCGGGCTCCTCTCGCCCTAACACGGCTCCTGGGAAGATGCAGAGGCCGGTGCGTCTGAAGCCGATCCACAGTAACAGCACCACAGCCTCTCTGAGACGTAGCTCCCCTTACAGACGTCACGAGTCCTCCACGGAGAACAACCAACCATTCAACTGCACGGTGAGATTCTGACACATGAGACACACACACATACACACTCATTCATTCACCCATGACTTTATACAATTGCACAGAGGCTTCTCTATTGTAGGTTTTGTTGTTTTAAAATGTGACTGGTTCACTTCAACCTGTTTTAATTTGAAAATAAGAAAACTTCCCCCGTAGAGCACGCTCACAGAGATAAATGTAACCCTCACAACATCAAACATAAGAATTTCTTTGTCATTGGAAAGGAAATCAATATGATGTTAACTACTACTGTTGAATGTAATCCACTGTATATGCTTCTAGGGATATCAACTATGCCTATTTCTGATAAACATAAAGAAAAGCTCTATAAGATGCTAACATTCTGTGCCAGGAAATAAATTCTTCTGAACTGGATAACAGACAAAGTCCCATCGGTTTGACTGTGAAACCAGAAGCTAAGATGGTCTGTCTTGTTTTTGTGTGTATGTTTACTTCTTTTTTTTTGTTTTGAAAAATTAACAAACACATGTTTAAAAAAAACACAAGAATCTCTTCAACATCTTTCTCAGGTGAACAGGGAGTCCCGTCGACATTTGAACACAATGGAGACTTCCAATGGCATCTCGCCGTACTGCCTCCCTGTCATCAACAACTTTGTCACCCCTGTGCCCCCACCTACTAAAAGGAGAGGGAAGGGTCCAAAGGTCAATCCTAGTGGCACCCTAAGGGGCCGCAGGCTACGACCTACTACAGCCTCCAGTGGAGCTGACATCACTGAGGTATCTGATTGTTTTTTCTGGCAACCTTAAAACCAATATCATGATTGAGTATTAGGAAGTAATTCTTCTTTTTTTTCCCGCCTAGGACCCTCCTATGCTGAGAACCTCTGTGCACCAGAGCCGAGTGTGTGTGAACATGATCTACTGTGGCAAAACAGTTCACCTGTCTCACGACCTGAGCGACATGAGGGATGAAGTCAAAGTGTTTCAGCAACACTGTGGAGGAGAGAATCTGTGCGTTTACAAGGGCAAACTCCGAGAAGGAGGTGAGTGTGGAGATCTATTTACTCTTGGTATTAACAAGCTTTCTGTTGGATCTAATCACAAGTGGGCAGCTTTGAGTATTACAGTGTACAGTTTACAGTTTACAGTTTACAGTTTCATTTAGCAGACGCTTTTGTCCAAAGCAACGTACAACACAAGCAAGAATTTGGACAGAAAGAAAACCTAGTTAGTGCGACAACAACATTCAATCTTCTACAACAATCAGTAGTAGTGCTGAAAAATCATAAGAGCTGAGTCTTAGACCTACTGACTCATTCTACCCCTGAGGACAAAGAGGAGAAGGGTCAGGTTAAGTGCACAAGTGTTCCCTGAACAGATGAGTCTGCAGACATCTCTTAAAAGTAGAAAGGGACTCTGTGGATTGTATAGAGTTAGGTAATTCATTCCACCATTTGGGCACAACAGAGGAGAAGAGTCTGGCTAGTGATTTGGAGCCGCGCTTGGCTGGAAGCACCAGGCGTCTTTCACAAGCAGAGCGTAGTGGGTGAGAAGGAGTGTAGACCTGAGGGATGAGGGACCCCAGGTAGGCAGGAGCCGTTCTTGTCAATGTTTTGTAAGTTTTGTTAGTTTCAAAAATAGCAAAACTGGAGTAGAGAGACAATGTTCAGACAAGGGAAGGGGAAGAGTATGATAGCAAGTATCACTGAGGTGTCAAAACTGTATTTAATCATGAGTCTTCATACTGTGGTATAAAATCTTATCAAGTGTTTTTGTCTTAATTTTAGCAGAAAATGTCTTTTTAGTCTCAATATGAGCCACATTCAACTGACCAGTCCAGAAAATGTCTTATTTTAAGTTATCGAAAGACAGGTCTGATTTGCTTGTAACAAGTAAAAAAAATCTACCACTGGAAAAAAGAAAAAAGTTACTTTACTTAGTTTCAAGCAAATTTTTCTTGTTCCATTGGCAGATTTTTTTTAAATTCGGACCTCGTTTTTGTCTTTGAATAACTTGAAAAAGACATTTTTCTGAACTAATAAGTGAATATGGCTCATATCAAGTGTAATAAGACAGTTTTTACTTAAAATAAGACAAAAACATTTGATAAGATTTCAGTTTTTTGCAGTGCTGACACAATGAGCTCCTCTGTACCTCAGAGGAGAAGAGCTGAATGAAATGTTTCGTCCCTTTTGACACAAATCTTTGCAGGGAGGTTATAAAGATCACATGGGTCTTCTTGTTCACCCAGCTGACTCTAAAAAGAGGTCTGATGACTAACTTTTTATTAAAACTACCCATTTGTAAGGATATAGGGAAGCGTCAAAGGTTGTTGTCCCACCAGACATAAAAAAGTCCTTTTCATCTCCACAATCTTCCTCTTTCACATCTACGCTCTCAATCTTTCCAGAGACTTTCCAGTTCATTTCAAGGCGACACCGAGGGTTTCCCTTCAGCTTGACTTTCTTCCTGAATGGGCTGCAGGTTGAGAGGCTGAGCTCCTGCTGTGAGTTCAAACACAGGAAGGGCTCCAGACTCGGCGGCAGGCACGGACACTTTGGCTTCTGCAGCGTCGAGGGCGCGTCTCCCTGCTACAAGTGAGATGTGCTTTTGAAAGCATTGGAAGAATAGGTGACAAAAACAACACTCATTTTGAGGTTTCAGAAGGAATTTTATAAGATGTGCATAAAAATGATTACCAGTATTGCTTTTTTCTATGATTCATCAGTTGTCAAGCTCATCATGCTATGGCACATTGCAAATGAGTTCTGAGAGTATTTCTTTCACATTTTTTAGGTGCATCATCGCGATGGGATTGGACATAAAGCCCACTCCCCCACCGAAGAGGGTCAAAGAGGAAAGAAGAAAAGAGGAGTTCATCATCGCCCCGAAAGCAGCTCCTGCAATGAGGACAGAGAGGATTGGATCCCCCTCAGAGCACAAAACCAGCCAACCACAGGACGCTGAGACGCAGGTTAAAGGGACGGCAGCAGTTGAAGTCAGAGATGGTACAAAGACTGAACAATCACACAAGTTCAAAAAGTACATTCATATTATTCTGTGTTATTTTCAATTCAAGTCTTTTTCCTCAGATTATGAGGAAGACTTTGAAGCAGACGATGAAGGCCCTGTGGAGGAACCAGAGACAAAGGGAAAGAAATCCCCGTCTCTATCTGTCGACATGGAGAGGACAGCGCAACAGAGAGAAGTCTCTGAGACTGAAGATGACAATGAGAAGGATGGTGGGTAAAATCTCCTCTTTAAACATCTAAACATGATTTTAATTCATCTATTTTGTCATTTAATTTTTCAAAACTGCTTCAGAAAGAGATAAAGGGAATCACTCTGCACCTTAAAACACAATTTTTTGCCAATCTCTGATGCTTAGATATTATTCAGGCCCTCACTTTGGTAAACATACACAAATATCTTGTTTTAATGCATTACCCACTAAATCCTGGTGTACTGTCTACATGCTGTATGTTTTTTTTGTTTAGTAGAGGGATTTTTCTCTGTTTACAACTTTTTAACCCCCCATTTATTTTGCACAAAAGACATCAAGTCACAATCAGGTTCCAGCTCATCGGGCAGTGAGCGGGAGGAGAGTGATGTTGAAGATGACAGAGAAGATGACAAAGCAGAGCAACCCAAAGAGGTGGATGAAGAGGAATCTGCTGCTCCACCAGATGAAAAAGATGAACCACAGTCAGAGGAGACCCCTGCCACTAAGGCAGATTCAGCTGCACCTAAAGACTCAGACGTGCCGAACAGTGCGGGGGAGAGCACAGAGATTGACGTCTCTGACACCAGCGTCCCATCAGGCAACGAGAATAAGCAAAGTGACGACACCACGGGGGAAAAAGAGGTGGCTAAAATAGAACATGAGAGCAAACAGGAGGAGGAACAGGAGAGGGGTGAGTATGAAACCACAGAAACAGGTGTGGAGCTTTCACCTGACTGAGAAAATGGATCCATCTCATTCGAAGGTTTTTCCACTATTATCACAATCAAGACCATTTTTTGTAAATCTATATCTGCTCTGTCACATCACTGTCAGTATGATATTAACATGATGACGTCAGAAAATTTAATAGTGGAAAAATCAGTTGCCTTTTTTCCTCTTGTGCTGTTTTGCTTTGTGTGTGTGTGTGTGATGATCTTCTGCAAGCTGAACTCTACAAAGTCTTTCTCTGGGTGAAAGAAGAGGTCAGTTGGTAAAACCGAAATATTTCAATTGGTGTAACAACTGTTCCTAATCTGACACTGTGCAAAAAGTAACCATGAATATTATTTAAGCAGTCTACTACACTGAAAAAAATGAAATGTAAAATGATTTTAAACCAACTGAGACAAAAATAGAGAGAAAACCCTGATGTCTACTGACTTTCTCAGTACAACAAAACCTATGTTATAAAGTTTGGAGATGAAATATTTAAATATGCTTTGACAAATGTCATTGAAAATAATTCATTTCATCAGTACACTTGCAGAACTTCGAGGAAGGTGAATTACTTAATGCTTTTTATGCCAACAGATATTCCAACTATACATTTAAAACAACAGTTCAGCCTTTGTACAAAATATTTGATCAGTTGGTTTATAATAGGCTACTACAGAGAGCATTCACTGGAGAGTCTGTAACACAAAAGACAAAATACAGAGAGAGAGAGTAGCTGTGTTGTACATGAATAAAAAAAATCAAATATTAATATTTTAAGTAGGGTTTAGACAATAAAATGGAACAAAGACAGGAGTTGAAATCTAGTTAGAAAAGCCTTGATCTGATGCAAATCAACTAATTAAATTAAATTTTGCTCTTTTTAACATCAAACAAAATTTTAGAACTTTAGTCACAAATGTCGCCAGAGCTGCAGCTGTATGTTGGCACAAATACTTCAGCACCAAAAGTTTGAATATCACATTTCACTTAACTTCACTTTTTCCGACTCTATCTACCAACGTATAGAGGGATTATCAGTCTATGTCATCATAAAGATGGGCACGCATCTCGACCGCTGAAGCAGCATTTAACTCCGTTCATTCAGACCAGTTAGCGTTTTTTAAACACTAAATTCAAACTGTTAGAGGCATCAAAATGTATGGTTTTTCTGTGGACAGCTGTCAAAAACAATACTACACAATAGAGGCAACTTCTGTAAAGTTTCGACCGTTACAGCGCAACCGGTGTTTCTGCGTTAGTAGCGACCATGCTAGCTGGTGACTTTTAGCCGACGGCAGCCATGATTAACGGCCAAGAGTCACCAGTTAACAGGGTCACACTTTTCACTGATACACCAGCGACGTCTGCGTGTGTGTAATTAAATGTGTATTCTTTATCCAACCTCAGTTAACCAGGTTTGACTGCAAACAAGCAATATTAACTGCTGATACTCAAAATACAGATTTGACTTTGTTTATTTAATGAAAAAGTTGGTTTGGGGCTGAGGACCAAACATGGACTCAATATGGACAGTAAATAATGAGTGAACCTATAAAATATGATTACAGAAACGGTTTTGGAATATAATGAATACAATGGTCTGTCACAGTCTGATAAGTGTCCACGGATAATGCAGTCATGAGCATGGAGTGAGATGTTTCCTCTCTGGGTACACGCTAGGTTTCTCTGCTAAAAACGTCTGTCCACCTAATATCTGTCCACTTGCTGATCTCTTTAGTCCACTCACTGCTATTTCACAAACCTGGGAGCATTTTGCTGTCCGTCTGTTGATAAACAAATAATCCCTCTCTAGTCTCTGAATGAAGGCACAAAACACTCTGAAGAGGTTATCAGTTAAAAAAAACATTGAGTGATTTTCTATCTTGCGTTTTGTGTTCTGGGTGGATTTGATATGTTAGTTTTTGAATAGTAGTTTGTCTCTGAGTTTCAAGTGGCTGTTCTTTGAGTTGTGTGTGTATTCTTTTTTTATGCATGTTTGTTGTGTTAATGCATGTTGTGTTTCCTCCTCATGCTTGTACCCAGAAAAAAATAAACTTTTTTTTTTTTTCATTTGAGTCAGTATGTTTCATTTTCAGTGTCTTTTATGTCTCCATACATGATTTTCAGTTGTTGTAAGACTCATGAGATGCCATGAAGGGCCACCCTGAAGGTCACCCTGCACTGACTAAAGCATGGACTTATATCAGAGTGTGCTCTGTGTGTTTGTTTCCTCCCAAAGCCAAATCTGTACAAGAGAAGCTGGCAGAGGCGATACTGAAGGGGTCCCAGCGCAGCTCTGAGCCTGAACTGAGCGACACCAGCACTGATGACACAGTGGAGTCCACTGGAAGAGGCCGTGACCAGGACCACAAGGGTATCAGATTTTAGATTCAAATCTATGAACCAGAAAAAACAGTGCACCAAGAGAATTTTTCCTCTAAATGATTTTCTTAATTTCATGTGCAGATGCAGACGCAGTGAAAACATCTTCAACAGATGAAAAACAGAAGAGCGTTGAAGAGGAGAGGACATGTGAGGAAGGTGTTGCTGCTTTAGCTCTAGCTGTAGCTGTGCTGGATCAACAAATTATGCCTGAGCCAAAACAAGCAGGAGATACTGAACTAAAAGCCCCGGAGATCAGAGAAACTGCTAAAGATGAGAAGGTTGAAGTAGATGAGGAAGATAAAATAGTTGCATTAGAAAAGGAAAAAACCCCAGCAGAGACTAATGAATTAGATGAAATTGAAACTGCAGGAGCAGCTCTGCTTGCTGTATCTACTGCAGTAGCTGTGGAGAAAAGCGGGACTCCAGAGGCTGTAGATGATGTAGCAGATAAACCCACTGATGCTGCGGAGACAAAGGAGGAAAAAGAGGAGCAGGCTGCAGGGGAGGCTGACGAGACAGGGCAAGGGGCAAAAAGCAGCAAGGAGGATGAGTCATCAGCACCAGAGTCAAATAAAGAGACTGATGAGACAGCAGTGACGGATAATGCAGAGGCGGAGGCAGTGACAGCGGGAGCGACAATGGAGATAAAAGCAGAGCCCCCAGAGGAGCAAGAGGCCCTCAGCTGTGAAGAGGCACCTGTAACTGGCACAGAGACAGGTCAGCTGGGAGATGATGAGGACAGAACTGCAGGAACAAAAACTGGAGTCACTGAGGAGAGCAGAGACACCGCAGATGACAAAACTGCAGATATAAGTGAGGATAATGCAAAAGAGGAGAGTCTTCAAGATATCAAAGAGGAGGTGTTGGATAGAGAAGATCTGAGAGAGGAGCAGACAGAAAAATCTGATACGATAGAGGGTAAACCAGAAGAAGAAGAGGAGCAAACAAATGCAGATGAGACAACAGAGGGTGAACATGGGGAGGAAAACAAAGAGCAATCTAAAGATCAAACAGAAGAGGAGACGAGTAAGACAGAAGAAAAGACAGAAAACATTTCAAATGAGGAGCAGGCTGAGAAAACCCACAGAGACGAGGAACAGGTTGAAAAAGAGGAGGATGGCAGATCAGAAAGGACTGAGAATGATGACGATGTCAAGAATAAAAACAATGAGGAAGAACTGATGGAAGAAGCAGCTGCAGCTGTAATATTAGCCGCAGCAGCTGGAACGATGAGTGAGACGACAGCAGCAGCTGATGAGACAAAGAAAGAGCAGATAGGGAACAAAGCAGAGCTAAATGACACCCCAAAGAATGAACATCATGAAGGATCTGAGGAGACAAAGGTGGTGACTTATACGACTGTGGAGGTGGAGAAATCAACTGAGAAGGAAAAGGAGTCTGCAGACATGGATGAAGATAGTGTGAAAAAAACAGATGAAAACACTGAGTCAGAGGATGCAGTAAATGCATCGCTTTTGACTGTGATGACAGCAGCGATGTTAAACACGGTGGAAGCTGAGGATGGGGTGAAGAAAACTGAAGAAGGTGGTGACAACAGGGAGAAGAGAGAAGTTGATGCTGAAAATGGAGAAGAGAGCAAACCTCAGGGAGACGAGGCTCCAGCTGCTGAAGAAAATGTTGATAGAGCAGTAGAGGAAACGGAAAGTGAGAGAAAAACAGAAGAACCTACAGAAGACGAAATGACTGCAGAGTCTGGAGAGTGTGCCGAAAAACAGGAAAATGTCAAGAGTGCTCCAGCTTCTGACAGAGCTGAGGCTGAAGATGAGGGTGACAATGTTGAAAAGCAACATCAGCCTGGTGAGGACAGCTCAGAGCTTGAGAAACCAGATGCTGGTTTAAAAGAGGAATCTGAGTCCAACAGAAATGGAGACAGTGAGGAAACAAAACAAGATGAAAACGCAAACTTATCTGAGCCTGATTGTGAAAACATGGACACCAAAGAGAGCAGCAACATCCAGGAAAATATCAAAGAGGCGATAGTTGTTTCCTCGGTTGTTCAGCCTCAGTCTACAACTCCCACAGCCGCAGATTCAGACAATACACCTCTGAGGTTAGAGAGGTCCACAGCACTGTCTGACCACCACACCGACAAACACATGAACACTGACGATAACACCGCCACCACTGACCTCTCTGCTGCAGACGGAGACAACGGAGACACAGAGGAAGCCAGCAAGACCTCTGAGGAAGGAGCCAGCGTCCTGCTCAAGCCTCAGGCTCAGTCAGAACAACCTGAGCAACAACATGAGGCTGAGAAAGCGAAGGAAGAGAAAGATGCTGTCATTGAAGAAACAGCTGAGGTTTTAGCAAGAGAGGATCTGGTCACAAACTGGGTGACGATGCATCAAACATCCAAATTTTTTGAGACCTTTGTCGAACCTTTGGAAGACTTGAAAGAAGGAACTTCAGACAGCAGCTCTAAGGAGGAAGTGACACAACCTACAGAGCTGCAGAGATCAGTGAGCCCCCTGGAGAAGTCAGAAACTGCAGAACAGGAGCACACACCGAAAGATAGAAATGAGGCAGAGGACAAAAACAAAGAGGAGAGTGAGGAGCTGGAGAGGAAATGTGAAAGGGACAAAGACAAAGATGCACTGCAAAAACAGGAAGAAACTGAGGTTCAAGACTTTATTCTGAAAACAGAGAGTGAGCAGGCTGAAGATGTCGAAGAGAGACTGGGATCTCTGGAAGAAGACAGGCAGCAGGAGAGCACAGATCAGGCTGGCGTTTCAAATACTGTCGTGGAAAGCCTGGCTCGTGCAACTCCCTCAGTGACAAGTGGCAGACCTGAGCCCATCCTGGAGAACCAAAGTGAGGAAAAAACTGCTTATGATGGAGAATCGAATGAAAAACAAATGAGTGATCTGTCCTCGTCAAAGACTGAAGAGCAGCCGCAGCACTTGGCAAGTCAAGATTTCAAAGATCAAGATGACACACTGGAAAGAAGTCAGGAAGTGACTGAAATAAGTGAATTTACAGAGTCCAGATCAGACAACGGCAGCCAGAAGGAGCCATGTCATGAAGACATCAAACCAAAAGTGTCAGATGCAAACATCAATGGAGAGAGGAAAGACCTGCAGCTGATCCAGGACATCAAACACACCCTGAGCAAAGAGCGGCTGAGCACTTTCTCTGTGGATGAGACTCTGTTTGCTCCAAACTCCTACCCTTTACTGGCTGCAGCACAGACAGAGAGTGGACATTAGAGCAAAGGTACGGTGATGCTTTTCTTGTTTTTATCATTTTTTTACACAAAGGCAACAAATGTAACTGGAGGGCAAAATAAAACAGAAGACAAAGAATGTGTACAGCAGTCAGACAATCAGACTGAGGTAGGATGATTTCAGTTTTGACAGAGGCCCGAGTGTCACCTGCTTTCTGTGTTTACACCACAACGACTTCTTGAATAGTCTTCACCCTTCAGTTACCAAAAGAAAACATCATAATGAGTTTTGACTGCCCCATGAAATGTTTACAATAGACCATCTACTCTTTTTGTCGCTAACAAAGAGGCCTCACATGGTTTCTGCGAGGTATCAAGTGCAGCCGCTATCGTCTATTACATGTAAACAGACACCGCTCCACTCACACTCACACATGATTCAATAATTCATAGCTGTCCAACTCCCGCAGCTTAGCTGGCACACTTTATATTTCCACTGACTGTGCACACGCATGGTGTTTTAGTGCCTTAGCTGTTACCAGATCTGTCTGTGTTAGAGTAAATTTGAGTATTTAACTGCCTAAACGTTAACATTTGTGAAGATGACACCCAAACAGAGATGCGGTAAACAGTTGAGCTGCTGAATAGTTGGAGGAAACTCTGTGAATGTCAGATTCAGGCACTTGTGTGTGTCGTACCCGCTGCTAACACTACCTCCAGATTTAGGAATCATTTCTATGATCTTCATCACTTTTTGTTGCTCATGTGAGTTTGTGAGGCTTTATCTTTTCATCTGTTATTTGTCAGTGACATGAATGCTTGTGTGATTTGGCTAATTAAGAAATAAAATCTGATATGACTGTGACTTTCTGCAATTTTCTTTAAGTCTGAATGAAACCTGTTATGGATGAATAACACAATTAAAATACACATGTTGACTTAGATTTTCAAAGCATCCTTATTTATTTAAACCATGTACATGAAGATAAGATTGTTTGTCACATGAACAGTATTTACAAGATGTCAAAGCCACAATAACACACTTATACCAAGCTTACATTAAGTCTAATATTCTAAACTTAGAGTCAACTCAGTTAAGCTTAGTTACTATGATATACTACTTCTAAAATCAACTTTAGACAGAAAGACACCTGACTATCTAAATCCTAAAGGTAACAATAATAAAACAGGTTAGGATCCTCGCTGAGGTTTAGTTGCTGTCCTCGAAGCTGCCACTGCTGCTGAACGAAGAGCAGAATCTCATCGTGCTCATGGGATCAGACACGTAACCTGAAAGGGACACAAAGCAGTGACTTCTGCATTATGACCACTTTGTGTGCAAAATGATAGTAATCATTACACACCAATACCACTGATGCTGTTTAACTTCTGTGTTAATCAGATACTGAATTAATTCTATGAAAAGACACAAAATAATAATGAACTGATCCAGCTTAACATGACAATGCAGATTATTTTGACTTGCTTATCGTCCCACTGCAAGAACAACAAACTTTAAACAAATGTGTGTTCATCCACTGCTGAAAATAGACCCTAACAAATACAGATGTGATGGCTGTTGGAAATATTGTTTCAGGAAAAAATAAAATGCACAGCTGTTTAAAAGGAAATCAGCTATTCTAGTGTTTGATCATTACTAAGAAAAAATGAACATAAAGTTCAAACATCAGTTGTTTTGTCTCCAAAAATCAAAAGTTCTTCTACCTCTAGCCCACAATGACTGGCTGATACTTAACAGAGATTGGCCTGCAGTGATGAAACTTTCTTTCACTGAGCCAAACTGAAACAGCTCATCCTCTCTGTACTTTGCATTTGTGCATAATGTCTCTTTCTTCAATTTTCTGGGCTGATTTGATTATAGATCATTTGTAAATACTCTGATTTTCTTTATACTTGTTCTAAGTCTTAGTTATTTCTCATGTCTAATTTTTGTCTCATGACTTTACTCATAAACTGTATATATTGGGCAAATCAACTATAATGACTGAATTTCCCCCATTACAAAGAAAACTGATTCTTAAGAATAATTAAAAAATTATACTGTGTATAACATGAATAAATTCTTTGTTGTAGATTATTTTTTGTGGATTATCTTACACAACTTCTTTTTTTTATTATGCCAATAAATTAAAAATTTTAAATTGAAATGAAATTAAGTGTAAACTACAATAAACAAAAACAGACTGAATCTGAAAGAAACTATCCACAGAATAAAATCTGATGATCCTAAGTTTCCTCATATAGAATATTACTGTGTATGAATTTTTGGTGAACCGTCTTAAAACTAAAAACAGTCAAATGCTGTCACTGTGTTCTTCCAGTGTTCACTTTTGCAAACAAACCATTTCTGTCGATAGGGGAAAACTGCATATTCCGTCTGAGCTCTTCCAGTGAAAGGCCTCCGGATGCTCGTCGGCGCTCACTGAAAAATTAAAAACATATCATCAAGCCCAAGTCTGACCCACTGCTGAACAAGACCAGAGAAGAAACACACTGCTTTGTTTACATGGAGAGAGACGGATGAGATGGAGTCCAGATAGAAGCAGAGGAAATTCAATATGTAATGTCCCACATAATACCCGCTGCTCTCACTTTCTGTGCAGGGGGACTGTATACAAAATTAATGACCGCTTCGATGCACACTTCATTACCACTTTGTGAGAGGACAGAAATGTCTTTCTAGTTTATCTTAGTTGTTTAAAAGTTGTCAGACAGGGTCTGATGCATACTGTCCAAGAGAGATTTATTATACTTAGAAAAATATAGCTTTTCCAGACGTAAACATTTGTTGTGCTATTTCTAAAGCAAAGAGTTCCTGGAAAGACGTTGCCACAACCTGACGTCCCACAACAGGTTTCATAGAGACTGTTACCAAGCTATGATCCCTGTTTCACACACACACACACTCAAACACACTGAGTCACACTCAGTGCACAGGCTTGAAGCCAGGGATCTAATGGAGACCTTCCTCCCCGTTCAGAATGCCATGCATGTTTTATTGGGTTTTCTTTCCTTTGTTTCCTGTTTGGTATCCAAGCAACCCCACTCTTAACTGTTGCAGTAATCGTCAAATTAGATCAGGTCAGTTTGAACCCAAAACATTTAACTGAGCCTCCCTTGGTACAAAACAAAAATATTTATTTCAATATGTTAAATGAACAGTCCTTTTACAGAAATAAGTCTCTCTGAAGCTGTAGAAAGTAGTTTTAACTGGTCATGAAACAGATGGAAATCAACATCTTTATAACATGAAAGAGCAAACAAGACCATTTGTTTCAGAGTTGAGATTTCTATGTTGTCATTTCTAAAGCCTATAACTGATTCCAGGAGGGTCTGTGTCACTGTATGTGCCCATCAACAAGCTCCTTGGAGACAGGCCGTCCACTTCTGCTGCTTCACTGTTGTCTTAAACTTACAAATATTTTCAAATAGCACTGCACACAGTTTATCCACTAAACCCTATTCAGTTTTTACTGAGGTATCCCTGAGTCCTTTGTCAAGGAAAGCCGACTGTCATGCACAAAGTTTGAACAGGTCATTGCGATCGGACTAGAGGATTTACAGCAGAGTGAAGAAAAATGTTTCTTTTTCTTTTTCTTTTTCCACAGCTAATGCTCTTAGTGAGTGAGACATGGTTGTTGAAACACTCTGGATGAAAATTCTAACAGGATAGGGGTGAGTGGTATTACTCTGTCCACAGGAGGGCGCCAAAGTCAAGACAAACAGAATGTTCCCCTCAAGAACTTCTTTACACTTTATCATAACTAAAATCTTATCAAGTGTTTTTGACTTATTTTAAGTAAAAATTGTCTCCTTATTCTTGATTTGAGCCACATTCAATTGTTTAGTCCAGAAAAATGTCATGCTTTGAGTTATTTAAAGACAAATAAGGTCCAAATTGCTTGTAACAAGTAAAAAAAAAAAAAAAAATCTGCCAATGGAACAAGAAAAAATTCCTAAAAAATTGGCTTGGAAGTAGAAAAATTCTTAATACAAGTAACTTCTCTTGTTTCATGGACAGATTTTTTTTTTAATTGTTAGAAGCAGTTCAGACCTCATTTTTGTCTTTAAATAACTTGAAATAACGCCTTTTTTTCTGGACTAGTCACGTACATGTGGCTCATACTAGGTCTAAAAAGACATTTTCAACAGAAAATAAGACAAAAACACTTGATAAGATTTCAATTTTTTCCAGTGCAATCCTGATTTGTGAGGAAATATCTCCTTTTTTCTGTATACCAATCAGATAACATGACGAGATGAGAGTTTAATGTCGTGTGGATGAAATTCTGTCTCAATGTCCTTAAGACATGCAATGAGCAATATTTGCGTGATTTCTTAAATAAATTGCTTTCTCCTTAATTTCCACGAATGCTCATCTCTTTTAAGGTGGAAAGTCAAAACATCTGTAACTTAAAGGGAAAAGCTGTATAACACCAGTCATAACTATGTGGTCCCCGTTTACAGGACAACGTTTAATTTGAAAACGCAGTGGAAAAAAAACTGCGTTTACACAGAAACGTTGTAGTAAGCATGCCAGGCCTGTAGGTGGTGCTATAACTGACTCGTCCGGAAGCAGCTTTTGGGAGATCTCCACCGAAGTAAAGTTGAGCCGAGAATACAGTCTATGGGGTATACTAAATTAAAAAAGTGGAGCAACAGATGCACATTATGCATCAAGACAGTCAGCAGTTACGGTAGATTGAGCAGCACAAGCACAACACGGTAGTTCGCGACGATCGTAACAACGGTACTGTTGTCCTGTTGTTTGCGCGCGCGAGGCGGAATGTGACGTCACCGTTTCCACTGTTTACACGGTAACATTGTCGGTAGCGTTTGAGAAAAATCCCACTCCGGAGGCCGTTTTCAAACGTTAGCGTTATAGGGCGGCCGAAATGCCGTTTCCGCTTGACCGCAAGGGTGAAACGCAACAAAACTTTTGCGTTTCACCCTAAAACCGTTGTCGTGTAAACGGCCGGTCATGTAATACTTATTTTGAAAGTAACACCCTTAAGGCTGTTCTTAAGTTTGCCAATCAAAAAAAAATAAAGTAGATGGTTGCTAATAAATGAATAAAAAGCCTTATCCAGAATAGAACAACCGCCTGTGCTATGGGGTAAAATCTGCCCTCTGTGTTGTAAAAAATTCTCACCCCCTTCCACCTTCACCTGTCCATGGAGCAGTTTGTGCTCTTTTACCTTTGACTCCAGAAGGCGTAGGCTCGAGTGTTCAGAGCATACTCGAGCTCGAATCGTGAGCGCAGTGCAGCCACATGGCTCCGGCCGGGTCCTCCTCGCCCAAGCAGACAGTCCGAGGAGGAGGAGGGTGACAGGGAGCCGCTGCTGTTACTGGAGGCTGGAGACATCAGCTGCCACAGAAGCAACAAACACACCGTTCATAACTCATGCACTGCAGTGTGAAACAAGGTGACATTGAAAACTACAGATTAGGTTTACCTCCACATTGCACAAGCATTCCTCCAGATTGGACACCACCTCAGAGAACTCAGGCCTGTCCTGGATCAGGGCAGAGAAAATTATACCCATTAATTTCTGCATCTGTGCTGAATAATTGAATGCATCTGACACATTCAACAAAGACACACACTTTAATTCTTCTTGTATGATGTTGTTTATTTTAGTCTTAGTGTTACTCGTAAAGCAGGTTGAACTCTGCTTTAAAAACACTCCTCAGATCTCTTGGCTCACTTTAAAAGAACTACCAGCGCCAACCTGGAGCTGTTCAATTATACATCACATCCTCAGAGAGAGGCCAAGGTCTGTCTGTGCACTGCTTCAATACGTTAGACCAACACAGGAATGCAACACAATAAAACCATAAAATCAAAATCAAGGGAGAGACTTTCACTTTCATCTTCTTTTGATGTTTGATAATACTTTCTCTTGCTTTTTTGTTCACAGATTATTAGACTGAAATTATTTTCTATGTCTGATGTAAAACTGCTCCACTGCTATTTCACAGAGGTTAAAGATCATATGATTATAAATGTGCTAATTTTAATTAGCAGGATATTCATAAATACATTTTGGAGTTGAAATCCTGAAAACAGTGCAGCACATTTCTATTTTATTCTACTATATTTATTCCCTGCCTTAAAAATAGAAAAAATAGAAAATATATAAAAATATATACACACACAATGATGCATGTTTTTATTAAATTATGATGGTGCTCTTGTGAGTCAGGATATGGTCAGGATGCATCAGGTTGGTGACCTTCTCCAAAACTTGAAGCAGAATTACCACAGAGGGAGGGACAGCAGCAAGCTCTGCTGTGTTATACTGTGTCTTAACGAGAAACAACATGCCCAGCACAGCACTCAGGGACCATGATGTAGGTCAGGTTTGCTCCTAAATGTAAACAGCTGTGCAGTAATGCATCACCTGGGGACACGCAGGTCACGTTCATTACTGATGAACATGCTTGCAGCTGACTCAGCGTTAGTGCTTTGAATTCAAATTGTTCAAATTGGATGATTTACCTCAGGGCAGGCGTACCAGCCTCTCATCAGGAGAGCAGAGATTGGTTTGGGGATGGAGTAGCCTATGGGAGGCCGGACGTGATGGTAGGCCATGTCTGCTGCTGCAGCGGCTGAAGAGAGAGATCATAAAGAATTTACATGAATGACCAAAAGCTGGGCTTAAAGCTGTTTTGAGTTACTCCAATTTTCCTAGAACACAGTGGTCAACAACTAGTCTTAATCTTAAAAAGAAGACGTTAGATGAGAAAATCAAACATTATAGTTCCTGTAAAATGTGCTGTTTTGTAAGTTAAGTGCCAAAATCGGTCACCGTGTACAGTGCCAGTAACCTGAAGCAGCTTAATGGAGGCAGACCATCTGTATTTAATCATTTACACCTAAACTTTTCTACAGTCATGTTCTCTGTGTCAGTGTAAGTTTTCATATCCACCATCAAACCCAAAGCTGACGTTAAGAAATACCAGGTTTCAAGTGAGCGAAGGGAATTTCTCCGGTGAGCAGCTCCCACAGACAGAGTGCGTAGCTGAACATGTCGGCCTTCACTGAGTAGCGAGTACACTGGGTGAAGACTTCAGGAGCCATCCAGCGTAGGTTCTACACAAACACACACATAGGACACACTCATGTATGAACACACTGTAAAGCAATCAATTTAAACAGAATTTTATAGACTTGGAAATGTTTTTGTTTGTGTGTTTTCACACACATGTGTAGACACACGCATGAGGCCCAATTACTGACATAAACTCTGTGTCCCAGCAAGGGCAAGAACATCTCCACAACAGGCAGTTCCCGTGAGGTGTAACACACTTAACACCAAACTGCAGGCCAAGCACTCTGAGAAGTGTCGATTCAGCACAATGAGACAAATTCTGCATGAAGGCAGATTTTCTTGTCTGTAATTGATGGCAGGTGCCAGCAGAAGCTCTGGCTTTAAGTCCTGCAAAAATAAGAGCATCCACTTGAATCATGATGTAAAATGCTTTGATTCATTTCAGTGGATGCTGCAGATGGTGCGAGCATTTCTGGCTACAGAAGAAAAATAGTTCCAAAGGTTTTTATCTTTATCGTGATTAAAAGAAGAAAAACACTGAAACACTGACCCCTGGCTGCTTGGTCATGTTGTCCTCATCCACAGATTGAAGGAATCTAGATTCTGTGGAGGAGAAAGGCATAAAACGGTCAACCAATGGATATCCACAGATAACTGCTATGTCTTCGTCTCAAGTGACAGAAATGAAATCAAAGGAATATGATTTTCAGTTCACTTAGTTTATTTCCTGAGCATCTGCATAAGTGGAATTAAAATTGGTAAAAGGAGGGATGTATTAAGAAGCACCAAAAAAGAGGTAAACTGACTTGGTGATCAATTCAAAGTCTGCTTCACTTATTAAACATTAGCCACAATTAGCTCTGATCACACCACTCCCACCTAGGCTCAACAGCAAAATTTGACTAAACTGATAAACACAAAATTTATTTTTCATTCAAAAAATTATGAATTCAAAAAAGTTATGAAATACTTCAAGTTTTAAAAGAGTATTTCCTTTTTGTATCATGATATATTTACCCCTAACAGACGGGGAAAATGAAGAGTATCACACGCTTATAGACACTTTATGAATATAATCTTATATCCAAAAACATCCTTTGTCACTTCATCTCAGACTATTAGATAAAACAAAATTTCTTTTAAATTTTTTACAGCGGGTCAAGGCAACAAAACATCTCCTACCACCAAAATCAGCCACCACTGCATGTCCATCCTCATACAGCAGGATGTTGTGGCTGCAGGAAACACACAAGTCAGGAAAAGAAAACAGTTGGTTATTGTAAAGTCCTTTATCTACTGTTTAATACTCTGCACTGCTGCCATCATCACACAGTGTGGCGCCCACCTGTTGAGGTCCCTGTGGATGATGGGCTGGGTGAGGTTGTGCAGGTACTCCATGCCCTTGGCCACATCGATGGCGATGATGAGCTTGGACTGCAGGTCGATCAGCCTGTCCATTGACACATCATTAAAGCAGGAGCCACTTAGTGGCAGATCAATGGTCCCTGCCAATCACACACAGCACTTTACACAGATCAATAGGGCAGTCTATAAAGACAGCACCTGGCCACACAGTTAGCGGAACACTTCATCTGGATCAATGATGATCCCGGCCAAGGGATCGGTGAAAGGAAGCAACCAAAGAGGATAATGAGAGCTGAAACAGTCGGCTGTGCTGTGCAAACATGTCTTTGTAAATCACTTGGTAACTTCTTAAGGTAGCTGGGACTTCTTTTACACCTTAACACCAGAATTTAATCACTGTAATGAGTGTAATGAGTGTAAGAAACAGAATAAGATAAGACATGCTGTATTGATCCTTTACAGGGGGATTTACTCATGACAGCAGTTCACAGAAGAGGTAAACTTGAATTCCCAATCGATAGTAAAGACAGAATAAATTGTGGTATAAAAAGTGGCATAAAAAAAATAAAAGATCTACACATGTATAACTGGTCAAGTGTGTGGTATTGTGATAGGATGGATACAAAGGATGGATAAAATGGTGTAATGTTTGTCAAAATGGTTGCGCAGCAAGATAAAAGGAGTATATGAGCTCATAAAGAAAAATAAGTAAGAACACATACCTTTACTTTTATTCTCATAAACACGATGGATTGGATAAAAAAATAATAGGAACAATAAAGTAATGTAACATATGTACGACTTAAGATTTTTACTGATGTGAACGCTATAATAAATGATATGATTAATGAATTGGAACTGCAGATTTCATGCGGTGAACTTAAACATTTCATTTAAAAAAAAAGTTTAAAAAAAACATCAAAATAGTCAAATTCATTTAATTGATTATTCAAATTAGATATTTTATGATGATAATTTTTTTACTCTTATGATAAAATAAAAAAAAACTGAATGCTTTAATGTGCAATATTTTACTGTAATTTATAATATTTATATATTGCTTCTGTAATTCTGTAAAGTTCCCTTTGTGGGACAAATCAAAGGCAGTATTTTAAGTAAAGGAACTTGAATGATCTCAGAGTATTTGAATTTATCAACTAATGTTTAATATGTATTTATGTTATCACATTCTTATCTTCGTGTATTTCTTTGAATATTTTCTGCTGACAGAAAGGAGAGCTCTGTGCTCCTTCAGTACCCCGTGTGTTTCTCCAGGCGTCGACTCTCAGCTGTTACTGATAATAAACAACGTTATTAGCTCCAGTGTTTAAAGCCGTCTTCCTCACCTCTTCTGCTCATGCAGCAGAGAGAACAGTGAGCCTCCAGAGACGTACTGGGTCACGATGGCAAACTGGCTGGGATCGTCCAAACAAGCCCCCACAAACTGGATAATGCAGGGATGATTGAGGCGACAGAGGATGGAGACCTCTCTGCAGAACATGTCCACGTCTGACTTTGAGCAGTAGGTGTTTGCTCTATAGCTACACAGAGAACAGAGGGAAAGAAACAGTTTTCAATTTAACACTGTAAATGCTACATTTGATCTTTTTTTTTTTGGTTTTGTTACATTGTGAAGTAGCCTTCACCGTTTGATGGCAACAATTTTGTTCCTGCATTTGCCTCTGTAGACTCTTCCGAAGGAGCCTGGGGGTGAAACAGAATCAGTGCTCAGTATGATAATCACATCACTGCAGTATTGATTGAACAGAAACCAGAAAGGTGTTACCTGATCCGATAATTTCATTAAACTCCAGCTCAGACAGCTGAAGGTGGAAGTGAGAAGGGAGGCTGGCTCTGAGCAGGAGGACTTCAGCTTTCTCTGAAAATACAGAATGTTATACTCTTAACAAGCAGCTGACAGGTGTTCCAAAATCATCATTACCACACAAAAAGGAACATCACTGTGGCATTATGGAAGTAGTAATTACTAAAGCTACAGCTGTAGATTGTTGCAGGTTGCTGCATCACAGCTCAGACACAAGACATGGTGGTCATTTTGGTTCTCTATATTAGAATTACTGATTTTCAACTATCTGAAATGCCTCATTTTAGCCGCTGTTTCTTTAACTCTCCTGTTCCCCCAAAACCCTTCCCTCTGATTGGCCAGCCCTCTGGGAGCCTCAGGAGCAGAGATACAGGCTGTTTTCCAAACCGCATACTACACTAGCAGTGTAGTGTAGCAGTGCCTACTATTTTGGCTGTAATTCAGTATGTAGTAGGTAGTATGGGAAAACTTGCAAAATCTACAGGATACTGAAAGATGTCCTAAAAGATGAGGGAAATTTCTAAGTGTGCAACGGACCAGTCTACCTGGCATACTGTTTCCCACAATGCACAGTCCTAACACTGTGTCTATGCTGGTGGCAAGTTTTGGTGAATTACCGCCATCTACTGGAATGAGTCAGTATTATAACTACAATACAACAACACTAATGCTAGACAGTTTGTGAGATAGAAGTGAAGTGATGTGAAAGAAACATCAGTAAATCTTGTCACTTCCACTTGAAAAAGAGGTGTTTACTCTTACAATTCTTTAAAGCCCATATAAAACACTAATTCAATTTTTAACCCAGATGTGGATTACATAGAAGTGTTTTTCCATCATCTGTAAAACATAAAAAAATCCTTTCAGATTTCCTTTTAGTAAACAGATTAGAAATCAAGGATGATGATACTGTGTGATATGATCAATAAAACAACTGAAATGCTGAGATCTGCCTATTGATTGTTTTGTACGTTCAAAGAAAAAAACAAAAAAAAAAACATTATCCGTAGCTCTGCTTCTGGAACTGGAAACCAGAGTAGTATACAGACCCAACAGAACAGTCATACTACATACTACATGCAAACGAGGTAGGTCGTATATAGTGCCCATCACATACTACATCCACATGTAGTATGTAGTAGGTGGTTTGGAAAACAGCCACCGATTGACCTTGGTGTTGAGGCTCACCCCTCCAATGTGTCATTAAAAAATTAGGAGATGCTGGAGCACAGATGGCCTAATGGTTTAGGTTGTGCTCCATGAGATTCCCCCACGCGCAGGTGGCCTGGGTTTGAATCCAGCCTGTGGCCTCTTTCCTACATGACATCCCCCCACTCTCACCCTGTTTCCTGCTCTGTCAACTGTCCTCTATACTATCCAATAGAGCCGGACTGATTAATCGGTCCGATTATAGCTTGTCACCGATTAATCAACATTGGCCAAAATGTAGCCAATTAAAAAAAATGTAACTCTACACTTAAGTGCTCCATGAGAAAAACACACTGTTAAGACATGCCAAGGAGAGCATTCAAGGTTTTTTTCAGGTAAGTTTTAAAGAGTGTGTAACAATGTTTAACATCATGCAAGTTGCACCTTTGCAAAATAAACAGAGATAAATGCTACTGTTAATTCACATGTCCACCATTATCTAATGTAAGACTATAATACGGCGTTTTAACTTCGTGTAAGTTGCTCATTGTGTGTTTACATTTTGACTTCTTTATTTATTATTGTGTGTACGGATTGTTCTTATTAATCACTGGTTTACACTACAGTTCTTATGTTGAAATTTTTAGAATTAAAGTTCCTTGTTTTAATTTAATAGTGTTCTGTCTCTGTCTTGAATCATATGATAATATTAGGATAATATATGATCATTTTATTATAATTTGTGTATATATATATATATATATATATATATATATATATATCGGCCAATATATCGAATATCGGCTTTTTTTGCCCCCAGTATCAGTATCAGGATCAGGGATCAGCCCTAAAAATCCCATATCGGTCTACTGTTCAATCAAAGGCACAAAAAACCCCAAAATAACATAAAAAATAAGAGATGCTTTTTCAATGACCTCACAGTTACAAGTCTCGTGAGACATTTAGTATGAGCATCCAGCACTGTTATTTTATTTCTATGTTTACAACATGGGGAAACATAACGCCCCCTCTTTCAGATAAGAAGTAATATCACATCACTTCCTGTTTCACCTGTAAAGAAAGCAGGAAAGTATTTTCATCAGCAGCTAAGTCCCTGTGCTCTGTAACAAACTGTGCACTGTGATGACAGCTGACAGTGATGTGGAGTGTGGGGAAAAACTCGGTGCTTCATTCCACTTCACTACCTTTAGTCATGCTTTTGATCTTCCCCAGAGGAGACGGGACAGAAACGTAGGAGCCGTCTGGAAGAGAGCCAACATGTTCCAGCAGATTAATGAGGGGGCTTGTGTGATTTAAATCCAGACTATCATCTTGAAGAGGGATGACTCACCCCCTCCTGGCTGGGAGTACTCATTGCAGGGGGAGTCATCTGGACGTTTGTAGTGTTTCAGTAAGGTGACTATTGCATCGTGGCCTGAGGGAGAAAAACACAAGATCTGCAACACTGAGGTTTGATCACATCTTCATCTTCACAGATCAGCATGTTTCATACGAACAGACCTTTCTCATAAGCCCACATCAGACATGTCTGCTCATCCTTCTCCCCACTGGACCTGCTGGGGTCACAGGCTACCAGGTTCATGTCTGCTCCACTGTCCAAGAGGAACTGCACCAGGCGGATGTGGCCGTGAAAACAAGCACTGTGAAGAGCTAAATAAGGAAGACACTGATGAGCACACACAGCTGTAATACACAACAACAATGCTTCTCCTGAGGAGGTCACCTGTGTGTCCGTCTCGGCCCTGACAGTTGATGCTCATTGCATTCTGGCTCAACAGGAACTTGACCATCTCAAGATCTTTACCATAAGTACACGCACTGTAACACAAGACACACCCATTATCACCTCACACAGGTTGAAGGTGCTGGATTTAGATTTAACAACATGTCAAGGCTCTGCATGTGACTACAAAAAGGTGAAAAGTGTGAGCTTTACCTGTGGAGTGCTGTTTCACTGAATATGTTCTCCCGTGACAGACTCTCTGCACCAGACAGCTGTATGATCTCCTTCACTACTTCAAACTTTCCATTATAGCACGCTCTGATGGAAAAACAGCATGAATTTCAGGTGAACACTCTGTGTCAAACACCAAACGCTAACAGAAGGTGACAGTGCAGCACTGACAGGTGGAGCGGCGTGTCCCCATAGATGTTAACAGAGTGAGGCTGCAAGTCAAAGTTGCCCTGCAGAAGGAAGCGGACGATCTCGTGATGACCAAAGCGGGCGCAGAAGTGCAGAGGGACATGATCTTCATTGTCGGTGGCGTTGACTGAGGACAGAAGCAGAGGTGAAATCATCATGACCTCAACCTAACATCATCTCAACAAAAAATGTTGAAGACGTAAACACGTTGTGAATTTAAATGGTGATAATACTGCCATTGTTAAAGTTTTTTTTTTTTCCCAGAAAGGAGTTATAGTCCAGAGATAAATGAAACTTGAATACAACACCAAAAAAGTGACAAACTTTCAAAGACTAATCATAGTTCTTTAATCAAATGTAAGTTAAAAGTCTAGATAGTGCATTGAGATCAATAAAGATCATTTATCAAACCTACTGATTTTCTCTGCTGAAAAAAATAAAATCCATCTTCCCTTTGTGACAGAAATTCGTAAAACCATGCTGTCGCTTCATACTATGGCTGAAATATTTGAACATTTTTTCCTCCTTTCTTAGTAAATCTTGTCATTGAACCATAAAAGTCCACAGTGGGCGTTATTGGATAAATCTACAGAATTGAGCCATATTTCAGGATTTTTTAAGAAATAAATCTGTATGATCCATAACGTGATACACTGTTGGTTTTAAAATAATGATTGTACAGCAATAATATCTGAACTTTTATAATATTCTGTGTGAAACTAAATGTTGCACATATTTTACTCCTGTAGTCTCACCGTTGGCTTTACTTCCTTCTGCCATCAGCAGTTTGATGATGCCAAGGAAACCTCGGGCTGCAGACAGGTGAAGCGGTCGGTCACCAACCTCCCCACTCGCATTTACATCTGCACCAAACTTCAGCAGCAGCTTTGTCAGCTGAGAGTCAAAGAGAAATATCAGAGAATTTGTCAAGCTTTTGACCATTAAACTGAGTAAATTTGGTCTTTTTCATTTAAAGGTCCCATATTATACTCCTTTTCTGCAGTTTAATATGGATCATTGATGTCTTCATGAAATGTTGGTAACATGTTTTGGTCCAAAAAGCCAATAAATCAAGCACAGCAGCATTGTTTCCAGGCTCTCATAGCCCCTCTGTTCAGAACGCTCTGATTTAGTGGGCGTGACCTTCATATGTAAATGAGCCACAGCTGATACCGCCCCGCTCTTCCACGTCACTGAGAGCAGCGCCACGAGCTCTGAGTGCTCAATGTTTAGAAAACAGCGAAGCTCGTTTACCGTAACATTACAGGCTAAAACAACAGGCTAACCGCAACAACAGTTAGCATCCTGAAGCTAACACAGAGACAGGGGGGACACTGAGGAAAAGCTCTTATATCTGCTCCACAGCACACAGCATTTAAAATACTCACATTTCCAGGGTCTGAGGTTTGTTGGTGTATGGTTTGTAATGCGCCTGGATTCAGCACCAGTCTATTCACTAGCCCTCTGTTGTACTGTCCAAAGTTGGAAAAGCAGTCGGCCGTGAAGTGGCTAGCACACACATGCACAGTTTTACTGAGTGTATCTGGCACATTTCCTTGATAAATGAACTCTAGCCACTTAGTCTTGTCTTCTTTCGAGATGGGAAGCTTGTGCATGAAACTATGTGGCTGTTTACAGATTTTTATCCAGCAGCGGGGAGGGGAGTGGGCGGGGAGGGGGTTCGGAGGTATCTGCTCCGGTGGACCAATCAGGTCAAACTTGCTCCTGATTGGTCAAGAAAGGGAATCGCTGACGTCGGCAAATCCCCAAAATCCAAACGGCTCATTTTAGGTCAGGATTTTACATTTACAAGCACTACTAAGTACAGGTTTGGTCACTAAATATCACATTTTGTGGGCTGGGAGGAAAGCCAAAGACCCACAAATTTCCGTAAAGACTTAATGAAGTGATTTTTGCACAATATGGGACCTTTAAAAGTCAGAGGTTGCTTAACCTGAGTAATGTACCTGCTCATTGCCATTGTAGGAAGCTATGTGCAGTGGTGTGAAAAACACAGCATCTTGAACATTCACATGAGCTCCATGCTGCAGGAGGATGTCTGCTGCCTGAGAGAAAAACAGACAAGAAGTGAATGGGCAGAAGAAACTCCAAATCTGTGAGAAACTTTCCTTACAGTTACTGCTGAATAGGTTCAGCTCTCACCTCATGGTGTCCAGCCAGTGTGGCCACGTGCAGGGCAGTGAGAGCTCCATAACCCAACTGCTGCACGTCTGAGCCTCCATGGAGGAGAGCAGTCACCAACTCAGCATCATCCTGAACACAACTGACACTTTTATTTGAATTACTTTCACAATGAAGCAGCTCAGACAGGCAGCTGAATCATGCTGGTCTTATGTGCACTTGCACTCCACCATGTGGTAAAACTTAGAAATCTCTTAGACCTTTAGTGACATGTTAGATATGGATTGACATTCTCAATCTGTATTTAACATTTTCCAGTTTTCTCCACCTTGTAAGTAGCCAGGTGAAGTGCAGTGAATCCATTCCTAGACAGTCTGGAGGGGCGAAGGCCTTTGAGCATCAGACTGCGGATATGGTCTTTGTTGCCTGTTCACAAGAATGTCATAAGGTGTTAGTTAAACATTTCTCCCAAACTGGCATTTAGTGGTTAATTTCACAAACATTAGAAGATGGAAAACCTGAGCTATAGAAGCAGGCGTATGTGTTTTTTTCACAGTTTATTTTAAATCTAGATTCTCCTATGTGAGCCACAGCAGAGAAAAGCAAAGGTCATCTTCTGACAATAATGTCAGCCTGCTCAGTGTAATCCTCCCCTCCACTGTCACATTTTGTCAGAGAGTTATAAATAGACCCTGGTAGTCATGCATACCTCCACACACGCAGCAGAGGTGCAGCAGCGACAGCCCCTTCTCTGTTCGGTAGCACAGGTTCACCTTCTGAAAAGCTTCATCAGAGCTGATTCACACAAAGACCAACGACAGAGAAGTGAGCAGCAGACCGGAGAAGGCACAGAGGGTGTATGGAAAACTGGATCTCAAAGTTTTAAATGACAAAACATTTGAGTCACCTGAAAGCAAGTTTCAGATCCACGAGCTCACTGTCTTTGAGCTGCAGGTCGTCCTCCAACTTCTCAATGATCACAGAGTACGACTCGCCCACCTTCTTCTTCCACTCATCTTCACACGGTGTTAAACAGAACAACTTAACATCCTCTCTATGACTGACCTCATGCAGAAATGTGCACGTTTCAACCTTTTTTTGAATTTATATAAAATATATTTTAGGTATTGTACAGTTTTTAAACTTGACTGTGTTTTCTTGTCAGTCACTCACCAAAGACTTGAATTTGTCTGTTTGGGCTCAAGAGTAATGGCTGCCCATGGATCAAAACAACCTCACAAGGCATTCCTCCTTCAATGCAAACGCTGTTCTCCCTCTAAGACTCAAACAATCAGGCTCTGTCAGAATAAAGCTGTTACCTGTACACGTCTGAGACGGTCTGGATTTGTAGTTTCCCATTGATAAGGTCCGTCTGGTGTAAAATCTGCAGTGTAGTTTGGATTTCTTGAGTAACCCAGTAATACAATCTCTCAGTCTGTCACAATTGCACAGGTCCAGATAAAGGGGGGATCATGTCTGTGTGCTAAAAATAAACATCTTTGAGAGGAATGTGTGACAACCAGGACAACTGATCTCCCTCCATATGCAAGTGGGCTCGAATCAGAGTCTGTACAGTATGAAAACAGAGTTGGACAGTGTTTTGTCATCTGATTGATTTTAGTCTCATATGATTTGATTAAAAAATAAATTGTCGCTTGGGTTGCCCTTATATTGCTTCTTCCATGTCCTTCCTGGCGCTAGGAAGAGATCAACACGTCCACTTAAGTTATGTGAAGAGGAATCTTATTAAAACTCTGTTTTTTCTTGTGATACCTAAAAGATTCACAACATGTGAAAAACAAGGCTGTTAGAGATGTTTTAAAAAATCTGCAAAATGTTTCAGCATCATTTTACTGTAAGACATGTAACTATTTTGTTTTCCTTTCTATTTACTATTAATGTTTTCTGTAATTCCCGTTTTTATTAATTTAAGTCCTCAGAAAACATTCTGAGTTGAATTCTGTTCGCAAAAAGGTGAAGAAATAAACATGGACATTTTTTCAAGTCAAGTCAGTGTCAATTATTACCGTGGTCTGTTAGTTATCAGCTTTTATATTTATGTGTTTGGTGAATAACCTTATCACTTCAGTGGTATGAGTTAATTCTACGATGACTTTCATCTCTGGATAAATGTCTTGAGAAATACGGCTGGAGCCAATCAGTATTTTCTATAATCAATTTAAGCCCATTTTTCAGGCTTCTTCTTTTTCTAAAATCAAATATTCATTTGTGCATTAATCTAATGTTACACAATGTTCTGACCAGTTTTTGACATCAGGCAGACTTCACTTCTGTTCACGTTGTCTATGCAACATCCAGGAGATTTTTGAAGGAAATTGTACTATTAAAAAGCCCAGACGTAGGCCTGGGCGGTGTATCGATTATATCAATTACTTCGAGTTTTTCTTTGTGGACGATTTAAAAAAGAAAAATTGGATTTTTTTCCCCTGACCCAAATAAGATATGACAAATGATGACTTTAAACAGTTACAAGTTGCACCAGAGCATTTCTCACAAACTGTATGATGCTGATTTTTTTTACAGCAAGTACTCCCATTCGGCAGATATTTTGATTGGCACAGTTTGTCCAACAGGTGGCTTCCTCTGCCTAATAAAAAATGTGTCTTTGAATTAACGGTCAGACACTTTCTTTCCAAAAAGAGAATAGAATAGAATAGAATAGAATAGAATAGAAAAGAACTTTGTCATTGTAACAAGTACAATGAAATTGAAGTCACAGCAGCAATCAAGAAAACAAAAGTAATAAAGTGTATAGAAAGTGCAAAAAGGTCCATAAGAAAATAGATGATGACAGCTTGTCCATCATTGTCCAGTTCAGCCAGCCTCCACCTCCACAGGGTCCAGGACTGAGCTTCTTCAGCAGTCTGTTCAGTCTCTGTCTCCTGGATCCTGTCTGCTCACAGCAGGTGAAGCTCTTCCAATGTGGCGTTGGTGTCTGATGTTAGCTACGTTAGCCAAGTCTGTGAATAGCATGATGCTACTCTGCCCTCTGGTATTCCCTCTGTTGCTGGGTTAGCACAGCTAGCTTGTCCATCTTATTGGAGATAGATCTTACGTTCCCAATAACGATGGATGGAAGGACAGGTCAATGTTGTCACTTCTTAGCTCTGACCTGAGAATCAGCACGTCGTCCTCACCTCCTTCTCCTCACCTTGTGGGAAGACATCAGGTCTTACACCAGTTAGCACTGAAATGCTACAGGCTGCCAAAAGCTGAGTCCACATGTAAACAATGCAGCCATGGCTACATGTAGGATCTCCAGACAAACACAGGAGAAAAAGTAGTAAAAATATCACCGAAGCCACAAAAAGTTTGGTGTTCATGACCAACAACAAGCCATACAAAGTAATGATCCACTCCAAATACAAAGATTACGAAAAAGAGACAAAGAAAATAACAAGAAACGGAAATTAAAAAAAAAAAATAGATGTGAGTGAGATCTGAGGCACAGCGTGTTTAAAAGGACAAGAGAAGCTCACAAACTTAAAATTTCTGAAATTGTGTGCTGAATAATGTTATTTTTTACTTTTTGTCCAATATTCTCACTGTATGTATCTGCAGATGTTTATAATATATGTACAATGTATTTTTGATTAAATATATTTATGTTGCTGTGTTTTTTTCAATCACTCTCTCTAGATGTTATGTTAAGGCTCCTTTATTGTCACCTTTCCTTCAAATTGACAAATATAAAACCTCATCCATGAGTCATTCTTGATAAAAGACAGGCTGAGAGTCTACCATTTCATCATTTTCTCTCTTTATATTCATATCTTTGTAAAACCAGTACATCATGTAAATATATGTTTTGGTGCATGATATTGTAAAAAATACTATGGATGCACGATATTGGATTTTTTTTTGGTTGATATACAATGTGCGGATCTTTAAAGAGCCTGACCTGCTGATGCCGATTTGGGCTGATACCGATTTTCATTTTTTATTTTTTATAACTGACAGCATATACCTTCAATGTTCCAATCATATTTTATTGAAAATCATTGAACAATACCTGTGACACAATAAATCCTTACGTTTAATTTAGACAACCAAAAAATTGTCCTGAGTTTTAGGTCTCACAGCAAAAAGCATCAATGGCTGGCTGTCAGACCTTCCTGGAGGTATATAAGATCAGTTTCATTTGTGAAGATGGGCCGATCACTGATCCCCCAAAATAAAGGAAATCGGCACTGATTGACTGGCCTACCGAACGATCGGTGCATGTCAAGTAAAATGTTAAACGCATAATCAGTCTCTTTTTTCAGATTACTGCATGAATCCTCTGACATGACTGAGGTGAAAAACACTTCAGTTATTAGGTTTCTTCTGTATGATGTCATCATAAAGTCCCCTCCTGAACTTCAGCATCTCCTCCAGGTCCTTACACTCTAAAGACTCCTGCATGGACATCAGCTTTACGTCTTTTGGAAAGGTGAACTTTGAGCTGCTCAGGACAGCCTGCAGCATCTCCACAGACATCAAACACGAGCTTTGCTGATCTGCGCAAACAGGAAATAAGCAGGCGCTCCACAGACTACAGCTGGCTGGATCCCCTGAGAACCTCAGTGCTTCATCTTTCAGCCCCCAGCAGGACAAACACTCTGTCAGGCTCAACCCAAAAAGCTTCAGCCCCTCCATGTGTGCAGGAGATTCCACGGTGCGCTTTAAGTCGTCATTCATCCCAAAGACAACTGTCACATACCTGGTTTGATGCTTAGCTTTCACACACACAGAGTGCACAGAGACTCCATCAGGCACTGAGAGGCCTGCGCTGACACAGCAACTGCTGACGATGGAGCCCTGACCAATGGAAACTCCTGCTCCTAGTCTGGAGTACTCCACTACAGAGCTAGCTCCCACAGAGCAGCTGGGATGGAGGATACTGTGCATGACACAGCCTCCTGAGGAGCCATCTGAGTTCTCATTCAAGTGAAGGCTGAAGGCAGAAGTCAACAGGCCCAGCTCTCTCCTCAGCACCACATCTTCTGTGAGGTGAAAGATGTACTCGGATGTGGTTCCAATGTGGTAAAACTTGGAGTTATTCAGGAGGATAACATTCAAAGGAGTCCCTTTTAAATGATTAAAGATCTTTTGGCGGACTTCCACCAGACTGCTCTCCTTTTTGCTGACATTTGCAGTGTTTTTGGTGTAGTCTATGGTGGCTTTGGGGCCCAGAGCTTGGAGAAAGTCTCCGTATGCGTCTATCTCACACTCAAGAGGCCACAGCTCAGTCAAGAGATTAAGAAGAACTTTTGTTGTGTCGAAGCTGATGTAGTATGTACTGTCTGTGTAGACAAACTCAGTATCAGAAAGAGAGAAACAGCCACCCTGCCTTTTACGAACAGCTCTGCTCTCTTTCATCTTCTGGATGCTTGGTTTGTGCAGGAAGTTCAGGCATGAAGCGCACTCCATTTCAGAGTAATCAGAAGACTTTTCCTGTGGCTGAAACACAAATACTCCGTGTGTAGTGCCCACAGACAGAGAGGAGGGGTGGGCTAGAGCCGTGAAGCCAGGTTTGTTAAATGTAACATTCTCACCCTCTGGAATACTGTAGAGCTCAATGTCATCTGCACAAGTCACAAGCACACCAGGGTTCATGCAGGGAGGGAAGTCCACATAGATTGCCAACTTGAGCTCCAGCATCTGGTAGAGAGGGTCACCCAGTGGTAAGGCAGTGAAAATCTTTCCAAGGGCGCTGGCACAGGGCAAACGCTGACTCCAACCACCTGCGACAGTAAGTTAGATTTAAGTGAGAAACGTCACATTCAACAGGTGCATCATTTAAGAGTTTCACAGATTTTTAGTTACACTTTAAATCTAAATGACTGTTTTTAGGAGCAAACAGAAAGTTTGACAAAAAAAATGATCTAGATAACTTTGAGAAATGTTTTAATGACCCAAAAAATCTTCATTTTCGTTAATACTTGAAATTTTTTGTCTGGTTTTGTGCCGGAGCAAATAAGTCCAGAGCAATCTTTTGTTTCAACATTATATATCATGGAGCAATATGTCAACATGTCTCTGTCTTTTGATGAAGGAAAAACTTTGAACCTGTTTGGTTTGTTGGATGATAATAAATTAAATATAAAACTTGAAAAGAGTGTGTTTGTGCTTTGTCACTAAAGATCTCTCAACATTAATGCATTCACTGTGATGATGGTCTGAAAATAACACTTAAATTTTTAATGGTGTGCTTTTTTTGTCCCTTGTGGCACATGTAGATAAGCTGCTGCAGTGTCTTTCTACTTCCTGCTGCCCCATGGGGATAGAAAATGACACCTCTGGGCTTTTGAATAGCAACGTATACAGGAAGTGAACTCTCTGTCTGATGTCAAAAACTGATCGTAACATTGTGTTAAAGTTACATTACGCACAAATGAATATTTAATATTAGAAAAAGAAGTCTGAATGATGGGCCTAAATGGATTATAAATAGAATATACTGATTGCCTCCAGTCCTTTTTCTCAAGACATTTATCCAAAGAGATGAAAGTCATGATAGAATTAATTAACACCACTGAAGTGATCAGGTTATTCACCAAACAAATGAATATAATAGATGATAACTACTAGACCACAATGGAGGTTGACACTGACTTAAAAAAAATGTCCACGTGTTTATTTCTTCACTGTTTTAAAAACAGATTTCAACTCAAATGTTTTCTGGGGACTTGAATTAAAAAAGGGAATTACAGAAAACATAGATAGTAAATAGAAATCAAAAAATAGAATAGTTAGAAGTGGGCAAGATACCAGAAAGTGCTTCAAAGGACAAAAGAGGCTTATATTGAGAAAAAAAACAAACAAACATAGAACTTCTGATTCTGTGTGTTTAATAATTTTTTCTTTACTCCTTTGTCCAACATGCTCAACATATTTATCTGCAGGTGTACATTTAAAGTATTTCTGATTAAATTTATTTATGTTACTGTGTGCTTTTCACACATGCTCTCTCAAGAGGTTATGTTAAGGGTCTTTTTTATCACCTTTTCTTTAAAAACAGACAAATATAAAACCACCATGAGTCATTCTTGACAAAAGAAAGGCCAGGAGTCTACCTTTTCATGATTTCCTTTCTTCGTATCTATGTCTCTGTAACAGCAGTACATCTCTGCCATGGTAATATATATCCACACTGGGGCATGAGATTGTAATAACATAGTTTTTTTCATTACATATATGGACTGTGACAACAGTGGCTTTTTAGATCAGGCTGTTCTATTACAAATATCAGAAATGACTAAATTAGCACAACCCGGGACAGCAACAACATCTCAAACCTGCATGGATCAGGATGATTCTCCACTTGCCCAGAGCCTTCCCATACACATCACTGAGCTGCTTGAGGGCGTAGAGAGTGGAGCCTCCATTACCTTTGAAGTTAAAGCAAAGGTTATATGAGTAATCACAACAATGTTTGCCTCCTCCTCGGCGAATAGAGAAGAGTCACATGAAACTCCTCACCTATTTTGGACCCAGGTGGATCAGAGAAGACCTTGTAGTGAATACCAAGGGGGAGCTCTTTCCTGTGAACTTTCTCTGAGATCTGCAGCTCATAGGCTTCTCTTTGACTCTCATCTACGGCGGTCACAACCACTGCGTCCCAAAACTCCCCGGGCTGAACCTCCCGACCTGCAGACAAGGACAGCGCGACGAGCGCGACCGGTCATACCATGACCATGCACTGTTCACAGCGTTATACTCAAACTGGATGGTATGAATGAGATGCATATCATGAAAGACTGACCCCGCAGAGAGTTAAATCTTCGGAGTTTCTCTTTAGTTGCTTGTTGTAACCTTGTCAAGCATTCCTCACTCATGCTGTCGCTTGCCTGTTACACACACATACATACACACATACATACACACATACAAACACTGACGGTACTGTCAGATAAGCTTTGACCAACGGTCCAGTTTATGAACGAGTTCTCTTTCAGTGAAGAACACCTCTGCCTCTGCCCCTGGCTGCTACTTCCGGGTTTGGTCATGTGATTTATTTATTTATTTCCCGACATTCTCGGCCACACGTTTTTTTTATTGAAGCTCATTCCCGCCAGTAAAATTGAAAATATAATGACCTAATTTCTTATTGTTATGAGCAACCAAATTTCATTCAAACGTTTTCTGATTTTTTTTTTTTACTAGCGGAAACGGGCTTTCATAGTTTATAGAGCAAGTGTCATTTTCTGAAAAACTTGATGCTAGTCATCAGGGTCAGTGTATAATGCTGCAAATCTTCATACAGTTTGTGTTTAGTATTGAGTATTTGTGAAAAAAAAAGTAAGTGGAATTGAAAAACACTGCATCTTAATCTTCTAAAAGAAAATCTTCTATCATTGAAAAGTGTTAAGTATTTCCATTATTCGTATTATTATCAAACAATACCTCTGTTTAAATTCTGATTCGATAAAGTCAGACATTTAAGTAATGGGTCACATATTTTTCGATCAATAATGCAAAAAATGTGCGAACTTAACCTTTATTAGTAGATTTTATTGTGCAGCAAGATGTATAATTTGAACATTTGATCAATAAGAGACTGTGGTAGCCATAAGCAGCTCTTTAAGAGGCTGATTGAGACTTTCACCCATTAAAGCGGAGCGCAACTGTAGCTCACTCCTGTCTGTAATAACCATTTACAACATATCACAACAAACCTGAACTCACACATTTATGACATCAAATATTCAAAAATAAAATAATTTTGCACATCAGCATTCACTGTTTATTTTTGTGCTTATTTTGTTTTTATGTACACGGTGCAGTTGTTCTATTTTCTAATTTTCTAATTACTAATTGTTAAATTCAGTTTCTTCATCTTAATATTTCTATTTTTATTATTGCACTTTGCACTTTTCTGTAAAGCTGCTGTAACACAAATTTCCCCCATGAGGGATCAGTAGAGCGTTCTATTCTAATTTATTCTATTCTATCATATTAAAAAATATATTGTAAACAATATCTGTTGTGAAATCTATGACTTTATGAAAAAATCTGAAACACTAATATTATTTAAAATAAGTTGGAAACACTTTGGACAAAGGATTGTCAGTTTATCTTTAAACAAAATAATGAAATAAGAGATTTATAAGACTTCTCTGTTTGTATTGCACAGGTCTGTTAAGTTAATACACTATGCTGCCATCTAGATGACAGCTACTAGGTTACATGAAACAAATAGTGATTTCAAAGCAGTCCCAGGTGGAAACATTAAGCTGGTGCAAAATGCAGGATACCTGCTGCCTTTCTGCAACAGAGGGTAAGGAGGGCGGTTTGGAAGTGGACACTGATGATGGGCAGCTTGCCTCACAAACTCTGAGTCCATTCACGAAAATAGCTCACATCAGATGCTGCTCAGTGACCTGCAGAGCGGTGTGAACTGGCAGTGGGTAGGAGGGTGCCAGCCAAGACACATGATCCACACTCTCATCCAGGGACACTTTGGATAGATTCCTTTCACAGGATTACTGACTGCTTTGTGTCTGACAGCATTTCATTTTTGGATGCAGATACATTCCCCCATGTTCTCCTGTCCAGGAAGCAGCATTTGGATTACAGAATGAGCATTCAACAAACATGATACCTGCAAACAAGATGAGCTACAGCCTCTGATAAAACCACAGACAGCCACACAGCTATCCAGCGTACCCAATTGCTGGCTGCTGCACCTGACACAACACTAAGAGAGCAAATTTTTCCCCATAAAAAAGTGGTAGAGAATGACAGGAATGCAGAGTGAGAGAGCTGAACACCAACACAACAGCTCTGATGACCTTAAACTGCTGGTCTATTGTGTTTATTGTTTTAGTTCAATCAAAAAACACAGCTTCACATGTGCAATACTTGGCCATTGAATGTTAACTTTTGTAAAATCAGTGCAAGAGATAAAATAAAACAGCATCATTACATCATCAACAGACATCTATGTTAACTAATAATTTAATTAATTTAATTTAATAAAAACTTGTTACAGGAGGTAGAAAACAAACTACGCTTATCAAAAGAGGCTGATTGAAATGTCTCGGCACTGACTAGTTGTATCTTCATGTTAGTTTCTGATAAAACAGGTAATAACATTAAAAATATATTGAGACTGTGTGTAACACATACACCTTTGTATATAAATGTGATTTGCTGATTCATAAATTAGTAATAAAACATTTTAGCTCCAATTTAACTTCAGAGGCTTGTAATACAAGAGGAACTCTGTGTCCTTGAACACCATATGTAGCAATCTTGCAGAAAACATTAAGTTACTCTAAAAAACATATAATGAGTTTCTATTTAGCCTATTAAGAGAGAATCTCTCTCACCTTTAGAAAAAAAATAAGCCACAACAAAGTGAGCTCTATGGTTTAAAGACTTCAAAAAAAAACAATACAAATACATTGCAAAGCTACATTCAGCAGTACCTTCTTCAGGGGCACAGCACCTCTTCAACAGAGGGGAAACTAGTGATGCTTCTGCTCTTCATATAGGGAGAGCTTTGCAGCACAGTCTTGCAACAGTGCAGAGGACGGCAAGGCCACAAGGCTGTCCTTGTTGTCCTCCAGGTAGCGGCTGCAGGCGGAGAAGGCGCTATAGAAACCGGAGGAGAGGCCGACAATATCTGTGGAGATGTAGGGGAGAACGCCTGGCGTGGCCTTGTTGTAGTAGGTGATCTGAAAGGAAAGCAATTAAGTCAGGCCTGGTGCGGGAAACAATGACCTAGTTTTCCAGTTGTGGATTGTTATCATACAGAAATGTGATAATGGTAAGTGTACATGCTGAACACTTGGCCAACCTTAGTGACGGTACTGGACTCTTCCCAGATTGTGAAGCCAGCACAGAGTACCTCTCCCCTGGTGTAGTCCTCAGTGGGAGGGTGAGTGGGCAAAGTGACAGAACGCAGAGCAATCAAGAACGGGTCGCTGAGAGGGACAAAAAAGTAAAGTGTCAAGAAAGCTGGAGGCTGTAATACAATAGGTAAATTAACAGTTGCATAAATACTAAATAAAGAAGGAAGATGAAATGAAGAAACATAATGGAACAGTCATAAAAAATACTGGAGTGATGAGACAGTAAAATGTAAACTGTAAAGGCCACATACAAGTGTTTATTATAATATATGACACAACACCTGAAATCACATGGTTTCCTCCGAGATGCCAGCAAAATAAAGTCTTTGCCTTTGCCCCCTTTAGTGACAGACGGTGTAGCCACTCGATAAAGAGTGTCTTCTTCATCTGCATGGTTGATCACCTCACACTCCCTGCAGCAGCCAAAGCAAAAATGTGAGAAATGCAGTTATTTAGGGATCAAACGAACTACATAAACCACTTTGGTGTCTGTATAAAGTTAATATATTGTCATTATCAGCTGCAGCGACTCTTGGTGACACTCCAAAGAAGCCAATGCAAAAAAAAAAACACATCATACAGAAGCAACATGGTGTCTAACATAATTTACAGAAGAACTTGAGGGATAAAACTGTTTCCAAAAACAATGATAGGACCAAAAGCGGCAATTAATTCATACATTTTTCTTTATGGTATAAATCTTTGATGTCCTAGAGAAATGAACAACATTGCAATGGGTGTCATGGTCTGCACCTCATTCTGAGATTTATTTTTTTATGGCAGATAGCTTCATACTAATCGACTCACTTCCGCACTGGTTTTCTGCTTAAACTGTAATTAAATGTTTGTTTTGAATCATCAGCATATAAGGAAAATATGTTTGATGGACTGAGTTTTACTGATGCCAAAGGTAAATACAAATTTGTTCTGAGTTTCACAGCAAACTTCTTGAAGCTCCTCCAGAGAAGTTTTAGCTAGCTTCTTATGAACTTGATATAAATGCCTTTTTATTAGCTAGAAATGCAGAGGAGAGTATCGACAAACAAAATGATTATTTTTGAAGTTCTTTTAACGACTGTATGATATTTAAGATTATTTCCATGGCAAACACTTTAGACATTACATTGATTTGACTGGAAAAATAAAACAGGATGACTTTCATAGACAAAATACTTCCAATCCATGTGCAGGAAAAAGTACCCACAAAAAGGTAAGTGTCACTGTTTTTCACCACAGGAGGTGCCCAAATCGTTTGAAAATGAGAATTACCTACAGTAGCCTTAAAAGAAACAAGACCCACCCAATGTGCATCAACATGCTGCTACAAAAGGCCCCTCAGTAGACATTTCATCTACTCCAGTCAGAGAAAGATTTGCAAAAATGTAATTGCCCTGCTTTAAATGGAATCACTGAACATTTCTAAAAAGACGAAACCTGACCTAAAAATAACATTTCGAAAGGCCTCGGGCTTCATTATACAGCCAGGAAGTCAATTACTGAGACAGACGGTTGGTTTTGAAGTAGTTATGTGATCTGTTGACAACTGTTCCTTATCCTTCTCTGCTGCTGCACTGGACTGAAAGCTACTGTTTGCCAGATGACGCAAAATGCCAAAAGTGTACATGTTACTGACTCATAATGCCGATCCCACTCCTTTCTCCTCCTCAGGTCTGACAGTAGGTGGAAAGTCTGCTCTGCTGGTACGCTGACGTGCATCTCCACCTTAAAACATAGCATGTGGTTTTCCTCCAGTGTGTACAGTCTGACCTAAGAATGGAAAAACATCCACAGAGAGGAGGTGAGCTCTAGGTGGAGAAACAGGAATGGAAATGCACTCACACTGAGTATATCTGTTGTCATAACTCCTACATTTAAAAGAGAAAAGTGACTGCATTTGAGGTTAAAATATTGTTTATTCTGATAGAAATACAACAGAAACATGTGAAAAACTTCACACTAAGACCAGGTTTTTCTTGCTCTTCCTTGCAGTGTTTTATGATCTGAATAAAGCCAGAATGGGCTTACTTCCCGGTCATCCACGGTTACAGTTACAATGCAGCTTTTCCAGAATAATAGAGATCAGAATGCATGGCTGAATCACAACATCTGTGACTATTTAACAAGTTATATCCTGAACGATATTGCAAACAACACTGACCTTGTTTTTCTCAGAAGTTAAAACCCAGTTATTCCTGGTATCCATTAGTTTCAGTGCTGATACATTATTGTAGCTCAGGTACATCTGAAACACAAAGGGGGTGTCTGAACTCTTGAATGCAGCACCAATATCTAATAAGCCTTTCAAAACAAGAAAAAGCAATACCTGGTTACTTGGATCCCAAGGCACAGACAGAGGCACCTCTGTTTGCTTGCAGGACATTATGTATTTTCTGTAAACATGCAAGAGACAACGATTTTTTATTTTAAGACATGTGAACTTGAGCTACATTAGCTTCTTTCTTTCTTTCTAACTAAAACACTTTTTGTTATGTAATGGTGAAATGACCGTTATACTGCAGGCCTGAATTTACAGCCAAACAATGAACTTATTATGTGTGACAGACTGTGCACCAAAGTCTGCTCAGCTGTGCTACTCTGCACTGCCAAGTCATGTGGATGAGGATTGTAAACAATGGGTTCTAGACAAACAAAGCAATGAAGAAACTGTTCCTGTAATACTTAAAGAGAGACTTTTCTACCACATCAAACAGACTTATTTTCTACAACATATGGTGGATCTATGACAACTGCCATCAATGGTAGTGTGGCATACGGTAGTTACTAACTAATCTGTGGCAGGTTCAGAAGTGAGAATTCACCCAGCTGCATATGGTGAGGAGTCAGTGGTGTGACAAGGACTGGAAAAACCAGTCGTAGATATCAACAACAGCCTGTTAACTCTTTGGAGTTTGATGACACTATACAAATATGATCATTTTTACTGCTGGTCATATTTATTGAGACTATTACTATTCACATCACTGCATTTAAATTTTATTTAAGTTTTCATTATTGATATACACAATAAAATTCACTTTAGTGAAATATGAATTCTGGACACCTCTGAAGTTCAACTTTTGCCTCCATTTCAATTAGAACTTAGTTTGACATTTTCTGAATGAAGCTTCTATGAGAAGTTTCAGCACATGACAAAAAAACAAAACAGAACAAATATTTATGCCTCTTTATGTGTGTTAAAAGCAAACAAGATAATCATCATGAAGATAAACCTTTAATCTGGAGTCCTCTTTTAACTGCTAAACCAGTTCCTACAGGATAAGTATCTGGCTAAGTGGTGAACAGGGAGTGCAGAAAAACACTTTTTAACATTCTACAGCGAAAAGTCTAAATGAATAACACATTTAACCGTTCAGAGACAAGAATATAATTTTCTTATGTCCAAAAACTCTTCTTGCAGAAGCAGGACAAATCTGCAAAGAGATAAGTGGGGCGCAAGAGTCCAACAAACAAAAAGATACTTATAGGAGCTGTAATTTGGAGCCTTAGAACTTCTGACAGTCCTATTTCTATTACTGATATTCACGAGTCTATTGTCACAAGTTACATTATCAATTACAGTTTTAATCATCAAAGTACTTCATTTAGTGCTCACTTTTAAAATTTCATTTTCATCATTCTTCCTAATGAAAATATTTTTTTTAAAATCTACAATATTTCTTCATATTTCTTCAATATTTCTTCTTCACTTGTATGATAGACAGAATTTCGGTCACCATGGTGAGAAAATAATAACAAGTAAACAAGTAAAGTAGGACCATAATTCTTGATGTCTGTATGGTGACTTAATGTATCAAGATTTATATTTCTATTAATTTCACTGAAGACTTTCTCTTCCATGAGTTTGAACCTCTGAAGCCAGTAGATGACCACATTGTAAGGTCTTGTAAAAAGAGCCTTTTATCACACATGTGAGCTGTACACAGGACAAAACATACAGTTTAAGGGCATATACTGACCTATCAAGCCGAATCTTTTTTCTTGCAATAGCTTCTTGATAACGTCTTTTTCCATCCTGTGAAAAATGGTTACATGTTATTTGGAAATCTTACAGTAAGAAACCTGGTTTTACGACTGTTGTAAATTTGGCTTTATATCTTTCCGTAAGTTACCAGCAGAGTCAGGAATCTCAGAAAACTCACCACAGGCTCTGGCCGTATTCGTGGCAGCGTTCTTGGTTTCCTGTCACTGTCCAGCACCTCAAAGGTCATAAAAGCACTATTTATATGGCGCAGAGGTTCGCCGCCCTGGTAGGCCTCAGCACACACTCCCACCTCCATGCTGGAGCACAACATGTATGAAACATGCGGGTTCACCGACAGAAGAGAGGAGAGTGAACATACAGAAATGTTTCTGTTAGTATGTTGTAACCATGACTGGCATGAGCCTTGAGTTCATCCCTCAGATGTGTGGGCTCACCTGTGTTTGAAGGCATTGTTAACGATGGCTTTCAGTACCAGTCTGTCCCCAATGTGAGACGGGCCGCGGAAATGGAACATGTCTATGGACCGCAGGGTTGGGTGAGCGTTACACAAGCGACTAGATCCAAATATTAAAGAGAGAAAAAAAAAAAAGATTATGTAGCCGCCTTTTAAGTTTGAAACTTTAGCTTTATTACAGATTGTCTCCTGGTAGACTAACATATTATCAAGAAATACTAAATTAACAGGTGATTTTTTCCTTGCCTTGAGTATAAATTAGATTAGTATGACTTTCATGTTAAACCCTGGCACATTTAAGTAATGTCAGTTAGCTTTGCTTGACAAGAAAAAGCAAATAGCACCAGTTAACATCCATCTCTGTCCAAAGGTGACAATCTTTATCTACCATTATCTTTCACCTCACCTATTACCATTATTCGTTTTGATCATTTTATCTGTACAAACACTGAACTGTAAATAGAGCTCTCATGGTGGTGTGCAGTGACTTCCTGGATTCTCTGATGTTGTTTTTTAGTTACATAACAAAGTTCTGCACAAACCTGCCCACAGCTACCCAACTTCAACTTCAACAAAGGAGGTTTACTTTAAAGACAGGCTTTCTCTCCCCTGGTGTTTTCAGTCATCATGCTAGGCTAAGCTAACTGCCTGTTTGCTGGTGAGTCATATTTGAAAGACAGGAGCAAACAATTCTGATCATTTCATCGAACTTACCACGTTTCTCAAAGGAATATAAACAAAACAAACATATGAATACTCTGCACTTACCTTGCAGCAATTGTCGCCACATTCTCCATCCAGGCCATGATCTGGCCCCCAAAGGTGCTGACCTGGTGGTTGGCATGTGGCGGTAGCACCAGCTCCACGCTCTCCACCCGTGTCCGCTCGGCAGGCACAGCGTCCTGAAACTCCTGGCATTCTCCTGGTGGGAGCACAGAAAAACAAGGAGCTTTAGTGGTGCAGAAGCTCAGCCAAGTGCTTTGTTATGAAGCCCAGTGTCTGCAGCCTGTACCCAGCTGAGCTGTGCTGCTGCTCAGCAGGTCTGTAATGATCTCAGCATGGATGAGCCTCATCCTCCTCCGCTCTGCTGCCAGGCTGTACTCCATCTGCTCCATTTGTGTGCGGGGAGTCACCTGTTTAAGCTGAACCTGTGCACACATACCACAGAAAAACCCAAGGTTTGTTCGATCAGTTTTAGCACAACAGCTAGATGTACATCTTTAATCTTAAGTTTACCTTCCCGGCTTCAGTTCTTCTTGCAACAAAGGTAGCAAAAGCACGGCAAACCTTCCACTGCCTGGCAGAGTAAAGGTCCTCACATGTCACTAATATGCCCACCTGGAATTAAAGCAATCACACACATTTATCTGATTTTATTAAACACAAGGGACTGGTTGATCCTCTGACACAGGAAAACATGATGTCCACTAACCTCCATACTGGATGTGAAGGCCCTGTTGACCTTTGCTATGATATTGACGACCTTCCCCACCCTGTAGTAGAGAAACAGAGGCCTCTCTTTACTATCAATATGAAGCTGTGATTGCAGTATCAACACAATCCAAACCTCTCAACTCTTCAACATGTCGTCTATTCAGTGTAAACACAAGTTTAAACAACAACCTTGTTCTTTACTGTCCATATTTCTCCACTTGTAAGTGGAGATAAATGTAACCTTAATAAACGTAAACCTACACAGTTATTTTCATGAAGTAATACCAGCTTTGGTGAACAGTGACTGCATACAGCATGATACTTTTTCTGTGTCATGGTCCATCTGTGCTCCTGTTTGAGGGAAACTTTGATGGAGCAGCATAAGGGTTAATACCTTACCCTATAGTGTGTTCAAGCTGAATGTCATCCACGGATGCAGTGATACAGGAACAACCAGCGTGCCTCTCAGCTGGCAGAGGAGAGGGTACACAAACACAAAAATGTCACGAAGAATCAGGCAATGAGTGAGGTCATGAGTTGTAAATATGCTTATCTATCTATCTATCTAAAGCAGTTCTAATTCGTTTTTAAGTCAAAGATTTTTTATTTATTCTTAATGTGTGAATATTCCTTTGCTTTAAGAGAGACTGACACATGACAACCATCACAAAGTATTTTTTTAATTCCATTCATGCTGTGGTAGCCGAAGCTTTGGTATGATGCATCAGATTTTGCAGTGTTGACAATCATCTCTGGGCAGTTTTTCATGGATGGGATGTGGCTGTGTCGTGAAAACTCACAAATGTTTTGGACTGGAACGACAAGACGCTCCTTTGTAAAGCTCTTTGACCCTTGATGTTGTCTTTTTTTGTCCTTTTTATTTCTACAGCAGGAGATTTTATCTCCAGTACCAACATTTAAACTTGCATGTTCATTCAAGAACTTGAAAAATTGTTGTTTGGCAAGCACTAGAGAGATTTGAAAAATAGTATCATGGTTGAGTTTAAGCCAAGCAACTTTGAATGATCAGACTATGGTCAAAAGTTAGTCTGCTGCTTCTTGCTAGAATAGCTCAACTGACACGTTCAGATCTCTTTGGGAAACAATGTGTATCAACAATGATTACTTCAGGTGTTTTTTGACCTGTAAAAGGGGAGTGAAAAATTCTTGATGCAACAGCTACACTGTATTTTTGCCAGACATTTTTTGATTCCCTCGTACCAGATAAGCAGGCTGTGGAGTCCATCCACTTCAGCAGCTGTCCTGCGCTCAGCTCTCCACAGTGGTTTGCATGGCACGGCAGCACGATCTGACTCATCTTCACTTCAGTGGGGTTTCTGTACATGTCCTCATTCTCCAGAATGAGCAGAGGATCCTCCACAGTGTCCGGATGTTTCCCCTCTGACGTCATCATTCACATCTATGTGGACAAGAACCACAGATTATTAGATGAAGACTCTGTCTGGTTTAATACCAAGCATTGATGTAAAATACAATAGTTACATGCATAACCTGTGTCGCAAGTGTTAACAAATGGTTTCTACATAACAAAACCTGAAAATTGCCATAAGAACCTTGAGCATGAAATCTGGGAACAGTTTTAAGGGTAACAATGGTCATAATTCTTTGTTATTGTCATGGTAAAGAAAAGCAAGTACTTTATCTGAATGACTTCATTTCATTGATGACGAGGTTTGTTACTTGTGTAAGGTAATTGCTTATTGAAAACGTGTCTCTAGCATAAGTCACACAGTTTGCAATAAAAGACTGTGGAGCACAACTCAAAGGAGCCCATTATGCCAAGTGCTGAGTTTGAGGTACATACACATTTTGCCCCCTGCTGAATCTGAACACACAATCAATGCACAATCCGTCCCATTTCTGCAACATAAGACGCTTTAAATAATCTGCCAGTCAGTTGGTGGTCTGAGGAATTGCTCAACATTTCTCAAGGATCAGGAAAAACCTGAAGAGCTTATTTATGCAACCCAGCACTTGATGCTGCTCATAACTATCAATGACATTTTAAATGCAGAGTTGTTCAACATGCAGGCTCAGACCCGTCCCTCTTTAAGTGCAGTTTCAACCAAGAAGGGACAGTGCAGGACTATTTCAGGACACACATGAACTATTTAGAGGCATGCAGCTAAATAGGGTATTAATGGAAACTATTTGTTGGGATTGAAGTGTTTGCCCGTAACTTCACCTGTCACTCCTGTTACCGATGACAGGAGCTGCAGTGACCTTTACTTTGACTTCAGAGAAATGTGACATACCGACACATTCACTGCACATGAAAAACGGACACAGCATGGGGACTTCAGCGGTGTGCACAGCAGAGCCTGCTCCGTATTCTGCATGTAAATGTGTCCAGATAATCGGCCTCTGTTAAACTGTAAAAGAAGATAAAACTACTTACCAAATTTAAGAATCAGTGCTAATGGTGAAGTCCAGACACGTCTTCAAGAGTGTAGGGCAACATCGGCTAAACAGCGGCGAGGAAACAGTACCCTGAAGCTGGGTTATGGTGCTTTTCATTTCCCACAACACAACTTATTAGCAGTCACATACATGTACACACAACACAACTCCGAAGTTTCGCCGCTGGAGGGAGAGAGAGAGAGAAAGACAGAGACACAGAGAGCGAGAGGGGCCGTCCCCTGTAGTGTTTACGGATACGTCCACATTTTAAGGTGGAACCGTAGTGACCTCGTTTTTAGAGCTGATTACAAAAGACATTCGAAATGCATCAAAGGGGGGCCCCAAATGTTGACCACCATGCCCAACCAGCAATTATTTTGTCTAAAGAACCACCTTATCAAGACGTCTACTAATTTATTTAAAAACACTTATTTATTAGGAAACACGCGAAAACTGATGACCTACAAAAGCAAACAAAACCAATGACGATACAACTGACAGTTTCTCTATTAATTTTAAACGTGGCGCCATAAAGCAACTCTTGCACAGCTCCCCTGCTGATGACGAGACACAAAAAGTCATGAAATAAAAAAGATACCTTTCATGCTGGTGTTTTAAAAATAGTCTAATGTTTAAGATTTAAAAAAAATATACATAAATAAATTAAGGTAATATTTAAGCAATTAAGAATGAGTGAAAGTGTGCTTTCAGCCGTACACCTGTTGATAAAAATATGTACTATTTTCCAAAACGTTTTTTTATTATGTGGGTCTCGTATACAATACAATTTGAGATAACGCAGCATTTTTCTTTTCATGAAAAAAAAAAAAAAGAATTTGATAGAGGGAACGATTTTTATTAGAAGAAAAAAATAAGCCTGACTGAAAAAAAAAAAAAAAGTAAAGGTATATGTAGTCTTTTTGAATTGTGTTTTTCGCAATGTCGTGGCCAGTGGTATCAAAACAACAGCAAACAGAAAGCACGAGAAGGCAGACCTTAACTTGAAACACGCACTCTCATTGGCTGTCGCGGGCATCAGTCAGACCAGGCCCCGCCTCTTCCCTCCGGACCAGGCTCGGTTGAGTCGTTGGGCTGAGGAGGAGTGCGGTTGGAGTGTGAGTGGGTCGCGATGATCTGACAGATGAAATAGAGAAAAGAGAGAGAAGGCGAGCGACCTCCCACACTAAACAATGTTCCCCAAAGGCAAAGGCACCCCGGTGCCCTCGGACAGCCAAGCACGAGAAAAGTAAGCTGCGAAACGTTTCTTATTGTGTGTTTTTGCCGCGTAAGTTGTTCCCTCTCGGTCTCTGTTGTTCGCTGGACAGTCTAGCAGGAGGCGATTTCCTCCTACCGAGAAAGGAATTGAATGAACCGCCTTGTCTGCTCGCCATTCCTCCCCTGAGCTGTGCCTCTGCTACCTTTGGCTAATTGCTGCTGTTGTACCTCACGTCTGGCTGATTTCGTGAGCATTATTTCTCTGTTTTAGTTGGGGCTTTCTGATATTTTTGGAGTCATTCTGTCGAGAACACGGAGGGGAGAAAACAATAACACCGCCGTGCCACACAGTACATTGTTTTCTGTGTTGCGCTCTGGATTGGCTGCGTTTTTATTTCCCTCAGCACCATCACTGCCACCGGAATACTGTACATTAGCTCATACACTGTCGACTGCTGCTTGGTTTTTACGTTTCACATCACAACGTTAAAAATGTGGCTGCTGTGGCACTTTCTTGCAACCCTCTCATTGTAGTGAATCCTAACCTGGTTTTGGCTTGGTAACTGTGTCCCCATTTAATTTTTGGCAGAGGCTTTTTGGCAGCCATTGTTCAGGGGGCCTGTACCCGACCATACTCAGTTTGCCCGTTCAAAAAATATTTGACCTTTTGTTTAAAGTTTATTTTCAAATGTTGAGTCATTTCTAACCTAAAAATCTGTATTTGTTTCCTCCACACAGGTTGGCTCTGTACGTTTATGAGTATTTGTTGCACATAGGAGCACAGAAGTCTGCACAGACCTTCTTATCAGAGGTATGTGGAATTTAGGGGAAAAGTTAAATAATTTGCTTTTTAATTCCAACAAAAATTTGCATGTAGACAAATTGCTACTTTAAGTAAGACTGATAGCATTTGATTAACACCCAGGACTAATCATTTAAATTCCTTTTCCTAGATTCGATGGGAAAAAAACATCACACTCGGAGAACCCCCTGGATTCCTACATTCCTGGTGGTGGTAAGAAATTCTGTCTTTGCCTCCTTGTAAACATTTCCAGAGGTTGTTGTTGTGTTATTTTTTTTGCATCATGACCTGTCTTGTCCACAGTGTGTTCTGGGACTTGTATTGCGCTGCACCAGAGAGGAGAGAGACATGTGACCACTCCAGCGAAGCGAAAGCCTTCCATGATTATGTGAGTAGCAGAGCTTACAAGGGAAACTGTTGCACAAATTGCCTCAGCTAAAGAAGACAACAACTTTGCCATCAAAGCTTAGGAGGGGTAAACAAGGCGTCTCCAGCTTGGGTTGTGCAATGAGGTAGAATTTATTTGTGGGGACTATCAGAGCAAAGTCCTTATAATCTCAGTTTGTCAGCACTCAAGTCCGGACAAAATCTCTCACATACCCATTCAAGAGTGATTCAGCTCATACTCCACTTTCATTGTGATTTCCTTAAAGCTTAAAGAGTAAACACATTCAACCCAGAAAAAAAGATGTCTCAAAATTCAGCTTTTTGTTCTTTCAAAAATATAATATTTGTTAGCAGTATGTAATCCCCAATGTTACAGAACAGCTATGATTGACCACGTCAAGCTAAACAGAACCTCTTCCTTTCTTTCCCTCCTGACTTTACAGTCTTTCATCTTGCCTCTTCCGTGTGCTGAATGATGCACCGACAATAAGCCTTATAAAAAAAGTGAGAAAATGATGCTGATGTCAGCACGTCCTGAGTCAGACCTGTCGAGTGCTCTCCCATCCATGCTACTCTCAAGCTCCTTTCCTTTGTTCTTAAGGCCAAAAATTAACCTGCAGTGTGTTGTTACACAAACATAATGTCCAAGAAAGACCCTTTGTTGATCAGATGGGTTAAAGCTTAAGCCCTTCCTGACACAAATTGATGAATATAAGAATATAATCCTAATGGGTTTGGAACTTAAGAAGACTGTCCGTCAGAAACGAGAGTCTTGGATCTAAACTCTGTGAAACTCTGGAGAAGTGAGCTCTCTGTGGCACATCACTGCTTTTACATTAGCTCCTCTGCATTTGCATGGATCAAATGTTTTGCATCTTGGTAGTTATGCCGTTGTAGAGCTTGTGTCTTTTGTTTCCTGGTTTGAGGACTTTGTGCAGAACTTCAAAAAGACCCCTTCAGGATCAAAGACGGAAAATGTAAAATGTAAACTGCTCATCAGCGGCTCCAGCTGCTCCTGTCAGTGTGTTTCCCCGGCCTTTTATTCTGCAAAGATAAAACAGGCATTATGTAACTGATGTAAATGAATTGAAGACACCATTCAGCACAGAAGACGAAGGAGGTCTGAGGAGTCTTATCGGGGTGACTAACCACACTTTGGTCTGGATTGGTTGTTGGTGTAACAGACAGGAAGGGGTTAAAACAGAGATGTTGGTCCTGCTGTTGGCAGATAGGGTTGTCAGGGTAACAGGCCTCCTGATCTGGCAGGTGACCTGGGAGCCAGGAGAGCGGCTACAGTGTGACTCTGCTCTTGCAATAAAAACATTTCTTACTTCTCTCTTTGCGGTAGAATCAAGAAACGTGTCAGAGATTTCTGGGGCCTTTATGTTTGTAAAAATTAATTACAGATTATTCTTCTCTTCACAGTCTGCAATTTAAGCCAAGTGCACTAATTTCTTCTACAAAATCATTAACTGTGAATTATTTGAGCTGAATTATAAAATTTAAAGTTAAAAGATAAAAGTTGAGCATCCCAGTGGCTCTGCTGTGAACATTTTCATAACATGGAAAACATTAAACAAATGAGGGATCAGTGTCGCCTCAGTCTGGATTGTGTGCGTCTGTACTGTTGAGCATCAGAGAGCCAGTGTGTGGTCGTCTCTTCCTACATCTTGTGGTCGCCCTTCGCTCTGACGTTGTTTCTTCCTCTGATCATTTGTGGATGTTGGGGGTCAGGCTTGTGTATGTGTGTGTGGACAGTACAAGTCCTTGGACCCTAGCCTTTGTCTAAAGGTGTGGGGGAGGTGAGTGCTGCTCCACAAGCCAGCGCTCGTAAAGCCCCCGACGTGGTCACACTGAGCCTGATGAACGCTTCCCTAGGGCCCTGTCGCCATGGCGTCAGCGGCTGATTGATGGCTGTCACCGGGCTGAGGAGCAGATTGGGAAAAGGAAAGGGGAGTGGCAGCGTGGCATATGCCCAGCATCCTCCACCACGGAGGAGCTGAGGGAATAGAGAGCAGAGGGGGGTTGGGGAGGAAGAGCAGAGGGAGATGAGAAGGGGAAGGGACCTGAGGGTGGGGGGACAACCAGTCAGGATCCACAGCCAGTTTTATGATGTTGATTGATGGTTAAACATTTACAAGCTAAACACTGGGGCTAGTTTCTTTTGAACGTTGTTTCCAGTGGAAGAAGTGAGGCTGTTAAGAGCAAACTGGAGTAGAAGACAGCAGTTGGGTGGTCTGTGTTGCCCTTCTTTAAAAAAAAATCTTCTTTTTGTCTGTGTCTCTTTCTTCATGTCCGCTTACCCTTTAATTTTAGCAGTTTCTTTAAATAAAGCTCTTGGTCATCCTCGTCCTCCTCTTTCCTTTTGTCCCCCCTCCTTCACTCGTTCCCTCTCCTCCTCTCACACGACTACATCCTGAGCTGCCTGGGCCTTCTGTAACCTTCTTAAGTGATTCAAGAATCCAGGGAAAATTAGTTTGGCTGCAACTGCTTGTGTGGAGTACACACATATACATACAGGCTGAATCATGGTGCACAGGGGGGAGGGTGTGTGTGTACTAGTCTGTCTTAAAGGAGGTCCCCTGGGGAGTTGTGAGGAAGGCCCCAGACAAGAGCTCCTATAGCCTAGGGCAGGGCTGAGACATCTGCCCCCTTTCCTGTACCGGGGACACGAAGCCTGTTTAGTCTGAAAGCAGCATCAGGACAGTCCTGAGAGTACAGCTGTGGACTTTAGAGAGACTGGATGAAGGTCTAACACAACACATTTTGAGAACTTAACGAGTCACAGTAGAAAAGAATCACCCAGATCTGGTTGTATTAACTGAAAATAAAAGTGTTGATTTATATGATACTCATTTTAATTCTATTAGGATTAGGATGGACATCTTTAGCAATTGGCTTTAATAGATACATTCATAGAGGATAAGATAACTCCTCTGTATGATGATGTGAAATTTAGTTCGCTTAACGGGGACATATAATGCTGATGTCTGGTTTAATACTTACATATAATATAATAAATTTGAAAACAAGACCTTTCACCCCCTGAATTTTCAAAAAATAAGATATTGTATTTTTCTGATATCCTAGAACGAGATTTGATGCCTCTGAAAATAGGTCATTGCCAGATGGCCGTGAGATTTCAAATGTCGCGACGACACGAGGATCCTCTCTTTTTATTGGTGTAATCTGATAAAGCAGCTCCTCCTCTGTGAAGTCAGTTAGTCACACAACCGCCACCAAGGGATACACCCACCAAGAGCCGAGTATAAACGCATAAACTATACATGTTACAGTACCGGTTTGACTCACCACACTGAAGCGTCCTGAGATGATCTGTATCGAGGTGGACTTTCTTCCTCCTGAGCTGCAGAACCGTCCGGGTCTGACTCGGGGTCCAATACAAAAGGACGTATCCTACACTCTGCCATTTTATTAGTGCTATCAATGCCTTAAGGTGAAGTTTTGGCAAACAGCAAACTCGCTCGGTCTGCCCCATTCAATATGGCGATTTTGTAAATGCTGCCATGCTGCAAAAACCGCCCCCTGGCTCTACCCCCTCCGCCCCTCTGATAGAACTGACCAATCAGAGCACAAAGGGCTGTGACGTTGCGAGGTTACTGGAGGTCATTCTCCAAACGGAGCGTTTCAACGAGATCTTCAGAATGGCCTAAAATGAGGATATTGAGAACACTATTGTGGGGCAATGAAGGAACTAAATGACTTGTACTGAGAGCAGAAATGCTTTACAGGCATCCTAGTCTGGTATAGTGAAAAGGAGAAACAAGCATGATATGTCCCCTTTAAAAATATGAAAGTGAGTGGCTTCAGCTTCAGTGACGTGATGTACTGACACACGCCTTGGCATGAATATAAAACTCATCCAACCTTTTTCATAAAGGTTATTATCAAATACACTAGGTCAGTTGATTTGTGTGCAGGCTTCCTGTGCAAGTATGTAACAGAGGGAAATTCTTGGCCTACAGTATTGTCAAAAGTCAACACAGTGAGGGATTTTCTGTGTTATAGATTGTGAAATGCAGATGATGTCTGAAGAGCAGCAGAGTGGAACCCCAATCACTCTGTGTTTCTTCCCCTCACACACCAGTTTCAGCATTTTCAGTGTTGTTGATTTCCTCACAACAGCCATTAATTGCACGTTAAACCTCTTTTGGCTTTTCTCTGCTGTTTTTGTTTGAACCATAAAAATGACACATTTACTGGGGTGATTGGAGTTAGTCTGTGATAATGTGCTGTCAAGGAATCGCAAACCATTTCTATGGAGTATTGACCAATTAGAGTCAAGGGTTGTGATAAACGATCAAACTGGAATCGTCACCCTTTATGTCTTTCATTGAAGTCGTTAAAATAAGACATCAAACACGAAACATGTACATGAAGCAGTGAGATTTAAACAGTCTGCTTCATCTCAGTTTGATCAGTGAAAGGCCCAGCCTGATCGTCTTTAAGTTGCAGATTATAAATTGGGAATCTGAGGTTTGAACTAAAATTGCTTTGCAGACATGCTCTTTTCGATCCTCTTGAGCAAATCATTCTAATAGTGAAAGTGTCTCGAGAACTACTGAGTGGTGATGGTGTTGATTTTTCAGGGTGCTGAATAACAGAGATCTGGGGTCAAAAGCCTTGAGAGTGTTGGATAATAATCAGACATATATGGTGATACTGCATCTTAACTTAATGATCTCTGTGATATAGCTCTGGTTGTTAAACATGATGCACTGTGTGAAAGTGTAACACCTTTGAATAGCAGGATAACTACTGCACTAATAGATTTAGAGCACATCTTTTCCAAATAGCTCTCATGGGTTCATTAAAACAAATTTAGTTTAGGTGAACTACCAGAGCATTCAAACGTATTGATTGAACCTTCTAAATATATGAACCTGGATTTAGAGACACAAGTTTAATTTCTTTAAACTAGGCAGTGATTTATATGGTGCATCTAAATAAATAATACATAGTTTTTAAATCTACTCCGTTTTGAGCAGATTTTGCAACAGGTGTAGTGGTAAAAATGTGACACCTCTATACCGTAGTCTCTTTGTGACATCGGGAACAAAACTAATCATTTCTGTATGGCTATGATGAATGCAGTCAGACCAGTGGAGTTACAGCACTGTTATTGTAACAACAGGTTTTCTAAACATACATCTCTCATTCTTTGATACATTTACCACTTACAATGAAAGAGGATGAGGCTCAGTTTGAAAGAACTTTAACTGGTGTAGGACCAATAAGTACAGGTTATTTCAGAGGAGCTGCCAAATTGACAAATACCTTAAGTTTGTTACAGGAGCTTTAATGTAAAAATGGTGGTGGAAATTATTCAAATCTCACACAGATCTACTGAACATTTATTTTTTTTTAAAGTGGATGAAAGTGGTACTCAGCACCATGCTGTTAGCCTCTTCTTTTTGTATACCAAAAGAGAAAATCTAGTGAACAAATGTATAACAGGTGCTCATCGGGTTTGACAGAAAACAGCAAAATGATGCATTTGCAAACTGTACTTTAGGCTGGCTTGAATCTATTAAAGAATATCTGGTACAGACATGATGCATTATTTTGTTTTTTGGTGGAGGGAGCGTTGCATATTTGCACTAAGAGTGGTTTTTGATAATGCTTATGTGTTTTTTATGTATTTTTTGTTTTGAAGTTGATGAGACTTGGTTGGAAAAAACTTTCACCTGCATTTAACAAAATATGCAAAAAAGAAAAAGTGCAGGTTACTTTAAGCAAGGTTTAATACATTAAAAAACATCTAATGCAGAAATGCTGGAAGTCGGGGTGACCTTATTTGCATCAATAGAGCTTTTTAAAAATGACAATGTGCTGTGTTTTTTTGTGTTCAGCAGGAGGAAAAAGTAAAAATTAGGGATGTCCCGATATTACATTTTCACTTCCAATACAATACCGATACTGCAGCATTGAGTATTGGCCGATACTGATATTAATCCAATACGATATCCTTATTAAACATGCATACTTTTATTACTTATTTTGTAGTATGTCTGTCCTGTTAAAAAAGGCTTGATTAAGTGATATTATTCAAACAAAGAACAGTAGTCAGCAACAGTAGGTATGAGGAAAAACTGACCCATTTATTATTAACCAATGGGTAACAGAAACTGCTTATATCGGAGATTTTAGATGCATTCCGATACGTTACCGATACTTTTTTTTTCTGATATCGGACCGATATCCGATATCAATATCTGACTGGGACATCTCTAGAAAAGTGCACTTTTACTCCATCAGAGACTCCTTAGTGCACCAAAACAAAATTCTGATGTTTACTTTGACGGTTCAGGTTCAAACCCTGATATTAACTAATATACTCTCAGTGCTCAACAGATACTTTTTTATGCCTTTGTATCAGAACACCTCAGCTATCACACAACATACAGCAAGTTACCCAACAGTCCCACTGCATGCACTTCAGTAGGCATAATATTTCCGTGGCTCTGTGGGTAATGTGTGCATGTATTAAACCATCTGTGAATCCAGTCATTGAACCCTTGGATATATTTGATTAATTATTGGATCCTGCAGATCTTACAAGTGCAGCTATTTCTGAGAGAGAGGGTAGTGAAGAGTACCTGATCAGGACAAGTGACTGTAGATTCAGTCTTTATAGCTGTAATATTCAGATGATGTGTTGTTCTTATTTAGAGCAGGTGTATTTTGTGTTTTGTGTATTTCAAAAGTCAGCCATATTCGAGGGTTACGCAGTCACAATGAGAGTGAGTGTTTTCAGGCTGTCTGTGTCCCGTTGGTGCTGAGGCCCGATGAGACATGGCTTCTCTCTGTGGCCTCACTTCTCTCCTTGCTGAGGTATTTCACAGAGGCCCTGCAGTGGCAGCCTGAGCAGATATAATTAGGGGAGGTGCAGTGGATACCAGGCAGAGTGTTGGCCGTTGACCAGTGATGTCTGTCAGGCTCCACACAGAGAAGAGGAGTGTTTGTGTTTGTTGGAGTGTTGGTAGCTGACACTCATCCTTGCAGCGATCAGCGCCTGTTTTGCGTACTTCTACACTTTAATGTGAGCGAGCTACGCTTTAACATAAAGCACTAAAGGAGCCTCTGTTGTTCTGGAGCTGTTCCTTGGAAGCTAAACCCCTCTGCTCTGAAACACATTAGCCCATCTCAGATTGCCTCAGCTACAGCGAAGAAAAACCCAGTCAATTAGGAGTGTGTGACCGAAGCAAATGGCACATTAGTGAATTAGGGCTGCGGTTTGAGCAGGAAATCGGCCCAGCAAGCCCCTGCTGTGTAGCAGCACTTTAGAGCCTCTGACTCAGAGATTCCCTCTGATATTTATCTGATCCACTGGATCCTGGATCAGCAGGGTTAAGAAGCCTCTATTAACACCCCTCTCATGCTTGAGACCCACAAATGTTTAAGGTCTGGTAAATGGATGTTAAATCATATCTAACAGCAATTACATGGAATTAGATCAATAAATCTGGCCAAAGGTCATGAAGCCTAGTTATTCAATTTATTATTTATGTTATATTTGACTCCTTACACGTGCTTCCACTGTAGCCTGCTGCACCGATACTTTAGACAGGAGGGGATTAATCCTTCTTGATAATAACAAGAACAAGTTCCCATGTCTGTGCTGTGAGTGATGTTCGTCTAAGCTTGTCATTAAGAGGCTATGATGTGTTGTTTCTCTTCAGAGTGCAGCGGCAGCCCCCAGTCCTGTGATGGGAGGGATGCCCCCTGGTGAAGGAATGCCAGGAGGACCCATGCCGCCCGGCTTTTTCCAGGTCAGCAGTTGCGCAAATAATACAACTGTTACATTACACCTTAATCAAAATCAATCTCCCGCTAACTCTTCAATCAACTTACAAAATAGTGAAACAGTCCCATGAATAGGCTTGATAAATACATGGACTAATGAACATGAGCTGCTGTAAAATGGATTAAGGTTTATTCTCTGATAAACAACAGCATGTGTCATTTCTGTTACCTGCGCTGCTTTAGGTTTTCCTCCACTCTGCACAGGGAACTTGTAGTAAACGTCATAGTTGTTCAGTCTGCCCGGGCCTCTCCAGTGCTGTAAACAAGCAGGCGTGGCCAAGCCATTTTCCCTAATGGAGAAATCGAAAGGTGCAGCACCTACTGTAAATCAATACCTCATGAGGATAAACTCTTGGCAGGCGACTGTTGTGGGTCTGGCTGTAAGAGGCAACGTTAAATTGCAGTGTTGCTCTGCCTCCACTAGACCAAACTATTCCCTTTAAATCTACCAGCTTATTATGCACTAGAAGCCACAAAGGCGTGACTCATTATGTGATCATGTTAATATCAGGAAAGACATTTTGACATTGATACATGAATGCACACACACACTCTCATACTTTCCATACCAGCCTCCATTGGAGGAGGCTCAATTAGACTCCTCTCTCCCTGTTAGATCAGCAACATTAGCGACACAGTGCCAGTGTTTAGTGTTGTTATACAGCTAATTGCATAGAGCTTAATTGATGCTGTTAATTCAGGGAAATTAGCACTGATAACATGCTGCATGCAGCAGGCTTCTTAATGTCTTGACTGACAGGCGAAAGAGCACACATCCTCTCAGTCTCTTTGTGTCTTTTTTTCCCTCCCTCACTCATGCTACGTCATTTGCTTGCTCTTCTTGCTCAGTTTCTCTGAATTCAAGGGTCTTATTTTGTGCATTTTTGGCGCCATACTTTTGTTTCTTGCTGTTCAACTGCTGTCTGCCCCGCAGTAACCCTGCTTCTCTCTCTGCCTCTCTTTTGTCACCTTTCTCTCCTTCTAATTTTGTCTCATCCTCCCCTGTCTTCTTCCTCCTTGCTTCTATTTCATGTGATGCCACAGGGTCCTCCTGGCCCCCAGGGCTCTCCTCACCCTCAGCCTCCTCCCCCTAACAGTATGATGGGACCTCACAGTCAGGTAACACTCCCGCTCCCTCTTTTGTCTCTGTTCTCTGTTTTTGCTGTCTGCAGTCATGAGGGAATGCTGGTTCTCGGCGCTGATGCTTCATGCTTTGGCATTCCTCTCTGCTAGATGCTTTTATGCTGCTTGCAGTGTTCACACAAACAGGCAAAAGTGTATTTAGAAGATACTCTGCCAGTTATGTAACTCGTAATTGATGTTGATTCATCGTCTTTTCTGGTTTGCTTTGCAGTCTTTCATGTCACCTCGTTTCGCCGGAGGTCCAAGAGGTCCCCCTATCAGGATGGCCAACCAGGTAGAGCTCGACTTCACAACATTGTCAGAATAATGATCTAAGTCCTTATTTAAAAACTGAGATTTCATCTGGTGTTTTTGTCTCCCCGTAGCCACCAGGTGGAGGACCAGGCCCCCATCCAATGCTGCCTAATATGGACCCCACACGACCACAAGGTGTGCCAGTCTTAGACACGCTACACTAACCGTAGCTGTGAATCTTTTTTTCCTGGTTTCTTACTTCATGTACGTTTCAATTCTGCTCTCCAGGTCACCCTAACTTGGGGCCAATGCAGAGAATGAGCGGCCCTCGAGGCATGGGACCCATGGGGCCTGGCCCTCAGGTAGGTTTTTTTTCTACTCATCGAATATCATTATATCAACATGGAGGGCCTCCCTGAACAGCCTTTTTCTCCTTAAAACTAAATTGAACTCATTTAGATCTTTGTTTGATGTCTCAGAACTTTGGTGGTGGGATGAGACCTCCACACAACACCATGGGTCCTGGTATGCCAGGAGTGAACATGTGAGCCCTTTTAGAGATTTTTCAATAAATCTTGTGAAAGAATTTTCACCAAAAATTTGTGAGCTGAGTCTATTTCTGTTTGTCTTGCAATCCAGGGGCCCAGGAACTGGTCGACCATGGCCAAATCCCAACAACGCCAACTCTGTGAGTACTCCGGCTCAGACAAACTCACCCAAACACATCCACCAAGAAATATGCTGGGTCAGATTGCAGTCAGATGTTCTCTCAGAGCTGCTGAGGTCTAATGTATTTTCAGGGTTCTGGTCTGGGATGTAATTGTAGTATAATGTGTCACGGTTTCCACAGACAGTTGGACAGACAGCCATAATAGTATTAGGATGATCAAATGATGAATGATGACATTTTGAGGTATAGAGAGGGTTTGCACTCAGTCGCTTCTGGTCTGTAATGTTTGTGTTTTTGGTTTCAGATGCCTTACTCATCACCATCTCCTGGTGCATACGGGGTGAGAACACATCCTGACCATTTACACATAACTGGTTCATTTAATCCCAGGAGTATAAAGAGAATTTATACATGTTGATTTATCTTTATCCTTCACAGGGTGCTTCTGGAGGTGGGGGACCCCCAGGTACTCCCATCATGCCCAGCCCTGCTGGTGAGCATCTTTCTGAATTTAGCTTTTAGCTGTTACAGTGTACGTAAAATATCCAGCAGTAATCGAGCCTTTGGTTTCACCTCTTTCCAGACTCAAACAACTCTGGTGACAATTTGTACACCATGATCAACACTGGACCCGGCAACAGAAATAATGTAAGTTTTTTATGCTTCTCTTCATTCACAAAATGCTACTGTTTACGTCATTTTTAAGAGGACATACTCTACAAGTTTGAAAGCAAAGCATCCTCTGAAAGAAACATTGCAGTGACAAGTGAATGACTTACTTATGCTCCAAATCCACAACCCACTGTTCTGACATCCTGTGTCAGCCTGCTTTAAGAAGCCCCCTTTACATCAGGGTCAGCTCATAAAATTAACCAGGGTCACTCCTCTGGTTTTTATGAAAAGCTTGAACCATTAATGAAACACCGGAGCTCTCTACCATTCAACAGACCTGCATGTTTAATGACTGCTTCCAGCTCCTGGACCATTTTCATTCTCTGGTCAACACATGCAGGTTGCTGAGCCGATGGATTGAGCTTCATTTCTTATCAAACATACAAACATAAAGTTGGTAAAAAAAATAAAAGTCTTTTTTACATTAAATAAAAAGACTTTTTAAATTTTCCTCTTGGATCACGAGAGATTTTATAAAACCATTCTCTTGCTGAGTAACTCAGAGAGTGTGGAGGAAAAAGAGCCTCTGTGATGATTCTGTAGCCCACCTACTGAGAAAACAGGTCATATGAAATAGTTTGAACTATTTCATGCACTGATGTAACAACGTATTTGATTGGCTCAGGTAGTTTTTGACAATTCAGCCTCATTTTTGACCCTTACCTTGAGATAAGACATTTTCCTGACTTGTTTGTGGCTCATGTTTAGTCTGAAAAGAAGATCTTTACTAAAAATCTCAGACAGTGGGGTTTCACTGGTAGCTTCATCAAGCAGAGGCTGTTTTTAGAAAGGAGGTTTGATGAAACACAGGCATGAATTCTGGTATTATTGTTTATTAATAATATAAAGATTCCCACTTGTTTAATGAAAAAAAAACTACAACATAATAACTATAACATAAAGAAAGTATTTTATTATTGATGGTTAATTATCATTAGTTATTTGAATATTAAGAATTCATCTTATTTCTTTTAATGAACATTAACTTGAACTAATGGCTGCATTGCTTTTAAGAGAAGCATTTGAAATTGTGAGGTTTAGTTTGCTGACACAACATTTACTCGTACAGTAAAACTGTTTTACTGTGAACAGGAATGTGCAGAGGAGATTTTTACAGAAACAAAACAAATGAACTTGTTTGACTGGTTCCCTGTGTGTGCTATTTGATACTGTATGCTTCTGTTTCAGTCAGCCTTTAGGAGCTGAATGATTGGAAAGAGGATTTGTCTTACCAATTTAAACTATGTGAGGATGTGTTGAGTGAATCACGCCTTCTTGTTTCTTCTTAAGTTCCCAATGGGCCCCGGCTCTGATGGACCCCTGGGAGCCATGGCTGGGATGGAGCCACACCACATGAATGGATCACTAGGTAATATCACACGCTACCGTACACATCCTTCTAAAACAGCTGTATAATAAGTAAGAATTCTTAAGAAATAAAGGTAAAAAGCGTGTTTCTCATTGTTTAAAAATAACAGTTTATTTGAGGTTACACTTGTGTGAAAGATGTGTTTGTCAGGGTGGTAGAGCTTGAATAGTTTCATTTTGTTTTATTCTCAGGCTCGGGTGATATGGACGGAATGAACAAGGTAAAAATAACCATACTTTAAGTCTTTGCACTAAGAGGCTCATATTGTATAAAGAAAAGCACTTAAAGAAAAAAAATGTTCACTTGTTTCCAGAATTCTCCAAACAATTTAAGTGGCATTAGCAATCCTCCTGGGACCCCGAGGGATGACGGGGAGCTGAGCGGAAACTTCCTTCACTCCTTTCAGGGCGAAAACGTGAGTTTTAACATCACTGGATTTGCAACCCACACTTCCCTTCCACTAAAGACATCACTGCAGAAAGCTGAGGCTGGAGTCAGAGAAAGGTTGTAAACTTCTCCTCTCTGTGTCTGTGTAGTACTCTCCAACCATGACGATGAGCGTGTGACCCCCTTCTACCCCACCCAACATTATTTGCCATCATTCCGAGGATCTGAACTCACTACAGGACACGGCCAAACACATCAGCACCGGATCAGGGACAGGCGCCATTTTGGTTCCACCGGTTCTACCGCCAGATTGCTGATCGGAGGAAAATGGAAATGGCTGGCGACTACTGCTCCTTACTCAAAATGAAGGACAATTTACTCCATCTACCGCAACCCCCTGCCCATGTGACAAAAACCAGCTACTGAAAATGCATACAAGACACGTTTATCTTCTTTGCAGAGCCCCCAGACCCCTCACAGTCCCCTTAACCCTAGAGCGAAGAGAAAAAAATGGTTGAAGTTTACCTCTTGTACTTTTTAATTATTGCTTTGTGTTGCAAAATGTGCAGGATATGTCTTCGCTTTTGTCACTTAAAAACACTGGAGAGTGTGTATATGCATTGTGAGCTTGGAAAGTCTTTGTCTCGTCATTTTACTTCTTGCCATGCATACCGTGTCACAAAAGTCAGTCTACATATGACTCAGATTTTTGCCTTTTACTCTATCGCCACCTTTATGAAAACGTACCTTTCTTCCCGATGCCCACTCTTCAATGTAAAGAGATCGATAAAGGGGAAAGACTTGAAAGACCACAGCTTTTATTGTGACTACCATCATGGTTCCTACATTGTCAAATCACTTTCCCTCTACTATATTTGACGGAAATGCGAGTCCGCTGTCCGCTCTTTGCTGTTTTCTAATGGCGCAGGTGGATTGCTGTTGCGTTCTTTTAAGGGACACCAGACTTCGGCAGAAGAAGTGAGTGCATGAACGCTGAGAATCTGTGTACAACATACTACCTAGTGCTGCTCTTCTCTATGTGGACACCTGCTTTAAGATGTGGTGTATATCTCTTTACCTGTCCGTGCTTAACACTCTGTGCTATTCATCGCCGTAGCCTTCTGTGTTATTTCCAGTTTGGTTCATAATGATGAAAGGCCATGAACGAGCTGCCCAGTTTAATCTCCCACTCATTGATTGTTCATACTTCCCTTCTGTATTCTTGGTCGTCCCCTTGGCCCCTCCCCCTCTAATCGCCCTAAACATTTTTTTTAAATATTTTGATACAATCTTTGACAACATATATTTCCCCAGTTATTCAGAGTTAGTCAAAGCTTTCTAAAATGATTCCACTAGGCATCATTATAAACTTAGCAGCAGTCTTGTAATGTGATGAATTTTTTTCCATTTTTTTCTCCTGTGAACATTATGCATTATACACATCTGTCCTATGTTGCCTTTATTTGCTGATATTTTTTTATTTCAAAATGAGGAAAGATTGCTTGTTAATATAATTTTACAATAACTTAACTGACCATCCTGTGTGTTTTTTTGATTTTGCTTTAGTTTCACACCAGATTTCAGAATATCTCTATGCTCATTAGAAACTCACAACAGCTCATTGTTCATAAGCTTGACACAGCACTTTGAATACACAAGCACCATCCCATCACTGGTCACTGTAGTGGAGCCAGGGGGTGCTGTGGTCCACATGCACACACACTAACAACAGGAAATCCAGCAGGAGGGAGACCTCCTGGCAGTTCAACAATCTGCAGGTCATTCTGACCTGCTGGACAGGAGAAGTGACACTAATGGTTCCCAACCTCTATGTGTGGGAAACTCCAGCAGGTCACCAGATAGGTTGTGGGGTTCAGGGCAATGGTTTTGTGCAATACTAGTTGGTTTCAATTTAATAGATAAAAAATCTGAGGGGAAAACTTCATAAACTGGCTCTATACCAAATCTCATCATTAATGGATATTTTTGGGGGTGCTAATGTAGGTCTGACGCCAAATGTGTAACCACAGCTATACTTTTTATCTGTTTCCAACTGCAAAAACACATTAACGTCTAAAGCAGCAGGTGTTTTTGTACAGAATGTGAATATTGGAAAGATGAAACACATTCAGCCTTAATGGTAACTATAGTATGTGTTCCTCATGGAAAAACTGCCTCATGTTTTTCAGTCTGCAGCGCTTGTGTTTGAGAATGGAAATAGCTTTACATCGCCCTCTGGTGGACATCAGTGGACCTCCTGCCTGGGCTCATTCACACACCATACAAGCTGGGAAACATCTTGTACAAGTTTGCGTAAGTTCTTCTTTAAGATTATGTGAACATAGACAAAAGGTCCTTAGTTGGGAGAAGATCTGAGTGTTCTGGTTCCTGTCTAACAATAGGAAACAAGGCTGAGCTGCTGCTGGCTGCTCTCCACAGGATGTGGCCTGGCTGGGCAGCAGCCAAACCTGCTCTCCAACTTCAGAGCCACACAGCTAATGTTATGAAAGCCGCAGCCACACAAACACGGCTTTGTTCTTTACCAAATCCCAGTAGTAGCTTTTTAACCATGAGTTATGATTGTGTAGTTGCAAAGCATTATTTGACATGCCCCGGGGTGATGCTGTTCTATATTAAGATTTTACCAACATCTCTGTGTAGGGCTCACTTGAACATTTCATTTTATACTGAACAAGATGAGGTTCACCTTATCTTCATCAACTCAACACCTCAACAGCCGCTTTATCTTTGGATGGATGATCAAAAATATAGAAGACACACTAAAAGAAAAATAAACAAAAGTAATTTGGTGTTGTGGAAAAAAAAAAAGAGAAACGGAATAAAAAAAATGTCAAGCTGGAGTATTATACTTTGATTATCAAAACAGGATTAAGCCCTTCGAAGTTTTTTCCTAGACTGAATGACCCCCAATTTGAAAGCAACACTGTTAGATTTAAGGGTTATGTAACCTTAGCAAAGATTACGACTAAAGAGGGAAAAACCAACAATTTTATCACTTTAAAGACACTAAGCCAAAATCAGTCAATGTGCAAAGACTAACAGTTAGATATTAACTCACTTCTGGGTCTTGATCTCACAATCCACTCTTGTTTGTATTGGTTGAACTGGCATGACCTTATTACAGTATGTTTACCATTTATCACTTCCAGACAAGACAGCAAATAACAGCAGGATCCTCCAGTGGGAGGAAATGGTGTGTGTCATCAGTGACGCCCTGCAGCATTTTTCTATGGAGTCAAAAAAAAGCCTCAGTAGCTTTGTAAACAATCTTTTTTGTCTAGGGTGAGATAGGATGAGTTGCAACAACAGATGTGCAGCAAACAGGGGTGAAGAGGTTAGAGTGTCTGACTAACAATGCTGGCTCAAATGCAGCTGGTTTGTTGGCAGCAGAGAAATAAAAAACCTACATAGCTTTGAGAAAGTAAATTACTGAAAAGGAATTTAGACCTTGATGCATGTGTCTTTGGGTTATTCTTTATTAAACTACAAAGCCATTTTTTCTTTAATACAAGATATTTAAAGTAATGCAGACTGTTAAAAAGATGCTTAGTTTATCTTAGTCAAACCATAAATGCTCCTATATTACAAAGAGAAGGCCTACTTTTAATTTCTTTCATCAGATCACAGTTTCCAGAGGTTTACACTGCCATCATCATATAAAAAGTAGCCTCCTACAAAATAATCCCAGAGCATTCACAAACAATCAAAAGCTATGGTAGATATTACTGTTCACTGTGTGTGATAATTATTACTGAATTTGCAAGATAAAAGTGGAAAACAAGTGCTTTCATTGCTTTACATCAGCAGTAGAGACTTAAGTCACAGTGCCTGTACATTTCCAGAATCTCAAAGACAAGCTTCTGACTGGACTGTCTCTGTGTTTAACATCATCAGGCTACAGAAGCCAGCGGTTTGAACTGCAGCCATCACTTACAACACCGAGTGCTGAGTTCCAGTTTAGAGATTGTCAGCTGAGATAAGTTTGTATTATACAGGAAAGTCTCAGCATTAGCGAGAGTTTGGGCAGGTTTTAATATTTCTACTCAACGCTGATGTAAGGAATGATAGACCGGCTGAAAAACTACACGCAGATGTGAAAGTGTATTGATTAAAGTCTTGTGTAAATATAAAAAGCAGTATGATGTTCTGTTATGTCAGTGATACCATCCCCTCTGAACTCGAAGACCTTTCCACACTAAAAATATTTGGATGGAAAAGACGTGACTGTTCTTGAATTTTTACTTCATCTTCTCCAGGAATGAACGCACCTCCATTGGATTGTAGCCCCAAGGACCCAAAGAACCCTAAAAATCACAGAGTAAGGAATGTTAATCCACCTTCATTAAATTTCAGAAATCAGAGACATGTGTCTGCCATTTCCCATGTATCTAGTCTGTATCTATGGTATGGGTGGTTTGTGCCTGGCTCCAGGCCAAGAACTCAAGTGTTGTGACTCTTGGTGTGGCAGTCCTGCCTTACATGATAGCATCTAAGACGATAGCGTTGCAACGAACACAATGCTTGTGCAACCTCTTGTCACGCAATTGCATGTCAGATTCACATCACATTAAATCAAGAACAGAATGTGTCATACTGGCACTGGTACAAAGCCTCACCTTGTAGACAACTTTCCCCGCCTGCAACACATAAAGTCTCTCAGGCATCGCTCCATACTTTGTAGCAGCATTATTATCCATTTCATCCACAACCACAGGACACAGGGGCTCCTTCTGAACCAGGATCCGTGCTGCAGACAGCCTGTCCTCCAGGCTCTGGTGCTGGTTGATGTCGTAATTGTTGGTAAAGGCCCAACCATCTGAGAGAAAGAGTAGTGATTTTACTGGAATGGAATTGAAGGCATAAGTTATCAGTTAAGGAGTAGTAGATCTTGATTTATTGTGGTAATTTAAGTACATCCCAGTATCAGATGTTAAAGCACTTTTATCAGGATGAACATTAGACTTGATTCGATAACATGAGTTGGAAGACGACACGAGGAGTAATTTTCTTCTCACTTCAGTATTCGGTGATGTAATCCCTCAAAAATCTGAACCTTGACCTGAAAGTCTACAATCTTTGTTCATTTAGAGTAACTTTGTGAAATAAAAAACGCTGGCCTCTTGAGCTATAGCATCTTTTTTTGAGGTAGACACAAATACAAATTAAGTATGCAGAGAAAAATAACCCATTACATAACAAACACTGCAAATACACACAGAGGCAGCTTGCCCACTCTCCCACTCTCCCACCCACAGTCCCAGCCCTGAGCTGTTGTCAGAGAAAACTTGGGTACAGTGGTGCCACGACCTAAATAAAAAATCAGTTGATCTGCATTGATGCACCTACAGTGGTATTTCAGTGGAGGGTAGAGTGAATGAGAGCATCCAATTCAAAATGCACCAGTTTATTTTGTCCACAAAATAAACGTTTACTTTGTTGCTTGACACTCCACTGACTTCGTAGAGTAAAATACGTTTCTGTCCAACCTTACATCAAATTTCTTCACCTGGAATAGAGACGTGTCTTACCCACCTGTGGAGTGGGCCTCAGCGATATAAACAACAAGAAAGTCAGCTACATCGCTGAAGTCCTTGACGAGTTGTTTGAACTCCTCAAGTTTGTAGATAAACGGGGGTCAGGTGCAACTACCGAAACTCAGCACCAGTGGTCTGTTGCCTGCAGGAAAGTAAACAAATACCTCTCAGATATGGAAGCACAGAGGAGCGGCTGCACCACAAAGGACATCTTGCAAGTGTAAACACACCTTTCAAAAACTTGCAAACGCTGGTCTTCAGCCCCTCCATGGTGACCACAGGTGAGTCCGGAGCTTCTCCCCCCTTAAAAGCTTCTTGTCCTAGCGACAACCACATGTGTTCACAGGCAGTTTTAATGAATTTCATTGAGCAGAACGTGAGACCCCAGTCTTCGTACTTAAAGTTTGGATTCTGAGTCATCGTGGTCTTTTCATTCATTTTCAGGATTATCTTCTTTGAGAGGTTTGGTGAGAAAAACCGTATGATCAGGATTATGAAATTCACTCCTAAAAGAAAAATCAACATCCAAGCTGTCGACAAATACACCATCAGTTTTTGCAGAATCATGTCTGCTGCTCGGTGGTAATCTCCCTTTTCGGTAGTGTTTCTAACGAAGTTGGCATCCGAGTATTTAACATGACGGTTAACGCCCACTCGGCTAAAGTTCGATAACAGTTGCCTTCAGGGTCTCTCTCTGAGCTCGTACTTTCGAAACTCCCTTAGAATCAACTTCCTCACACTTTTGTATCCCTTAATTTATTATGTGCAGTAGTATGGAGTATAATAGACACATTTGCATTAAAGACATAAACATTTGTAGCTAATAATAATAGAATTTAAAGATATTAATACTGGCTCTATGTATTTATCACAATATTGGAAAGTCTCATGCAAATTACCACGGTTTTAAGGGCAGCTAGCTATATTAGCTAATGGCGTGCGGTACCATGAAACTAACTGGCTAATGTGTTAACTAACAGTGACTACAAACTACTTAGCCGTATCTGCAGAAGCCCCTGATGGAAAGAAAATAGAAATTTTGCCATACATATATATAGTATAAGGATTTTTTTTCTAATCTGGTGGAAACAGCTTTTATTGCTGTAGGCCTACATGTCTGAACGAGTTACAAAAACAAACAAACAAAAACCTTAATTAAATGGCAACTGAGGTGTACTCAGCCCTGATTGGTTCACCGTAGAGTGCCTGGACTGACGTCGCGATTTGGGTAGTTACCCGGATGTGTGGCCACATTGGCGGTACACGAACCTAAACATTAACTGGACGGGGATATAAATGCGCTGTTAAATATGATTTTAAGCTATCTTATTCACAAACAAATGTGGAAAATGGCACAGAGCACACTCGTGCCTATACTGAAAGACCCAGTCAGCAACAAAAGTAGATATTTTAGAAAAATTACCCCCAATGAGCGGGAGAGACCCGTACGAGGAGCTTTTCATTATCGACCCAAAGGTATGAAACATAATGTTTTTTTTCATGGGAGAGGGGGGTTCATGGAAAATAAGATGTCCTTTTGGGGGGGAGAAGCTCATTTTTTGAACCATTTTTTAAAAAGCTCCCTGAAAGTTACTAAGTTCAAATCCAGGTGGAGATTAGCTAGCCACAATGTTCCTCCTCCTGTTGAGAGAGTGCCCCCAACACGGTCGACTTGATTACGTCACGTGAAAACACTCTGAAAATGTGAAATGTGTGTGAAGGGGTTTTGATTGTGCTGTTAAACATGTTTCTTTTAAAAAAAACAAGGTTGTAGATTCATGTATCTTTCTTTACTTTTTGATTAACTGTCACCTGCCAGTTATTAGTATGAAAATGACAGTTTCTACTCTGTCAACATCTTTTGTGAAGGCTGGAGCATCTTTAGCAGTAGTAATGGACAGGAATAACTCGAGCTAGATGAAATTTACTTTATGAGAAAAAAGGTAAGTGACCACCATGAGCACTTGTACACAAATTTTCTAAAGTTTTCTTGCATTTAAAGACAGTAGGATGTGTATGTTGTCTTTTGGGTTGTATTGAAACACATTACATAAATAATCAAAATGTATTTTACAGTATCCAGACAGAAGCAAATGCCTCTGTATATCGTTTAGATTGCTCGAGAGCACAACTGACTACATGAAATTAAATTTACCACAGCCCGTTAATGCAGCATCAGGACGTAGTGTTTTTTTTTCCAGTCGGGCATTTCCACATTTCTCTAGAGCCAAAGAATTTGATTTGGACGTGCAGAAAAGCTGTGCCCAGCCAAACTCCGAATGAAACACCTGTACTGTCTCACTCGACGGTACGAACAACTCGCCTTGTATTTGCATTATGATAACTTCAAGTGTTTTTTAGCCAACGTGTCAGCTGACCTTTGTTTGGATTCACCCTTTCACAGAGAATCCACTGGATGGCGCTACAGAATAGTGCAAACTGAAGTGGATGGACAGTTATCTGCAGACATTAGTCATAATGGACAGAACAAAAAAGACGGGAATATTTGTTTACTTTTATAGCCTATATAGTTTAAACTCATGATGTACTTCTTTATTCTAAATAACCCAGTTACATTTTTATATTCGTATCTCCAACACTTTTGAAGGTTGTTCAGTTTACAACACAACACGAAGGAATAAAAGGTTAAGGACGATCATGAAGTTGAAAAATTAGCAGTTCAGAAATTAACACAGATCAAATTGTATTCATGTGTGCCAACCTACTTCTAATAGTAGCATTCTCCTCATTTACCTAAAAATCATTTTAAGAATTGCATAAGCTCAAACGATATTAAAACAACAGGTAAATCATTATCATTGAAAAAATCTGTGGCTTCCTCTGTCTTTCCTAATAGTTGCCTAAAGACCTACGGCACATGGCTATACTTCATTCCCGTTTTAAAAGAAAAGAAACCTAGCGATATTTTCTTTTTTAAGTATAAAGTGCTTTTAAAAACAATATTATACCAATAGCTTATATACTTGAAATAACTAGGCACAAAAGCAGCCTACTCTAAGTGGCAATCCTGAAATGAGTTTCATGGTATGGTAAAGCTTATGGCATAAAAGGCTTGGTAAAGTTGGCTACTAGACTCACAAAGACGTATACACGTACGGAGAAGCCAACAAAATTCACATCCAAACGCAGAACCACAATCTCAGCAGACACCAATCAGATTTTCGCCTCCCACATAAACACGGATGCATTCTTTATTGGTGCTCCTGATTCCCACAGAGCCGCGGAGCCAGTGGGTGGCTATCAAGGAGAGAGAGAGAGAGACAGAGAGAGAGACAGAGAGGGAAGGGATGCTGATGCTAGAGCCACACTGAGAGGATGCTATCGATCAGGTATGCAGATGTTTTCACCTCCACTCTCCTGAACATGCAGATGCACCTTTTCGGCTCCTCATTGGCTCATTGGATAAGGTAGGTGTTACCAAATCCCGTTGGTTTCATTGTTTGGTCCAATATCATATTTATTCTATGAAGAGCGTTTCTGTAACTGCTGTTCACATGTTGGTGCTTGTGGAGATTTAACTTTCTTTCTTTCTTTATGTGCGCAGCTAATGTGAGCAGCGCTTGCCACACACTGCATGGAAAAGCCGAGTTATCAATGCAGAACTCCTCAGCGCTGTTCGGGATGGTGAGCCACTGTCAGACCCCAACTTTCACAGACTTTACCGGCCTGTCGCTCTCCGTGTACGGAAGCAAGGCGGACATTTGTTCGCGCCGTGCCGGGACCAGTGCTTTTGGAGCTCAAGTTTGCCGGAGCCCTCCTGATACCCCGGCGCACATGAACTGTGCCAGCCCGAAGAGACTCAGCGCAGCCGGGGAAAATACGCATCTGTCAGCCAAAGCTCCGCGCTCGTGCCTCCCGCTTCCACCCGTGCAAGGTAAGCCCCGTAGGTCCAACTGTGAGCACGAGCCGGTAGAAAATTGATTAAGTCTGACATGAGTAGACGTGGCTGACCAGTGTTACACTTGGAGTATTATTTCTCCAATTAGAAAAAAAATAATTAAGGTACCAAAAAAAGGTGGAAAAAGAATTGAAACAGCTGCTGTGTCAGTCGTGTCTGCTCGTCCAATAAGCATTAGGAGATAATTTGAAGTTAATAAAAGCCATCACCTAAAATAATGCTGATTCTACTTGACTGCACATGAGCAGCACTTTGATGCAGATGTACTGTGTATTTGTATGAGAGTTCTGTTTGCAATTGTGGATTAGGTCTGCTAATTAAACCCAGATCCCCTTTGGATCTATTGCCAGTTTCATAAATAACACCAGAATCTAAGTCTGTGTTGCACTTGAGGGGTATGTGAAGTGATGTACAGTATGCTAAATAACTGCCAAGCAAGTGTGCATTTCCTATGAATTCTAACAAGCCGTGACAGTGTTCAGTTTTCACTAAAACTGGTAATGTTTGATCATTCAATAAAAAACAAAGACACTTGAGGTCAAATAAATATTTCAAAGAATAACTTTTCAAGAATTTTATTTTGTTTCCCCAAAATGTTATATTTTATTTGTATAAATCTCAGGACAGTCTACTTCTAAAATTTCCTAAAATTCATATGGATTATGAATCTCTTGGTGTAAAACTTATCCTTCAAGATCTGCTTAGCAGGACATGAAAAAACTGTAAACACTTACATGGATGAAGTAAAAACTGTCACACAGCTATCATCCAGGCTGGAAAATGAGCTTTGGGTCTGAGTGGAAGCCTCCTCCATCCTGTTTAGATGGAGTATTGTTGTGAGAGGGCGGAGGTAATTACAGCCCCATCTTAAATTATGATTAGACGGAACAGACTTTTATATTAGCAATCATCCTTCTAGCAAGAAGAGGATCAACAGTTTTGATTGTTGTTTCTTCTTGCTAAACACAAACCATATGTCTGCTGAATGTGCCTCAGCATTTATGGGTTCTCGTAGAGCACAAGTTTTGCCCTCGGCCCTCCATCCCCAACATCCCGAAGCAGAATGAATCGTCTCATTGTCTTCCCAAAGCTTTTGAACTCACTTCCCGTAAGTTGTGGGAATTCAAGATGTGTTATGTGTTTGTGGATCGTGTTGTGCAGACTGACATTAAAGCAGACACATAGATATCTGTTTGTTTGGCTCTGAGTCTGCGAGGCAGTTGTGTGATATTTAATAGTTTCAATGTTTTGTGGTTTTTTAATGAATTTAGTTTTCAGGCTCCATTTAGAGCACAACACATAAAGACATAGTGATCATAACATACAGATACATAAAGAAAACCAAACGACATTAAATCATGTCTTAAAAGTTTAGACAGTTTAACTTTGATAATCTCTGTGCTATAAAAACATGCACTGTATGTCTCTTCTGGTGAGTGTGAAGTGATGTCAGTACTCATCAGTCTTTAGTATCATGCCTCATTTTAGCCTGATCGAATTACATACTTCCATTTAGGGACAGAGCCGGAGTTTAAACTGAATTCTCCATGGCTACTTGAAGTCTATAATGAAATGAATTTCTGCACAGACACAGACTGTGATACTATTCCTGATGGTTTTGGGACAGCAGGGGAAGAACTTACCTCATACGGGAGATTTCTGATCTTCACCATGAAGCCTGTGATTGCAAAATATAACTATTACTCAGTAATACATGTGATAAAATACTGTGAGCCACTGATGCTTCATTTAATCCTAGACGTAGGAATTTTTCAGCATCAATATCAGCCGTGTCAGTGCCACTCTGCTGAATTTGTACTCACTCCAAAAAAAATGTAAATCCATGCTTTGCTGACCTTTTTGATTAATTTGTTAGTGTGTTGTTGTGTTCATGAGTCCTTTTAGAAAATGGGAGAAAGAGAAACTGACATTATGTGACATTACGTTTACACAAAGCTTACAGAAATATAAAAGCCACTTAATACTGAGTAAAAACACGTGCCTGATTCTGTGAAACCTCACAGTTTATGTACATTTGTATTTTGTGAAACTCTTAAAAAATCAAGACAGTTGTTGCTTTTTTTAAACTTCAATTTGAGACTTCAATCAGAGACTTATGTCACACCTCGTGCACAAGTTTCAAAACCATAGTATTGCTTTTCAAAAGCGTCTGATCATCCTTTCAGCGTCTGCAGGTCCTCTGTGCTATAAATATTGGTGCCCACCAGCAAAGAAAATATTGTGCTTGCAAAGAAAAACACTGGACCCCTCTTGAGTAAGAATATCAGGTTTGAATGAAGTGTGTACTCTAGCATCATTTGATACTTGACTAAAGTTTCTCCTGGCTGGGGCGAAGCTGCTCCGTCTGTGGGCTTACTCTGAGGAGGATGTTTGAGTTAGAGGAGTGAGCTTGCTCTCTCAGATCAATGCAGAGCTCTCTCTAAGAATCAAATCTGTAGAGAGATGGACTTTTGTGCTCTGTCATTGTCAGAGATGTGTTTGGTTTAGACAGTACGCAGCACAGAGGCATGTTTCCTGTAAACCTGTAGGTAAACATGTAGTATGAACACCTGTTAGCAATCAGATAACTCCAGTAGCATCTATTGTTAACTCAAACACCATCCCATCATATACCACACAAACACACACATGAAACACAGGAATAGACTCACACACATTAGTAATTATGTTCACACTTTTTGTGGTGAAGTGGCATTGGCACCATCGATGGATTTTCTCACAGTGACTTAGTTTCCTGTGTTTTCCTCTGCAGCTTTTGTAGACGTCAGCCTGCAGGGCGATAATCTGACTGTTATGAGAAACAACCGAATACTGCAGCTCCTGTTTGAGGCTCAGCCATGAACAACACTTAATTGACAGACTTATCAATCTACACTTTTTATCTTCATTAATCTTCATATTTATGTTGTTTATGTCTAAAACTCTGTGAAAATGTTCATGTCAGCTGTGTCACAGGGGTTTTAGCTTCCTGAACATCACAGGAATTGGGTATTTTTATTGCCTATGTTTTGCCTTGATGTACACTAGAGATAGGCTGACATGGATTTTTGGGGCTGATACCGATACTGATTATTAGTAGGCAAGAAGGCAGATAACCGATATTTGAAGATGATATTAATCTGCAGTCAAAGTGAAAATATTGGCGTAAAAATTTTGAACAATACAAACGCCAACACTTAACTTTATTCAAATGCCTTCAATCATATATTTATTTAACAGCTCTCAGGCTTTACAGCATGTTTTATAAAGTTAAATGAAAACTTAAAAATAGATAAATAGCTAAAGTTTTCTACAGTAAATAAAGTTTTCAAAAATTTTTATGTAACTGCAATAAAATTGAACAGAATTGAGTTTGTGCTGCCTTTTACAGGCATGTAATGCAGTTGAATTAATTTTCTGTTTGGTTTAACATGACTGATTTTAAATGACCATCTAGGGCTTCCGTAGTGTAGACAGGGAGAAACTCTGTGCTGAGAAGCATCAACAAGCAGCTCCTGAAGGTCTGCAGTTTAAAATATTTCTTATCATTTTTTAAGGGGCAGAAAAACGTATTCCTATGGGTATTGATAAGAGGACTGATTTTTGTGTCTGTGGAAGGTAAAATGAGCTCACAGACAGGAAGATAGTCACGATGCTAATTGCGTTAGCCTGTCAGTGGAATTTTCCATTGACATTAGCCAAGCGGCAACCTCCGGTCTAGGAATATGAGACTATGCTGAAGTGCTAAAATCTGCTGTTTCTGGAGTGTTCGCTTGAGGCTGGCTCCAGAAGTAGAGGAAGTCACATACACACCAAGCCAAGAAAAACATTTTCAAAGAAGAAATTAACCTATTTACAGCCTGGTTCAAAAAATGTCTCCTGTCTGAGTCGCTAATTTTACAGCCGGCACCCACTGTAGGGGGGTGAATTTTTTTCGGCCGTTCAGAGGATATTAAGATCGCGAGCTCCCCCAATAAGAGGCAAAGCTGAGGGTCACGTGACCGACAGGCGCCCTATGGTTGTAGGCGAAGCCCTTGCCACTACCAATATGGCCGCTGTAGCCGATGTGCTTCATTTTCCGTTTCAGAAACAGACGGTTGACGTCGACGAGACTAGGTCCATGTTTTGTACAGTCTATGACATTAGCACTATCGGCCTTTGGATAAGGAAAAGGGCCGATGCCGATATGCCCCAAAATGCCAAATATCGGCCCCGATAATCAGCCTGGTTGATAATCTGTCTATCCCTAATGAACACACAGATGATATTATTCATTCATTTTAGTTTCTGTATTTTTTTGCAGATCGGCTCAGTGGTCAGTTCCTACTTCAAAACCATTTATTCACTGAGAATCAGGATCCTGGCAGAAGTCTTTATTTAGGGCTCCAGAGTTTTTTAGGTAGTGGTTTGTTCACTTGATGCTTACTGTTGAAAAACTGTAGAGATGATGCTCCATTCTGAATATAGTCAAATGAATGGATGCATTTATCACTTGGGGATATGACTGTCGCTGATGTGTCATATTTTGACCACAGTTCAAAAACGGGGCACATTTTTATGCTGTTAAACTGACCCTTTTATTTCCCCCGTGGAGATGAAGCCTTTGTGGGGGAAATGCGAGCTGTATTAGGATGTTCTCCCACGCTTTGACTCAGTATCAGTCATTCACTGAAGTATCACAGTCTGGTGTAACAAGGTATTGGTCAAGAATATGATAAGACAAGGGAAAATTGACGCTTTTTGGCCCCTAAAATCTTTTCAGGAGAAATCTGCGAATGAAACCGGAAAGTTAGCCAATATGCCTGACCCTAATGATGTCCTTTTGTAATAATTTAAACTTTTGCCGTTCAGTAAAACCAAAACTTACGGCTTCTGTCTTAAGAATACACCATATAATCATAACCTTCTTATCCATAAGCAAATATTATTTTTCCTCGCTGTATTTGAGACACTGAATCCTTGCCATTGCTGTGGTTCTGCTCTCTGTGAGAAGAGAAAAAAACAACTTGAGCACCAGAATATCTATTCATTAAGTATAGTCAGGGCTAATTGAGGAGGCTTAAGCAGCAGTTCCCCCCACATGTTGTAAAGGACTGGTCAAAGGCTAACCATGACATTTTTGAGGCATTATTTGTTAATAAGAACCAACTGTTTAACGTCTTGACATCCACTCTTTCTGCATTTGTGCCTCTAAATCATGTGCGACTGGTGTGTTTATGCATATCAAAGTGGTGCAGTGGTAGTAGCATTCTTTTCACAGGTTTTCTCACCAGTCTGTAGTCTTTGGCTCCCATGAGCCTCAGCCCACGTCTTTGAGTCTTGCATGAGCTCAGCAGTGAGTTATGGGCAAATACGAGGGTGCTGCCTGGGAAGGGTGTTTCAGGGTGTAATGTTTGCAGCATGTTCCATTGATTCATAAAGCGAAGGCCCGGTGATGATTCTGCACTGGTATTCCCGTAAACCTCTGTCTGGCTGAGGAGCTCAGGAGGGAATGCTGGGTAATGGAATGAGAGTGCGTCCTGAGTCACAGCCACTAGAGAGGGAGAGTGCGAGAACACCCCTGATCTGGCATCTGCACATCTGAATCACCTCCATCAACCTTGGCCAGAATTACACATGACGTGTGTGGAAAGGTGGGGGTATGTGGCAGAGGAAGGGATGAGTGTTGCATCAACTCAACTGAGGTTAGAATCAAAGAGGAAGACGGAGATTTATGGGAGGTTGTGGCTGTTTTTCTAGCGAGTGTATCCTTTGATTGGTCCTCTGAAGTTGCAACATTAAGTCAGGCATGTATGAGCCCACAAAACGACGGATGCAAAGCGCAGAAGTTTTAGCACTGCGGCCACACCGCTGCCTTTTTCTCTCTATCTCTCCAGTCAGGAAGGTCAGATGCTCTCATTCTTATGTGACCAGTGTGGTATGAGTACGGCATCTCACTGTAACCAAAAGCATTTTGACTCTAATTCTGCCAAGGAATCCAAACAGTCACTCAGCAAAAATATGATCTGGTTTGAGTAAGTGTTGAAATATCAGTGGAATTCTGGAGGAATTGTGCTCCCAACCTCGGCTTAATCAAAAGAAATCTGCAGAGTTGGCTCAGATATGTCGTTGTAAAAGTGTATTTTTAGCTCAAACTTTGTCCTAAGAGAAGCTCATAATGTTTCAAGCTCTATATTTCTGCTGACGGGAAGTATAAGCTATCATGTTGTATAAATTAACCAGTTTAGCTTTACCTGAATGTTGTTTTTAGCAGAATTAAAGATATGTCCCACTTATTCTTTCTGCCTGGACAGACTCGCCTCAGCTGACCACACGTCTATAGACTCTTTATTACTCATGCATTTTCAGACAGCAGCGACTCCTCTCGCAGACCTCTCTGTGTATGACTTAGCACACGGGTGGGTTTTTGATTTACATCTCGGCTGTGCCACTTGCTGTTCTTGGCTCGACACTGCTGTGTTTCATCAAAGAAAAATCCGCTCCACTCTGACTGTGGCAGTCAGGACGGCCGTACGCCGCTGCGCTGCCTCTGCCAGAGCGGGGCTGAGAGCTGACTGGGTCCTTGCAGCTGTCAGCTGGAGAGGAGAGACAGAGAGAGGCAGAGGGAGGGAGAGGTGGCTGTTAGGAGCAGGGCTAAAAAAGCTGTGAGAGCACAGATTGAGTGTGAAAGGGCAGCTCTGGACCTCTGAGTCAATCATGAGGATTTCATCTTTTCCACCAGAGAATATGTTACTACTGAATCAGCTGTTTATCCTTTTTAACTACTATCAAATGTTAGCAACATTCACAAAGAGTCATGGTTGCTAAGGATGAATCAGATTGTTATTTAAATCTGCTGCAGCAACAGTTTCAGTCATCACAGTTTTAGACTCAGCTATTTTTTTTAAACAGTGTCTGAATTTTTTTTTATTCAAGGCTGTGCATGTTGGTGATGAATCAGCCAATCAAACACCGGCTCCAACCGACTGGTCAAAAACAAATGTGCAAACATAATGCAAACCAAAGTCGTTTTAATGCCTTCATTAGAGTGGTGGAGGAAGGAGCCAAAAAAGCTGATTTTTATCCTCTTTCTTGTTCTCTCCCCGTCTCTGCCAGGAAGCTGCCATGGGGCAGTGCCCAGTCAGCGCACTGCACCATTGGCTGGCGCTGCCCCAGAGGACTATGAAAGACATTATAAAGTCTAATAGTGCAGTTTATATACTTTATTAGTCCTCGTTAATAGAAGCCAAGCATTCTGGAAGAATTACTTATTCTCTAGTCATGTGCAAAGCAATCCAGACCCTGCGCTGCATTAACCGCTCACCAGGACTAATAAGAGCACAAAGGAATGATGGAGGAAAGGTTGCTTGAGGAAAACACACTCTTGCTCGTCTGTGAAAGATGTGGGTTTACTTCAGTCACGAACCCTGAGCGTGACAGCTTGCATGTCTGCAGATTTGGTCTCAGACGTTCTTATATGCGTTATGTTTTGGCAGATACAGATCAGCGTGCATTATTGTCTTGGATAGGAAGCCAGGTTTTAGTCAGTATCTGTGGATTTCTTCTCCCAAAGACATATTTTAAATCACTGGCAAGCAAATCTCTGCGTCAAAATTTGTTATAGCTTATATATTGCTTGAGATCAAAACCGCTCAGGTCCCTGGAGCGTAGAGTGATATCATCCTGTTCATCCTTTGTCCACACACAGGCAGCGTTGTGGCACAGTTGGACGTGTGTTTTGTGAAAATGTTTCTTTTTTAGTTGTGATTCTGGACAGTGCAGCACTGCATGAAGAGAGAGGAAGTGGAGGATTTGGAGAAACTTGTGCTGCTGCTCTGTTCAGGTTAATGCCTGTAAAGTCCAAGTTGCAGGGAGCTGGGAGCTTGGCCAGGCCGACTCTGGATGTTAATAAAGTTTAGAGGCTCTATGCCAGCGCTGTGATCTGTAATGCTTAGGGTTATTTTTACAGACTTTTTACAGACAATTATATTTGAAAGGGCAGGCTGTTTTTCACTGAGCTAATATCAGGGCTAGGAGATAGAGGAAGTGATAAGAAGATGCAATTTCCCATGATGTGACGCTGCAGAGTGACATTTTTTTTCATGGTGTGGGAATATGTTTTGTATGAGAACTCCTCATGAAACACCAAAACAGAAAAAAATGTACTTTACTCACAGTTTCTAAGAGGAATTTGTTGAAACATTTTTCAGTTTCTATACAGATACACTCCCTAAAATTTGCTACAACAGCTGACAGATGGATGTTGAGCATCTAAAAGACACTTTGACAGCATATTGAAGGGATAGCAAGCATTGCTGGCTCCATCACCAGCGTTCTCTTCTATTTCAAAGGCTGTCTATTTTCTTTTTGTATGTCAGATGTCAAAATCCTTGACAATGCTTTGACCAACAGAAAGTTTGGGGAATCTGAGACGACACTGGCTTGAAGTTGCTCCACTCATGTCCCTTCCTACGAGAGATGTCAGCTTGATTTCACCCTCTGGAGCAGAAAACCACAACGCACAGCGAGCTGGTTGCTCTCTCTACAAGTTCCCACTAGAAACAGCAGAAACATCTGTTATCTCCTGCCTCCTGTTGTGTCTGTCTGCTTTACATTCATTAGATCAGAGTGCATTTTAAAGAGATCTGTGCTGTGTTTATTTTGGCAGTGTTTTTCTGACTGTCAGTTCAGTTTCTACTTGGATTTACTGCTGCTAGTATTCAATGTAGGACCCCTTCTCTGCATTTGAACTAAAGCTGATCTGGGTGGTGCAATAAGTGTGTTAAATGGATCCATATTACACTGAGTAATAGCCTCAGTATGCACTCTTCATTAACATGCTTAACATTCCCCCTAAGACCCAGAAGTCAGCTTCTATAATACACCGCTTAACACAAACATCATGTTGGACTCTTAGGATCTCTTATGGGGATCGTTGTTGGCAGTTTTAGTAGTGAGCAGATTTGGATGGTGTGTGTTTTTTGTGCCTTTGTGTGAATGTGTTTGCGCAAATGCTTTGGTGAAAGCTGAGGATAGATGGACACATTCATGACCTCAAAGCATGAAAGCCTTGAAAAGTTAATAAAATATGCACACACTTAGCCAGCTAATTAGAGCAGAGATCCAGCAACAGAAAGGACTCTGTGTGTCGCAACAGCGCTCGGCCAGTTGTTGCAGGATTCCAAAATGAGACACGCAACTTTGTATATGATACTTAAAAATGTCAAAACTTGGAACAGACAGTGCTAAAGCAGGGATACTTTTCAACAACAATCAATCACCAAAGATGCTTTGTGAAACAGACATTTAAGCCTCTGAGAATATCGCATGAAGTGGTCCAAACGCACATGTGATACAAAAGCTGGTGGTCTCATTAAGTTTGCAAAATTCTTAATGAGACTGAATGAAAAAAGCTGTTCTGACTGCTATCTCAAAAAAGATCTGTCATGGCAATTAAGAAATGATTTGGATCCATAATCTTCTAAATATAGTTATTAGCACAAGCAACGAGCATTGAGCTGTCGATGGCAAAATTTATTCTCATAGCTTGAAATGACTTTAGTTTGACAACTTTCAACATGACAGCGCTCAACTTTCCCTTTAGAGCAACATTATTTCAATACTTCCCTCTGCAATAAGTATCATCAGTCTGAACTCTGTACCTGAAACCATTAACAATCATTTGTGGTTGATATAAATGCCACAAGTAAAATTTGAACAGCTGCCTCATGACTGGTAGTCACATGTAACCATTCTCATTTAAACCCCAATATCCATAAACTTAAAACTCCAGTGACAAACTTTCAGCTTGTGTATATGGCGCCCTCTGTGGACAAAAGGGTTCCTCTCATCTCTTTCTAGGTCTTGCCCTGTTTTTTTTCCCCACCAAATATGCATGATGCTTTCCATTTGACTGTCACACACTGAGTATCTTTGCTGTGCTCAACATAAAACCTGTGTGTGTTGCTGGCACAGTTATTCACTTACTCTGTCACCTCTCCTGACATTAGAGAAACATACCACATAGAAATAATCAGCCGTTATGCTGATGATCTCATTTGTTGAGCTCACTGAAGAGAAAAATCCTAACAGGAGCTTTTAGTGAACCAATTTACTCATTTTGGATACTTTGAGATGCTGTGACAAAAGGCCTAGATGTATTAAAGGTCCCAAATTGTGTTAAAATCACTTTATTAAGTCTTTTAGTGAAATTTGTGGGTCTTTGGCTTTCCTCCCAGCCCACAAAATGTGATATTTAATGACAAAACCTGTACTTAGTAGTGCTTGTAGATGTAAAATCCTGACCTAAAACGAGCTGTTTGGATTTTGGGGATTCGCTGATGTCAGCGATTCTCTTTTTTGACCAATCAGGAGCAAGTCTGCCCTGATTGGTCCACCGCAGCATGTACCCCCGAACCCCCTCCCTGCTGGAGAGAGGAGTGTGGCTGTTTTTGGCTGTAAACAGCCACATAGTTCCATGCACAAGCTTCCCATCTCGGAAGAAGACAAGACTCAGTGGCTAGAGTTCATTTATCAAGGAAATGTGCCAGATACACTCAGTAAAACTGTGCATGTGTGTGCTAGTCACTTCACGGCCGACTGCTTTTCCAACTTTGGACAGTACAACAGAGGGCTAGCGAATAGACTGGTCCTGAATCCAGGAGCATTACCAACCATCCACCAACAAACCTCAGACCCTGGAAATGTGAGTATTTTAAATGCTGTGGAGCAGATGTAAGAGCTTTTCCTCATTGTCCCCCCTGTCTCTGTGTTAGCTTCAGGATGCTAACTTTAGCTGCAGTTAGCCTGTTGTTTTAGCCTGTAATGTTACAGTAAACGAGCTTCGCTGTTTTCTAAACATTGTGCACTCAGAGCTCGTGGCGCCGCTCTCAGTGACGTGGAAGAGCGGGGCGGTATCAGCGGTGGCTCATTTACATATGAAGGTCACACCCACTAAATCAGAGCGTTCTGAACAGAGGGGCTATGAGAGCCTGGAAACAATGCTGCTGTGCTTGATTTATTGGCTTTTTGAACCAAAACATGTTACTAACATTTCATGAAGACATCAATGATCCATATTAAACTGCAGAAAAGAAGCATAATTTGGGACCTTTAAAGGATTAGATGGATTTTGATTTGTGTTTGACTTAGTGCTTTAAAACACTTAAAAACTTTGGGTGTTTAGATTGTCAGCTGATATGTGGTGGAGGTGGGCAGGTAATGTATAAATGCGAAAAACAATCTGAACCTAATTGGATCCAAGTGTGTAGCTGTCTTGGCTGCCTTGACATTTGCAGCCGTTTCCTGCAGCTCAGTGTTAAACTTTAAAAACGAAGCCAGAACCCATCGAGAGGAGCTTCACTGGCCTTTTAACTGATAGGCTCAGATTCTTGGATCTGGTCGAACCAAGAGGGGTTCACACGGCTTCAGTAACCAATAAACCTTCCCGGAGCAGGAAATGTCTCTTATATATCATCTGCACTTTCTTGACAAGAATATTTAGGATGAGTACCTGGCTCCCTCCCCAGTATGTCCTCACTGAAGCTGAGTCACAGATTTAGTGCACAGATAGAGGAAACAGAGAAAGAAGCAGAGAGCAAGATTTCCCCCTCCTCTCCTTTCTGTTTATCTAACTTTTGCTCTTATAAAGTCAGCTCGCAATACATGTTGACTGATACTGATAAAAAGCCTAATCAGGCTCTTTCAGATCGTATTGACAGTGATCTAATAGGCGTGTGTTTGGGAGTTGAAATGAATTAGGCAGCGTTCGAGCTGTGACAGCCAGGTGCTGAGCACTTGGCCTTGTGTATTGAAATCCTCAGCCAATTGGAAAATGCTTTGCAGAATTTATCTGCAGCCTTTTCCCTTGACAAATTATTTTATTGTTCCCACACAGTTGGTTTTCATTTAGTCTTTTGGCTAATGATAGGCTCAGAGCATGTGGGCTATTGTTATTCCTTCATTCAGCATACATACTCTAACTGGAAGTTGCTCACATCTGATGGAGCGCTCTGCAAAGAAGCAAACCAAAACGTGATACACAGAAGGTTTCCAATCATACGCAGATGGTACACAGATTATGAACTGTAGTATAAGGAGCAAGAAGGACAATCTTGATTGGCTTATTGCTTTGAATTTACTTTAAGTACCTCTGTGGCATGACCTTACTGACTGTCTGTCAAAAAGCTTCCTGAAGCAACAACTTCTGTTCAACTTCCCCTCAGTGAACTCCAACCTCCCCCAAAAACTCCTGTAATCACATTATTCTGTGTGTCTCATGTACCCGGACTTGTAGAAGTGCTGTGTGAGAGCTGCAGATGGTAGAGATACGGTGAAACTCGCTTTGCGTCCGAGCTCTGCACTCTGCCTGACCTGGGCTCGGTGCATCAGGACCGGGCTGCTAATCGGTAACAAATGCTGGGAGTCTCCATGACCGGGCCCTCGCTGAGATGGCTTAGTCAAAACAGCCGCTCTGCTCCTGAACACAGCTTCAGCCCCAGCTTAATTCAAACACTGATTAACTAACAAATACCTGCTGCTTGTTCGCCAGCATTACACAGATCCATGCACTCAGCAGCGCTGCATGGAGTTTGACAGTGTGTGTGTGGAGCACACAGACTGACAGTGTTTCTTTTTTTTTAGGATTTAGAGGTTGAATGTTGCAGGACATGTCCACTGAACAAAAGCAACGAGAGACTGTTGGAAATAAGGAGAGTTTTATTGTCTAATCTGTGGCAGGATCTTGGAGGAGTTGCACTTTTTTTAGTCAGAGTTGAAAAAGATCTGTATGAATAAAGGTTTTTCTGCGTGGTGAAATTTTGTGGTACAGTATTTTCCATAATGGAATACAAACAGAGTTTACAAAATATTGTGCAGCAAATTGACATGTTTTCTTTCACCCTTGTAAGCATTTGTTTCTCTCAAACTGTGATTTACATTCTCAGTGAAAGCAAATCAACAAAATCAGCAAGCACCAATTCATACTGACAACCATGAACCAAACAGCCAAGAGTTTGACAGTGTGGTTTGAATCGCAGGATTTCTGGATTGAGATGATAGCCGATCTGCTAACGCAGTTGCGTCATCACATCGCTGCCTGCCAACTAACCTGACAGTTACAAACCAAGCTTTTCTTTTTTGTCCATGATTCTAGTAGTGAAGAAAGATAACTCTCTTTGCTGGTTTAATATTTTCCTGGTGTCTGTTTATTAGTTACCTACCACCCTTGTCCTATATTTATCTAATGCTACTTAACCTCTCTTTATCATGCTTTGTCACTTCCCCAGTTTCATTTCTGACTGTGACATGTGGTTCGGACTCAGTGCCTGGCTAGGTCATTGTACTTTGTGAAATACACAAGAGAGAGGGATGCCAGACTAATTGAGTAAAGCCCAAACACTGCACTGTAACTCTGATTATTAACAATGTTTTGAGTGCTGAAGTATTTCACAATGGCAATGCTGCAGAATATGAAAATCCAGCTTAGTATGAATGCCTTGACAGTTTCTTTGTGGGATGAATAATTCAAGTTTATTTATAAATTCTTGTTTTGCATTTGTGGTGTTTGATTTGTCTCAATTAGGGATGGGTACCCTCCACATTATCAACGCTACGATACCAATGCCTGGTACCTGGGAATTGGTATCGGTACACAATGGTACCAGCTTTCGGTACTTTTGTGTGTTAATGTGGTAATAAATTTAAATTAGTTTTACAATAAATCTCAAAGTTTTTCAATTTAACACATTTATTTTTTATATATTAACTTGGAATGCTGTGTTCATGTCCAGCATGGAAATTGCCTACTCTTCCACTGTCTCACAGTCAAAAGGATGCATTCAGGTACCTAAACATGGTACCTTTTGGTTTTACGTGAATCAATACCTGGTACTACGGATAGAATTTGGTTGGTACCAATAAAAGTACCTGATTCAGTACCCATCCCTAGTCTCAAATTTGATCAACATAAAAAGCAATACAATTCTGGCAGCCTGCAGAAACTGCTGGTTTGTGTGTTTTCCTAAATTATTATAATTTTTGTTATGGAAGATTAATTTTAAATATCCGCTTTTACTCTTCGAAAGAATTCTGCTTTTTCTCCAACTTGTAAAAATGTAGAAGTTTAACAGTAACTTGAACTGAAGGGAAGGAATTTAAAAATAAAGCTTAGTGAGCATTTACTTTTATTCAAGGCCACAAAAGGCTGCATTTCATTCAATACCACAAAGGTCAACAGGACTTGTTAGCCATGTCCTTGATAGCATTGGCTGTGAATATAAATGCACAATTTACCACAGCTCCCACTTTTACGGGCCAAGATCTGTTATTCGACACGAAAATATGGCCAATCTAGGCCACTGTAAAGATGCCAGTCTTCTACGAGCCTCCAGAGCTCTGAGCCATGAAGGAGTCCAATGAGAAAAGCAAAGCATCAGTAAATGTACGCTGCAGCCTGCCAAAGTACACTCATTTAACAGCACAAAAAGACTTGCACTGAGAACCCGCATGTTTATGTTAGGGATGATGTAAAATGGGCAGAATTCATATTTCACATCAGATTTCTCTTTTAAGATGGCTTCTCTCAATTTTTACGAGCGAGGAAACAAACATTTGCATTTCAAAGTTCCTCAAATAAAAATAAATGAAAAGCAAAGCATTTTATGGGTTTGGAGACTATATTGGAAAACAGGTCTGGGGCGAAATGAATATTTTTTATGGTTCGTAAAAGAGCTTCACAATGAATGCCAGGTTATGTGAAAGGCCTGACACATGGTGCAGGCCAGAGCTCTTCAAGGTTCCCTCTTTATTCAGACTTTTCATAGATTTACGCAGACACACTCAAACTCTACTTTGCAGCCAAACAACACACATGGCAGAGGGTGAGACGGTGATGAAGAATGATTTCTTTATTTCTAGTCTCAATACTAGCTGCATGAGGTCAAGATTATCTTTATGAAATGAAATGTGTTTTTTTTCTCCACAGGTAGACATGATGAATTGTCATCTTCTGTTGCTGATGATTTCACAGTTTGTAAAATGCGTGCACTGCAAAACTGTAAATTCTTTAACAAAATGTAGTCATCACTGTTGGCAAGAATAGTCCATAAAAAAGGATTGATATATAGAAAAAGTTTCTGGGCCCAACTCTCACACTTCAACAGCAACAAGCTCCTGACCCTGGAGTCATGTCACCAATGAGACAAAACGTCTGTCTCTGTAGCTGCTACCATTGACTGTCTTACGTTGTGCAGGGATGTGGTGAGTGCAGAAACCATAATAAAAGAGGTCTTATTACTGCCATTAAACAAGAGACGGAAAACACAGGAGGCCTTAAATGCCTGGACATCCAAAATGCACACAGTGAGAATATATTTGCTCATAAAGCGCTTTGATGGTGGCCCCGTCCATTCCAACACACATAGCTGCTGTCTGTGTAAATAACTGTATTGACCCCCCACCGCACATGATTAAATGTGTTTCCATAAGTGTCATTTGGTACCCGTTTGGGTTTTTAACAGGCCCCACTGTGTCTTAGCCCCTGTAACCACAGGAGTCATGCCATCAGAGCTCAAACAGTGGGCTCTTCCTGTAGACCTGTAGAGAGACGAGAGGTTGACTCAAAGCAGCAGCCCCCCCCCCACCACCTCCTCCTCCTCCTCGTCTTCCTCTTCACAGCAGCATTATGGAGCTCTGTTTGATGTGGAGTGATGCATAATGTCTGCTGGACTGTCCATCTCGAGTTACCTACACAGTCCATGTTCCTGTCTCCTTGTGAGAGCTGTTGGTGAATATTTGTGTGTGTGTGTGTGTGTGTGTGTGTGTGTGTGTGTGGTAGGTAGTGAAGGGGGGTGGTCCTATGTGCCGAAGCCTTTGTTGAATGAGGGTTTCCCACACAATAAAAGATCAGTATTTCTGACTTCCTTAGGTATGTGTGGGTTGAAACCCAACACAGGTTCCCTCAGTGGAAAAGCCTGGGGCCCACTCTTATTTATTCTTTACATCTACAAATACCCCAATACTGAGGTGAGTCGAGCAGGATTTTCTTCTATAAGCGGTAGCGTGCGGTGGTGTTTCAGTCAGGGCCAGCAGTAGCACCCCCAGCCACACACACACACACACACACAAATAGTAATAAATAAATAAAATAAAATGAAATATAGTTCATACAATACATGTAATATCCAGAATCCATGTCACTATCAAAGCCACGATTATGCAACAGTACATCAGTACTTAATCGCCGCCAACATGACAGCCGATCAACAACCACATGGCATCACGACACCACCAGATGGCAGAATCACCATTGTGCAGTCTTGTCTCCTGTCTCCGTTGCTCGTCAAGCTGCAAATCAATCGTGGTCTCACCAAACGTTTTCAGATTAACCACATTCATGATGTGACGCTCCAAGACTTGATGTTTGATCGCTGCCTTGGTGAAGCTGTTAAGGCTGCTAAACCCACTGTTGTGCCATGTACCTGGGCTTGTACTGAAGAGCAGGCACGGCCAGCAAAACAACTTGTTAGACTTCGAGCTAGCTGTCAACCACTCATACCGTTGGTAGTTTCCCTCTGCAAAACGTCGCACAAAGCCTTTGTTTCGTGGGGTTGGTCTACCTTTAGTTATAATATCATTTTTTTCTGCGAACAAGTGCCTTGAAAAAGTCACCCGAAGCAGATCCACAATTATATCCCCTGGTCTTTCTGTCAATTCAGCCGCCATCATCATCCAACAACTACAGCAAACAGTGCGTCAGCGTCATCACGTACCTGGCCACGGGCCAATCAGTCAAGCTCATTTGAATGGCAACGCCCAGGCCTGCACTAGAAACTCCGCTGGCCCTGAGGCGTTCTGTTGATAACACATCAAAATCTGATTGGCTGATTATGCGGTCACTCAACGTTACACAACCCAATTGCAGCATCCAGCTTCAGCCAAAGGCTGCGATGCGTTACAGGACATTGGAAATTTGAAATCTACTCAGTATAACTATTCATTTTCTGGATAAAGTTGCACACTGAACAAGCAGTTGACTCCAGGTACATTTCTGAATGACATTTTAATCATTGAAAAAAAAAGAAACTAAAAAAAAAAATTTTGACAGGGCAAGCAGTGCTAGCCTTGCTGCCCCTGACTGCACGCCACTGTCTATAAGACATGATGGTCAATTTGTCAACTAAGTGTGAGCACTTTGGTGGTAGAGGGCGACAACTGCAGCAAAAGAAACCCATAAGTACTTTCACACATTTTGTTGTATCCAGTATCCAGTACATCACCTGGCTCTCCTGTTCACCATCTTCTCATCATGCAACACTCATCAAAAGTCAGCAGTCATTTTTCTGGGTGCAAACGTATTCCCAGGAGTGTATTTGATTTTTCTACAATAGTGTTTTCATATTGTGCAATATATTTTTCTAGTCGTTAGAACACACTCTTCAACTTGTGCAATATACTTCTCTGGTGCATGATACATTATCTATCGTGTAATATACGGTATGTCCTATGCAATAAACTTTATCCGCCCTGTAATATAATTAGTTAATAAACGGGGCAATACACATTTTTTTCCTAAACATGATCAATTTTTCAATGGGATTGCTAACTGCAAGTTATTTATTTATCACGGAATATGTGACTTACTGTGCAGTATAAGTTGTTTCCACATCTCAAGTTGACGTAAGTGCATCGTCTCATATCTTTGTAGTTTATTTGGTAGGCTTTAAGCATGACCCAAAGAAGCAGCTGATTTTGGTTGAGCCTTTTTGGATCAAGCCCCGATGACCACAACATTAATGACAAAGAACCAGTTCTAGTTAAAAAAAAAAAAAAAATTTTTAAAAAAAAGCCCATAACCAAATCGCTGTGTACCATCTGATAATCATTTGTTTCACAGTTGAAGGCTCTCACTTATTGTGCAATATCTCTTCTGTGCTGCCTTCTGTGTATCGTTCAATTTAGGCTAAAGTCCCTTTTTTCCTGAAAGGATAAACGTTTCTTAGTGTGGTGAAATGTCAGGGTTATGAAACCAGGGACATGAAGAAACTCCAATAACTCCAATAATCAAATCAAAATATAAGCTTCCCCTCTGTGCCTCTTCTGTCAAAGCAAATTGTGGGCTTTTGAAAAACTAATTTTCCTTTAAGAGCTACATTTTTGAGGTGAATTAACCCCCAATCATCCTGACCGGCTAATATTTAGTGGTGGACACCGTGGAGAAGGCCTCAACTTAAACCGGAACTTCAAAAAGCCAAAGCAATAACTATGCATGCTTTGAACAATCCTCTCCTCAAAGTAACATTCCTTTATTCCTCTGCTGAAACAACACAAAGCAACAAAGATGTAGGAAGTGAAATTGGATTCCTACTTTGGTTCCCAAAAACATCTGGTTTGGCCCTTGTTTTAAACAACTAGCATCCCCTGTGAGAATAACAGAAGGTTATGTGCACCGTGTGTAGGTAAGAAAATAATCATTTTCAAATGTTTCTACATTCAAATATGATCTAATTACCAACACTTAAATTCAGCCTCTCAGGCGGACCACCGACCATCAAGGGAATTTTCCTCCAGACGTGCTCTAACTATTCATTTGTTTCTCCCCCACTACTGCCTCTAAACCATTAAAAAATATACAGTTATTGCTGCAAATTGATCACTTGTTTTACAGAAGTCACATAAATCTGCACTCTTGTCAAACTTTTATCGATGGTTGGAGGTGTAGCTGGGCGAGAAGAAGAGAGATGATCTGTCAGATGGCCCTCGATGCGCCTGCCACATAAAGATACTCTCATGTTCTGTGGTTGAGTTTGGCCACTGTCATTTCCGAGGAATTTCCTGCCATCTGTGTTCAATCGAATTCTCTCACAGATTTGGGATTGCTTGTAAATATTGGATGCTAGCTAAAGAGGAGTAAAGGAGGACTGAGAGTTTAGTACTTGACAGCTTTTCTGACCAAAAACAACTGGAACAGAGGTCAGTTCAGCTGGCACTGCTGTGTTTAAAGGAGCTAAAGAAAGATGATACTGTATTTTGCTGCTCTCAAAGATCAGTGTTGTTACTACAAACAAAGTGATCTGTTTTACCAACACTGAAGCTCAACTTTGATTTTGTTTTTATTCATGCCTTCTCTAAGCCTGCTAGTCTCATGGGTTTAGGATGGCACTGGCACTTAAGTCAAAGTAGCAATGTTGCAATAATTTGTTGGGTTGATGAGAACTTTACGGATACACTGACTTCGTTTAGCCCCTAACTTTCTCTTTTGTATCAACAAAGCAGTAACATCAGACAGTGAACAATTGAGCCAGTGATAAAAGTGCTAAAATTAGCAGTATGTTACAGTCGTTGGAGCTAGGGGTGGGTGGAGAAGTGAGAGTGATCTGTTTGATTATTCAGCCTAAGTGTTATGCATAATTACCCATAATTAGGGCTGTTACTGGTTTGACGTACAGGTTGGTGCATCATAGCACTTTGCTAGAGGTAATTAGTACAGGGGTGGCCAACCAGTCAGAGACCAAGTGCCACAAAAGTTACTTATTACTGTGGTACCACAAAGAGCCACATGACACACGTGGTCTTACAAACACACTTCCCCTCGCACATAAACAAAATGACATAAAATGAAAATCAATGCATTTCGTGTTTTCAAAGCAAAATTTGTTCTGTTTGTAAATGTGTTTAAATTTTTACTTGGAGCCGCGTCAAAGACAAATTTCTGTTTTTACTGCAGAACAGACAAAGTTCTATCTATATAGCACATGTAGAGAAGAAAAAACGAAACTTAAGTAAAAGCCTCATCACCCAAATATTGATCAATACTGATCCCATCTTTGGCATCAACATATCAATTTTTTATTTTAGATTGATTGACACACCACTACTCATAACAATATATACATTTGTATTTTTATGAATGGATTAAAGAGCCACACAACGAAAGGCAAAGAGCCACATGCGGCTCTCGAGCCACAGGTTGGCCACCCCTGGGTTAGTATATGGCCTCCACTTCACCACTTTCCTAATTTTCAGATTAGCTGAAGTCAGTTTTTGTTTCAGGATCTCCTCCTCCTCTTGTACGTCTCTTTTTTTCCCATACCTCTGAGACTCTGTCCTTGTTTTGTATATTCAGTTGGACCAACATGGCATTCACATACTTTGGTGGAATGTCTTCATAACTGTTCGCTCTACTACTCAAAATTCCTATATTCCCCTCAGAATAAACGTTAATTGCTCTGGTTATCCCAAAGTTCACCTCACACAACAAACCAGTCAGCATGATGACCTTGTGCCTGTTAAGCATTTCTACAAAGCCAGCACAAGAAAAAGCTCAATGTATCTAAGATGTATCTGCACAGCAGGGCATACCAAACTAATCTAATTCGAGCTTAATTTACAGTTTTGCAGTTTAAATAATAAAGATAATGACATGTGCAAAATGTAATACTTAGAGGACAAAACATTGCACTGGGTCGTTATGAAATCTTAGGCCGCCAAAAACGGTCAAATCCGATAACGTTTCGTTGCGTTTTAGCCTTGTGTTGAGATGAGACCGTGTTGCGTTTTGTCTGAAAACGGAAACCTTTGAAAACGCTCTCTAGAGGGGAGAGTTTTCAAAACGCTCCTCCATCCAGCCTCATATGAACACAGAGCGTTTCAGGTTGAAATGCTGACGTAACCGCATGCGCAATCGCAGTTTTAGGTGAAGGTTGCGCACAGCCACAACTTCCAGTTGAGCCATTCGGGTCCAGTTGGTGGCGGTAATGCGCCTCAAGATTGGATTGCCAACCATCTCGCAGTCGTATAAGTGCAGATCCTTTTCACACCGTTCTCACGTAAACGCAGGTGGCTTTTTGGAAACGCAAAGGAAGAATCTTTGAGGGAGTCTCCGTGTAAACGTGGCCTTAGAATGTGAATTCAGTAACAAAATTCAATTGTCAACAGTCAGTTATTGATTTACAGATCCCATTTTTTTACCTGACATTATTTAAGAAGCTTTAAAACACAGCTTTATGGGAGCCCAGATGGCCTAGTGGTCTAGCTCGTGCTCTGTGAGCCCCCCCCCCCCCCCCCCCCCCCCTTCTCTGGCAGGTAGCCCAGGTTTGAATCCAGCCTATCCATGTGGTATCTTTCTCACTCCGCACTCTCACCCTGTTTCCTGCTCTGTCCACTGTTCTCTTCTATCTGATTGAAGGCACACAAGCACCTAAAAATAACTTTTAAGATATCACAACTTTATCCACCAAATGGTTAAGTTGGTAATGGTATTGCTTCATCCCATCTGAACTTAACTTGTTTTGAGAAATCCAAAGATACCAGTGATAACACTTGGCTGTCATGAGTTTCTCTTTTGTTATTATGTAAAGAGTTTTTTAAAGGCAGTTTTCAAGAGATAAGACAATATGAATGGAAGGAATCAGTGAGGAGAGAGTCAGGCCTGACATGGGACTCATGGTTTTACCTCTAAGCCAAACTAGCACTCAACAATAACAATACAAGTTATCATGAGAATAAAGCCTGAACAGGTGTCACAGTTAGACAATAAGCATTAGTAAATCAACTGTCCGTTACAGACTTTAGTTGCACATGCACTAATTATATGAAATGTACTCACTGGTTATTGTCATGGATAATGTCTTTCCTTGGAAATGACAGTGGCCAACAAGATGCAAACACACAGATAAACACCTGGACAAACACACAGGCATTCGCAGATTTGGGGCGTAGTACCTTAAATACAAACCCTGATTTTACATTTTTAAGAAGCTGGTGATATTATTTATTTTAAGTGCACGCTGAAAATAATTAGATTTTGTTTAGAAGCCTGCAGGTCCCAGCTTTGACACTTTCTCTGAGGGTGTGGTGCTTGTCACTTCTCTGGACCGGCTGCATTACTCTGCCAGTATTTACTGCCGCCTCTCCAAACAGAGCAGTCTCTTGTCTGGCTTTGAAGCACCTCCTGATCCCTTGCCGAGGTTTCAGCCCTGTTGGCCTGGCTCTGAGGCTGTGTTGTTCACCAGCCCCATAAAGGTGTCTGTCACAAAGCCAGACATCCCAGTCACGTCTGCCGGCCAACTGCATTACGTCTTCTTAGTCTGACGGTCTATCAAGTTAGTGCATGAGCCCGGCTGATGCTTTACGCACAGAAGGGCCGTTACAATTATGTGGCTTTTCAGTCAAGTTGTAGGATGTGGTTTGGCTGAGCACTCCCTGTAAAACATTGTGATTGTCTGTGATTAATTCTGGCAGTGAACGGATTTGTGGGCATAATCTTGTTTTGATAGCGTTTGTTAGGAAGGGGTTGTGGCTACTGGTGACTTTAATGTGGTTTGTTGACTGTGCACATTTTATATTTTATCAACAAATGTTGCAGAAAGGTTTGACAAAAAGATACATGATGTTTGCTATTGAGAATGTCAATCGTTGCTTTGTTATTTTCTTTTCA